>NC_133407.1:28643888-29251944 GCF_049350105.2 Macaca mulatta
CAGCACTTTGGGAGGCTGAGGCAGGAGGATCACCTAAGATCAGGAATTTGAGACCAGCCTGGCCAACATGACGAAGTCCTGTCTCTACTAAAAGTTAAAAAAAAAAAAAATACCTGGGGCATGGTAGCTGGCACCTGTAATCCCAGCTACTTGGGAGGCTGAGGCAGGAGAATCGCTTGAAGCCAGGAGGCGAAGATTGCTGTGAGCCGAGATCATGCCACTGCAATCCAGCCTGGGCAACAGACTGAGACTCCATCCCCTTGCCTAGAGGCCCTATGGAATACTTATATGGACATTGAGTAGAGGTGGAGTCAAAATGTTTGTTATCTGCTACTGATTGAATGGACACTCTAGATTCAGAAGACCTGATCTCTGTATCTGAAGAGAACTTTTGGAAGTCAAGTGGTTCTTGTGCTTTTCATTTGCACTTTTCTTTCTTTCTTTTTTTTTCTTTGGGACTGAGTCTCACTCTGTTGCCCAGGCTGGAGTGCAGTGGTGTGATCTTGGCTCACTGTAACCTCCACTTCCCGGGCTCAAGTGATTTTCCTGCCTCAGACTCCTCAGTAGCTGGGACTACAGGCGCGTGCCACCACACCTGACTGATTTTTTATTTTTTTATTTTTAGTAGATACGGAGTTTCACCATGTTGGCCAGGCTGGTGGTCTCAAACTCCTGACCTCAGGTGATCCGCCCTCCTCAGCCTCCCAAAGTGCTGGGATAACAGGCGTGAGCCACTGCACCTGGCATCACTTGTCTTAAATATTTGAGTCGAGTAACCTGGAAGCTATCATCGTAAACCTTTTAGTATCACTGAAACCTTTTAACTCATTAGAAAGTTCTTCTAGGCATGTTTAAACTTTATAGCCAATTCCGACAGTTCATTTGAAGGTGAGCAAAGCCAGTGATGATAATGAAATGTTTTCCCACAATCGTACAGTCTCCTCTCCCTAGCTGTTGATTAGGGTTTCCATTTTCAGATTTGTACTATTTTTGTTGATGTATTTGTGCATTGTATGATTTCTTTTAGGCAAACACATTGATAAACCCACAGCCTATTACCACATTTCAACAGAAAATTAAAGATAAAAAAGAATCTATATATCTTAGCAATCGACGAGCACCATTAGGAAAATCTCATGATCAAGCACCAGGATTACCTAAAGGAATGGACACAATCAATACGACATTTGGGACAGCAATCATCAGAGGTAGTAAAAAAAAAAAAAAAAAAGGGGTGGGAAGGGGCTGGTAAAATAAGTTTCTTTGGAAAATTTGATCTCATATCTTATTTGTATGATGTTTGGTGATGGTGTAAACAATGACTCAAGAAGGAAAGATGGGATTGTAGCAAGAAAGTTATTCTCAGGGCCGGGCGCGGTGGCTCAAGCCTGTAATCCCAGCACTTTGGGAGGCCGAGACGGGCGGATCACGAGGTCAGGAGTTCGAGACCATCCTGGCTAACACGGTGAAACCCCGTCTCTACTAAAAAATACAAAAAACTAGCCGGGCGAGGTGGCGGGCGCCTGTAGTCCCGGCTACTCGGGAGGCTGAGGCAGGAGAATGGCGTAAAAACCCGGGAGGCAGAGCTTGCAGTGAGCTGAGATCCGGCCACTGCACTCCAGCCTGGGCGACACAGCGAGACTCCGTCTCAAAAAAAAAAAAAAAAAAAAAAGAAAGTTATTCTCAGAACCAAAATCCTTGACATGTATGTATGCAGAAGCAGGAAAAATTCAGGTATTGGAGTCCAGATATAGTGAGCATAGTAGGTATGGTGTAAAGACAGGAAAGTACTCAATAAAAATTGGCTCTGGGACTAGCTAGAGAACTGCAATCCCTTTGCCTTGGACATCCATTCGTGTGTTCTGTTTCCATCAGTGCTTTACATGTGTTCGTGACTCTGAACTCTTTATGAAACAGAGTTCATGGCACAGGTAAGTTTGGTAAATGCTGTATACCACACTCCATTCATGCAGATCCATGAGGTCTACGTGCATATTAACCAATCACAGGGCAGAGTGACTTCCACTCTGATTCTGAGGGGGAGTAGAGTACCATCTTTCAACAAATAACTCATTGGAACTGGTCATAGGCCATTCTTCCTTCTGAAGACCCAGGTTCCTGCCGTGTTGTTGGGTGCCTTTCTTTACACCTTTCTCAGATTTCTCTCCTTTACTCTTTTTGAGGTTATCCCCTCCCTCTAGGAGTCTTACCATAGGAGATCTCAAATTCCATCTTTCTTTATTTTTGTGGAGAAATTCTCTCTTTGTCTTTCCATACCCATTGAGGCTCTCTTCCAGGAACCTTAGCTTTGTTCACCGAAAGGCTCACTAGATTATTTTCCTTAAGGTAGTGACATCTACTCTGAAGATAGATTATACTTTGGAATGTAAAATCTGGAGTTGTACCTTATTACCTCAGATCTAAAGTTTTTTAAAATTTGACACATGAAAAATGTATTTTAGAGTAGATTAAATATCCTCTCCTTTTTATGTTTCATAAACATATGAAACATATATACTTATATTTATAAACTATATATATTTATATTTATATAGAGACTGGGGTCTCACCATGTTTCCAGGCTGGCCTCAAGCTCCTGGACTCAAGTGATTCTCCCACCTTGGCCTCCCAAACTGCTGGGATTACAGATGTGAGTGACTATTTCCCACCTCTTCTTTTCGATAGGTTTAAGAAATCCTATGTATATGAACTGTTAGACATGGCATTATAGCCATTATATCATAACTGCTACCTAGGATTAGTTTATTTAATGTGGAAAGTATTCTCTAAGTGTTCCTCATTTAAATATATACAAAGAAACAATGTTTCAAAACATGTATATATGTGTATCATTAAGTGTAATGTTCATATATCAAAAAGAAGTTCTGCTTTACAGGATTATTTTGATTGGAATCATCTTCTGATATTCTTAACTATTAGTTTATATACCTTAATTCTTGGCAGAAAGGCCAAAATAAAGGAAACTTCTTAATCTATGTTGTTAGGTCAAAAGGGAAGAGTGAAATTGTAAATGGAGTTACATTTACAAATTATTATCTAAAGCAGTAAAAACAAAATTATTCACTGTACACAAAACTGGGTACCACTAGTCATGGGAATGCAGCTATTAAACAAACATTTCTTCTAGATTTAGGACCAGTAGAAGAATTTCTCCCTGATTCCAGTGATTTCCCTGGTACCTCTGGCTACACTGAGGATACAGATTCATTTTTAAAAATTAATTAATTAGTTAATTAATTTTTTGAGACGGAGTCTCACTCTGTTGCCCAAGCTGCAGTGCAGTGTTACGATCTCAGCTCCCTGCAACCTCTGCCTCCCAGGTTCAAGTGATTCTCCTGCCTCAGCCCCCCGAGTAGCTGGGATTATAGGCATGTGCCACCACACCCGTCTAATTTTTGTGTTTTTAGTAGAGACAGGGTTTCACCATGTTGCTCAGGCTGGTCTCAAACTCCCGACCTCAGATGATCCACCCACCTCAGCCTCCTAAAGTACTGGGATTACAGACCTGAGCCACTGAGCCTGGCCTGGGAATACAGATTCAGATCCAAACAGACACAGGGTGTATGCTTCCATCTAAAACTGCCAAAATTTACACCATGGCTACCCCATAGGGCGTTAGGGGTTCTAATTTGTGGTTCAGATTTGTTTAGATCATCTTGAGAAGTCTGCAGCAAACTAAAATAGAAATTGCACAGAGATTCTCAGGACCAGGAATTTAACTGTGCTTGGAATATGGCTTACCACAACTAAACAGTTAACTGATAATAGAGTTCTTTTTTTTTTTTTTTTTTTTTTTTTTTGAGATGAAAGTCTCGCTCTGTCACCCAGGCTGGAGTACAGTGGTGCCATCTGGGTTCACTGCAACCTCTGCCTCCTGGGATCAAGTGATTTTCCTGCTTCAACCTCCCGAGTAGAGTAGATGGGACCACAGGCAAGTGCTACCACACCTGGCTAATTTTTGTATTTTTCGTAGAAATGGGGTTTCACCATGTTGGCCAGGCTGGAATTTTTTTGTGTGTGTGTTTTTTTTTTAGTAGGCATGGGGTTTCATCATGTTGGCCAGGCTGATCTCAAACTCCTGACTTCAGGTGATCCACCCTCTTTGGCCTCTCAAAGTGCTGGGATTACACGTGTGAGCCACTGCTCCCAGCCAACTGATAATAAAGTTCTAACATGCTTCAGACTTCTAGGGGGTGAGCCAGGTCAAGGGGGCTTCCCTTTCTTGATAAATCATGTATGTTGGCTTTGTGATCTCTCGGGATGTCTATGTAGACTTGCATCCAGCATACCTAATTTCTCATTTGTTCTAGTCAATATAAACGTCTTATAAATAGATTAAAAAGTACCTTGGAACTGATTTTATTAATTCTTCCTTCAGAATACTCTGCTAAAGACGTGGTGAATCCACCAAAATCCTATGAAGAAGTATTTAAAGAAGGAAATGAAGGACATGATTTGTATGTTGTTTCTCATAATGATTATTATGCAGGTAGGTGTCCTCCAATGCAAAATGGGCCTGAGGATATGGGACTCTCGGATTTGTGAAGAGGAATAAAGGAGATAAGTACATAAAATTAAATGCCTGGCATGTAATAGGTGATTAATACAATCTTATTCATAAGGTCATAAACCATGATAGCTGGGAAAACCTGTACCGCATATACTTATGGTTTTAAAAAAATTTAATTTTAATTTTTTTTTTTTTTTTTTCAGACAGGGGTCTCTGTTGCCCAGGCTGGAGTGCAGTGGTGTGATCATGCCTCATTGCAGTCTGCACCTCCTAGGCTCAAGCAATCCTTTCACCTCAGCCTCCTGAACAGCTGAGACTACAGGTGTGCATCACCATGCCTGGCTAATTTTTTGAGTTTTTAAATAGAGATGAGGTCTTCCTATGTTGTCCAGGCTGGTCTCAAACTCCTGAACTCAAGCGATCCTCCCACCTTAGCCTCCCAAAGTTCTGTGATTACAGGCATGCACCACTGCACTCGGCTCAATACTTATTCTAAGTGCTTAATTTTATATTAAGAATATTGGGTGTTGGTCAAGTTCACAGATTTTTGAATCAGATCAGGTTCAAATCCTAGCTCAACTATTTACTATCTTTTAAAACTTGGGCAATTTACTTATTTGATCATTATATATTCTTATCTCTTAAATGGGTATAGTAATATTGTGAGGATTGATTAGATGTCAGATGCTTAACGTAGTACCTGGAACATAGTTAAGTACTCAAAATTATTAGCTGTTATTATTATTATTATTTTTAGTGATCTTGTCTTAAAGTTTCATATCTAGTAGCATATTACTAGAATTATTCCATAACACAACTAAAAAGGCATTAGTTGTTTATAGTGCTATAAAATAAAACTCAATTGCCAATACGTTGATGTTAAATAAAGTCTTGATATAATAAAGGATTGAGAAGTAGACTCTGATACATGTCCTGAGAAAGCCTATGGATTGTGCATGGTTCATAAACTCAGTCTTTATTAGCTAGAAGAGCTGCCCTTCACTGCAGCACAGCAGGGGGGTTGTGCTCCTTATTTCTTATCTTTTCTCCTTCACTGCAAGAAAGGGGGGGGCTTTCTTGCTCCTCATTTCTTATTTCTTTACTTTTTCTCCTCCACTGCCGTCTAACACTAGACTCCCTTTCTATGCTCTCCTCCCAAATTTCTGTTCATAGCTTCATGTTTGGAGTCTGCCATTTGCTTCTGTCATAGCCGATGTGTGTTGGTTCTCCCTTCCTTCCTTCCTTCCTTCCTTCCTTCCTTCCTTCCTTCCTTCCTTCCTTCCTTCCTTCCTTCCTTCCTTCCTTCCTTTCTTCCTTCCTTCCCTCCCCTCCTTTTCCGTCCCCTCCCCTTCCCTCCCCTCTTCTTTCCTTTTTTGTTTCTTTTCCCCTTTCCCTTTCCTTCCCTCTCTCTCCCGCCTCTTTCTTTCCTTTCCTTTTTCCTTTTCCTTTTTTTTTTCCTTTTTCTTTTTCTTTTCTTGTTTTGTCAGTGATAAGGAAGTATCTGCTGGTTCTTTACATGCCCCAACGTGTTCCCAGATTGTCTAAGATTGTCTCTACTCTCACACTGCCCCTGTTGCTATCTGCACAGATGCCATATTTCTTCTCACAGTCTTGACTTCTCTCCATATCTTTACTCCTCTACTTCCCTAGCCCATTCCTTTCTTTTGCTCTTTCCCTTCTTTCTTTTGTTCTTTCCTCCCTTTCTTTCATTCATTCCCTCCTTTATTCCTTCTCTGTCTTGTGAAAATATTTTATTCATGTTTGAAAAAGTTTCATGTCTATTGCACAGTCTAATCCAATGCTCTTTAATTGTTTTAAAAAGAACTTTGGTCTGAGTGCAGTGGCTCACTCTTGTAATCTCAGCGCTTTGGGAGGCTGAGGCAGGTGGATCACTTGAGCCCAGGAGTTTGAGACCAGCTTGGGCAACATAGGGAGAATCTGTATCTATGAAAAATAAATAAAAAAATTAGCCAGGCATGGTGGCGCATGTCTGTAGTTCTGGCTACTTGGGAGGCTAAGATGGGAGGATTGCTTGAGCCCAGGAATTCCAGGTTGCAGTGAGCCACGATTGCACTACTGCACTCTAGGCCTGGGCGTGAGTGAGACCCTGTCTCAAAATAAAATAAAAAGCAAAAAGAACTATGTCAATAAATATGTACAATGTATAGACAACCTACAATGAGATACCTTATAAGCATTTAACAGTCTGAGAAAAATAAGTGTAGTTTTTTATATTTAGAAGAGCTCTAATGGACCGTAACATGACTACAATTTCCTTCGTTTGCTATTTTTATGGAAGTTTCAATGGCATCTTGAAAAGTTGTAGAATCTGATCTTTTAAATATGATCTTAATTTTTCCCTCATAAGGAAAGTAGCTTTTTAATTATAGAAATACATTATAATTGTAGATAACTTAAATATTAAAAAATGAAGAAAGAGTAAATATAACCTTGAAATCCCATTAGCTAGGGATAACTACAGTTGAGAAGTTGAACATTTTAAAAATTATTCTTATTCTTTTTTTTTTGTGGGTACATCGTAGGTATATATATTTATGGGGTACATGAGATGTTTTGACATGGGCATGCAACATGTAATAAGTGCATCTTGGAGAATGGTGCATCCGTCCCCTCAAGCATTTATACTTTGAGCTACAAACAATCAAATTATACTCTTTAAGTTATTTAAAAATGTGCAATTAAGTTATTATTGACTGTAGTCACCCTATTGTGCTATGAAGTAGTAGTTCTTATTCATTCTTTCTAGTTTTTTTCCCTACCACCCCCGCTATGCTTCTCAGCCTCTGATAATCATCCGTCTACTCTCTCTGTCCATGAGTTCAATTGTTTTTATTTTTAGATCTCACAAATAAGTGAGAACATGCAACGTTTGTCTTTCTGTGCCTTGCTTATTTCACTTAACATAATGATCTCCAGTTCAACCCCTGTTGTTGCAAAAGACTGGAATTCATTCTTCCTTATGGCTGAATAGTACCCCATTGTGTAAATATACCACATTTTCTTTATAGGTTCATCATAATTTATCCATTCATCTGTTGATGGATACATAGGCTGTTTCCAAATCTCATTGTAAACAGTGTTGACACAAACACAGGAGTGCATGTAATCTCTCTGATATACTGATTTTCTTTCTTTTTTCTTTTCTTTTCTTTTTTTTTTTTTTCTTTTTTTGAGACGAATTCTTGCTCCGTTGCCCAGGCTGGAGTGCAGTGGTGTGATCTCGGCTCACTGCAACCTCCGCCTCCTGGGTTCAAGCCATTCTCCAGCCTCAGCCCTCCAAGTAGTTGGGATTACAGGTGCCTGCCACCATGCCTGGTTAATTTTTGTATTTTTAGTAGAGACGGGGTTTTGCCATGTTTACCAGGCTGGTCTTGAACTCCTGACCTCAGGTGATCCACCCATCTTGGTATCCAAAGTGCTGAGATTACAGGCATTGGCCACTGCTCCCAGCCTGATTTCCTTTCTTATGGGTATATACCCAGCAGTGGGATTGCTGGATCATATGGTAGCTCAAGTTTTAGTTTTTTGAGGAACGTCTGAATTGTTCTCCATAGTGGTTGTACTAATTTGCCTTCCCACCAACAGTGTACAAGGGTTCCTATTTCTCCACACCCTCACCAGCATTTGTTATTGCCTGTATTTTGGATATAAGCCATTTTAACTGGGGTGGGATGATATCTCATCGTACTTCTGATTTGCATTTCTCTGATGATCAGTGATGTTGAGCACCTTTTCATGTGTCTGCTATTTGTTTTTTTTTTTTTTTGATGAAATGTCTATTTAAATGTTTTGTCCACTTTTTTGATCAGGTTATTATTATTTTTTCTATAGAGTTGAGTTCCTTGTATATCCTGGTTATTAATCTCTTGTCAGATGGGTAGTTGGCAAGTATATTCTCCCATTCTGTGGGTTGTCTTTTCACTTAGTTGATTTTATCCTTTGCAGTGCAGAAGCTTTTTAACTTGACGTGATCCCATTTGTCCTTTTTTGCTTTGGTTGCCTGTGCTTGTGGGATATTACTCCAGAAATTTTGCCCAGATCAATGTCCTGGAGATTTTCCCCAATGTTTTCTTGTAGTAGTTTCATAGTTTGAGGTCTTAGATTTAAGTTTTTAATCCATTTTTGATTTTATTTTTGTATATGGCAAGAGATAGGGGTCTAGTTTCATTCTTTTGCATATGAATATCCAGTTTTCCCAGCACCATTTGTTGAAGAGACTGTCTTTTCCTCAGTGTATGTTCTTTGCACCTTTGCCAAAAATGACTTCACTGTAGGTGTGTGGATTTGTTTGGATTCTTTATTCTGTTCCATTGGTCTATGTGTCTGTTTTTCTGCTAGTACTATGCTGTTTTGGTTACTACAGCTCTGTAGTATAATTTGAAGTCAGGTAACGTGATTACTCCAGTTTCGATCTTTTTACTTTGGCTTTTCTGGATATTTTGTGGTTTCATATACACTTTAGGATTTTTTTTCTATTTCTGTGAAGAATGTCATTGGTATTTTTGTAAGGATTGCGTTGAATCTGTAGATTGCTTTTGGTAGTATGGACATTTTAACAATATTGATTCTTCCAATCCATGAACATAAAATGGTTTTTGATTTTTTGGTGTCCTGTTCAATTTCTTTCATCAGTGTTTTATAGTTTTCATTATAGAAATCTTTGATTAAGTTAATTCCTAGATATTTAATTTTATGTGTGGCTATTGTGTTTAATACATGGGATTACTTTTTAAATTTCTTTTTCACATCATTCACTGTTGGTATATAGAAATGCTACTGATTTTTGTATGTTTATTTTGTATCTTGTAACTTTACTGAATTTATCAGTTCTAATAATTTTCTTGTGGATTCTTTAGGTTTTTCTAAATATAAGATCATATCATCTGCAAATAAGGGTAATTTGGCCTCTTTCTTTCCAATTTGCATGCCCTTTATATCTTTCTGTTGTCTGATTGCTGTAGCTTGGACTTCCAGTATGAAGGAAGAACTTTCAGTCTTTTCCCATTCAGTATCATCCTAGCTGGGATTCTGTTGTGTACGGCTTTTATTATACTGAGGTGTGTTCCTTCTATATCCAGTGTGTTGAGGGTTTTTATTATTACAGGCATTAGCCACTGCTAATGTTGAATTGCTACTACTATTATTACAGGCATTAGCTACTGCTAATGTTGAAGGGATGTTGAATTTTATCAAATGCTTTTTCAGCATCAATTGAAATGATCATATGGTTTTTTTACTCTTCATTCTGTTGATATGATATATCCCATTGATTGATTTGCGTATGTTGAAAAATACTTGGGTCCCAAAGATGAATCCCAGGAGACTTGCAAATATTATCTTAAACCCATTATTTTAACCTGATAACAACTTAACACTATTTGCATAAACAACAAACAAGGAAAAATAAAAACTCTATGTCTTAACTTTCTCCCCTTTTTTAACTCTGTTGTTTCTATTTATATCTTCTTATAATCTCTATGTCTTGAAAAGTTGTTGTAGTTATTATTTTTGATTGGTTCATTGTTTAGTCTATCTACTCAGGATAAGAGTAGTTTGGATACCACAGTTACAGTGCTATACCACTCTGTGTGTTTCTGTGTGCTTACTATTATCAGTGAGTTTTGCACCTTCAGGTGATTATTCATTGCTTATTAATATTTTTTTCTTTCTGATTGAAATTGAAGTACTCCCTTAAGCATTTCTTGTAGGACAGGTCTAGTATTTATGAAATTCCTCTGCTTTTTATTTTTATTTTTTGGCCTGGGAGAGTATTTCTTCATCATGTGTGAAGGATATTTTCACCAGATAAGATATACTAGTCTAGAATAAAAGTTTCTTTTCTTCAGCACTTTAAATATGTCATGGCACTCTCTCCTGTAAAGTTTCCACTGAAAAGTCTACTGGCAGATTTATTGAAGTTCCATGGTATATTGTTTCTTTTCTCTCACTGCTTTTAGAATCCTTTCTTCATCCTTGACCTTTGGGGGTTTGATTATTCAATGTCTTGAGGTAATCTTCTTTGGGTTAAATCTGCTTGGTGTTCTATAACCTTCTTGTACTTGGATATTGATATCTTTCTCTAGATTTGGGAAGTTCTCTGCTATCTCTTTGAATAAAGTTTCTACTCCTATCTCTTTGTCTATTTTCTCTTTAAGGGCAATAAGTTTAAAAATAAAATAAAATAAAAAAATAATAAATTTAGTCTCATTATGTTGCTTAGGCTAGTCTCAGATTCCTGGGTTTAAGTGATCTTTGCACCTTGGCCTCCCAAAGTACTGGGATTACAAACGTGAGCCACCTTGCTTGGCAAGGCCAATAACTCTTAGATTTGCCCATTTGAGACTATTTTTCTATATCTTTTAGTTGTACTTCGTTCTTTTAATTTTTTTTTCTTTTGTCTTCTCTGATTGTATTTTCAAATAGCTTCTCTTCAAGCTCATTAACTCTTTCTTCTGCTTGATCAGTTCTGCTATTGAGAGACTGATGTACTTTTCAGTTTGTCAATTGAATTTTTCAGCTCCAGAATTTCTGCTTCTTTTTTTGTTTGTTGTTGTTGTTGTTTTTGTTTTTTGAAATGAAGTCTCACTCTGTTGCCCAGACTGGAGTGCAGTGGTGTGATCTTGGCTCACTGCAACCTCCCTCTCCTAGGTTCAAGTGATTCTCTTGTCTCAGCCTCCCCAGTAGCAGGGATTATAGGCACCATCACGCCTGGCTAATTTTTGTATTTTTAGTAGAGATGAGGTTTCACCATGTTGGCCAGGCTGGTCTTGAACTCGTGGCCTTAGGTGATTTACCCTCCTCGGCCTCCCAAAGTGCTGAAATTACAGGTGTGAGCTACCACGCTTGGCCTTTGCTTGATTCTTTTTAATTATTTCAGTCTCTTTCTTAAATTTACCAGATAGAATTTTGAATTCCTTCTCTGTGTTATCTTAAATGTCTTTTGAGTTTCCTCAACCCAGCTATTTTGAATTATCTGTCTGAAAGGACATATAGCTCTGTTGCTCCGTGATTGGTCCCTGGTGTCTTATTTAGTTTATTTAGTGAAGTCATATTTTCCTAGATGGTGTTGATACTTGTAGATGTTCCTTGGTGTCTGGCATTGAACAGTTAGATATTTATTGTAGTTCTCACTGTCTGTGCTTATTTGTACCCATTCATCTTGGAAATGCTTTCCAGATATATGAAAGGACTTGGGTGTGGTGATCTAAGCTGTATCTGCTTTAGGAGGCACCCCAAGCCCAGTAACACTAGTTTTTGCAAACTTGTAGAGGCACTGCCTTGATGAACTTGGATAAGATCTGGGAGAATTCCCTGGGTTACAAGGCAGAAACTCATGTTCTTTTCCTTTACTTTCTCCTAAACATACAGTCTTTCTCTCTGTTCTGAGCCACCTAAAGCTGGGGGTTGAGTGACACAAGTACCCCTGTGGCCACCACTGCTGACTGTATTGGATCACACTTGAAGCTAGTGTAGCATTTGGTCTCACCCAAGTCCTGCTGTACTCAACCTCTGGCTGCAGCCTATGTTCACTCAAGGTCCTGGGGCTCTATAATTAACAGGTGGCAAAGCCCGCCAGGCCTGTGTCCTTCCCTTCAGGGTGGTGAGGTCCCCCAGGGCTTGGGTGGGTACAGAAGTACTGTCTGGGAGTCAAGGACTAGAGTCAAAAACCTTAGACGTCTACCAGGTATTCTACTGTATTGCAGCTGAGCTGGCACTCAAACCACAAGATACAGTCTTTCTCACTCTTCCCTTACCTTCCCAAAGGCAGAGGAACCTCACTGGGTAGCCACCGCCACTCCAGGCCATGAGAAATAATGCCAGACTATCACCAATGTTCTCTTAAGGCCCAAGGTCTCTTAAGTCAGCTTGAGGTTAATGGCCTGGTACTTACCCTTCAGGTCAGTGGGTTCCCCTCTGGCCCAGAGCACGTCCAGAAATGTTATTTTCAAGAGCCAAGTCCTGGAATTGGGAACCCGAAGAGCCTACTTGGTGCTCTACTCCCCTGTGGGCATGCTGGTACCCAAGGTGTAAGACAAAGTCCTCTTTACTATACTTTTCCCTGTACTTTTCTCAAGCAGAAGGAGTTTTGCTCTGTAGCTACCACAGCTGATAATGTGCTAAGTCTCTTCTGAAGCCAGGAAGTCTGAGAGGTTTACCCAAGACCCTTGGTGTACTACCTGGGCCCTGAATAACGACAGCTGGTTATTCAGGGCCCAAGAACTCTTCAGTTAGCAGGAGATGAATGCTGGCAGGATTGGGTTCTTTCCTTCAAAGCAGTGGGTTCCCTTTTGGCCCCGGATGTGTCTAGAAATGTCATCTGCAAACCAGACCCTGGAATGGCGGCCTCCTGAGTCCCACCAGTACCCTATCTTGCTGTGGCTGAGGTGGTATCCTAGATGCAAGGTGACGTCTTCCCTGCTCTTCCCTCTCCTCTCCTCAAGCGGAAGGAAGGGGTCCCTTTTGGAGCCATGAGCTGAGTTGTGCAGCCTGGGGTGAGGGGAGGGGTGATGCCAGCATTCCCTTGGCTGCCCCCGCCCGTGTCCCAGTATGACATGTGTCCCGCCCCCAGTCCACGGTCTCTGGGCCTGGTTCTGCTCTGGGAGTCGCCTAAGAGTTCCAGTCCTTATGGCCTAGACCACCTTTCAAGGTTACTTGGAGACACAGAGTGCTGTAGCTCTTGGTGGCAACGTTTGCAGGCACTCAAGTTCGGACTACTGGGATTGGCAATTCCTTTTTTGATAGGGCTGATTTAAATGCTGCCTCTGTGGACAGGCATCAGCTGAGTTTGGTTCAGTTTTCCATTCTGCTCTAACAGGAAAGCACTGAGTTTAATACCTCACAATTGCTGTGTTCTCCCTGCCCTGGTGCCAGGAGAAGCTCTCTACACCACTCTGCTGCTGCCGGGGTTGGGGAGGGGTGGTGTTCGTGATTCACAACTATTTTTTCTGTCTCTTCAGTGCCTTTTTTTTTTTTCAGTGCTATGAAGTTAAAACCAGGTACTATGAGTTACCCACCTGATTTTTGAGATGGGCACTCATATCTGTGTAGATAGTTGTCAACTTGGTGTCCTTGTAGGGGGTGGGGGGCGGGTGTGGGTCTGGGACACAGGACTGGGACATGATCGGTGGAGCTTTCCTATTCTGCCATCTTGCTCCACTTCCTCTCTCTGAACATTTTTTCTAACCCCCATCCTTGAGCCATTAAATCATTAATCATTAAATAAACGGGATATTACTCTCCATGCTTTTAGGGAGCCTGCTCTATATATTTTAAATGTTTTACTTAAATAATATGTAAATAGCAATAAATATGGATCTACAACATTTAAAATACACTTAATACTATAAAATAACTTAATTTTAATCGTTACTAAAGTGATACTTTCATGAAATGAAAGCTATATAGAAATATACAATATACAAAAAAATTCCCACAATTCTCTGTCTCACACTGATGATTCTTTCTTTCTCTTTCTTTCTTTCTCTTTCTTTTCTTCTTTCTTTCTTTCTTTTTCTTTCTTTCTTTCTTTCCTTTCTTTCTTTTTCTTTCTCTCCTTCCTTTCTTTCTTTCTTTCTTTCTTTCTTTCTTTCTTTCTTTCTTTCTTTCTTTCTCTTTCTTTCTTTCCTTCCTTCCTTCCTTCCTTCCTTCCTTCCTTCCTTCCTTCCTTCCTTCCTTCCTTCCTTCCTTCCTTCCTTCCTTCCTTCCTTCCTTCCTTCCTTCTTTCTTTCTTTCTTTCTTTCTTTCTTTCTTTCTTTCTTTCTTTCTTTCTTTCTTTCTTTCTTTCTTTCTTTCTTTCTTTCCCTCTCCCCTCCCCTCCCCTCCCCTCCCCTCTCCTCCCCTCCTTTCCTCTCCTCTCTTTTCTCTTTTTTTGAGATGGAGTTTTGCTCTTTCGTCCAGGCTGGAGTGAAGTGGCATGATCTCGGCTTACTGCAACCTCTGCCACCTGGGTTCAAGCAATTCTCCTGCCTCAGCTTCCCAAGTAGCTGGGATTATAGGCGCCTGCCACCACGCCTAGCTATTTCTGTGTTTTTAGTAGAGACAGGGTTTCACCATGTTGATCAGGCTGGTGTCGAGCTTCTGACCTCAGGTGATCCATCTGCCTCAGCCTCCTAAAGTGCTAGGATTACTGGTGTGAGCCACCGCACCCGGCCGATAATACTTTCATAGGTGTTTTTCTTTGCACTTTTATATATATCAGTATGTATGTTCATTTTATTCCACATCATATATACTTTTTTCCTTTTGCTTTTTTTTTTTTTTGTCTTATGAAATATTTTGGAATGTCTTTTCATGTCAGTATCTACATTATATTTTCACTATTACAAAAACATATTGTTTATATACCTTTGTTAATGTGATTGGCTATTTCCTTAAGTTACATTCCTAGATTTCTGAGAAATTTTTACTCTTAGAGCCAAACTGTCAGCTCAAATTACTGCCCAATTTGCCCTTAGACCCAGAGTATGAGAATATCCATTTCTCCACACGCTTCCCAGTAATGAGCTTACCCAATCTTCTTTATTTTTGTCTAACTAAGAGACCATTATAATTTCTTGTTACTTCATTAACACGACATTTACTGTTTTTATTTACATTATTTGAATTACTAGTGAGGCTGAATGTCTTTACTCCATCATTTCCTACCTTCTTGGTTGTTCTCTAGTTTCAGTCCTACTTTCTTATCTCGAAATTGAAAACTAATACCACATCAAGACTTGAAAAGAAAAAAGCACAGTATTCAATTTTAAATAAAAAGACTCCTCTGCTGGGTTCTTAGCCCTCAGTCACCCTTTGAATGTTTCTCATATGAGGTAAATTATTACAATGAAATATGAGGGTCGCAATGTTCTGATGATCGCACAAAATCGAACAAGTGCAAAACACCAAACCTCTCAAATCTTAGCATAGTTGAAAGTGCTGCCAGGGACCTAAATCATTGTCATACCTCCCTTGATCTTCAGGATTTCCATAACAATGGTGGAGAACCTGCGTTTTTCATCACTGATATGTCTTTTTCCCATACAATGTCCTTACTTACTTTCTAAATATTAAAATTCTTCACCCATTTAAAGAATTGAGTTACATGGTGGGGTGCGGTGGCTTACGCCTATAATCTGAGCACTTTGGGGGGCCAAGGCGGGCAGATCATGAGGTCAGGAGATGGAGACCATCCTGGCTAACACAGTGAAACCCCGTCTCTACTAAAAAAACAAAAATTAGCCAGGCGTGGTGGCAGGCGTCTGTAGTTCCAGCTACTTGGGAGGCTGAGGCAGGAGAATGGCGTGAACCCAGGAGGTGGAGGTTGCAGTGAGCCAAGACCACGCCACTGCACTCCAGCCTTTTAAGACTCTGTCTCAAAAAGAAAAAAATAAAAAGAATTGAGTTACATATTTTCTATAAATTTTGAATATTAACCCTCTATCAGATACATAGTTTGCAAGTATTTTTTTTCCCAACTCATAGGTTGCCTTTTCATTTTGGTGATTGTTTCCTTTGCTGTGCAGAAGGTTTTTAATTTGATGTAGTCTCATTTATTTATTTCTGCTTTTGTAGTCTGAGCTTTTGTATCTAAGACATCATTGCCAAGGCCAATGTCAATAAATTTTTCCTCTGTTTTTTTTTCTATGAGTTTTATGGTTTCAGGTCCTACATTTATTTTTTTTAAATCTGTTTTGAGTTGATTTTTGTGTATGGTGCTGCATGTGGAAATCAGGTTTCCCAGGACCATTTATTGAAGAGACTATCCTTGCTCCATTGTTTCTTCTTGCTGCCCTTGTTGAAAATTAGTGCATTGTATATGTTTGGATTTATTTCTGGGCTCTCCATTCTGTTCCACTAGTCTGTATGTCTGTTGCCAGTACCATACTGTTCTAATTACTACAGCTCTGTAATATAACTTAAATCCGGATGTGTAATGCCTCTAACTTTTTTTCTTTTTCCTTATAATTACTTTGGCTATCCAGAGCCTTTTGTGGTTCTATATAAATTTTAGGATTTTTTTTTTCTGTTTCTGTGAAGAATGCTACTGGAATTTTGATAGGGATCACATTGAATCTGTATTTTGCTTTGGGTAGTATGAACATTTTAAGAAAATTAATTATTCTGATCGATGAGCATGGAATATCTTTTCATTTTATTTGTGTCCTCTTCAATTTCTTTCATCACTGTTTCATAGTTTTCAGTGTACAGTCTTTTACCTCCTTGGTTAAGTTTATTCCTAAGTATTTTTTTTAAGGCTATCATAAATTGAATTATTTTCTTGATTTCTTTTTTGTCTAGGTTGTTATTTTTTATAGAAATACCATGGATTTTTATGTGTTGATTTTGTATTCTTTGACTTTACTTAATTCATTTATTAGTTCTTTTCTTTTTTTTTTTTTTTGAGAAAGAGCCTTACTCTGTTGCCCAGGCTGGAGTGCAGTGGCATGATCTCAGCTCATTGCAACCTCCGCCTCCTGGGTTCAAGCGATTCTTGTGCCTCAGCCTCCCAAATAGCTGGGATTACAGGTGCATGCCATCACGACCAGCTAATTTTTTATTTTTAGAGAAGACAGGGTTTCACCATATTGGCCAGACTGGTCTCAAACTCCTCTCCAGTGATCCACCAGTCTCGGCCTCCCAAATTGCTGAGATTATAGGCATGAGCCACTGGTGTGCCTGGCCAAATTCATTAGTTCTAACAGTTTTTTGATGGAGACTTTGGAGTTTTTTACATATAGCTTTTCAAATATTAACACAAGGTATTGTTGTGTGTAGCATTCCACCAGTCTCCCAGCTCACATGGGGGAATACTTATGTCTTTGGTAGCTGAATCTGTGCAGTTTCTGCACTGTTACAATTTCATTTTTTGTTCCATTCTCATTTTCAATGTCAATGAGAACATAATGTGCATCTTGCAAGATAAGGTTATTTGTGTTGCTTAAGTCATAAGTCTTCCTTTCTTTTTCCACAGGAGAGGCAAAGAACCGAAAGTATAACCCATCAAGTTTCCATAGGTTTAATGTGTATGGAGTACCAACACCACATTTTAATGATGGACGAGCCATGGCAAAATCTTTATATTGGCTCCATGAACTACAAATGTAAGTTTAATTACACTATGCCCAGGAGCAAGTGTTAGACATTCGGACTTAAAGAAAAGTTGATTTTTAAAATTTATTTTTTGAAGAGGTAATAAAATGATATGGTTCAAATAAAATGATTAGAAAAAAATAGAAAAAAACAGTGTAATGTATTTCACTTCTGACACCCATCCTATCTAGTTCCTACAGAGGTAAAAATGATACTTTTTTTTTTTTTTTTTTTTTTTTACTGTCTTTATTCTGAAGTTACAAGCAAATATAAAGACATATATGCATGTTTTAACTCTCTGGGATCAACTTTATTTGTGTTTCTTAAATACAATGGACTTTCAAAACTCTACCAAGACAATTGTAATCGACTTGAAATTTGTTTATTTATTTATTGAGACAGCATGTCGCTCTATTACCCAGGCTGGAGTGTAGTAGGGCCATCATAGTTCACTGCAACCTTGAACTCCTGGACTCAAGCTATCCACCTCAGCCTTCTGAATAGCTGGGAATAAAGGCATGGATAACCATCCTGTCTTGACTTGATATTTGTTATTCAGCTTTGTTGAATAGTTATTTGGGCACCTGAGCATCAGACTCAACTTTTTCAAATTGTGACCTTTTTATGTCTTCATGCTGTAAAAACTACTTCCTTAGAAAACAAAATTGGGTCCTTAGTTTTTCATTTCCTGTGTTATATTTTATATCTGAGCCAACACGTAAACTTTGGAAGGTTGTTCATAAAAGTCTAGATTTCTCATTATGCTTAAAAAAATCAGAAGATTGTGGATACTGGTGCCATGGGTTGAAGATTGTAAATACTGGTGCTGTCCCACCCTCCCCAAAAAGATATGTCTATGTCCTGATGCCCAGAACCTATGAATGTTACTTTGTGTGGAAAAAGGGTCTTTGCAGACGTAATTAAGGATCTTGAGATGAAGAGATCATTCTGGATTATCTGAGTGGGTGTTAAATCCAATGGTCAGTATCTATAGAGGGGAAGAAGAAAATTTGACAAGAGGAAAAG
Organism: Macaca mulatta; assembly: GCF_049350105.2. Lineage (NCBI taxonomy): Eukaryota > Metazoa > Chordata > Mammalia > Primates > Cercopithecidae > Macaca > Macaca mulatta. The sequence continues at coordinate 28,662,538 of NC_133407.1, forward strand.
ATATGCAGAAGGGAAGGTATGTGAAGATGGAGATAGATATTGGTGTGATGTGCCTATAACCAAGGAATGCAAAGTAATGCCAACAGCCATCAGACCTGGAAGAAGCAAGGAATGGGCTGGGTGTGGTGGCATATGCCTGTAGTCCCAGTGCTTTCGGAGGCTTAGGTGGGAGGATGGCTTGAGCCCAGGAGCTAGAGGCCAGTCTGGGCAACATAGCAAGACACCGTCTCTAGGGAAAACAACAAAAAAAGCAAGAAATGAATTCTCCCCTAAAGCTGTTAGAGGAAATGTTACCTTGCTGACAGTTTGATTTCAGACTTCTGGCTTCTAGAACTGTGAGATAATACATTTTTTAAAGCCATCAGTTTTTGGTAATTTCTTATAGCAACCACATGAAACTAATGCATGGGCCTTGCATTCACATTTGTCAAAGATAGGGGTAGATTTGTTCTGACCTCTGCCCTTTTTAAAGGAGACAATGGCCCTCTAGGTTTCCATAGGCGCAGCATGCACACAGACTTAGCATTCCTGCAGGTATTCAACCTGCCTCACTCTTATGCCTATTTTGTCTCCGTGACAATAACAGCTCTCAGTTATACAGGCAAAATTCTGAGCACTTTATATATTATTAGTTTAATCCTACTAAGAACTCCACAGGATAGGTGTATTCTAATTTTTATTCTTCCCATTTTACAGGTGAAAAAGCTGAGGTACAGAGGGGTTAAATCATTTGCCTAAGATCATGCAGCTCAGATGTATCAGGGGTAAGAATGAAATCCAGGCAGTGTTGGCTCTAGAGGCAGCCCTAACCACTGCACCGGATCTATAGGCACTTGATTCTTGATCACCTGTTTATGGGCTTCAAAAATGATTTCCATTCCTCTTTCCCTCCTTTAGTACATGGGTTTCTGATACTTGTATTATTCAAAATAAGGATGGTAAAACACACACATAGAATAAATTTTTCAGTATCATAGTAACCCTGCATGAGACAGTTTTTATTTAGGATATAGACAAAGCATTTACATAATAAATATTTCTTATTAGTTTACATTTTGAGGCATCTAATTTTATATGCACAATTTAACATAAATTTCTTATTATTAAAATAGTTAAACTATGTATAAAGGAAAGGATAAAGATATTATTTAAATATTTAAGGACTATAGAGATTTATAATTAAATATAATAAATTGATACTTAAAAGGAGACAGATATGGTTTATCCATTTTCAGTGGGTTAGAAATATAAACTTGCTATCCGTTTGTAAAACATATGAGGTAAACACATTAACAACAATTTGGTCCTCAAGAACATCCTAAGAGCAGAGCAAATATCAATGATTTAGTGTTGCCACAGAAAAACACACAAAGTTTATAAGGGCAAACAGTGAGCAGGGCATGCTTCCCTCCAACTTGTCTCTACCCCCAAGGGGACATTGTTTATGGAACAGTGTTTTATATGATCATTTTTTCTTTTTTTTTTCTTTTTTTTTTGAGATGGAGTCTCCCTCTGTCACCCAGGCTGGAATGCAGTGGCATAATCTCGGCTCACTGCAACCTCTACCTTCTGGGTTCAAGCGATTCTCATGCCTCAGCCTCCCGAGTAGCTGGGATTACAGGTGTGCGCCACCATGCCTGGTGAATTTTTGTATTTTTAGTAGAGATGGAGTTTCATCATGTTTGTCAGGCTGGTCTCGAACTCATGACCTCAGGTGATCCACCCACCTCAGCCTCCCAAAATGCTGGGATTACAGGCATGAGCCACTGCACCTGACCCTTTTTGTATTTTGAAACTTAATTGGAATGTTATTGCTAGCAGTAGATAAATTCTTTATTCTTCTTGTTGCAATTTAAAAAGAGCTCACTACTTCATTCGGTTTGACTTCTGTTATAAACTGGGAGTCAAGTGTGTTAGTTTACATTTTGAGGCATCTAATTTTATATGCACGATTTAACATACAAATTTGGTTTACTTTCAACTTTTATGGGATACATTTCCTCTGTAAAAGAGGATCTCTATTGGCTGGGCATGGTGGCTCATGCCTATAATCCCAGCACTTTGGGAGGCTGAGGCAGGCAGATCACGAGGTCAGGAATTCGAGACCAGCCTGGCCAACATAGTGAAACCCTGCCTCTACTAAAAATACAAAAATTAGCTGAGTGTGGTGGCACACACCTATAGTCCCAGCTACTTGGGAGGCTGAGGCAGGAGAATCACTTGAACCCGGGAGGCGGAGGTTTCAGTGAGCTGAGATGGCACCATTGCACTCCAGCCTGGGTGACAGAGCAAGACTGTCTCAAAAAACAAAAACAAAAACAAAAACAAATAAACAAAAAGGATCTCTATCTATATTCTGCTTATGACCTTTGGTTTGAACAATCAAAGCAAAGTCAAATCAAACTTTGGTTTGAGTCATCAGATGGTAGGCTTGCGTGTGCGAGTGCACGTGTTTGTGCGCGTGTGTGAATGAATGAATTCACTGGCACACAAAGAGCTTTATCTGAGTTGGTTCGTGAATGCTAAGAGGTTGTGTAATGATGTTGCAGTTATTGATATTCTGACATACATAGTTGCCCACAGATACTTCCTGATTGTTGCGGAAGCATACTCCAGGCGGTTCTTGACTAAAAAGAGTTGGCTCTGTGCCTTACAATTCTTTTTCCTATCTCTGCATGTTCTTAATTATGTACCTTGGAGCTGATTTTTTTTTTTTTTTGAGACGGAGTTTCACTTTGTCGCCTAGGCTGGAGTGCAGTGGTGTGATCTTGGCTCACTGCAACCTCTGCCTCCCAGGTTCAAGTGATTCTCCTGCCTCAGCCTCCCAAGTAGCTGGGATTACAGGCACCTGCCACCACTCCTGGCTAATTTTTGTATTTTTAGTAGAGACGGGGTTTCACCATGTTGGCCAGGCTGGTCTCGAACTCCTGACCTCAGGATGATCCACCCACTTCAGCCTCCCAAAATGCTGGGATTACAGGCGTGAGCCACCGCGCCTGGCCTGGAGCTGATTTTTAGATTGTTAACTCCGTTTGTTCAAGTTATAGCCCTAAACTGCATTGATTTATTCTGACTCCACCTACATTCTTCCCCCCACCAACAAATGGGAAGGAAATGAAGAAATGAGATGAATTACTTATATTTCTTCTTTTGTTCCTCCACAGAGTGTTACTCTTCTCCAGAAATTTATTCAGCTCAGTAGTTCAATAGCACAGGAGATACTTTGAAAAGCAAATGGAGTTTAAGAATGTAATGTTCATTGTCTTTAGTCTTAGCAAAACAATAGATAATTTATTAATTTTAATGTTATTAAATAATAGTGTTGTAATTTTACAGGTTTCAAAAGAAATTTTATTCATTTAATCACAACAGTAGAAGTAACAAAATTATTTTACAAAAAACTGGCAAAATAAAATCACTCATAATCCTATTCACTTTAATTCAGCCATTATTATCATTTTAATGTATTTTATGCTAGTGTGGCTTCCTACGTAGATTTTTGCATAGTTTTCACCAGAGTGCAATCCCATTTTATATCCTGTTTTCCACCTAACACAAAATAATTATATATTGCTGTATATGCCAGCATTGAAAATGCATGCAATGTATTCTTATTAATGTGATATAATTTAATCACCCTCCACAACTGAATATTTTGATTCTTTTCTTTATTCCATTGTAGTCAATAAGCTACAAACATTTTTTATACATATAATGTGTCTACATTTTTTTTTTTTTTTGAGACAGGCTCACTCTGTTGCCCAGGCTGGAGTGCCGTGGCATGATCTTGGCTTAGTGCAGCCTCTGACTCCCAGGTTCAAGTGACTGTCCTGCGTCAGCCTCCCAAGTACCTGGGATTACGGGCATGTTCCACCACACCTGGATAATTTTTGTATTTTTAGTAGAGCTAGGGTTTTACCATGTTGGTCAGGCTGGTCTCAAACTCCTGACCTCAAGTGATCTGCCCACTTTAGCCTCCCAAAGTGGTGGGATTACGGGTGTGAGCCACCATGCCCAGCCTCTTTTCTACATTTTTAGTTGCTATCTGGATTATATCATTATTATTGGTTCCCAGATGTGGATAAAAGGGCATGAGTGTTTTTATGCTTTTTGATTCATATTGCCCAGTTATTTTCAAAAGGACTGTAGGAATTTGCACTAGCAATCTGTAAATGTTTTACTATACTTTTTGCCAAAGTTAGATATTCTCTCTCTCAATATACTTACATATATTTGCTTGTTTACTAGGTTAGAAGTGGCACTTTGTTATTCTTTTATTTTACATTTATTTTATTACTAGAGAGTATTATAAATTCCCCATGTATTTGCTTACTAGATGTGAGTTATTTGTTTATATCCTTTGGCTATTTATTTATTTGATGCTAAATTTTTTTATTTTTATTTTTATTTTTTGTAGAGATGGGATCTCACTATGTTACCCAGGCTCATCTCAAATTCCTGGCCTCAACTGATCCTCCAGCTTTAGCTTCCTAAAGTGTTGAGATTACAGGCATGAACCACTGTGCCTGGCCTGATGCTTAATTTTCTTCTAGCAATTTTACGAGCTACACTTACTTTATATATATTTTTTGAGACAGGGTCTCACTCTGTCACCCAGGCTGGAGTACAGTGGCGTCACCTCAGCTCACTGCAACCTCAGCCTCCCAGGCTCAAGCCATCCTCCTAGCTCAGCCTCTCGAGTAGCTGGGACTACAGGTGCATGCCACCACACCAAGCTAGTTTTTGTATTTTTTTTAAGAGACAGGGTTTCGCCATGTTGCCCAGGCTACTCTCAAATTCCTGAGCTGAAGCCATCTGCCCAGCTTGGCCTCCCAAAGTGTTGGGATTACGGCAGTGAGTCACTGTGCCTGGCCAGGAGCTACACTTACAATAGTGATATTAACACCTTGTTTTTATTTACTAAAAATATTGTTTGCTTACCTTATTCATTAATCAAGGTTTATTTTCTTTTAGTGTAAATGAAAGAAAAATGAACACATAAAACTTTATTTTTAGCGGAGAGTATCTTTTGAAACTACATTTGTTCCTTCAAGGCCTAATGATACTATGGTATTCTTCACTTTACGTGTATTTGGCAGCCAAGAATACTTTAGGTAATAGAGATACCTGATAATGTTCTAATTTTGCAGGAAAAGAGGAGCTAAGTTTGTATCCAAGAGAGCAGATGATTTCAAAGAAAAGTTTCAACATAAACTTGGAAGAGTTTTAGATCCGTAAGTTAAGGATTAACTTCAAATTGATAGTTTCTTTGCATAGAATTTAAAAAGTACTCTTGTGGTAACTGTTGGTGTGCCTATTAGATTCTATCTATTAAATAAGAAAATCATTATTTTATTGTTAATCAGTTAGTCTGTTAATGTCTATAGAATTTGGGATTCCAGGAAAGCAGTGAGTTCTCCAAAATGCAGAGGGCCCTGGAGAAGAGAGAGGGATAATTTTGCATAAAGCATTATTTGTGGGATATCAGAGATTTAACTTACTGTGTTTACGTTTTTCTTTGTCTTTCCTGACTGTCTGTCTTGCTCTGTCTTTATACTTTGGTAATTTTGCTTTGACTGTGTTCTGTTTTTCCTTTGTAATTCTGGGCTTCTGAAAGAGGGTGAAAGCCTTCAGTCATTGTTAATGCAAGTGGAAGATCAGACAAAAGATCTATTGGAGAACTTTTGTTTGATCTTCATAGTTTGGTTATGAGATAAAATATAGGCTACTAAGAACATATGGCAAACATATTTTAAATTCCAGAGATGCCATGTGGTGGGTATTTTAACTAAGGATTTGTTTTCTTTGATAGCATTGCAGAAACAATGAATGTTCCCCCAGACTACACATTTGGAGCTTGTCTCCGTCCTGAGGAGTATGGTAAATATACACACTTTCTCTGTAAAAAACCCCAAACAGGAACAAAATCCCTGCAAAGTTACACAGTTAAGCTCACCATCTCCTTATTTCAAAAACTTCTAATTTTAAAGCCTTAAAATGTTGCATTAACATTAATGGGAAAAGTATATAACAGAAATTTTTTTTTCATATTGTGTTTGAAATAGGTACAGTTGGAAGCCCTTGTAATGAGTACTGTAAGTGTAGTTAAGGCTTTGACTTTTATTTAAGAAAAATAAATATGGCTTATATTAAACAAGCCAAAGTGAAATGGAGCAGCTTTTTAATGAAGTCAGATATTGTCCTAGGTCCTAACTTCTCAAAGTGTGGTCTGCAGACTGCCAGTATTGGCATCCCCTGGGAGCATCTTAGAAATACAGAATCTCAGGCCCTGTCCCAGAATTATTGAATCAGAAACTGCATTTTAACTGTATTTCCGGGTGAACTGTAAGCACATTCAAATATGAGAAAGCACTGTACTCTACAACCACATAATTAAGAACCACTCTTTTCCTACCAGCCAGCCAGCTAGCCAGTGAGTTAATCAGTCAATAAATACATAAAGTAGCAGAAGAAACTTACTTGTATTTTGTCTCTATTTCTAGGCAATCTAAATAGCAGATACCCAAAGGGAAAAATATGCTACAGCTTATCAGGATTGGGCTGTGTATCAGTGGTTCTCAAAACATGGGCTGCAGACTACCTGCATTAAAATCATCCAGGGAGTTTATTAAATCTGCACATTCCTGGGACCCATGCCCTAGATATTCTGATTCAGTAGGTTCTTATATACACTAAGGTTTAAGAACCACTATGAAAAATGTTTTAGCTAAAGTCCACTCATTGATAAATAGAATAAATATTTATTGAGCTTTTGCAAGACAGTGGTTTGGAGCATCATTAATTACTACATTAGGAAATTGTATTTGGGTTCTGTTTTTACACGAACTACTAATGGATGCCTATCCATCTTAGAGGCTTTAATATCTTTTGAAGAGGGTAAGGGATGATTAGGAAACCATCAATTAGCTTGAAAAAGAAGTAGGTAATCATGGTAAATTCTGCCTGTTTGAGGGCAAGCTTCATGCTGGTGGGTGCTGTGTTTTGCTGTCTGTTGGATCCTCAGGGTCCAGCACATAGGACATCTTTCACCAATACTTATAGCATGAATTGATGAATTAAAAGAATAAGAGAAAGCTGAGAGTCCTGGCAGGAAGATGGGAGGTGTGTGTAGGCTGGGGAAAATGAACAGAGGCAGGAGGTCTCCTCTGGTGATATCCACCAAGCTGCCACATCTGGAGCAGCATGGTCAACTCTAGTTGGGGTGTGAGTCAGGACTCTTAGTTAATGGAGCTATGAAGGGAGGCAGGCCTCCAGTGCTGGTGGTGGCATGAGTGGAAGCAAGGCTGAGAAATGGGAACTTGGTATGCAGACTGACAGCCAACTGGAAACTTACATAGGAGAGAGTAGATAATTTGAGTTTGATTTTTACAAGGCTCTCCCAGTTTAGTCAGTTTCAAGGCACGCTGAGTGGTCCCCACCTGAACTCAGCCCTAGCTTTCAGATCCTCAGCATTGTAGACAAATGGCCAAGAGGTAGTCAAGCAAGGACATCACTGTCTAAGGAAAATAATTCACAGCTGAGTGCGGTTGGTGATGTCCACACAAAATTCATTTTTTTAGATTTTCTTCTTGAGCAGAGAGGTAACATAAAACAGAAATATTAATTTTTATCAATTAATTTATGTACTTTTCTTTATAGTACATAAGGATTTTCTGACATGCTGCATAATCATGTCAGAGTTAGATGATCCTTTCATTCACAGAGGTTGCTAGATCTCTCTCACTCTCTTTTTTTAAAAGATAGAAATAATATAGAAAGACTTTAAACTTATGTAAAAAACTTTTTTCTGTCTTCAATAGGAGTTGGTGATCTCATCCATAATAGACTTCCGGGTGAATATCTTCGAGGCAAGGATAGACAGCGAGCCCTGATTGCAGCAGTTCGGCATCACTTGAAGAAAGTTAATTACCAAAAATTTGACACTTTGCTGGCAGCCTTCAGGCACTATGACAAGGCCAGTAATGGGGGAGAGCTTTTTGGTAATGCATGGGCTTACAGATCCCAGCAGTTTGATGTAGATCAGGGGTCAGCAAACGATAGCCTGTGGGCCAAATCCGGCCCACTGTTTGTTTGCATAAGTAAAGTTTTACTGGAACACAATCATGCCTGTGTTGTTTTTAGTGTTGTCTGTGGCTGCTTTTGCACTATGAATGCAGAGTTAGGTAGTAGCAACAAAAACTGTATGACCTTCAAAACCTAAAATATTTACTATTTGCCCCTTAACAGAAGACGTTTGCTGACCCCTTTTGTAGATTATTGGTTGTCAAAGTGTGGTTCCACTACCACCATCATCATCACGTGGGAACTTGTTAGAAATGCACATTACAAGGCTCATTTCAGAAAATACTGAGTTTAGGAACTCTGGGGTGGGGCCCAGCAATTTTAGCAAGCACTCTAGTGATTCTGATGCACATTCAAGTTTGAGAATCACTGTTACGGATTATTAAACTGCAGTGTGCTGGGAGCGAGGGGCAGTGGGTAGCACTAGGGATCCCTGGGGAAGACTTGACAATCTATACCTAAATCTGAATTTGCACACAGAGTACCTGCATTCTAGGTCCAAGTCAAGCTTAGAATGTCTTTTCCCTGGGAGCACGGTGTGGCTTTAGTTTTGAGAGTATGAGATATTCAGTGTTCAAGCTACCCTAAATTTTATTGTTCGAGAAAATCAGATCAATCTAGGGCTACGTATTACCTCGCACTATTTTAGGCCATCATAGAATTGCTTTTACCAAGTTGCACTGCCTTTAGCTTATGCTAAGGAGCACTGTAAGAAACTGCCATTGAAACTTGGTATATTTTTTGTTAGTATGCCCATGAGGCTTTTATTTTAGTCAGATGCATCCTCTTTATAAGCAACTCAGTCTTGACAAAGGAAATAATTGCGCTTCATCTAAGTATCTGACGACTGGTTTTTATCTCATGGATAGCATATATTTTGTATTGATTATGCACACCTTTTTACTTTGGTTACCAGGAAGCTTGGAGCCAACTCAATAAATAGTGGTAGTGACACGAATAAGAGAAACTGTCACAATACATAGTGCCCTGCTTTTAAGAATTTTTCATTTTAAAAGTAATTAAAGAAAAGATGATCATCTTAATAGCTGTTGATTAAGTAAATCACCAGGCACATTCCTTATCATAAATTAAGCAGGGAGGAAATTACTGAGAATTATTTAATGCTGATATGCCTTATATATATATATTATATATATAATATATATATATATATTTTGAAATGAAGTCTCCCTCTTGTTCCCCAGGCTGGAGTGCAATGGCATGATCTTGGCTCACTGCAACCTCTGCCTCCTGGGTTCAAGGGATTCTCCTGCTCCAGCCTCCCAAGTAGCTGGGATTACAGGCGCCCACCACCACGCCCAGCTAATTTTGTATTTTTAGTAGAGACGGGGTTTCACCATGTTGGCCAGGCTGGTCTTGAACTCCTGACCTCAGGTGATCTGCCTGCCTCGGCCTCCCAAAGTGTTGGGATTACAGGCGTGAGCCACTGCGCCCGGCCTTGATATACTTTTTAAATTGTTAATATGCACAATGTAGCATTCAGTGTCCATAAGGAGCTTTTTTTCTGAAAGGGTAATAAGATGTGGGTCTAGTACAGCTGTAGGTTAATTTTTGATTATTTAAATCTTATATTATTGGGTGCCACATTTAATTTAATGGAAAAACAAAACACCACGGAGCAAATAAACTATGATTTTCTAAATGAATCTTCTTGGCTTATGAAATTAATTCTGTTATTTATTGAATACTCATAGTACATCAAGCATTATTCCAGATAATGTGTAGACATTCCATATAGGGAACGGAAAATCTAGAGGAAGAGTTACACATGGGGTAGCAGTAGTGTGCTAGAATTGGCTGGGAGAGCATACTGTTCAATTTGCAGGAAGCTTACAAGCCAGTTGACATCACAATGGTAGCTAGAAATTACCATGATGAGAGTATGAACACCATGGAAAGCAGCACCTGCTACAAATCAGGGCTTTCTTCCACCACACTGCCAAAGAGCCAGTTGTTGAACATATGTAACACAACACTGAAGTAGAGTGAGGCCCAAGTACTATGATAAACTCAGAATTGCAATCAGGGATTTTGGCTCCTAGCTATCATAGACTATGTAATTCATAACAGATGTTCTTAGCAATGCAAGTCAGCTGATGATTTTCTCTTTTAATTAATTGTCTAATTAAGCATGTGTAGATTTGTGCTCACTTAAGCAGCACATTTGTTGTCAATATGTAAACATTGTTAACTTAAAACTAGAATAGTTTCCTAAAATACATTTTGCTCCCAGGTTATAGGGTTCTCAGTTAAGTTCAATAATTGTGTATAGTCCTTGTTTTTGGAGGGGCTGCATGAGGTCAGTAAGTCCAACTTCCTGTCTGTCCATGCCACCAGCTGATGGTATTTGCTCCCCTTGTGGAATGACTGCACTGGGGCTGGGGAAGATACCCAAAGGTGTTCAGTGTGGAGGTGCAGTAACTAGGGTCATTCTCTGCTGTTTCCAATAGATTTCTCGGTAAAGTTGAGGTGGATGTCATTCAAATTGTGGTCAGAACTGCCTGGCAGTCAGTTAAAACTAAGGTGTCACCAACGGTTTGAGAGAGCTGCACCAAGGCATTTTCCCTTATGATGCAGTCTTCAGGAGTGGGCTGAAAATCAGAATATCATGGTGTCCCTCACCCCCCTGAACATCCTGGGTATAAGGTGTTCTGTCTCCAAGAGCTTGGTTGCTGCTCTCCCCCTGTTGCCACAAAATCAGGGTGTCCCATTCCAGTAGCTATAACTTCACCTTTTTCCCATTTATCTCCTATTTTCACCTAGAAATTTTGTCTGGAAAGGTCAGGCGTAAAAGAGAATAAAACAGATCTCTGGAACGTTTCTAAGAAATCCCTGGTCCCTGTTATACCTGACCTTTACAAACAAAAGGTCTAGGTGAAAATAGAGAATATGGGCTGGGCATGGTGGCTCACGCCTGTAATCCCAGCACTTTGGGAGGCTGATCACCTGAGGTCATGAGTTCGAGACCATACTGACCAACATGGTGAAACCCCATCTCTACTAAAAATACAAAAATTAGCCGGGTATGGTGGCACATGCCTGTAATCCCAGCTACTCGGGAAGCTGACGCAGGAGATTGCTTGAACTTGGGATGCGGAGGTTGCAGTGAGCTGAGATCATACCACTGTACTCCAGCCTAGGCGACAAAGTGAGACTCCATCTAAAAAAAAAAAAAAAAAAAAAAAAAAGAAAATAGAGAATATGATTGGGAAAAAAGTGAAGTTACAACTACTGGGATGGAACATACGGATTTTATTTTATTATTTTATTTTATTTTAGAGATGGGGGTCTCACTCTGTTGCTCAGGTTGGAGTGCAGTGGCACCATCATAGCTCACTGCAGCCTTGAACTCTGAGCCATAAGTGATCCTCCTGCCTCAGCCTCCCATGTTGCTGGGATTACAGATGTAAGCTACTGCTCCCAGCTCTCATGCTGATTTTTGAGAGGTATACTCAACCAAGTGGTTATTATCCTATAATCAAGGACTGTCAACCCAACAAGAAAATCAGGTGGCTGAAATAGAATTAACTTTGAACCTCCTAGAATCCTTTTTATGCCTGGTTGCTACCAAAAGGGTGGACCAACCCTACTGCCATGGGATTGCTGTTAGGGGGAGAAAAGATGCACTATGTCCAGGAATGGTCATGGCAGTAACCCCAATTTTCAAAAGAAGTCTTTTTAACCCCTGTCCCTTTTATTCTGATTATTATTCAGGAAGCAGCTGAGATAGAATGAGTCCTTTCTGGGGACAGCTGCATTGAGTGACCAAACAGCTTTACTAAAATGTGGGCACCAGGAGCTGGTTGAGAAGGCCATTCCAATGCTCAATAATACCATATGACAACGGATGGTAGGGAGTAAGAAAGGTTCATTGAATACCTTGACTGATAGCTCATTGCTGAATAGCTTTTGTGCTGCTATAGGGTGCACCCCACTGACGGACTGAAAATGTTCCAGAAAGCAAAATGCATAACCCAGATTAACTTAACTTTATGGGTCCTACTGCTGGGACTAGAGCCATCTGGTTGGACTGGAACGGCAATGCCATAATTTGAATAAGTGTCAATATTGGTGTGGCACCACTGATAGCTCTGAGGGGGGAGGGGTCAGAGGTTCACTATAGTCAGTCTGTCAGGAACACGAGGGAGATCCCTATGTGGGATGTGTCCTCTCTCACCACGAGACAAATGAGTCAACTTCTGGCAGTCACAAGTTTGGCATGTCGTGGTGGCTTCTGCATTAGAAACATAGAGTCCTTTGCCTTGTGCCCTGTGTGTAATGGGGGTCTGTTGTCACGTATGTACAGGCAGCAATGTTGGCAATCTACATGGTTCAGGCTTCATCAGCAACTTGATTCCAATTATTCCCGTGCTTATGGTGAGTATCTACATGAACTACCCAGATAGTTCAATCACTAGCCATAATTTTTATCCTGTAGTTTGCAGTCCCTTAAGGGGGTGTCTTCAATCTGCTAGTCTATTGTTTTCCAAGTGGCAAATCAAACAGGTAGGCCACAGTCAACAGCCCGAGAGTCAGTAAAAATATAACAGGTTTATCAAGGGGAGTATTGGCCAGAGCTGTGAGAATGGCCTTTAGTTTAGCTCAGTGAAGACCACCAGGTTTCAGCTGAGCCAAATTATAAGTGAACCAGGCACAGGCATTTAGAGGAGGTTCTGTGAATTGAGGGCCCTCTTGAGCCAGTGGCTTTGCTTCAGGTGACAGAGTGTTGAATAAGTTTTTTTTTTTTTTTCCTAAGGGATCACTTCTCAGCTGAGTGTGGTGGCTCACACCTACAATTCTAGCATTTTGGGAGGCTGAGGCAGGAGGATAGTTTGAGGCTGGGAGTTTGAAAGTGGCCTGGGTAACATAGTGAGACCCCATCTCTACAAGTAAACAAAAATAATTAGCCAGGAGGGGTAGCGCCAGCTACTCAGTAGGCTGAGGCAGGAGGATCACCTGAGCCCAGGAGTTTGAGGCTACAGTGAATTATGATCCTGCCACTGCACTCCAGTCTGGACAACAGATTGACAACCTGTCTCAGGAGCAGCAGCAGCAGCAGCAGCAATAACAACAAAAATATTGCTGCCCTTTTACACGTAAAGCTGAGATATTACTGGAGTTGGGCTGGCTGTATTCTTGAATATGCCATTTCCATTTGACATATGAGGCTTGTTTGCTCCTTTTTCATTCTGTTAGTCATTGAGTCCAAGTTGGTCCACCTCAAAATGATTATCGGCTGGCGAGTCAGAAGGCCTCCATGGGTCTAGTGTTCGGTTTCCAGAAGAGCTCAGTGACAGGCTAATAGCCGCTTTTCAAAACAGGTCTACTGGTAACTAAGTTAGGGAGGCGATGAGTCCTAAACTTCATGGCGCACCTCCAAGTGAAGGTTGCCTTTCTTTTCCAGAGGCTCTAATTGGCAAAACCACCAGTTATAGACTCATAACTCAAAGGAGTCATTAGGGCTGTGGGGTCCCAAAGGTACTAACAATTGTCTATACATGGCTCTTCTTGATCAGGATAATCCCCTCTGTCACATATGAACATTCACTATACAGACATGGAAAGCATCAATACCAATTAAACATTCCGCCTGGGAAGCCATAGCAATAATACATTGTTATCTTTAATTCGTCTCTGCAACCTCTGCCCAAACCCCATTAATTGAATTCGGACATCCTTCCCTACCACCCTCTCCCAGGACTGGCTATGATGACGATTTCCGGAACTGTATCCAAACCATAAAAATGTGAGAATCTCACCCCACTGAACAGATGCATCCCTCTTGAAGACCTGGAGCCCTTGGTCCTACTTCTAATCATCTTTCTTCCTAAAGCAGTTGAGATCAGGGCTTGTGGGAGGGAAGGATTAATGGCTTTGCACCAGTAAATAAGAAATATTTACTTTGATTTTGAGTGGCGTGATGGTGGCATGGTAGCTCCATGAAACAAACCACCAGTGTTCTCAGTGCGCACAAAGCCCTGCGTATTAGGCAGTAAGTTATCATTGACAGCATGTTTCGGTTTTGGAGCTCTCTTGATTCAACGGCCACATCCCACATTGCTTTTCACGTAGGGATGAGTGTGGGTTTGCATTTTGGTTGTAGTAGAGACTTTTGTTTGTTTTTGAGATGGAGTTTCGCTCTTGTTGCCCAGTCTGGAGTGCAATGGCGTGATCTCGGCTCACTGCAACCTCCGCCTCCTGGGTTCAAGCGATTCTCCTGCCTCAGCCTCCTGAGTAGCTAGGATTACAGGCATGCGCCACCATGCCTGGCTAATTTTGTATTTTCAGTGGAGACAGGGTTTCTCCATGTTGGTCAGGCTTCCAAAGTGCTGGGATTACAGGCGTGAGCCACTGCACCCGGCCTGTAGTAGAGACTTTTATAAAGGAGTCTACTTTAATCCAGGGCATTTGCAGCTCTATTGCCAAGATCATATGTTTTAAGTCCTCATTCTGTTTGAATACAAGGGTTAAGTAGGGAAGTTTTCCAGGGCTGTGGGTCTGACTGCAAGAATTTATAATTCATCAAGTTAGTTTCTCATTCTCTAGGGGATTGCCTCCACCAGCATTGTAAATCCAGTCCTGGGCAGTAAGAGCTTAAATACTATGCAGTGACTCATTTATGATTTCTCTTGGGAGTTATTTCCTCTCAGGGAAGTCTCTTCGTGGGGGCCAAAGCTCCCCTATAGCAGCCAGAATCCACTGCAGAAACAAACAAGAAAACTGGGACCTTGCCATCATCTCTGAATGGGTTTAAGGTTGGCTTGATAGACTGCAGGAGGGGCTGAGTGCTAAGATGTCCCAGTTGTTAACATTCTTCCTTAACCAGCATTGTGTGCTCTGCCCCTTCATCTCCCAAGTGAATCAGCCAGTTTCTGCTGAGAGCCCTTATACATTTCCCTCTGTTCATACTCAGTGTGGGTACTTCTGCCTTTAAATGCTGTCTGAAAAGAAATGACACTTTTTCCCTCCACCCTCCTCCCCCTACTTACCAGGATGAATCTTTGTGTTACTTGTTACAGTGGGGCTGACCATCAGACTGGGAGCATGTCCCTCTTGCCCATAGGAGTGTTATCAAAACCAGACAACTGTCTTTGAACCCACCTCCGTGAACTTGTCCTGCAACTATCTCCCCAATTTCTCCTCAATAACAGGCAGTGAAATGAAGGACCATTTATTGCCGGGTGAAAACACAGAAGGTGTTACAAACTTTGTAAGGATAAACAATTGTAGAGAGCTGTCAAAAGTACACCCCCATTGGTCACATGAAACGTCAAGCCCTTATCATGGTAACACTGCTCTACCACGGTCTAAACAGCATATTTGACTCCTCTTCTGTGAAAATTGGGACAAATTTGAATGTATGTGATGAAACAGTTTTTTTCTTAAACTAAATAATGTTGCCCACTCTGCTCTTGAAGACAACTCCCATTTTCTGTTCTTTTGCTTCCTGTATAACAGAAGGGAGATGGGATGATAGATAAAGCCGAGCTGCAGGAAGCTTGTGACCAGGCCAACTTGAGTTTAGATGACAAGCTCCTGGACCAGCTATTTGACTACTGTGATGTGGATAATGATGGCTTCATTAACTATCTGGAATTTGCAAATTTTCTTAACTGGAAAGACAAAATGCTTCTTAAAGAGTATGAAGAGAGGGTCATTATTAAAGGTATTTAATTCTTGAAGGTTTGATGAATTATTTTTTCAAAATAATTGAAAGTTTATTATTATTATTTTTAATACAGACGAGGTCTCACTGTGTTGCCCAGGCTGGTCTCAAACTCCTGGGTTCAAGGGATTCTCTTGCTTTGGCCTCCCAAAGGGCTGGGATTATTGGTGTGAGCCAGCATGCTTAGCCATTTACTGAATTCTTAAATGGACTTCTGTATTTTAATTTTGCTAGGAGCTCAGCTATATTCAACTTTAATATTATATGAAAAATAAAAATATACACATATACATAGTGTTTATTTGCTTGTTTGTGCATAGACTATCTGTGGTAGTGTAGGAAAGAATCAATAACATTTATTATTTCCAGGAAGAGGCAGTTGGATGGCTGAGGGACAGTGTGGCAATGAGACTCACTTTTTAACCTATGTTTTTGTATCTTTTGAGTTTGGAACCATGTATTATTTATTCAAAAACATTAAAAGCACAAAACTTACACAGAAGCTCAAAATATGAAAGACAGATTCTCAGAAACCTGTTTAAAAATGATTATCTGAGTAATTAGTTCCCTTTCCCCAGAAACACAGAATTTGACACAAAATTAGATTTTAAAAATTTTGTATAAAAAGGAAAAACAGCATAATCTTTACTTTTGATTCAAATATTATGATGTTGACGTCAAGCTTGCCTAACCCGTGGTTCAAGACAGCTTTGAATGCTGCCCGACACACATTTGTAAACTTTCTTAAAACGCTGTGAGTTTTTTTGCAGTTTTTTTTCAAGCTCATCAGCTGTCCTTACTGTTAATGTATTTTATGTGTGGCCCAAGACAAGTCTTCTTCTTCCAGTGAGGCCCAGGGAAGGCACATGGTTGGATACCTCTGGCCTACATTTTATCTTCTTGTATCATTACATGTATAGATATACATATATACATACGTGTACATGTACATATTTTAAGCATGTCTAAAATAACACTGAACGTACTATATAAGGCTTTTTAAAATTTAGCTTTCACATTTCTCTTCTTCTTCTTTCTTTTTCTTTTTTTTTTTTTTTTTTGACAGGGTCTTGCTCTGTTACCCAGGCTGGAGTGCAGTGGTGTGATCTCGGTTCACTGCACTCTCTGCCTCCCGGGCTCAAGTGATTCTTGTGCCTCAGCCTCCAGAGTAGCTGGGATTACGGGAGGTGCGTGCCACCATGCCTGGCTAATTTTTTTGTATTTTTAGCAGAGACAGGGTTTCACCATGTTGCCTAGGCTGGCCTTGAACTCCTGGCCTCAAGTGATCCTCCTGTCTTGGCCTCCCAAAGTGCTAGGATGACTGATATGAGCCAACATGCCCAGCCAGCTTTCATATTTCTAAGGAATGAAGAAATGCTTTTTTGGTTTCTATGAACTACATTTCAGTTCCCTCATGCTTATATATTATGATTTACTAAGCCATTTCTTCACTTTCTGAAATTTAGGCTGTTTCTAATATTTTAAAAGTAGTATGCACAATGTTATAATGATCATATCTCAAAAAGCTTTTTATTTCTCATTTCTTATGACCGTTATTATTGTCTCAGAAGTAACTATTTTCATTTTGCTTTTCTAAATGATTTTACTGATTTGCAATTTTATCAGCTAAGTCTGTGAGGTTTTACTCCAATCTCACTACCATTGAGTGTTATTTCAAACATTCTTACATTCTTGTACTTTAGTTGGTTTATAATAATACCTCATTTGCCTTACCTTTTTTTTTTTTTTTTTTTTTTTTTTTTGAGACAATGTCTCACTCTACTTACCCAGGCTGGAGTGCAGTGGTGCAATCATAGCTGACTGCAGCCTTGAACTCCTGGGCTCAGGTGATTCTCCTGCCTCAGCCTCTTGAGTGGCTGTGTTGCCCATGCTGGTTGTAAACTCCTGGCTTGAGGGATCTTCCCTCCTCGGCCTCCCAATATGCTGGGATTACAGGCATGAGCCACTGCACCCGGCCTACCCTAATTTTTGTATCTTAATTATTAGAGGTTCAACTTTTTAAAAAGATGTTTACATTTTTATTTCCTCTTGGAATGTCTCTTTTCTAAAAAGTGGAGATAACTACTATTTTCACTTTTACTCTTGAGTCATGCCTTTCTGTGAAGTCAAAACCAAATTTTGATCTCTCCTGATGATGCGAGCCCTTATGGGTTAGCCTTTCTATTCTATCCACTAGGAAGGCATCAGAATCTTCCCTACCTAATGAAGCTTTTTATAGAAAACAGCTGTACTCCGACTCTTTCATCAACGGGCTGACAGAGCTTCCTTCTTGGCACAACTCATGAAGTAATGGTAGAACGAAAAGCTTATTTCAGACCAGATAATTCTTCGAATTGTTTCTGGTTTTGGATCCTAATTTCTTCAGCCATTTTCAATAGAGTTTTTGAGGATTTTCATCTTGTATGATTTTAGGGTAGAAACTGTTAAGTTTGTGGTCACTAGGTCTAGAGGGGGCCCGGGAATGTTCTGCCAAAATTTTTCTGATATCAAATTCTATCTTACTGTTGACTTTTGAAGAAAAATGGGTAAGTAATCTTTCAATTTTTTTGAGAAATTCTTTTTCAAACTTTGTCCAGATTTCCACTTTTGGTGAGGTGGAGGATTAGAGGATCTGGAACGGTAGGCCTGAGCATTTTCATAGCAGCCATTGGCAGGAACTGAGTGTGGGGAGAGGTGGGGTTGTGGGGAAGAATGCGTTCTTCAGAGAGGTAAGTCTTTTCTAGTTTGCCAGGGTATCCACCCTTCTCTAATACCAGCAGGCCACTTGCCTTTGCAACCCTTACTTGGGCTCCCCCAGAACCTTTAGAATTTTTCTGAAGATGGAAACACCACAGCGCTCTCTAGTGGTACATATGTAGTAACCAGATCGGAAAAAGATTGCAGGAATTTATTCCTAAATTTCAGAATTGACTCAGCAAAGCAAATCTGCAAAGGAAGACAGAGTCTTACAACTTCAGTTCTATCTCAGGGTTTTCTTTTGTACACTGACTTGTCAGGAATTAGTTGTAGAAACAGTTCTTGAGCTCATAGTGCGTTCTTATCATCTCGATGTTGTAATGCACGCTCCCCCCGGTCAAGTACGTGTGGAATTTTCAACTACAAGCATGTCTTGTCTTATTTCTCCCTAGGGCATAGTGCTAGGAAAAACTCTGTAGTTCAAGTTAAATATTAAAATACACTTTTTTTTTTTTTTTTTTTGAGACGAAGTCTCGTTCTTGTCCCTCAGGCTGGAGTGCAATGGCGTAATCTCGGCTCACTGCAACCTCCGCCTCCCAGATTCAAGCAATTCTCCTGTCTCAGCCTCCCGAGTAGCTGGGATTACAGGCGCCCGCCACCACGTCCGCCAATTTTTATATTTTTAGTAGAGACGGGGTTTCATCATGTTGGCCAGGCTGGTCTCGAACTCCTGACCTCAGGTGATCTGCGCCCCCCCCCTCGGCCTCCCAAAGTGTTGGGATTACAGGTGTGGGCCACCATGCCCGCCTGCTCTATTTTTTTTTTTAAGAAAAGAAATGAATGGATTCTATGTTTACATTTGGTCTCTCATATTTCAAAGCTTTATTCTAGAATGAAGTGAGTAGAGTGGCAGAAGAAAACATTAGGCCATGTTCAGATTTCTTGGTGTATGACATTGGCCTGAACTTACTCTTCCACAGTTGGGTGTTGGGTCAGTGGAGGGGTCATGCCAGCTGTTTCCATTTGCAAGAGGAAACTAGATGGGAAAACTTATCCTGTTGCAGAGCAGCAAGCACTAAGTAGTAATGTATTCCTGCATTTTTTCTTTCCTTTTTTTTTTTTCTTAAAGGTAGAAAACCAGATTGTGTAAACCCTACTGAGGCTAATGTTGAAGAACCTGAACCAGCTCTCCTCATAAAGCCAGAAGATATTGTCTTAAAAGAACCAGGGAGCACAGAAAAGACTCTTCGGACACTTCTGAGACCAAGTGATAAAGTTTCCAACTACTATAAGACAACTTCTTCTGAGATCAATGCAGTTGTAGGAGCCGTTCCTGCTACTTGTATGTCACTTATTTGTCAAGTTTCAAAAGCATCAACAAACGTGGAAGCAAACTGTCCTTTGTCCTTGCATTGTCCCCTGCCTTTCTCCTTAGACTAAGTTTCTTAAAGCCTTGTACCTTGCATTTAATTCGTATTCTAACTACCTGGGGAGGAGAGGCCCACATATAAATGTTGATTGAACTGAATTGCCAATGATGACCAAAGTAAAACGATTCTTTGCATATTAATGAAATGGAAACCATTATAGATCAGAACATCGAATGTTATACATCGTAGTAATTCAGATTCCACCAAGTATTAATATTAGATGATTTTAAAACCATATGATTCTTAGCTCCATACATATCTGCCTTCAAATATTTAAAGAACTTTTACATAACATTTCTCTGCATATTCATTCCCCATGTTAGTTTGCTGGGGCTGCTATATCACAGCACCACAAACCGGTGTCTTAACAGAATTTTATGGTCTCACAGTTCTGGAGGCTTGAAATGCAAGGTGTCAGTAGGATTGGTTCCTCTGGTGGACTGTAAAGGAGAATCTGTCCATGCCTCTCCCCTGGTTTCTGATGATTTACTAGCAGTCTTTGGCACCACTTGGCTCCTTCAGCATCACCCTGATCTCTGCCTTCATCTTCATGTGGTGTTCTCCCCATTTTCATGTCTGTGTCCAAATTCCTCCGTTTTACAAGAACTCTAGCCATATTAGGTTAGGGGCCCACCATACTCCAGTGTGACGTCATCTTAATTAATTACACCTGAAATGACCTTATTTCCAAATAACGTCACACTCTGAGGTAGTGGAGGTTAGGACTTCACCATATATGTTTTGGGAGGAGACAATTCAACCTATAACATCCATATATCAATATGAAGCATGATGAATATTGGTGATTTAGAAAAACTATTTTATGTTGATCAAGATCACATCATTGGAATAAGGACATGACTGAGGATTTACATATTTTTCTCAACTGGATTTTTATAGACATGCTATATATTCTAGAGTAATGAAATCTTGTTACTCTCTTTACACTGTGTTGTCCAGTAGAAATAAAATTGAAGTCATCTGTGCATTTACAAACTTTTTAGCATTAAAGAAAATCATGCTGGGCATGGTGGCTCATGCCTGTAATCCCAGCACCTTGGGAGGCCAAGGTGGGAGGATCACTTGAAGTGAGGAGTTCAAGACCAGCCTGGGCAACATAGTGAGACTCTGTCTCTACAAAAATTACAAAAATTAGCTGGCCATGGTGGCAAACTCCTGTAGTCTCAGCAACCTGGGAGGCTGAGGTGGGAGGATCACTTGAGTCCAGGAGTTCAAGGCTGCAGTGAGCTGTGATCAGGCCACTGCATTCTAGCCTGGGTGACAGAGTGAGACTCTGTCTCAAAAAAGAAAAAGAAAAAGAAAAAAAAAAAAAAAGCCATGTTAAAAAAAAAAGAAACAGGTGAAATTTATTTTAATACTATATATATTCAAAATATTATTTCAATAACTAATCAATATAAAAATTATTAAATATTTTGCTTTTTTGTACTAAAATGTTTGAATTTTACATTTGGATTACACCAAAATTCTTCCTAGCCACGTTTTAAGTGCTCAGTATGCACATGTGACTGGTGGCTGTGTTACACAGCTTTGTTTTAGAATGTCGGTTTTCTTTCCTCATCAATGACCTAGGTTACCCTATTTATGGAGTTCCAACCATTCGATCTGACATTCCTGCTCCCCGAATTCGTCGCATCAGTGACAGAAGTAATTATGGTGAAGAAGGTGGTGCGTATTCACTGTTATATCCTACCGTCTTTGCCCAGAAAGGAGTGTTTGAGAGAGACTTCTTCAAGACCAGATCAAAAGAAGAGGTATCACATACGAGCATACAAAAATGGAAATGTTTGATCTATCAACGACTACTCTTTTAGACTTTTCAAAACTTGGGTTTTTGTATTTACAAAAGTCTACAGGATCCCCAAGTATAGGATTCTTGATGAATAATGCTCAACTTGGTTGTGACATCTGGTACAATTCTTGAGGTAGAATTTAGACTGTGACAGGAATAGTAAATTCATATTGTACATTCAATATGGTCCATGTAAAGAAGAAAAATATTTTTCTAAAACATTTGATACTATTCTAGTTGAGAAAAGGAACAGGATCAATCCCTTCCTTATGTAAGCATCCCGATGGCCTTGGGCCTCTAGAACTAAGAGTGGGCATGAAGATGGTCACTCTGCCACCCTTCTTGTCCACTGGTATCATATGTCTCAGATTATCTGTGACAAGCATTGATTTAAAATATTCTGTCTTGTTGCCACACCGCAGGTAAGGTCATACATCTGTCTTATTTATTTATTTATTTATTTATTTATTTTTGACTCAGAAAACATGATGCCATATCCGAGATGATCCTCTTTGTAGATGGGTTATAAAGCCAGGGTTATAGAACCGGCTAGGTCTGAATAGCCACTGGGGTGCTGAGGGCTAGAGATTTATAGCAGTGCTCAGTTAGACTAGCCTGTCTACATCTGTGCTTATGGAAAGCAGGTGTAATTCAGGGAGTACTTGCTTCTTCAGAACCTTCATAGCTGGAGCTAGAAATGATATAGGAAAAGACATACGATGCCTTCTTGGACTTCAGATGAAGGATTGATGGCTTGGAAACTTATTAAATACTAACCGAATTAATGGCAGATGCATTCCAGCAATTCTTTCACATGGAGGCAGGGCAGAGAGGAAGGGGAGACAGAGGCTGATGCCTGGCTCCAAAGGAGGAACCCGGTATCTGTCCTGCGGATCGAAGAAGAAAACCTCCTGATTGTGTTTTCACTTCCCTCAATCGCTCTAAAAGGCCTATGAAATAGAACTTTAGGGTTTCCAAAAGAAACAGAAATCTCCTGCTTGTTTCATAATGCCTAAACATTCTTTTAACTAGGAAGTCATCCTTTATCCCACAATTCTAGGCAAAAAGTAAGAAGTCAAAGACCTGCTTGGAATAATAACGTTGACTTGAGGATGGATAGATTTCAGTAGACGTGTTAGGTAGTCAGCATACTACTGATAGAATGCCAAACCACTGGAGCAAAGTTTCCCAAGGAGTAGGGGAGGAAGCAGAGGAGAAGGTAGGGGATGCTCAAGACTGACTCAAACCATTCCGGAGCTCACTCTGCAGGGGCCTTTTTAAACTACCAGTGGGTGGGGAACTACCAGCTATGCATAGGGTATTGTGTTTTTGCTTTATAGCTGCAGTTGCTAGCAGCTCTGCTCTTCTGAATTTCAGAATTCGATTTGTATTTGAATAGTACTTAATTTGTATTTAATTACACTAATTTCCCACAAGGGTACATCATTTCTAGGGGATTAATTGTTGAGATTCTGTTTAATAGATGTATTCGGCAACTATTTTATTTCTTTGGCTATTCGCTGTCTAACCTTTTCATTCCCCCCCCCTTTTTTTTTCCTGAATGCTTCATAGTAAATGCTGCTTCTTTTAAATTTAGTTTCATTTAAAAATTTTGTTTTCACATATTTTATTCCCATTACTAGTTCTTACTTTCTTTTCTTATATTTTTCTTAAGACATAAGAAGCATGTTTTTCCCCACCTTCATCTGTTTTAATAATTATCACTGTAGAGGGATTATTAGTAACCAAAGGTTGCTGGTTTTCAGTGTGCTCCGCTTTTAGTGTACTCTCTTAATCATGGGTACACTATCTGTCTGCCATTTGCACACGTAGTTCAAGTTCCAACAGGCCAGTTAGATACATTTCATAAATGTTCGTATTATAAAGAATAGAAAACTTGGCCACGCCTAGTGGCTCATGCCTGTAATCCCAGCACTTTGGGAGGCTGAGGTGGGTGGGTCATCTGAGGTCGGGAGTTCAAGACCCGCCTGGCCAGCATGGTGTAACTTCATCTCTACTAAAAATAGAAAAAAATTGACCAGGTGTGGTAGCACACACCTGTAATCCCAGCTACTCAGGAGGCTGATGCAGGAGAATCACTTGTACCCAGGAGGCAGAGGCTGCAGTGAGCCAAGATCACGCCACTGCACTCCAGCCTGGGCAACAGAGTGAGACTCTGTCTCAAAAATAAATAAATAAATAAATAAACAAACAAAACTAATGTTCAAGTGGCTTAGGTTACATACACAAGACCAAAATGACAATAAATGATTGAAATGAAACTCAAACCTAGCAAGTCTTCTTTACTTTTTTCACCCTTTTTACTTGAATTTTGCTACCTCTCCTTAAAATAATGAGACATTTAAAGTTGAAAGTAACTTTATATATTGGCTAGTGTATTTGAACACCCTCATGTTTATAATAACAAAATAATTCATGAGCTGACAGCATTAGAATTTTGATATTTCCTTATTTTTTTTATATATATATATATATATATACACAAGCACATGCACACACACAAATATATACACACACATACTTTTTTGGAAAAAATATCCATAGTCTTAGATATTATAAAGGTATTTTTCATTACAAATTTTAAAACATATAAATAATGACCTATTTATTTTAAATGCCTTTTTCTAGATTGCAGAGATATTGTGTAACATTGGTGTCAAGCTTTCTGATGAAGAATTTGAAAATGTATGGAATCTTGCATCAAAAAAGCATCACAGAGGAGAAGTTTGTGTTGAGAACATCAGAAATGTTCTAGATGAGCTGCGGCATGCAGACAGGATCAAGTGTAAAACACCCATGTGATATTTTTGGACTTCATTCAAGCAAAAGAATTATTAACTGTGTTTATCTAAAATGTTCAGTCCATTCTGGCTTTAGATATTACGTTAGAGTTCAGCAATCACAGTGGTAAGACTCATATGCCTGTATGTGTTGCTAATAAATTAGATTTTGGATTTTAAAATTTATTGTTTTCCATAAAGCACCTAAGAGCTTGACAAGTGATTGAAGGGTTAACATGCAGCCCCAGCGAAGACATAGTTCAGAATGATATTAGAAGTTTTGTAGGCCTAAGAATTCCATCCATTTTAGTGGGCCATCCGAATTCGTAGTGTGATTTGTGATGCCAAGTTTAATTTTCTTTGTTGGTTAAGCCAACGTGGGCTGCAGTTTCTGTCACAGGTGATTAAAATGTCGTAACACACCAAGAGTAGAGAGATTCATGTTTGTGTAGTGGACTAAAAGCTGGCTCTTGTGCATGGAACTACAGGTGAATTTTTTTTTTTTTTTGAGACAGAGTCTCACTCTGTTGTCCAGGCTGGAGTGCAGTGGCGCAATGTTGGCTCACTGCAACCTTCACCTCCTGGGTTCAAGCGATTCTTCTGCCTCAGCTTCCCGAGTAGCTGGGACTATAGGCACCCGCCACCATGCCAGGCTAATTTTTCATATTTTTCATAGAGGTGGGGTTTCACCGCGTTAGCCAGGCTGGTCTCGATCTCCTGACCTCGTGATCTGCCTCCCTCAGCCTCCCAAAGTGCTGGGATTACAGGCGTGAGCCACTGCGCCTGGCTACAGGTGAAAAATTTTAAGGAAAAAAAAAAAAAAAGCAGTCTTAACTTCCTTACATTTCCTTTTTCATTGAAAAGTTACTTGTCTTTTAAAAACTAATTCTTTAAAAGAACAAATGAAGAATACAGCTAGAGGAGCTCTTTGCATATATTAAAAACCACAAATTTAAAGCTTTTAAGACAGCAAAAACAAGACAAAAGAAAACATTATAAGGTTTGGGGAATAAGCAGTCTTTTCCAAATGATCTCTAAACTCATGCTTTCTTAACACATTTGGCTTAAGTCATTGAACTATGGTCAAGCAGGCATGGGGCCATTCCCCCTAAGGGAGGAGGTAAGACATCATTCGGGATGGTCCTGATTCACTTTCCAAAATCTACTCTAAAAGTACCAATTGAGGTTCTGTTGTGTATCCTCCTCCTATCTCTGGTGAGTTCTTTGTATTTTGTCCCTGGTAGGCTATAAAATGGGTCAGAACTGTACATTTTCAACTTCAAGGAAACTCCATTGACAAATAAAAAAGTTATCTTTTTATTCTATCTCTCATTCCAACTTATGCCCAGCCACGTTGTCCAACATGGTGTATAAGGGATTCTACAATGAGAATTCTAGAATGAGAATAAATAAGATACGCTGGTAATAAAATGCCAGCATAAAGATGATAAACATGAAGATGATAAAATTTGAATAAACTTTCTAGTGTCAAATTCACAGGAATAAATAATACCCAAATGTTAAATTTCCCTGCCAGTTAAAATCTGAAGATAAAATTCAAAGTAATTCAAGACTGAAATCAAATTATCTAGTGTCCAGTGAGTTAAAAATCCAAGGAAATTATGTCTCCCTTTTTTTCTGCTTCTGCCGAGTTTCAGCCAAGGTGTTTGGAAGACCTGGGGAGAGGTGTGGTTCCTTTAAGCAGCTGCGTCTAGAGCTGCTTCTCACTGGGAAGACAATAATTCCATCCTGGCTCTTAAAGTCATAGTTGCTTAACTGAAGCCTCCGCTGAGCTTCAATTTTAGGAAGTCAAAGATGTAACAAGATATACAAGATTTCACAGCTTCCACCAAATTTAGGAAATAAGCCAATTCTTAGCTCTGAAAGCAGTTATCTCAGAGCAATTTTCTCAGCAAAAATTGTGTTTCTACAACCCAGTATCTGTATGTCACCGAAGCCACAGAAGAAATTACATGGTATCTGAGTGAAGGAGGGAGATGGAGAAAATCTTGATTTGAGCCTTACCAAGATGCTCATATGTGTGCATTAGCTAGAATTTATGACCTATGGACTTAAACTAATTTGGGAGAAATGAAGTTAATTTTGATACTATGCATTTACTATATCTGACCTAAAAATCTACTTTATGTATACTGTCTTCTCTTTTTGGGGCATGACATTTAAAACATTATTTCCTTCTTGCAATTTAGAAATTTTGGACAGCAGCCCAGTCATTATTATTATTATTTTTTGATATGGAGTCTCACTCTGTTGCCGTGGCTGGAGTGCAGTAGTGCGATCTTAGCTCACCTCTCCCTCCTAGGTTCAAGTGATTCTTGTGCCTCACAGGCGTGTGCCACCATGATGGGCTAATTTTTTGTATTTTTCGTAGGTATGGGGTTTCACTATATTGGCCAGGTTGGTCTTAAACTCCTGACCTCAGGTGATCCACCGCCTTGACCTCCCAAGGTGGTGGGATTACAGGTGTGAACTACTGTGCCTGGCTGGTCATTACTTTTTATTATGAAGTATCTCTCTTCCCCACTCAGCCTATTTTATACTTTTCATTATTCTTTGAGATGCTAGGGACTGAATAGAGTGCAGGTGCTATTTAGCAGCCTATTGTCAATATTCTTTTTAAGTGCACCCCTTCAATTCTGTGCCTAGGAGCTGCTTCCATTGCTTCTTGTTTTGGAATTGCCTAGGATTCAGAAACCTACCTCCTGTTAAGGTTTCTTCTGTGAGTTAAACCAGCTAGAATCAAAGTGGCACATGTGATGGAGGTGATCCTTGAGCCACACGAATTCCAGTTTAGCTGACTGAGGGGTTAGCTTCCTGCCCTGAATGCAGAATGGCTTTGGGGCAAGGGACCTAGCGCTGCTTATCTGGGCAAACCCGGTTTAAAAGTTTGAACCTTTTCTTTGGGAGGCCGAGGCGGGCAGATCACGAGGTCAGGAGATGGAGACCATCCTGGCTAACACAGTGAAATCCCGTCTCTACTAAATATACAAAAAATTAGCCGGGTGTGGTGGCGGGCCCCTGTAGTCCCAGCTACTCAGGAGGCTGAGGCAGGAGAATGGCGTGAACCCGAGAGGTGGAGCTTGCAGTGAGCTGAGATCGCGCCGCTGCACTCCAGCCTGGGCGATAGAGCCAGACTCTGTCTCAAAAAAAAAAAAAAAAAAATTGAGCCTTTTAATAAAAATTAGGGTAGCTGAACTGGCATCATTTAAAAGCTTTGCCTCTTAGTGTCTAGAAGATTTGGATACATGGAAATACTCTCTTCTCTAAAATCAGATTTTTGCCTCAGTTACTTTTTACTGGGTCATGGCAGCCAGCCATTAGCTCAGATCACTGCCATCTACAGAGTATGCCTAGTGCTCTAGCTGCAATTTACAGTTAAGTTGGAGCAGGCAGCACCCAGAGGTCTCCTATGCCTATTATAGGCCTGCTGGCTGGCATTGGCTGCTAGATGTCTGCCTGAGAACTTCACCAAAGCCCTCTTGGATCTTTTTGAAGGTTGTCTTTCCTAATGTCTGAGCAATTGGTAGCTTTCCAGCTTATCTTTCATTAAGGCCAGCATCTCTGCTGTTTGCTTGATGCTATTTACATACACCGTCCTGTTACGGAAGAAGCAGCCTTTAACGTGTGAACCTAGCTACCATAGCCACAGTCATCCTTGAGTGCGGCTCAGCAAAAAGCCAGTGGTCTGTGAAACCAGATGCATTGCGCCACATAGACTAAAAAAAAAAAAGTTGTATGTCTCAACATGGTGCTAAGGATGTTGCAAGGTGCATGATGCTAGCAACTTTTTTTTCACATAGAATATTAACATCTTGTCATGTACATTTCTTACCTTTGGCTGTGTTAATAAAGTCTGAAGAACTGTAATTTCAATCAAGTTTCATGCTTCAGTGATTTCTAATTCATCATTTACTTTTTTTCTATTTGCTATGATACCTCCTTCCCAAATTGTATTACATCATATAAGTAATGCTGATTTCTTGATTCCCATTTGCAAAAGTTGTAGTTCCTAGCATGATGCAGTCTTTCAGCCTTCATATTTTACTTAGTCAAACTGCAAAGTGCTTAGTAATTATAGATCACCAATCGGACCCCTCCTGAGAAGCAAACTGAGAGCATTAGATGTGAGTAATAAATTTGTCATTCACTGCACTTACAACCTTATAAAGACATCTAACCTTACGAAACTGTGTCTTTTGTATTTATAAAATGGAGATAATGGCTGCCTTTTCAACTTGTAAGTTTATTTCAATGGCTATGGAGATAATGGATATATAAGTAACCAGCACCCGTTTAGCTTAGTAAATATTAATCAAGGTGCCTAGTTTAGGTCTCGGCTCATCTCAGCCACTTCTAAGTAATAGTGTTTCTCCATCTATTTATATAAGCATTGTATTGACCTCTTCTTGTTTTTTTTTTTTCTCGTCTCCGTAATTCCTGTTTTTCTTAATTGGTTGTCCTTTGTTGATTTTGATAGATTTGACAATTCCCATTGACTTATTGCTATCATGGCATTTCTATCACTTGTTTCAGACTTGAAGCACAGACTCTCATTCTATTTTTTTTTAAGCATGCACACAATCTGCTGGGATTTTTATTGTGATTGCATTGAATCTACAGATCAATTTGGGGAAGTTGGCTTTTTTTTTTTTTCAATGTTTTGACTTCCAAACACTAAATATGGTACACGCATACATTTATTTAGCTTTTCTTTATTGCTTTTTAGTTTTCCATGTTGAGATATTGTACCTCTTGCATTAGATTTATTCCTAGGTATGTTTTTGATGTTGTGACAAATTTAAAAATTGCGTATTGATTTTTTTATAGGGTTATTGAGGTATCATCTACACACAGTAAAAAGGACCCTTTTTAGTGTGCAATTCTATGAGTGTTGACAAATGCATATGGATTGTGTAACTACCATCACAAACAAAATATAGGACTGTTCCATCACTCTCTAAAATTCTCTTGTGCTCTTTTGCAGTAAATATCTCTTCTTCCCCACCCCAGCCTCTCATAACCACGATCTGTTTTCTGTTTCTATTGTTTTGCGTTAAAAAGAAGCTCATATAAATGGAATCATGGAGTGTGTAGCCTTTTGAGACAGGCTTCTTTCACTCAGTACATGTTTTCAAGATACATCATGTGATTGCATGGGTTACATACATACATACATTCTTTTTATTGCTGAGTAGTATTTCACTGCATAGATATACTACAATTTGTTCATCTACTTACCATTTAAAGACGTTTGGGTTGTTTCAAGTTTTGGGGAATTCTGAATAAAGCAGCTATGAACTCTCATGTATATGTTTGGTATGACCATAACTTTTCATTTCTCTTGAAAAAATACCTATCAGGTAGGATTGCTGGGCTATATGTTAACTTTATAAGAAATTAAAAGACTGTTTTCCAAAACAGCTGCATCATTTTGCATTTTCACCAGCAATTCATGAGTGTTCTAGTACATCCTTGCCAGCATGTGGTATTGTCACATATTGTCAGTTAAAAAAATGTTTTAAGTCATTCTATAGGTATGCAATAATAGCACACAGTAGTTTTAATGTGCATTTCTGTAATGACTAATGATGTTGAATGTCTTTTCATAAGCTTATTGGCCATGCATGTGTCTTCTTTGGTAAAGTTTCTATCTTAGTATTTTGCCAATTTTTAAAATTGGCTTGTTTATTTTCCTATTACTGAGTTTTGAGAAATATTTATGTATTCTGGATACAAGTCATTTATCAGATATACACTTTGCAGATATTTTCTCCTGTCTTTAGCTTGGATTTTTATTTTCTTAACAGTGTCTTTCAAAGAATAGAAGTTTTAAATTTTGATGAAGCCCAATTTTTCATTATTTTCATTAATAGGTCATGGTGTCTTCTCTATGAAAGATTAGCTTAGTTCAAAATCTCATAGTTTTTTGGTGAATGTTGAGTTAGCACTATTTTTTGAAGCAGTTATTCTTACATTGAATTAATTGCCTTTGTACCTAGGCCATAAATCAATTGGTTATATTTGTATGAGTCTATTTATAGACTCACTATTTTGTTCTATTGATTTATGTGTTTACACTTTCACCAATACCACACTGTCTTCATTACTATAACTTTAGAATACGTCTTAGAATCAGTGTGAATCCTCTTTGTTCTTTATTTGGAATTATTTTGGTTGTTCTAGTTACTTTGCTTTTATTAGTTTTAGAATTAACTAATGATTAGTTTTTAAATTAGATTTAGAATCAACTAATGACAGGGAAGGTAGCAGATAATGACCCAGGTTATATATACATTTGAAATAATGATGAAAGCTATACACACTATTATTTTAGAAAAATGCATATAGACATATACTTTTGACCCTCTGATATTCAGTCACTGTATCCTCCATAGATAGATCTCTAGACCAGGTGAATACTCAAGTAGCTTCTAACTCCAAAATTTCAAATTTATCCTTAGGTAGATTTACTATCTGCCTCTGTCTCCCATCCATCCATCCATCCATCCATCCATCCATCCATCCATCCACCCACCCACCCACCCATCCGTGGGTGTGACTAATTGTTGCTTATCTGTGCTTTGGTTAAATATCCTTTTTGGGAGAATCTTGTTCTTTGAATAGTGTGTCTAAGAAACGTGATTTCCCATTTTAACGGTAGGGGGCACCCTAGCATTTCCAAACTTAGCGATGAACCTTAGCCAACTGTGTGGAATAGCAGCAGCTGAAAAGAGGATGTTAAGCTGGAAGAAGAAGTCTACCACAACACTTTGCAAAATCCAGGATGATTTATGCACTTTCTTTTTAAAAATTATTATTTAGTGGCAGTAATTAGGCTGAAAAGGCGCATTTTACACAGTACTAGTAACCTAGAGAGGAGGTTTGCTTGGATCATCAAGTATCATCTCTCAGAGAAACAAGTAAAACTGTGTGAAATACTCAGGTGAGATATAAATAAATATTCAAATATATCACCATGTTCTCACCTAAACTAGGTTTCCATAGTGTTCAGGATAGTCTCGTTAATAGTAGAATATATTGAACCTATAAAAAGTTTTAAAGTACTGTTTCCTAGCTCAGGCAAATAAACTTAATGCATTTTGTTCACAACATGGTTAACCAAGGAACTTGTTGGAAATATTATATGGGCCAATAAAGGGTAATTTTATTTTATGTAATAACCACTTATGAAAGCTCACCATGGCTTGACGTGAAGAGCTGGGCTAGTTAGAGGTTAACACCCCAGTCATAAACCAACAATGAGGATAGACTTGAAAGGCATTTCTTCTGTTATAAAACATTTACAGTAATAACCTTGCAAAAAATAATGGGATCTATTTAAAGCTCATTTATTTCCCAGCTAAGTGGCAATTTCCCATCACTCAAAATGCTAATACTTCCTCCTGAAACCCTAGGGATAATCCAATTCATGTGTGTTCATGAAAAAAAAAAAAACCTGGTTAAAATAAGCAGGTGATTCTGTTTTAATAATATCTGTCCTGCCAGCAATAAGACAGACTCACTTGCAAATAAATATATCAACAAACAGATTTTCTTTAAAGCACATGGGGTCTCATATCATTCCCAAATTAGCCAATTAGCATGATGCTATTGGAAGAACTAATTAAAAAGTGCGTTTAGACTAAGAAATGTTTCCTGAGAGTAATCTGGAGCTTATAGCTCTTATTCCACCTGTAATTACTCTGCCAGATTTTCTACTCTGTATATAGAGGTGAACACACCTTCACCTGAGCAGAGGAGAAGTCTTTTTCATTCTCTCGGAGTAAATTATACACATTAATACCCTGAAGTGATTAACAACGCTTATCTTTTTAAAAAGGCACTCCCCATACCTAGTCTGTCAGTTGTTAGGTGGTGGTGAAGTAGTAATTTAGACTGACTAAGAATGCTCTCTTTGTCCAGAGATCCAGCCTGTAGTTTGCCCCGTTAGAAATATTTTCGTGATTAGAATTTTTGGTCAGTGGTAAATTAATCAACTCCTGCAGTAAATATACCTATCTGAGTTACTGAGATTTACAAATAGACTAGCACATCCATTAATGAAAAAGAATAGCAAAAACTTAAAAAAGATTTACAGATATAAACATTTCGCTAGGAGGAAATGTGAATTGGGGACAATAGGGGATGAATAAATTTATATTTGATATCCTTTCAGTTAGTGTGTTTTAAATTTTAATGTGCATATAAATCACCTGTAGATCTTGTTAAAATGCAGATTCTGATTCAGTATGTCCAGGGTGGAGTCTGAGATTATGCATTTCCAAAGCTTCCAGGTGATATGATGCAGCTGCTCAGGGATCTCACTTTGACCGACAAGGCTTTAAGCTTTGTAACATTTATGTGACTAAGCTCACAATTATTCACACTTGTGATGGTTAATAGTGAGAGTCAACTTGATTGGATTGAAGGATACAAAGTATTGATCCTGGGTGTGTCTGTGAAGGTGTTGTCAAAAGAGATTAACCTTTGATCAGTGGGCTGGGAAAGGCAGATCCACCCTTAATCTGGTGGGTAAAATCAAATCAGCTGCCAGCAAATGTAAAGCAGGCAGAAAAACGTGAAAAGGAGAGATGGGCCTAGCCTCCCAGCCTACATCTTCCTCCCATGCTGGATGTTTCCTGAGCTCGAACATCGGACTCCAAGTTCTTCAGTTTTGGGACTCGGACGCCTCAGCTTGCAGACAGCTTGTTGTGGGACCTTGTGATCATGTAAGTTAATACTTAATTATCTATCTATCATCTATCTATCTATCTATCTATCTATCTATCTATCTATCTATCTATCTATCTTTCATCTATTCTATTAGTTCTGTCCCTCCAAGAGAACCCTAATACAGATATTTGTACCAGTAGAGTGGAGCATTGCTGAAAAGATACCCAAAAATGTGGAAGTGACTTTGGAACTGGGGAACAGGCAGAGGTTGGAACAGTTTGGAGGGCTCAGAAGACAGGAAAATGTGGGAAACTGTGGAACTTCCTAGAGACTTGTTGAATGGCTTTGCCCAAAATGCTGATAGTGATATGGACAATAAGGTTCAGGCTGAGGTGGTCTCAGACGGAGATAAGGAACTTGTTGGGAACTGGAGTAAAGATGACTCTTGTTAAGTTTTAGCAAAGAGATTGGCGGCATTTTGCCCCTGCCCTAGAGATTTGTGGAAATTTGAACTTGAGAAAGACGATTTAGGGTATCTGGTGGAAGAAATTTCTAAGCAGCAAAACATTCAAGAGGTGACTTGGGTGTGTTAAAAGCATTAGTTTTATAAGGAAAGCAGTGCATAAAAGCCCAGAAACTGTGCAGACTGTCTGTGCGATAGAGAAGAAAATCCCATTTTCTGGGGAGAAATTCAAGCGGGCTGCAGAAATTTGCGTAAGTAGCAAGGAGCCTAATATTTTTCCTCTTCTCCTCCTCCTCCTCCTCTTCTTCTTTTTCTTCTTTTTCTTCTCCTTCTCCTCCTCCTCCTTCTCCTTCTCCTTCTCCTTCTCCTTCTCCTTCTCCTTATGTTTTAAGTTCTAGGGTACATGTGCACAACGTGCAGGTTTGTTACATATGTATACATGTGCCATGTTGGTGTGCTGCACCCATTAACTTGTCATTTACATTAGGTATATCTCCTAATGCTATCCCTCCCCCCTCCTCCCACCCCACTACAGTCCCCCATGTGTGATGTTCCCCACCCTGTGTCCAAGTGTTCTCATTGTTCAATTCTCACCTATGAGTGAGAACATGCGGTGTTTGGTTTTCTGTCCTTGTGATAGTTTGCTGAGAATGATGGTTTCCAGCTTCATCCATGTCCCTACAAAGGACACGAACTCATCCTTTTTTATGGCTGCATAGTATTCCATGGTGTATATGTGCCACATTTTCTTAATCCAGTCTGTCATTGATGGACATTTGGGTTGGTTCCAAGTCTTTGCTATTGTGAATAGTCCCGCAATAAACATACGTGTGCATGTGTCTTTATAGCAGCATGATTTATAATCCTTCAGGTATATGGCCCAGTAATGGGATGGCTGGGTCAAATGGTATTTCTAGTTCTAGATCCTTGAGGAATTGCCACACTGTCTTCCACAATGGTTGAACTAGTTTACAGTCCCACCAACAGTGTAAAAGCGTTCCTATTTCAAGGAGCCTAATGTTAATCCTCAAGATCATGGAGAAAATATTACCAGGCATATGAGAGACCTTCACAGCAGCCTCTCCCATCACAGGCCTGGATGCCTGGAAGAAAATTGGTTTTGTGAGCCGGGCCCAAGGTCCCCATGCTGTGTGCAGCCTAGGGACTTGGTGCCCTGTATCCCAGCTTCTCCAGCCATGACTGGGAGGGGCCAACATACAGCCCGGACTGTGGCTTCAGAGGGTGGAAGCCTCAAGCTTTGGCAGCTTCCATGTGGTGTTGAGCCTGCGGGTACACAGAAGTCAAGAATTGAGGTTTGGGACCTCCACCTAGATTTCAGAATATTCATGGAAATGCATGGATGCCCAGGCAAAAGTTTGCTGCAGGGGCGGGGCCCTCATGGAGAACCTCTGCTAGGGTAGTGCGGAAGGGAACTGTGGGGTTGGAGCCCCCACACAGAGTCCCTACTGGACACTGTCTAGTGGAGCGGTGAGAAGAGGGTCACCGTCCTCCAGACCCCAGAATGGTAGGTCTACTGACACAGATACTCAATGCCAGCCTGTGAAAGCAGCTGGGAGGGAGGGGCTGTACCCTGCAAAGCCACAGAGGCAGAGTTGCCCAAGACCATGAGAACTCACCTCTTGCATTAGCATGACCTGGATGTGAGACATGGAGTCAAAGGAGATCATTTTGGAGCTTTAAAATTTGACTACCCTGCTGGATTTCAGACTTGTATGGGCTCTATAACTCCTTTGTTTTGCCCAATTTCTCCCATTTGGAGCAGTTGTATTTATCCAATACCGGTACCCCCATTGTATCTAGGAGGAAGTAACTAGCTTGCTTTTGATTTTACAGACTCACAGGTGAAAGGAACTTGCCTTGTCTCAGATGAGACTTTGGACTGTGGACTTTTGGGTTAATGCTGAAATGAGTTAAGACTTTGGGGGACTGTTGGGAAGGCATGATGGGTTTTGAAATGTGAGGACATGAGATTTGGAGGGGCCGGGGCAGAATGATATGGCTTGGCTGTGTTCCCACCCAAATCTCATCTTGAATTGTATCTCCCAAAATTTCCACATGTTGTGGGAGGGACCTAGGGGGAGGTAATTAAATCATGCAGGACAGTCTTTTCTGTGTTATTTTCATGATAGTGAATACATCTTATGAGATCTGATGGGTTTATCAGGGGTTTCTGCTTTTGCTTCTTCCTCATTTTTCTCTTGCCACCACAGTGTAACAAGTGCCTTTTGTCTCCTGCCATGATTCTGAGGATTCCTCAGCGATGTGGAACTATAAGTCCAATTAAACCTCTTTTTCTTCTCAGTCTCGGGTATGTCTATCAGCAGCATGAAAATGGACTAATACAATACTCATAGTTTATATAGATGTTTTTCTATTTACACTCCAGGTGTGTGCACATGTGTTCTCTCCTACGCTCTCTTTTGGTAGTATTCACTTTGTTTTAAAAAATAAACTTTTAATTTTAGAACAGTTTTAGGTTTACAGAAAATAGTGCTCCACACCTAGTTTCCCCAATTACTAACTTCTTACTTTAGTAAAGTACATTGGTTACAATTAATAAACCAATATTGAAATATTATTATTAACAAAAGTCTGTACTTTATTTACATTTCCTTTTTTTTAAAAAAAGTTTTATTTAAATAACAAATGGATGACCTTTATAGAGTGATGGATTGATTTGTTAACTCAATGGGTGCACCACTT
The DNA here is from genome assembly GCF_049350105.2 of Macaca mulatta. NCBI lineage: Eukaryota > Metazoa > Chordata > Mammalia > Primates > Cercopithecidae > Macaca > Macaca mulatta. The sequence goes on from NC_133407.1 coordinate 28,698,929, forward strand.
TATCAGATTCAGGACAGTAATTGGGGTTGGGGAGAAAAATCAAATGGAGAAGGCAGTCAATCCTGAGAACGAGTGGTTGGGAGGAGTCAGAGGAAAAAATTTCAGAGGGGGAAAAGTACATAAAGTTAAGCCTGGAGATGACACAACATAATACTATTATCTACCCTATTTGTCCTAGTTCATCTGTCTCCCATTACCTCAGAAGCAACAACAGCTTTACCATATACTTAAAACTCCTTTCCCAACCAATCTCCTTAATCCACTCTCTGAAGGATCTTGTATCCTACATGATGATGAAAATGGAAATCATCAAATGGAAACACCTTCAAATCCTGGGATCCGCCATACAAATTTATCTGCTCCAGGCCAACCCTTGCTCCCTCCTGTATGTCACAGAGGAATTTTCTCCTTTCCTATGTGGGGAAGGAGATAGAGAAGCTGTGTTCTAAATCAATCCACTCTTACCTCTTCAGAAATCTTGTCACTTTAGGAAAAGACCTCTTGACCAAGAACCCAAAAGCAAATGGGTTATCTCAGAATTGTATATTTTAAATTTAGGTTTAAAATTTTTTTTATTTTAATAGTTTTTGGGAAACGGGTGGTTTTTGGTTACATGGATAAATTCTCTAGTGGTGATTTTTGAGATTTTGAGATTTTATCTCCCACTCTTCCATCCAAGTCCCCCAAATCCATTATATAATTCTTATGCATTTGCATCCTTATAGCTTAGCTCCCACTTATATGTGAGAACATATGATGTTTGCTTTTCCATTTCTGAGTTACTTCACTTAGAATAAGGGTCTCCAACTTAATCCAGGTTGCTGCAAATGCCATTAGTTTGTTTCTTTTTATGGCTGAGTAGTATTCCATGGTGTATGTATATCACATTTTCTTCATTCACTTGTTGGTTGCTGGGCATTTAGGTTGGTTTCATATTTTTGCTATTGTGAATTGTGCTGCTATACATATGCAAGTGCAAGTGTCTTTTTCATATAATGACTTCTTTTTCTTTGGTTGGATACCCAGTAATGGGATTGATGGATCAAATGACAGTTCTCCTTTTAGTTCTTTAAGGAATCTCTACACTGTTTTCCATAGTGGTTGTACTAGTTTATATTCCCACCCACAGTGTAAAAGTGTTCCCTTTCTACCACATTCACATCAACATCTATTATTTTTTGATTTTTTTATTTATGGCTATTCTTGCAGGAGTAAGGTCATATCTCATTGTGGTTTTAATTTGCATTTCCCTGATAGTTAGTGATGTTGAGCACTTTTTCATATGTTTCCATTTGTATATCTTCTTTTGAGAATTGTCTATTCACTTCCTTTGCCCAATTTTTGTAGGGTTTTTTTTTTCTTGCTAATTTATTTGAGTTCTTTGTAGATTCTGAATGTTAGTCTTTTGTCAGATACATTGTCTGTGAATATTTTCTCCCACTCTGTGGGTTGTGTGTTTACTCTGATGCTTATTTCTTTTTCTGTGCAGAAGCTTTTTAGTTTAATTAAGTCCAATCTATTTATCTTTGTTTTTGTTGCATTTGCTTTTGGGTTCTTGGTCCTGAAGTCTTTGCCTAAGCCAAGGTCTAGAAGAGTTTTTCCAAAGTTATCTTCTAGAATTTTTATGGTTTCAGGTCTTAGATTTAAGTCTTTGATTCATCTTGAGTTAATTTTTGTGTAAGATGAGAGATGAGTATCAGTTTCCCTCTTCTACATGTGGCTTGCCAAGTATCCAGCACCATTTGTTGAATAGGGTGTCCTTTCCCCACTTTATATTTCTGCTTGCTTTGTTGATGATCAGTTGGCTGTAAGTATTTGGTTTTATTTCTGGGTTCTCTATTCTGTTCCATTGGTCTATGTGCCTATTTTTATACCAGCACCATGCTGTTTTGGTGACTATAGCCTTGCAGTATAGTTTGAGGTCGGGTAATGTGATGCCTCCAGAGTTGTTCTTTTTGCTTAGTCTTGCTTTGGCTATGCAGGCTCATTTTTGGTTCCATATGAATTTTAGGGTTACTTTTTCTAGATCTGTGGAGAATGATAATGATATTTTGTAGATTGCTTTTGGCAGTATGGTCATTTTCACAGTATTAATTCTACCCATCCATGAGTATGGGATGTGTTTGATTTGCTTAAAAAACCCATCTATGATTTCTTTCAGCAGTGTTTGTAGTTTTCCTTCTAGAGGTCTTTCACCTCCTTGGTTAGGTATATTCATAAGTTTTTTTTTTTTTTTTTGCAGCTATTGTTAAAGGGGATAAGTTCCTGATTTGATTCTCAACTTGGTTGCTGTTGATGTATAGCAGTGCTACTGATTACATCAATTTTGTATTCTGAAACTTTACTGAATTTGAGTCTTGAGAGTTTTCTAGGTATACAATCATATCATTGGCAAACAGCAGCAGTTTGACTTCCTCTTTACTGATGTGGATGCCCTTTATTTTTTTTTCTCTTGTCTGATTGTTCTGGTGAGGACTTCCATTACTATGTTGAATAGAAGTGGTGAAAGTTGGCATTCTTATTTTATTCCATTTCTCAGGGAGAATGCTTTCAACTTTTCCCATTGAGCATAATATTGGCTGTGGGTTTGTCATAGATGGCTTTTATTACGTTAGGGTATGCCCCCCTCTGCTGATTTTGCTGAGGGTTTTAATCACAAAGGGATGCTGGATTTTGTCAACTGCTTTTTCTGCATCTGTTGGGATGATCACATAATTTTTGTTTTAATTCTATTTATGTGGTGTGTCATATTTACTGACTTGAGTACGTTAAACCATGCTCGCATCCCTGGTATAAAACCCATTTGATCATGGTGACTTATCTTTTTGATATGCTGTTGGATTTGTTTAGCTAGTATTTTGTTAAGGATTTTTGCATTTAAGTTCATCAAGGATATTGGTCTGTAATTTTTGTTTTGTTTTGTTTTGTTCTTTTTGTTGTTATGTCCTTTCCTGGTTGTGGTATTAGGATAATATGGGTTTATATAATGATTTAGGGAGGATTCTCCCTGTATTTTTTGAAATAGTTTCAGTAGCACCAACTCTTCCTTTATTGTCTGATTGAATTCAGCTGTGAATCCATCTGGCCCTGGACTTTCTTTTGTTGGCAGTTTTTTAAAAAAATTTTTTTATTTTTAAATTAATTAATCAATCAATTTTTTAAATTATACTTTAAGTTCTAGGGTACATGTGCATAATGTGCAGGTTTGTTACATATGTGTACTTGTGCCATGTTGGTGTGCTGCAGCCATCAACTCGTCAGCACCCATCAACTCGTCATTTACATCAGGTATAACTCCCAATGCAATCCCTCCCTGCCACCCCCATAATAGGCCCCAGTGTGTGATGTTCCCCTTCCTGAGTCCAAGTGATCTCATTGTTCAGTTCCCACCTATGAGTGAGAACATGCGGTGTTTGGTTTTCTGTTCTTGCAATAGTTTGCTGAGAATGATGGTTTCCAGCTGCATCCATGTCCCTACAAAGGACACAAACTCATCCTTTTTGATGGCTGCATAGTATTCCATGGTGTATATGTGCCACATTTTCTTAATCCAGTCTGTCACTGATGGACATTTGGGTTGATTCCAAGTCTTTGCTATTGTGAATAGTCCCGCAATGAACATACATGTGCATGTGTCTTTATAGCAGCATGATTTATAATCCTTTGGGTATATACCCAGTAATGGGATGGCTGGGTCATATGGTACTTCTAGTTCTAGATCCTTGAGGAATTGCCATACTGTTTTCCATAATGGTTAAACTAGTTTACAATCCCACCAACAGTGTAAAAGTGTTCCTATTTCTCCACATCCTCTCCAGCACCTGTTGTTTCCTGACTTTTTAATGATTGCCATTCTAACTGGTATGAGATGGTATCTCATTGTGGTTTTGATTTGCATTTCTCTGATGGCCAGTGATGATGAGCCAACAGACACATACATTTTTTTATTTATTACCATTTCAATCTCACTGCTGGTTATTGATCTGTTGAGAGTTTCTATTTCTTCTTGGCTTAATCTAGGAGGGTTGTATATTTCCAGGAATTTATCCAGCACCTTTAGGTTTTCTAGTTTGTGTGCATAAAGGTATTCATAGCAGCTTTGAATGATCTTTTGTGTTTCTGTGGTATCAGTTGTAGTATCTCCAGTTTCATTTCTAATAAAGCTTATTTGGATCTTCTCTCTTCTTTTCTTGGTTAATGTCGCTAATGGTCTATCAGTTTTATTTATCTTTTCAAGGAAGAAGGTTTTCATTTCATTTATCTTTTGTATTGTTTGTTTTGTTTCAATTTTATTTATTTCTGCTTTGATCTTTATTTATTTTCTTCTGCTGGGTTTGGGTTTGGTTTGACCTTGTTTCTCTAGTTCCTTGAGGTGTGACTTTAGATTGTCAATTTGTGCTCTTTCAGACTTTTTGATGTAGGCGTTTAATGCTATGAACTTTCCTCTTAGCACTGCTTTGCTGTATCCCAGAGGTTTTGATAGGTTGTGTCACTACTATCATTCAGTTTGAAGAATTTTTAAATTTTCATCTTGATTTCATTGCTGACCCAAAGATCATTCAGGAACAGATCATTTAATTTCCATGTATTTGCATGATATTGAGGGTTCCTTCTGAAGTTGATTTCCAGTTTTATTCCACTGGGGTCTGAGGGAGTACTTGATATAATTCTGATTTTCTTAAATTTATTAAGGTTTGTTCTGTGGCCTATTATATCATCTATCTTGGAGAATGTTCCATGTGCTGATTAATAGAATGTACATTCTGCAGTTGTTGGGTAAAGTATTCTGTAAATAACTGTTAAGTCCATTGGTTCTTTGTTGACTTTCTGTCTTTATGACCTGTCTAGTGTTGTCAGTGGAGCATTGAAGTCCCCCCACTATTATTGTGTTGCTGTCTATCTTATTTCTTAGGCCTAGTAGTAATTGCTTTACAAATTTGGGAGCTCCAGTGTTAGATGCATATGTGTTTTATTAATTTGGGAGCTCTAGTGTTAGGTGAAAGATTGTGATATTTTCCTGTTGGTCTAGTCCTTTTATCATTATATTTGTCTTTTTAACTGTTGTTGCTTTTTAATTTTTAATTTTAATGTTTTGTTTTTTAACTATTATTGCTTTGAAGTCTGTTTTGTCTTACATTGACTAGCTACTCCTTCTCACTTTTGGTGTCCATTTGCATGGAATATCTTTTCCTCCCCTTTCTCTTACATTTATGTGAGTCATGTGTCAGGTGAGTCTCTTGAAGAAAGCAGACACTTGGTTGGTGAATTCTTATCCATTTTGCCATTCTATACCTTTTAAGTGGAGCATTTAAGCCATTTCCATTCAATGTTAGTATTGAGATTTGAGATGCTCTTCTATTCATCATGCTAGTTGTTGCCTGAACATTTTGTTTTTCTTTTTCCATTGTGTTATTGTTTTATAGGCCCTGTGAGATTTATGCTTTAAGGTATTTTTATTTTGGTGTGTTTTGAACTTTTCTTTCAAGATTTGGAACTTCTTTTAGCATTTCTTGTAGTGCTGACTTTGGTAGTGGTGAATTCTCTCAGCATTTGTTTTTCTGAAAAAGACTTTATTCCTCTTTTATTTATGAAGCTTAGTTTTGCTGGATACAACATTCTTGGCTAATAATTATTTTGTTTAAGGTGGTTAAAGATAGAACGCCAATTCCTTCTAGTTTGTAGGGTTTCTGCTGAGAAATCTACTGTTAATCTGATAGGTTTCCCTTTATAGGGTACCTGATGCTTTTGCCTCACAGCTCTAAGACTCTCTCTTTCATGTTTACCTTAGATAACCTGATGACTACGTACCTAGGTGATGATCTTTTTGTGATGAATTTCCCAGGTGTTCTTTGAACTTCTTGTATTTGGATGTCTAGATCTGTAGCAAGGCCAGGGAAGGTTTCCTTGATTATTCCCTCAAAGACATTTACCAAACTTTAAGATTTCTCTTCTTCCTCAGGAACACCAATTATTCTTAGGTTTAGTTGTTTAACATAATTCCACACTTCTTAGAGGCTTCACTCATTTTTTTTTTAATTTCTTTTTTTTGGCTTTGTCAGATTGGATTAATTTGAAAGCCATGTCTTTGAGCTCTGAAGTTCTTTCTTCTATTTGTTGGCTTCTATTATTGAAACTTTCCAGTATATTTTGCCTTTCTCTAAGTGTGTCTTTCATTTCCAGAAGTTGTGATTGTTTTCTATTTATAATATCTATTTCTCTGGAGATTTTTCATCCATATCCCGCATTATTTTTTAATTTTTTTTGAGACAGAGTCTCACTCTGTCACCCAGGTTGAAATGCAGTCTTGGCTTACTGCAACCTCCACCTCCCAGGTTCAAGTGATTCTCCTGCCTTAGCCTCCTGAGTAGCTGAGATTACAGCACCCGCCACCCAGTCAGCTGATTATTGTATTTTTAGTAGAGACAGGGTTTCACTATGTTGACCACATTGGTCTCAAACTCCTGACTTCAGGTGATCCACCCACCTTGGCCTCCCAGTGTGCTAGAATTACAGGCATGAGCCACTGCACCCAGCCAGCTTTTTTGTTCATTTCTTTTTATTGATGATAACATTCCATTGTCTGGATGTACCACATTTTCACCTATTGAAGGCTATCTTTGTTGCTTCCAGTTTTTAAAAGAATATTAAATAACATTGTATTTACTAAAGAACATTCATTTATATTATATTTTATAATATTAAAGAACATTTTATTTATTCATGTAATATTTTAATTTTTTTCATTGACAACCATTGTACATATTCATGGGAAACATAGTGATATTTCAATACATATAATGTACAGTAATCAGATCAGAGTAATTAGCATATTTATCATTTCAAACATTTATCATTTCTTTGTTTTGGCAATGTACAATGTTGTACTTGTAGCTATTTGAAACTACATAGTAATGTATTGTTACCTATAGTAATACAGTGGAATAGAATACTGACACTTATTCCTCCTATCTCACTGTAATTGTATCCCTGAAAAACCTCTCCCTATCCCTCCCTTCTCCCTACTCTTCCCAAACTTTAGTATCCTCTGTTCTACTTTTAACTTATATGAAATCAACCATTTTAAGCTTCCATACATAAGTAAAAATCCACAGTGTTCAATTTTCTGTTCCTAGATGATAATGATGATGGTGATGATGATAATGATGATGATGATGATTATTATTATTTAAGACAGGACCTCACTCTGTCACTTAGGCTGGAGTACAGTGGTGTGATTACAGCTCACTATAGCCTCAACCTCCTGGGTTTAAGCAATCCTCATACTTTAGCCTCCTGAGTAGTAGATAGGACTATAGGTATGCACCACCAGGCCTGGCCACCCTGTCTTTTGTAGAGACAGGGTCTCCCTGTGTTGCCCAGGCTGGTCTCAAACTCCTGGGTTCAAGTGATCCTCCCACTTTGATGTCTGAAAATGCTGGGATTACAGATATGAGCCATTGTGTCTGGCCTTATTATTACTTTATAGGCCCATCTGTCTTAGTAATTCTGGCTTACTTGACTTAACATAATATCCTCCAGTTCCATCCATATTGCCATGAATGACAGGATTTTATTCTTTTTTAATGGTGGAATAGTATTCAATTGTGTGTGTGTATTATACACATTTGTGTATTATACACAATTGTGTGTGTGTATTATACACAATTGTGTGTGTGTATTATCTACCACTTTAAAAAATCCATTTGCTCTAGATTCCTCCTCTCTGGGCAGAGCATCTCTAAAAGAAAGGCAGCAACCAGAGTCAGGGGCTTATAGATAAAACTCCCATCTCCCTGGGACAGAGCACCTGGATGAAAGGGTGGCTGTGGTGCAGATTTAGCTGACTTAAATGTTCCTGCCTGCCAATTCCGAAGAGAGCAGTGGATCTTCCAACACAGTGCTCGAGCTCTGCTAAGGGACAGACTGCCTCCTCAAATAGGTCCCTGACCCCCATGCCTCCTGACAGGGAGACACCTCCCAGTATGGGTCGACAGACAGCTCATACAGGAGAGCTCCAGCTGGCATCTGGCGGGTGCTCATCTGGGACAAACCTTCCAGAGGAAGGAGCAGGCAGAAATCTTTGCTGTTCTGCAGCTTCTGCTGGTGATACTCAGGCAAACAGGGTCTGGAGTGGACCTCCAGAGAACTCCAGCAGACCTGCAGAAGAGGGCCCTGACTGTTACAAGGAAAACTAACAAACAGAAATAATAGCATCAACATTAACAACAAAAAAAGCAACCACGCAAATACCCCATCTGAAGGTGACCAACATCAAAGACCAAAGGTAGATAAATCCATGAAGATGAGGAAAAACCAGCACAAAAAGGCCGAAAATTCCAAAAACCAGAATGCCTCTTCTCCTCCAAAGGATAACATCTCCTCACCAGCAACGGAACAAAATTGGATGGAGAAGGAGTTTGACGAATTGACAGAAGTAGGCTTCAGAGGTGGGTAATAATAAAATCCTCTGAGCTAAAGGAGCATGTTTTAACCCAATGCAAGGAAGCTAAGAACCTTGATAAAAAGTAACAGGAACTTCTAACTAGAATAACCAGTTTACAGAGGAACATAAATGACCTGATGGAGCTGAAAAACACAGCACGAAAACTTCGTGAAACACACACAAGTATCAATAGCCGAATCCATCAAGCAGAAGAAAGGATATCAGAGATTGAAGATCAACTTAGTGAAATAAAGCATGAAGAAAACATTAGAGAAAAAAGAATAAAAAGGAAAAAACAAAGCCTCCAAGAAATATGGGACTATGTGAAAAGACCAAACCTACGTTTGATTGATGAACTTGAAAGTGACAGGGAGAATGGAACCAAGCTAGAAAACATACTTCAGAAACTTCCCCAACCTAGCAAGACTGGTCAACATTCAAATTCAGGAAATGCAGAGAACACTACAAAGATACTCCTCGAGAAAAGCAACTCCAAGACACATAGTTGTCAGATTCACCAAGGTTAAAATGAAGGAAAAAATGTTAAGGGCAGCCAGAGAGAAAGGGTGGGTTACCCACAAAGGGAAGCCCATCAGACTAACAGTGGATCTCTCTGCAGAAACCCTACAAGCCAGAAGAGAGTGGAGGCCAATATTTAACATACTTAAAGAAAACAATTTTCAACCGAGAATTCATATCCAGTCAAATTAAACTTCATTTGTGAAGGAGAAATAAAATCCTTTACAGACAAGCAAATGCAGAGAGATTTTGTCACCACCAGGCCTGCCTTATGCGAGCTCCTGAAGGAAGCATTAAATATGGAAAGGAAAAACAGGTACCAGTCACTACAAAAACATACCAAAATGTAAAGACCATTGACACTATGAAGAAACAGCATCAATGAATGGGGAAAACAACCAGCTTACATCATAATGATAGGATCAAATTCACATATAAAAATATTAACCTTAAATGTAAATGGGCTAAATGCCCCAAATAAAAGACACAGACTGGCAAATTGGATAAAGAGTCAAGAGCCATTAGTGTGCTGTATTCAGGAGAACCATCTCACGTGCAGACACACATAGGCTCAAAATAAAGGGATGGAGGAATATTTACCAAGTAAATGTAAAGCAAAAGAAAAAAAAAAACAAGCAAGGGTTGCAATCCTAGTCTCTGATAAAACAGATTTTAAACCAACAAAGATAAAAAAAAGACAAAGAAGGTCATTACATAATGGTAAAGGGATCAATGAAACAAGAAGAACTAACTAGCCTAAATATATATGCACCCAACACAGGAGCACCCAGATTCATAAAGAAAGATCTTAGAGACCTACAAAGAGACTTAGACTCCCACACAATAATAGTGGGAGACTTTAACACCCCCCTGTCAATAGTAGACAGATCAATAGGACAGGACAGAAAATTAACAAAATTAATATTCAGGACTTGAACTCAGCTCTGGACCAAGCAGACCTAATAGACATCTACAGAACTCTCCACCCCAAACCAACAGAATATACATTCTTTTCAGCACCACATATCACTTATTCTAAAATTGACCACATAATTTGAAGTGAAACACTCCTCAGCAAAAGAATGAACATCATAACAGTTTCTCAGACCACAGTACAATAAATTAGAACTCAGGATTAAGAAACTAACTCAAAACCACACAACTACAGGGAAACTGAACAACCTGCTTCTGAATGACTACTGAGTAATTAGCAAAATTAAGGCAGCAATAAATAAGTTCCTTGAAACCAATGAGAACAAAGACACAATGTACCAGAATCTCTGGGACACAGCTAAAGCAGTGTTTAGAGGGAAATTTATACCACTAAATATCCACATGAGAAAGTGGGAAAGATCTAAAATTGACACCCTAACATCACACTTAAAAGAACTAGAGAAGAAAGGTAAACAAATTCAAAAGCTAGCAGAAGACAATAAATAACTAAGATCAGAGCAGGGCTGAAGGAGATAGAGACACAAAAAACCCTTCAAAAAATCAATGAATCCTGGAGCTGTTTTTTTTTTTTTTTTTTTTTTTTTAAATATTAACAAAATAGATAGACTGCTAGCTAGACTAATAAAGAAGAAAAGAGAGAAGAGTCAAATAGACACAATAAAAATAATAAAGGGGATATCACCATTAAGCCCACAGAAGTACAAACTACCATCAGAGAATACTATAAACATCTATACACAAACTAGAAAATTTAGAAGAAATGGATAAATTCCTGGACAAATACACCCTCCCAACACTAAACCAGGAAGAAGTAAAATCCCTGAATAGACCAATAACAAGTTTTGAAATTGAGGCAGTAATTAATACCCTGCCAACCAAAAAAAAAAAAAAAAAAAAAAAAGGCCAGGACCAGATGGATTCACAGCCAAATTCTACCAGAGGTACAAAGAGGAGCTGGTACCATTCATTCTAAAACTATTCCAAACAATAGAAAAAGAGGGACCCCTCCGTAACTCAGGTTATGAAGCCAGCATTATCCTGATACAAAAACTTGGGAGAGACACAACAACAACAACAAAAAAAGTGGTAAATTAGTTCAATCATTGTGAAAGACAGTGTGGTGATTCCTGAAGGATCTAGAACTACCATTTGACCCAGTGATCCCATTACTGGGTATATACCCAAAGGATTATAAATCATTCTATTATAAAGACACATGCACACGCATGTTTATTGTGGCACTGTTCACAATAGCAAAGACTTGGAACCAACACAAATGCCCAGCAATGATAGACTGGATAAAGAAAATGTGGCACATATACACCATGGAATACTATGCAGCCCTAAAAAAGGATGAGTTCATGTATTTTGCAGGGACATGGATGCATGGATGAAGCTGGAAACCATCACTCTCAGCAAACTAACACAAGAACAGAAAACCAAGCACCACATGTTCTCACTCATAAGTGGGAGTTGAACAATGAGAACACACGGGCACAGGGATGCGAACACCATGCATCAGGGCCTGTCAGGGGTTGGGAGGCTATGGGAGTGATAGCATTAGGTGAAATACCTAATGTAGATGACAGGTTGATGGGTACAGCAGACTACCATGGCACGTGTATACCTATGTAACAAACCTGCACGTTCTGCACATATACCTATGTAACAAACCTGCACGTTCTGCACATATACCCCAGAACTTAAGGTATAGTACCAAAAAAACCCAAAAACAAACAAACAAAAAAAAACAAAAAAAGAAAAATTTCAGGCCAATATCCCTGATGAACATTGATGTGAAAATACTCAACAAAATACTTGCAAACCGAATCCAGCAGCACATCAAAAAGCTTATGCACCACCATCAAGTCAGCTTCATCCCCAAGATGCAAGGGTGGTTCAACATCTGCAAATCAATGAATATAATCCACCACATAAACAGAACCACGTGATTATCTTAATAGATGCAACAAAAGCCTTAGATAAAATTCAACACCCCTCCATGCTAAAAACACTCAATAAACTAGGTATTAATGGAACGTATCTCAAAATATAAGAATTATTTGTGACAGACCCATAGCCAATATCATACTGAATGAGCAAAAGCTGGAAGCATTCCCTTTGGAAACTGGCACAAGACAAGGATGCCCTCTTTCACCACTCCTATTTGACATAGTATTGGAAGTTCTGGCCAGGGAAATCAGGCAAGAGAAAGAAATAAAGGGTATTCAAATAGGAAAAAGAGGAAGTCAAATTACCTCTGTTCACAGATGACATGATTATATATTTAGAAAACTCCATAGTCTGAGCCCCAAATCTCCTTAAGCTGATAAGCAACTTCAGCAAAGTCTCAGGATACAAAATCAATGTGCAAAAATCACAAGCATTCCTATACATCAGTAATAAAGAGAGAGCCAAATCAAAAGTGAACTCCATTCACAATTGCTAGAAAGAGAATTAAGTGCCTAGGAATACACAAGGGATGTGAAGGACCTCTTCAAGAACTACAAACCACTGCTCGAGGAAATAAGAGGACACACACACACACACAAAAACATTCCATGCTCATGAATAGGAGGAATCAATAGTGTGAAAATGGCCATACTGCCCAAGTAATTTATAGATTCAATGCTATTCCCATCAAGCTACCACTGACTTTCTTCACAGAAATGGAAAAAAGTACTTTAAATTTCATATGGAACCAAAAAAGAGCCTGTATAGCCAAGACAATCCTAAGCAAAAAGAACAAAGCTGGAGGCATCACACTACCTGACTTCAAACTATACTACAAGTCTACAGTAACCAAAACAGCATGGTGCTGGTGCCAAAACACATATATAGACCAATGGAACAGAACAGAGACCTCAGATATAGCACTACACATCTACAACCATCTGAACTTTGACAAACCTGACAAAACAAGCAATGGAGAAAGGATTCCCTATTTAATAAATGGTATTGGGAAAACTGTCTAGCTAGATGCAGAAAACTGAAACTGGATCACTTCCTTACACCTTATACAAAAATTAACTCAAGATGGATTAAAGATTTAAACGTAACACTTAAAACCATAAAAACCCTAGAAGAAAACCTAGGCAATACCATTCAGGACATAGGCATGGGCAAAGACTTCATGAGTAAAACAATAAAAGCAATGGCAACAAAAGCCAAAATTGACAAATGGGATTTAATTAAACTAAAGAGTTTCTGCACAGCAAAAGAAACATCATCAGAGTGAACAGGCAACCTACAGAATGGGAGAAAATTTTTGCAATCTGTCCATCTGATAAAGGGCTAATATCCAGAATCTACAAGGAACTTAAACAAATTTACAAGGAAAAACAAAAAACTCCATCAAAAAGTGGGCAAAGGATTTGAACAGAACCTGCTCAAAAGAAGACATTTAATTGCAGCCAACAAACATATGAAAAAAAGCTCATCATCACTGGTCATTAGAGAAATGCAAATCAAAACCACAATGAGATACTATCTCACGCCAGTTAGAATGATGATCATTAAAAAGTCAGGAAGCAACAGATGCTGGAGAGGATGTGGAGAAATAGGAATGCTTTTACACTGTTGCTGGGAGTGTACATTAGTTCAACCATTGTGGAAAACAGTGTGGTGATTCCTCAAGGATCTAGAACTAGAAATACCAGCAATCCCATTACTGGGAATATACCCAAAGGATTAGAAATCATTTTACTATAAAGACATGCTCACATATGTTTACTGTGGCACTATTTACAATAGCAAAGACTTGGAATGAACCCAAATGCCCATCAAGGATAGACTAGATAAAGAAAATGTGACACAATTACACCATGGAATACTATGCAGCCATGAAAGAGATGCCCTTTGTAGAAACATGGATGAAATCATCATTCTCAGCAAACTAATACAGGAACAGAAAACCAAACACTAGATGTTCTCACTCAGAAGTGGGAGTTGAACAATGATAACATATGGGCACACTGAGGAGAACATCACACACCAGGGGCTGTTGAGGGATGGAGGGCAAGGGGAGGGATAGCATTAGGAGAAATACCTAATGTAGATTATGGATTGATGGGTGCATCAAACCACCATGGCACATGTGTACTTATGTAAGAAACCCAGATGTTCTGCACATGTATCCCAGAACTTAACGTATAATAATAAAAAAAGAAGAAGAAAACTAGTTAGAAAAACAGGAGTATAATAGGATTTACAAAAAAAAAATACAAATCCCATTTATCTGTTGTTTGACGCCTAAGTTGATTTCATATCTCAGCCTTTTCGGTATTTTCTAAGACAATCATTTGGTTTTTGTCTTTAGTTCTGTTTATTTGATGAATGACATTTATTGCTTTTTGTATGTTGAACCACCCTAACATCCTAAGGATGAGCCTAGCTAATCATGGTGGATTAGCTTTTTGATGTGCTGCTGGATTCAGTTTGCAAGTATTTTGTTGAGGATTTTTGCATTCATGTTCATCAAGGATATTGGCCTGATATATATATATATTTTTTAATTTAAAAGTAAACTTTAATGTCAAAAATGCAAACTTGGGGAGGGCAGAAAGATCACACACAAGGCTGCCACTTCACACTTGGAGGGTTGCAAAGCAGCCGGGCAGAGGGGCTCCTCACTTCCCAGACAGTGGGGCGGCTGGGCAGAGGTGCACCTCACTTCCCAGAGTGGGAGGGGGCAGGGCAGAGGCGCTCCTCACTTCCCAGATGGTGGGTGGCAGGGCAGGGGCGCTCCGTACTTCCCAGATGTTGGGGCGGCCAGGGAGAAACACTCCTCACTTACCAGATGGTGCTATGCGGCGGCCAGGCAGAGGTGCTCCTCATTTCCCAGACAGGGCGGCAGCTGGGCAGGGGCACTCCTTACTTCCCAGACAGTGGGGCGCCCTGGCCTGCCATTTTTTTTGTTGTTTCTCTGCCAGGTTTTGGTATCAAGATGATGCTGGCCTCAGAATGGGTTGGGGAGAAATCCTTCCACTTCAATTATTTGGAATAGTTTCTGTAGGAATGGTACTAGCTCTTCCTACATCTGGTAGAATTTGACTGTGAATCAGGTCCTGGGCTTTTTTTTTTTTTTTTTGGTTGCTAGACTATTTATTATTACTGATTCAATTTCAGAGCTCATTATTGGTCTGTTCAGGGAGTCAGTTTCTCCCTGGCTCAGTGTTGGGAGTATATATGTGTCCAGGAATTCATCCATTTCTTCTAGGTTTTCTAGTTTGTGTTTGTAGAGTTGCTCATAGTAGTTTCTGATGGTTGTTTTTATTTCTGTGGGGTCAGTAGTAACATTCCCATCATCATTTCTAATTGTGTTTGTCTCTTTTCTCTTTTTTTCTTAGTCTAGCTAGTGGCCTATTTTATTTTTACAAAAAACCAACTCTTGGATTTATTTATTTATTTATTTATTTATTTATTTATTTATTTTCTCTCCAGGCTGGAATGCAGTGGTGCCATCTTGGCTCATTGCAACCTCCACCTCCCGGGTTCAAGTGATTCTCTTGCCTCAGCCTTCTGAGTAGGTGGGACTACAGGCACACATCACCATGCCCAGCTAATTTTTGTTTTTTTTTGTTTTTTGTTTTTTTTGTTTTTTGTTTTTTTTTGAGACAGAGTTTCATTCTTGTCCCCCAGGCTGAAGTGCAATGGTGCAATCTTGGCTCACCACAACCTCCACCTCCCAGGTTCAAGCGATTCTCCTGCCTCAGCCTCCTGAGTAGCTGGGATTGCAGGCATGTGCCACCACACCCAGCTAATTTTGTATTTTTAGTGGAGACAGGGTTTCTCCATGTTGGTCAGGCTAGTCTCGAACTCCTGACCTCAAGTGATCCACCTGCCTCGGCCTCCCAAAGTGCTGGGATTATAGGCATGAGCCACTGCACCTGGCCAATTTTTGTGTTTTTAATAGAGATGAGTTTCACTGTGTTGGCCGGGATGGTCTTGATCTCTTGACCTCGTGATTCACCTGCCTTGGCCTTATTGGTCTTTTGAATGGTTTTTTGTGTCTCAGTTTCCTTCAGTTTTGCTCTAATTTTTGTTATTTTTTTGTCTTATCCTAGCTTTGGGTTTGAAATGTTTTTGGGTCTCTAATTCTTTCAATTGTGAATTTAGGTTGTTAATTTGAGATATTTCTAACTTTTTGATATGGGCATTTTAGTGTGTGAGTTTCCCTCTTAACACTGGCTTAGCTGTGTCTCAGAAATTCTGGTATGTTGTATCTTTGTTCTCATTATTTTCAAAGAACTTCTTGATTTCTGCCTTAATTTCATTATCTACCTAAATGTCATTCAGGAGCATGTTGTTTAATTTCAATGTAATTGTATAGTTTTGAGTGATTTTCATTGTGTTGACTTCCTTTTTTATTTTGCTATGATCTGAGAGTGTGTTTGGTGTAATTTTGGTTCTTTCACATTTGTTGAGGGTTGTTTTATGCCTAATTATGTGGTCAATTTTACAGTATGTGCTATGTGGCAATGAAAGAAATATATATTCTGTTGTTTTTGGGTGGAGACTTCTCTAAAGGTCTATCAGATCCATTTGTTCCAATGCTGAGTTTAGGTCCTGAATATCTGTTAATTTTCTGCCTTGATGACCTGTCTAATATTGTCAGTGGAATGGTGAAGTCTCCCACTATTATTTTGTGGGAGTCTGTGTCCCTTTGTAGGTCTCTAAGAACTTGGTTTATGAATCTGGCTGCTTCTGTGTTGGTTGCACATATATTTAGAATAGTTAGGTCTTCTGCTTCATTTGAACCCTTTACTATTATGTGATGCCCTTCCTTGTCTTTTTTTTTTTAACTTCGTTGGTTTGAAACCTGTTTTGACTGAAATTAGGATTGCAATCCCTTCTTTGTCTGTTTTCTATTTGCTTAGTAGATTTTTCTCCATCTTTTTATTTTGAGCCTTTGTGTGTCATTTTGTATGAGCCGGATCTCTTGAAGACAGCATATCACTGGGTCTTGGTTTTTCATCCAGCTTGCTACTCTGTGCCTGTTAAGTGAGGGCATTTAGCTCATTTACATTTAAGGTTAGTCTTGATATTTGCAGATTTAATCTTGCCATTGTGCTGTTAGCTGGTTATTAGTTTGGCTTGTTTATATGGTTGTTTTACAGTGACATTGCTCTATGTGTTCAAGTGTGTGTTTGTATTATTAATATCAGGTAGTGGTCTTTTCTTTCTATATTTACTGCTCCTTTCAAGATCTCTTATAAGTCAGGTCTGTTGGTAATGAAGTCCTTCAACATTTGCTTATCTGAAAAGGATCTTATTTCTCCTTCACTTAAGAATCTTAGTTTGGCTGGATATTAAACTTTTGATAGAATTTTTTTTTCTTTAAGAGTGTTGAATGTAAACCCCAATCTCTTCTGGCTTGTAGGGTTTCAGCTGAGTGGTCTGCACTGAGCCTGATGGGAATTTCTTTGTAGGTGACCTACCCTTTCTCTCTAGCTGCCTTTAACATTCTTTCTTTCATTTTGACCTTGGAAAATCTGATGATTATGTGTCTTGGGGTTGACCTTATGTAAATCTTGTAAGGGTTCTCTGTATTTTCTGAATTTGACTTTTGGCCCCTCCAGCAATGTTGGGGAACTTTTCATGGGCTATATCTTGAAATACATTTTCCAAGTTGTTTGCTTTCTCCCTTTCCCTTTCCTGGATGCCAATGATTCCTAGATTTGACCTATTTATATAATCCTATAGTTCTCAGAGGTTTTGTTCATTCTTTTTTAAATTTATTTTTTGTCTGACTGTCTTATTTCAGAGAACCAGTCTTCAAGTTCTGATATTCTTTCTTCAGTTTGGTTTATTTTGCTGTTAATACTTGATTACATTGTAAAGTTCTTATATTATGTTATTCAGCTCTGTCAGACCCATTAGGTTCTTTTTTGTACTAACTATTTCATCCTTCAGTTGCTGTATCACTCTACTGTGATTCTTATTTTTCTTGGATTGGGTTTTCCAGTCCTCCTGAATGTCAGTGATCTTCATCTCTATCCATATTCTGAATTCTTTTTCTGTCCTTCCAGCCAGTTTGGCCTGGTTAAGAACTCTTGTTAGAGAACTCGTGTAGTCATTTGGAAGACATGATATTCTGGCCATTTGAGTTATCAGAGTTCTTGTGCTGGTTCTTGTCTATGTCTGTGGCTGTTTCTTTAACTGCAGTGTAGATTGAGTACAGTCAATAGACTTCTTTTCTTGATGTTTTCACTGGGCCAAAACTTTGTATAGGGTTTTATTTGAAGTTGACTTCTTGTCTCTGGTTTTAGATGAGGGTATGCTAGTGAGGTATTTTTGGTGTTGAAGCTTTGGGGTGTGATCCAGCAGGTAACATTTCAGCTATTGGCCAGTTGGTAGACTCTTGTTTGGTTGTGTGGCTTCCATATGTTTCCTCACAGTTGCAGCCATGTTCCTTCTCAGTGCTCTGAAGGTGTGGCCTTGTCTCCCTCTTGAGTACTGGCTGTAGTTCATGACTTGGCACTCTTGGGCTGCCCACTGCAGCTCTAGGGAGATCTCAGTGTTTATGTTCTTTCCCCAGCTTAGCAGCAGCAGAGAAAGAGATCTTAGTAGTGATTATTGCTGATGGTTGTTTGCTTGACTGCTGGGGGCTCCATCCCAGAGAGATGCAGGTTAGCAATCACTCAGTGCCATCAGCTCAAGATGAAGAGTTTGTACTGTGGGCCCAAGCCAGGGATTCCCTTTCTGGTGATAAGCCATGGGGGGGTATGTGGGACCCATGTGAGCTGGATTGGCCTCCTCTCTTCGGGTTGATTGCAACTTGTTGGAGGTTTGGATAAAGCACTTAGGATGTTAGTTCCTTTGTTAGTTCAAGGGTGGCAAGGGCAGTTCAACTGCAGAGGCAGTGGCAAAGAGGCTTCCAGTTGCCCATGGAGGCTCTGTCCAGAAAGTTGCTGAGTTGGTACTGGCTCTGAAGCTCTTATGGTGGGTGGCTGGAGGCCCAGGCCTGGAGGACCTGCCCAGTGACAAGATATGGGAACAGCCACCCATGTAACAGTCTAGCCAATTTTCACAGGGCTGCTGTGGTATGCCCGGGATCCACTCCAGTCGCAAATCACCTCGGATCTTCCAGAACCTGGTGGTGTCACTAGTGAAGGCTACAAAACAGCACAAGTGGCAGCCTGTCCCTTTCTCTGGGAGCTTTGTCACAGGGAGGTGCAGACCTGCTGCTGGCCCCGTTGCTGGCTTCCAAAATCTTGCTGGAATAATTTGACTTTGATCCAGGCTAACAGTGACTGTGAGACTCCATTTACTTATAAGACACATTGTAATTCCAAAACTCCTAAAGTATGAAGAAACTTGCATCATTGACATGATAAAATGTGATAGTCAGGAAGGTGACACAGTGATGCTTGGATTGAGGTTGAGATCTGAAAGATGCTGGCCTTACCTTAATGAAGAGGGTGGGAAGAACATTCCAGCCAAAGGCACAAACACATGCAAAGGGCCTGAGAAGGGGGAAACACAAAGTACAGGGAACTGGAGGGCGCTGGCATAGCTGGAACATAGAAGAAGGGAGTGTGGTGGTGGTGAAACTTAAGAGGTGGGCCAAGGTGAGCCCTCACAGGGACTTGTAGGTCATGTGAAATAGTTTTGTCCAGATTCTAACAGAAATGGGTAGCCTCATATATTTCAGGATGGGGAAGGAGTTTGAGAGAATCATATCTTAGTTTAGAAATAATGATTTTGAGTACAGTAAGGAAAAGAAATTGAAAGTGAATGGAAGTTTAGTGTGTGATGCTTACATTTAATCCTTAGTGAAGGCTCTCTTCTTTGCAATAAGGATATCCCAGAAAGACTGAGACCCACTTTGGACTTGACTATCTGAACAGTCCTCAGGTATTGAGAGTCCAGAGTGTCAATGTGCCAGGAGGTCACTGGTAGATTCTAAAGGTAGCATTTTGGCATTTTTGTAATATATTTTATAAGACATTGCTTGCCACTTTTTCGTCCTTAAGTGAGCAGCTAAAAAGCCATGTTTTTGAATGATATTTTTATAGAACAGATGATAATGGTTTCTTTAAATTCCCACCTGTCTTATTTTAAAATAAAAACCTACTGAAATTCAATGACTAGGTCTGGTTTTTACAGTAAGAGAAAGGTAGGATGCTGTCTCAGTGATTGAATTTTCTATGGTTGATCTTTTTGCAGATGCCCTGTATCTGGCTTTTAAAATTTCTCAGGAGTATTTTATTCTTAAACTCTAAATATAGTGTCAAAAAGAGTGACTTACAAATGGACCTAACAGACATTTATAGAATATTTCATCCAACAGCTGCAGAATACACATTCTTTTCATCAGCACATGGAACACTCTCCAGGATAGACTATATGTTAGGCCACAAAATGGTTTCAAAAAGTTAAAAAATGTCAAAATTACCAGAATCTTTTCTGATCACAATGGAATAAAACTAGAAATCAATAACAAAATAAACTTTGGAAACTTTAATTTCCATGTACAAATATGTGGAAATTAAACAATATGCTGCTGAACAACCAATGGTTCAATAAATAAATTAAGTAGAAAAGGTAGACATGTCTTAAAGCAAATGAAAATGGAACACAACATACCAAGGCCTATGTGATAGAGCAAAAGTGGTACTAAGAGGGAAGAAGTTTATAGCAACAAATGCCTACATGAAAAAGCAGACTTGAAATAAACAATCTAACAAGGTACAAGGAAATAAAAAAGCAAGAACAAATCAAACCTCAAATTAGTAGGAATAATAAAAATCAGAGTAGAAGTAAATGAGATTGAGATAAAAAATACAAAAGTTTAGGAAAATGAACAGTTGTTTTTTGAAAAGATAAACAAAGTTGACAAACCGTTAGCTAGACTAATAAAATAAGGGAGAAGATCAAATAAGTAAATCAGAAATGAAAAAGGAAACATTACAACTGATACCACAGAAATACAAAGGATCATTAGAGGCTATTATGAAGAACTACATGCCAAAAATTTGAAAACCTAGAAGAAATGAATAAATTCCTGGACACATACAACCTACCAAGATCAAACCATGAAGATATAGAAAACCTGAGCAGATCAATATTGAAAAATAAGATCAAGGCAGTAATAAAAAGTCTCCCATTAAAGAAAACTCCAGGACCTGATGGAGTCACTGCTGAATTCTACCAAACATTTGCAGAGGAAATAATACTAATTATTCTCAAACAATTTACAAAATTGAAGAAGAGATATCACTTCCAAATTTATTCTACGAAGCCAATATTACCCTTATACCAAACCAGACAAAGACACCACAAAAAAATGAAACGAAACTCTAGGACAATATACCTGATGAAACATCGATGCAAATATCCTCAACAAAATACTAGCAAACCAAATTAAATAACAAATTAAAAAGATCAGTCACCATGATCAAGTGGGATTCATCCTCAGGATGCAAAAATAATTCAACATATGCAAATTAACAAATGTGATGCAACACATGAGCAGAATCAAGGATAAAAATCAGATGACCATTTCAATAGATGCAGAAAAAGCATTCAAAATTCAAAATTCAATATTCAATATTCAAAAATTCACCATCCCCTCATGATAAAAAAACCCTCAACAAATTGGGTATATAAGGAACATATCTCAATACAACAAAGGTCATATGTGACAAACTCATAGCTAATATCATACTGAATGGGGAAAAGTCAAAAGCTCTTCTAAGAACTGAAGCAAGTCAAGGATGCCCACTGTCACCACTGTTATTCAACATAGTACTGGAAGTCTTAGCCAGAGCAATTGGATAAAATAAAGAAGCAAAGGTATCCAAATTGGAAAGGAAGAAGTCAAATTATCCTTGTTTGCGGATGACAGGATCTTATATTTACAAAAACCTAAGGACTCCACCAAAAAACTTTTAGAACTGATAAATGAATTAGTAAAGTTGCAGGATACAAAATCAACACACAAAATCAGCAGTGGTAACTCAAAAAATCTGTATGCTTAAGCAATCAATGTGAAAGAGATATCAAGGAAGCAATCCCATTTGCTGCAGCTACAAAAAATACAACATGGGAATATATTTAACAAAAGAAGTAAAAGATCTCTTCAAGGAAAACTGTAAAATACTGATGAGAGAAATTGAAGAGGACACAAAAAATGAAAAAAAAAAACTTATTGGAAGAATTGTCATTAAAATATCTATAGTACCACAAGTGATCTACAGACTCAAAACGATTCCTATCAAACTACCAATGTCATTCTTCACAGAATTAGGAAGAGCAATCCTAGAATTCATGTGGACTCACAAAAGACCCCAAATAGCCAAAGCAATCTTTTTTTTTTTTTTTTTTTTGAGACGGAGTCTCGCTCTGTCGCCCGGGCTGGAGTGCAGTGGCCGGATCTCAGCTCACTGCGAGCTCCGCCTCCCAGGTTTACGCCATTCTCCTGCCTCAGCCTCCCGAGTAGCTGGGACTACAGGTGCCCGCCACCTCGCCTGGCTAGTTTTTTGTATTTTTTAGTAGAGACGGGGTTTCACGGTGTTAGCCAGGATGGTCTCGATCTCCTGACCTCGTGATCCGCCCGTCTCGGCCTCCCAAAGTGCTGGGATTACAGGCTTGAGCCACCGCGCCCGGCCGCCAAAGCAATCTTAAGCAAAAAGAACAAAGCTGGAGGCATCACACTACTAGATTTCAAATTACACTACAAAACGATTGTAACTGAAACAGTACGGTACTGGCATAAAAACAGAGACACAGACCAATAGAACAGCATAGAGAACCCAAAAATAAATCCATGTACTTACAGCCAACTTATTTTTGACAAAGGTGCCAATAACGTATATTGGGGAAAAGACAGTATCTTTAATGAATCTAGGACAGTCTCTTTAATGAATGCTGGGAAAACGGAATATCCACATGCAGAATAATGAAACTAGATCTCCATCTTTCATCATATATATCATATATAAAAATCAACTCAAATTGATTAGAGACCTGAAACTATGAAACCATTGAAAGAAAACATTGGGGAAATGCTGCAAGACATTGGTTTGAGCAAAGAGTTTTTTTTTGCATAAGACTTCAAAAGCATAGGCAAGAATAACAAAAGTAGACAAATAGGATTATGGCAAGCTAGAAGAGCTTCTGCACAGCAAAGGAAACAACAAAGTGAAGAGAAAATAGACCAAATGGGAGGAAATATTTACAAGCTATCCATCTGACAAAAGACTAACAGCCACAGTATATAAGGAAGTCAAATAACTCAGTAGCAAAACCAAAAATATAATGAAATGATATTCAGCCATAAGAAGAATGAAATCCTATCATCTGCCACAACCTGGACGAACTGGAGGTCACTAGTTTAAATTAAATGAGCCAGGAACAGAAAGACAAATATTGCATGTTCTCACTCATATGTGGGAGCTAAACAAGTAGATCTCATGGCAATAGAGAGTAAAATTGTGGTTACCAGAGGCTGGGAAGGGAACGTAAGGGGATGAAGAGAAGTTGATTAATGTGTGCAAAAATACTGTTAGATAGAAGAAATAAGTTCTAGTATTTGAAATTAGGGAAATTACAGTAAACAATAGCATGATTTATAACATAAATTTTAAATTTACTTATCAATGTATAATACACATTTATTTAAAAATTTATAACAATTTATTGTACATTTCAAAATAGCTAGAAGATAAAAATGTAATGTTCCCAACACAAAGAAAAGATAAATATTTGCCAGGCGCAGTGGCTCACGCCTGTAATCCCAGCACTTTGGGAGGCCGAGGCGGGTGGATCACCTGAGGTGGGGAGTTCGAGACCAGCCTGACCAACATAGAGAAACCCCGTTTCTACTAAAAATACAAAATTAGCTGGGCCTGGCGGCACATGCCTATAATCCCAGCTACTAGGGAGGCTGAGGCAGGAGAATTGATTGAACCTGGGAGGCGGAGGTTGCAGTGAGCCAAGATCGTGCCATTGCACTCCAGCCTGGGCAACAAGAGTGAAATTCTGCCTCAAAAAAAAAAAAAAAAAAGAAAAGATAAATATTTGAGGTGATGGATATCGCAATTACCCTGATTTGTGTGTGTGTGTGTGTGTGTGACAGAGTCTCGTTCTGTCTCTCAGGTAGAAGTGCAGTGGCTCGATCTCGGCTCACTGCAACCTCTACCTCCGGGTTCAAGTTATTCTCCTGTGTCAGCCTCCTGAATAGCTGGGACTACAGGTGCATGCCACCTCACCTGGCAAATTTTTGTATTTTTAGTAGAGATGGAGTTTCATCATATTGGTCAGGCTGGTCTCGAACTCCTGACCTCAGGTGATCCACCTGCGTTGGCTTCCCAAAGTGCTGGGATTACAGGCGTCTCCGTGCTTGGCCCAGTTACCCTGATTTGTTACACATTGTATACATGTATCAAAATATCACATTTAAAATATGTACAACTTTGATATATTAATAAAAATACAAAAAAGTGACTTCTAATACCTACCAGAGATTTAAAAAATTTGCTTTTTGTTTAAAATTTATTTTTATTTCATTTTATTATTTTTTGAGACAGGATCTTGCTCTGTTGCCGAAGGTGGAGTGCAATAGTGTGATCTTGGTTCACTGCAGATTGAATCTTCTGGGCTTAAGCAATCCTCCCACCTCAGCCTTCAGAGTAGCTGATACCACAGTCGTGAGCCACCATGTTCATTCTGATTTTGTTTATTTTTTTTTGTAGAGACAGAGTCCCACTATGCCGCCCAGGCTGGTCTCAAACTCCTGGGCTCAAGTGATTCTCCCGTGTTGGCCTCCCAAAGTTCTGAGATTACAGGCATGAGTCACCATGCCTGCCCCTCTTTGGGTTTTTAAAATTGGCTTTAAAATTAGCATAAAATAATATAAAATTGATTAATGGCACTGTATCATCCACAGTAAGGTTTTATTCAGTGAATTTTTTTCCATTTTTTAAAGCTTGCTTCCCTCCATCACCTATCCTTCTTAGTCCATGATTCCATATCTGCCCTGTCAGCCCAGTGGCCCATCTAATTATTCTTATATATTTAGTTAAAACTTATGCATTCCTATATAAGCTAGGCACTATTCTAAGCCATTGGCAAACTTTAGAAATATGATGAATATGGTAGATTTCTTCTGAAAATAATGTTTTTAAATGTGTAAAATAGAATATATAGGTTTATAAAGTAAAGCAAACATGTTGAAATAAATTTGTTAGATATGATATTGTGATATAAAGTATATGATTTTTAATAACACATTAAATGAAAAAACAATGCTAGGTCAAATAACTGTCATATTTTAAAGTAAAGATGAACATAGATGATATTTTGAGATACTGAAACACCTCTAATGTGATGTGAAAATATCTATGCTTCTATTTGTAACAGTCTTAGGTACTGCAAATGGTATTGAGGTGTGTTGCCTGTATTCCTAATTGAAGGAAGTATTAAACTTCAGTTAATTGTAAGAATAAAAGCATGTTTGTTTCTGTTTAATTTGTGGACCAACTCTAGGTTAAAAACCTTTTGGTGGAAGAATTCCATTTCTGCTAAATGAACTGTGTCTATGTATTCAAAGTTCAAAGGAATGTGTACGTAGTTTGGCTGTTGGGTACTAGGCTTAGTGTCACCAATACCTGAGTGAAAAACTAATTCATACAGCAAACCCTCGTGACACAAGTTTGCCTATATAACAAACATGTTACACATGTACACCTGAATTTAAAATGAAAGTTTTCTTTTTTAAAAAAGATTGTAGTTTGGTATTAAGGGAAATCAAAGTGTATGTTTACCATGTTAGTAACCAATAGAAGTTGCAATGAGTACAGGGAGGATGTATTTTTCTACGGAGAACGTATTATAATAGGACATAGTGGGACTTGAAAATCATGCTACTCTGTGTAGCAGGATTGATTTAAACTAATAAGAAATCTAAGAAAAAAATCCTGAAAAATATTGGTTGAATTTATTTTAATTACAAGAGAAGAGGACAAAGAGTTTTCATAGATAGCAATTTTTTTTTCATATTCTTTGAAAAATTTGAAGAAACCAGCGTCTTTATATTACACATTTTTAAAAATGAAATGATCTGGGATGCTTGGATTCCATTCTTGATGAGACATACAGGTTTTGTTTACTGTCAGACAAAATGTTGATGTTAGTGGTGGAAAGAGCAAAGATACCTTCTTGGTAGGGCAGTTTAATTTCATGAACATATTGATAGAGAGAGCTTCACATCCCCTGATTCTATTGTAAAGAATAATTGATGGCTTTAGATCACCCACTTGAAGTTTCAGACATATAGCTTGCTGCTTAGTGACTGGAGAAGTCCTACAACTATGCTTTAAATAATCCTTTCAAACTTTTTAAATTGTGATGCCCAAGAACAAAATACATTTTATGTTGAGAGGCAGCATATGCACTCATATGAATGATGCAAAGATTTCACAAAGCAATACTAACCTTTAACGATGTAGAATGCACTGATATTTTCTATTTTAGTTCATTTTATTCCATTTCTTTTTTGATTTATTCCAGATATGTCATATAGTTAAATTTCCTGCTTGGTACCAAAAGGCTCCTGTTAAAATGTAATGGCTTTTAAGGGACTATTTGCTGCTGAGTATTTTTCCTAGGGACATTTTAGAGCAGTGATTTCCAAGTCAAGGTTTATAGTAAAAAAGTATATATATATAAATGCATTTACTATATTCTCTATTACATATATTAATATATTCTCTATTACATATATATGTGTGTATATGTGTATAGACTTTTTTTTTTTTTTTTTTTTTTTTTGGCTACTGATCTCAACCAAGAATTGAAAGCCACTGTTTGAGACTGATTGCAGAGCTTTTCCAATCATTTAGAAGTAAAACGTAGCAAAATGTGGCCCTGTTCTTTTCCTCACATTTCTAGCAGGCTGACTTTGTGGCTTAATCAATCATGCCTATGTAATGAAGCCTCCATAAAAACCCAAGAGGACAGGGTTGGCCGAGCTTCTGAATGGCTAAATACGTGGAGGTTCCTGGAGGGCAGCACACCCCGCGGGGTCATGGAAGCCCCGAGCCACTTCCCCCGTTCTCTCCCTGTGCATCTCTTCATCTGTATCTTTTGCAACATCCTCTATAATAAATTGGTAAACATAAGTAAGTGTTTCCCTGAGTTCTGTGAGCCACTCCAGCAAATTAATCAAACCCAAAGAAGGGAATGGAGAGTCCCCAATTTAAAGCCGGTCAGAAGTTCTGGAGTCTCGGACTTGTGACTGGTGTCTGGGGGTGTGGGGTGCAGTCCTGGGGACTGAGCCCTCACCCTGTGCAATCTGACCCTGTCTCTAGGTAGATGTGTTGGAATTAAATTGGAGGACACCCAGCTGATGTCCACTGCTTGGTGTTTGAGGAAAACCCCCCACATATTTGGTGACAGAAGTCTTCTTTTGCATTAGTAATTGTTGTAATGGTGTTAGAGTTTAGGAAAAACCTGGTTTGCGTGTATCAGAAACATGGGAATAGAGGAATGGAGGAAGGGGTACCTTAAGGACTTGTAGGCAACTGGGACATTTGAAGTTGTAGCAGGATAAGGTTTCAAGTTTGTGGGTTAGGCACACTTTTCTGTAGTGTGTTACCCCTGATAGCCTGATCTCTGTAGCTGAACAGCATCATTTGGCTCCTTTCTTTGCTAAAAATACTTAATATATATTTATTTTTAATTTTTTTGAGACAAGGTCCTGCTCTGTCACCCAGGCTGGAGGGCAGCAGTGAGATCTCAGCTTACTGCAACCTTTGCCGCCCAGGGTCCCAAGTAGCTGGGACTACAGGTACCTGCCATGATCCTAGCTAATTTTTTGTATTTCCTTAGAGATGGGGTTTCACCATGTTGGCCAGGCTGGTCTCAGAGCACTCCTGAGCTCAAGCGATCTGCCCACCTTGGCCTTGCAAAGTGCTGGGATTACAGGGGTGAGCCACCAGCCTACTGATGCATGCAACAGCACAAATGAATCACAGCCACAAAGGGTTCATACTGTATGATTCCATGTACATGAATTTCAATAATAGGCAAAAGCAGTCTATGGAGTTAGAGTCACACTTACCTCTGAGAGACAGTATTAACTAGGATGGTGCAAGAGGGAATCATCTAAGATGTTGGAAACATTCTCTATTTTGATCTGGATGGTGATTATATGAGTGTATTAATTTTCTGTTCTTTCACATTGTTTAAATGGAAAGTGTGGATTCTTTGGCCATAGAAATCAGAACTTTACCTGGGTGATGGTTATGCAGGTGGATACATATGTGAAAAATCATCAGGTGGTACACTTCAGACAGATCTGGTGCACTCAGGATGGTATGCTGTAGACGAGGTTGTATACTTCAGATCTTTACACTTTATGTGTCTTATAATGTAATTTTTTAAAGATTCTCTCATCAGAGAAGACTGTGGCAGTGATTAATGTTATAGTCAACATCTGAAGATAAGACCTTAGGCTCCAAATTCCCAGGAGCAACTGGAAGTTTGCATCCTGAAGTATTTTTTTTTCCTTTTATGAATCTGTCTCATCTGAATGCTAATTTACAGAAAATAATAAACATAGAATTATAATACCAGAATTGGAAAAGTATGATTAATTCTTAAAATAGGACTAAACGCCATGCAAAATGATTTGCATCAAGCACTCTGTAAACATCAAGGGTGAGGAGAAGAAACTTAGACCTTTGCAACAGTTTTTTCCTTAGTAGGCTGGGAGAGGTTGAGATTCTGTGCCCTAGGTGGGAAGAGGGCATTGGTATCATAGAACTAGTTCTCTATTGGAGGTCTTGACTTCTGTTCATTTGAAGTCTTTCTTGAAGGCCTCAGTGATGACTGCTTTGAGGCATTTCACGTAGACTTTAATCACCACCTTCACAAGAGCCATAACCACAGAAGCTACAGACAGAACAGCACACAGACAGTCACTGCCCATTTAATGGCCTCCCAAAGGCAAACACTCTTTTACCACCCCTGGAAGCCAATTTCAGTGCTCAATCTTCTATTTTTATTCTGCTATTTTCACCTATACTGGCATTATCCTGGAGGTTTGCACTTCTTTCCAGTCACAAATTGGCATTTGAATAAAATGTACCGTCTCTTTGCACAGGACACTCTTTTTTATATTGAAATGGCTGGTTTGTAAGGCAGTATCTTCTCACGTGCACGTGGCAGAAAGGATGTTGCAGAAACACACTAGAAGTATCCTGAATATTAGTTCAGTTATTTAGTTTGTCCAACTTGTTATACTAGATAAGATAAAACAGTAGCTGCATTTATATATGTAGAAGCTAGAATTCTTCCCTGAAAGATCATGGGATTAAACAATGACCCCTTTCCTTCTCTGGAATGGCTCTCCATCTGCCTAGCTGCTTTATGGAACTATTAATACTTATGAAAATATTTTTATTTCTTTCAAATTATATATATATATATATAATTTGTTTGAACAGATGATACATGAATATGGCTTAAAACATCACATAAGTCAGTGAAAAGTTTATTTCTTTCCTGCTCCTGATCTCTGTGCCTGTCTTTTTTCTTAGAGGCAACGGTGGTGACTGGTTCCCTATGCAGCCTTCCGTAAACGTATCCAGCATGTTCAAGAATCTATATATACCTTTTCTTCGTGGTGCTCATTTTTGTAATCTAAATTTATAAACTTAGTTGAAGTATTTACACAGAGATACTTTGCCAGTGAATTTAAGCCAGCATTTGAAAACCTGCTAAAGTATTTTCTAAACTTCAGTTGTGTTGGATTTTTCTAGCTATCTTTATTCTTCTAGGTGTTCTAATAAATGACATTGAGTAGTAGGTAATTACCTAATTACCTGGAAATTCTTTACCAGTCTTTAAATAATCTAAACCTCCATTCTAGACCCCACAGAGAGAATATGCCCAGTATGGAAATTAGCACAATATATATCTCTTGGTTTGTAAACATTACTGCCATAGGAAACCTTAAGTTGTAGCTAAAGATAGGAATGAATGTTTAACAGTGGAAGAAAAGTCCAGTTATAGTCTTTTTCTAAATTATAGAACACTAGTTTGTTGAAAGATTATTGTAACTAACAGGGCAATCACATATTGAGAGTGTTCATTAAGAATTAAGCAACCTTTTTAGTTTCTTACACATATCGTGTCTCCTCTGTGTATAGTAACTCTGCTGAGTAGTTTTTGTCATCTCCAATTTATAGACGAGGGATTCCATACAAAGACTATTTGTTAAGTCATAGAACAGGAATATAATTTAGGCTCATTAAGATTGGAATCCTAGTTGACTTTATCCCAAAGTTCATACTTTTTGTTTTTTTCTCTCTTAATTCATGCTAACATTCAATGCGTAACTTTACTAGTTTCCACAGCAGCTAAGGACTAGCCTATTTCATGTGGGGAAACAAACTCAGACTAGGTTCTGAGTTGCTTAGAATATATATTTTTAAATTTATATTTTCAAACAACTTGAGACTTATAAAATGTTATATAAAAATAGTTCAGAGAGAGCAAGATGGCAGATTAGGAAATTCCAGCCCTCACTCCTACACAAAAACAATTATCAAATCAACTGCCCACAGATGAGGATAGCTTTGTGAGAGCCTAGAAGTGCAGTTAGGGGGCTGCGGTAGACCAGAGGAGCACAGAGAATGGGGATGGCCACAGAGAAAGGGTGAGGAAGAATTCTGCCTGTGTTGCCCATCTCCTGGGCCAGCATGATATCAAAAGGAATTCCCTTGGCCATGAGTAATTCATGTAGGGTAAGAAGGATAGTAGGGCACCTCAGCAACCTGTGCCATTGAGGATCCCAGCAGCCCTAGCCACTGCTGCAGAGGACTCTTTGGGGTTTTGCTGATGTGGACCCCAGCTGTTGGAGCTGTCCAGAGCCAGAGCTGCTGTGTCCTGTGAAATCAGAGCCGCCAAGTGCTGCCACTTCCCACCTCTGGAGTCAGAGCTGCTACTTCACCCTTATCCCTGGTCAGGCTATTCATGCCTGCACCTGGAGATGGGCACTTACCACCAAGCACATTCCTGTGCACTGGTCCTGGTGCCCACCAGTGCCACCATGCATGTGTCCATATGCCCACTGGACTAGGTGCCTACCATAGCTGTGCATGCACAACTACAGGACCAGGCACCTGCCAAAGCTGAGTATGTATGCCTATAGAATCAGGCATATGCTGCAGCTCTACCTGCTACCCAGCAGACTGAACCGTTGTGCCCCAACTGCCACAGTGTACATGCACACCTGTGGACCTACTGGACAAGGCTTCTACTACAACCATGTGTGTGCTCATGAGCCCAGCAGACCCAACCCTTGCATGTCCTTGGAACTGATGTCTCCAGACACAGATCCAGACCTGGAGCCACTGTGCACTTTGCCCAGTTGGCACTCTCATAGCTACCCATGGGAAGAAGTCTTTCCCTACCTAGGCCAGTCCTTGAAGTTTGGAAGGGGTGATCGCTTCTTTGAATCAAAGGTGACAATATAAGGCTATAGCAACATAAAAAGCAGAGAAACATGACACCACCAAAGGAACATCTCTCCAGTAACCGCAGGCCAGTCCTTGAAGTTTGGAAGGGGTGATCGCTTCTTTGAATCAAAGGTGACAATATAAGGCTATAGCAACATAAAAAGCAGAGAAACATGACACCACCAAAGGAACATCTCTCCAGTAACCGCCCCAAATAAATGGAGATCTATGAATTGCCAAACAAAGAATTCAAAATAATTGTTTTAAACACTCAGCAGGCTACAACAGAACATAGATGGCTCAATGAGATCAGAAAGACAATACAAGAACAAAATGAGAAGTTTAACAAACAGATAAAAATCATAAAAAAGAACCAAACAGGAATTCTGGAGCTGAAGAATACAATGACTAAAATTAAAAAATGCAACAAAGAGCTCTAGCAGCAGATTTAATTAAGCAGAAGAAAGAATATGTAAACTTGAAGGCAGATAATTTGAAATTGTCCAGACTGAGGAGAAAAGGAAAAAATATAATAAAAGAGTGAAGAAAACCTGTAGGATTTATGTGACACCATAAAGCCTTACAAAAGAAGAAAAATCCTGCCATTTACAACAACATAGATGAACTTGGAAGATATGATACTGAGTGAAATAAGCCAGACACAGAAAGGAAAATACTGCATGGTCTTACTTATATATGGAATCTAAAAAAGTTGAATTTGTAGAAGAAGAGAGTAGAATGATGCTTATAAGAGGTGGGTAGGGGAAAAGGGGAGATGTTGGACAAAGGATAAAAGTTTTAATTACATAGGGTAAATACGTTCCGGAGAGCTAATGTATAGCATAGTGACTATAGTTAATCATGCTGTAGAGTATACTTGTAATTTGCTAAGAGTAGATCTCCAGTGTTTTCTTTATTTTTAGTTTTTGAGACAGGGTCTCACTTTGTTGCCCAGGCTGGAGTGCAGTGGTGTGATCTCAACTCACTGCAACCTCCACCTTCCAGGCTCAAACAATCATCCCACTTCAGTCACCCAAGTAGCTGGACTGTAGGCATGCTCTACCACGCCCAGCTAATTTTGTATTTTTTGTAGGGATGGGATTTCACCATGTTGCCCAGGCTGGTCTCCAACTCCTGGGCTCAAGTGATTCTCTGGCCCTGGCTTTCCAAAGTGCTGGAATTATAGACATGAGCCACTGTGCCCGGCCTAGATCTCCAATGTTTTCACTACAACTGGTCTCCCACCTGAAAAAACAAGGCAACTATGTAAGATGATGAGTATGTTAATTAGCTTGATTGTAGTGATCACACCATGTATCTCTATCTATATATATGTAATCAAAACATTACTTTGTACAACTGTAAACGTGTAATTTTTATTTAATTTTTTAAGAAAGTTTGAAAAGTTGTTTTCTGCTCTTCATTGAGATTTTCCTGTTCTTCATTGAGATTTTCCTGTTAATATGTTACATAACCACAGTGCAATGCTCTTGATCAGGAAAATAACATAGCTGCAATATCAACTAACTTATCGACCTTATTTGAATTTGTCTCTTGTTCCACAAACGTCCTTTTTCTGGTCCAGAATCCAATTCAGGATTCCAAATTACTTTTAGTTTGTTTTATCTCCTTAATCCTCCAATCTCTGACAATTCCTTAGTCTCTTTTTGTATTTCATGACCTTGCACTTTTGTGGATTCCTGGTCAGTTATTTCATAAAATATCTCTCAATTGGTGCTTGTTTCATGTTTTCTCATGTTTTAATTAGGTTATATATTTTTATCAGGTAAACCACAGAGGCGATGTATTTTTCTCAGCACATCATGTCAGGAGATATATAATAATAATATTTTATTTTTGTGATGTTAACTTTGACCACTTGATTGAAGTCATGCTTGCTAGATTTCAACAGTGAAGAGTGACTATTTTCCATTTTGTAGTTAGTAAGTATCTCATGGGGAGACATTTTGAGACTGTAAGCTTAGCCAACTTTGGTTCTAGACTTATGGCTACCAAAATCTCAGCCAAAATATTTCTGCATTGGGTATTAGGGGCCAAGGCCTAAGAATAACCACTGATTATTCTATGTTGATATATTTTCCTAAGGTAGTTTGATGGAAAGAATTAGTTGGTCTAAGACAGGATTTGATTGTTTCCAAGTCCCTTGACTTAACATTGTCATCTTATAACCCTGTCTAATTCCCAAACACCTTTAAGGTTTAGTAGAGATAATAGACCTTCCACAAGTCATTTGGTTTTTGTGGGCCTTAGTTTATCGACCTATCTGGATAGATGGGATGAAAAACCCTAGAGCCATCTTTCCTTACTCATTCCCCCTGCTAGTGAGAGAGAATTCAGTGGAATCAGAAATGGAATGAAACATATACTTGGAGAAGTAAAAGTAATTTCCCAGAACAAAAGACAGAAAGGGCCCAGTGAGCAATATAAATATGTATTTTATGTCCATATTTAGGCATATTGCAATTAAAGTTCACAATAACAAAGATGATTTAAAAATATTATGTATCAAACATGGTTTTACTTACTGGACAGTATGTAGTATAGGTTGTGCATTCATTTAACACAACTTTTAAGCATTTCTTGGGGGCCAGGCATTGTGTCAGATGACTAGGGATTTAGAAACATATGAGAGATGATTGGCATAGTCAGTTCTGGCTGCCATAACAAGATGCTATAGACTTGAGGTTTAAGTAACAGAAATTTATTTCTCACAGTTCCAGAGGCTAGGAAGTCCAAGATCAAGGAGCAGGCAAGGTATGTTTTATTCTGTGGTCTCTTCTCTTGGCTTACAGGCAGCTGCCATCTTGCTGTGTGCACACAGCACAGACCTCTTCTTCATGCATCGGGGGAGAGAGATAGACAGACAGAGAGAGAGAGAGAGAGCAAGCACTTTGGTGTCTCTTCTTGTAAGGGCACTAATTCAATCATGAGGGCTCCAATTCATTTACCTCAAATTACCTCCTATCTCCAGATATCGTCACCTTGGGGTTTACAGGCTCACTATATGAATTTTGGGGAGACATAGCAATAATCCTTTCCTTAAACTCTTTGGGGGCAGCAATAGACATGTCAGTGAATAACTGCAACTACAGGCTAACAAATGGGACAATAGAATATACTCTTAAAAAGATGGGGCAGCACAAGAGGGCAATTAGCCTGGTCAGGAGAGACCAATGCAAACATTTCCCATCCAGCTGAATCCAGAAATTCAGAAGTAAAAAATAATACAAAGATTTTTTTTTTTTTCTTTTCAGAATGCAGTTCTTTAAATTGCTTTGGTAATAAGCTGTGGGTGTGAAAAGACTGGCGGCAGGGGAAACACAGGTGTGAGGTATGTTACTGCAGTCTAGTTACTAGGGTTAATGTGTGGTTGTTGGAGTGATGCACAGAGGCCCAAATGATTTCTGGAAAGCTTTCAATCACAAGCAAGTCATGAAATCACAGACTAGGGAAATAGATCTAACTATCTATGTTTCGGTTGTATCTCCAAGGAAAAAAAAGGAGCAAAAAATTTATGTAGAATTTTAAGGGAAGAATACATTGTTTCTTTTATCTTTTTTTATTTTTTTGAGTCAGAGTCTTGCTCTGTCGCCCACGCTGGAGTACAATGGCGTGATCTTGGCTCACTGCAACCTCCGCCTTCCGGGTTCAGACAATTCTCCTGCCTCAGCCTGCTGAGTAGCTGGGATTATAGGCACCTGTCACCACGCCCAGTTAATTTTTGTATTTTTAGTAGAGACAGGATTTCACCATATTGGCCAGGCTGGTCTCTTGGCCAGGCTGGTCTCGAGCTCCTGACCTCGTGATCCACCCACCTCAGCCTCCCAAAATGCTGGGATTACAGGCATTAGCCACACCACCTGACCCACATTGTGTCCTAATAGAGTGCTTTGAGTTGACCTTCTATCTACAAAGGGGTTAGGCAATGGGGTGAGTTAGTAATAAACACAGTGAACCCTTTTGTTGTTGAAGTCTGTAAGTAAGATGGTATTTCGTTAAAACTTTTTTGTTATTTAGCTGTTAATTATTAAAACAAAGATATCACCAATACTGGAGATAATTTAAAGTGTGTGTGTGTGTTTGTTTTTTTTTTTGGCAGGATCTCACTCTGTCATCCAGGCTGAAGTGCAGTGGTATAAACTTGGCTCACTGCTACCTTCACCTCCCTGGGCTCAGGTGATCCTCCCATCTCAGCCTCTGGAGTAGCTTGGACCTTAGGCGTATGCCACCACACTCAGCTAATTTTTGTATTTTTAGTAGAGACAGGGTTTGCCATGTTGCTCAGGTTGGTCTCGAATTCCTGAGCTCAAGCGATCCACTCATCTTGGCGTCCCAAAGTGCAGGGATTATAGGTGTCAGTTACCATGCCCGGCTAATTTAAAGTTTTATAAAATAACTTAGCTGGAGACTAATACCCCCAACATACTTATACAGGGAACTAATGATAATATTAAATAAATTGCAAATATGGATATAATTGAAATAATGAGACTGTTCTATCACCTGCAGCTCTCTACATAAGTCCTAGCACACTGGTTCTATTACCACTCATGTTGGTGAGAAAATGCTAAAGGGAACTGGATATATTCAATTCCACATTGTTAGAATAGATTCCATAATGGTTATAAAAGGACAATTCCACATGGTGGAATGAAGGGGTAAAATTAGCTGATAAGGGATTGTGCCTTCACAGTCCAATCTAATTTCAACAAACAAATGCATAAGTGATTGTTAATAGCATAAACAAAATTCTAGCATTACATCATGTGGCACTTATGGTGAGAGGGTCATTTATTTTCCATCTTTTCTTAGGTTCTTTGATTCTAAGGTCTATGTTTGTTTGTTTGTTTCTGGGTACCACAAATGTGTTCCTAGGAGGTAGTCATGTTTGAATATAAACTGTGTTAGCCATTTCCACCTTTTCAAGAATAAGTTGCTCGAGTTATCTAGCTTAGAAAACAGAGAGTGAGCTATTATGCATGTGACAGTGGACAGGCAAATCTTGCTAAGAAGGAGTGAGGGATATGGACATGAGACAATTATTTGGGAAACAGTGGAGCAAAATTGCAAACTTTGGCTTTGATGCTACCTCCTCTTTCGGAACATATCTCCTCTCCTCTCCACAGTCATCACATCCTGGAATCTCATGCTACTTAATTCATGGTCAATTAATTGACACATATGGGTCACAATGTGTTTTTCTTCCTAAAAGCATATATGCATTTTAATAATAATAATAATAAAGCTATTGTAACTCAAAAATGTGTTGTTAATAGACTTTAAGGAAAGAGTCTTGAATAGAAAATCTTTAGGAGATCTAAGAAAGGCCAGTCATAGAAATTTCAGCTGGAATCCCTTGGCAGGCAAAAGGAAATTCAAAGGACAGGGAAGTTGTGTGTGCTGGAAAGAGAGGCTGATAACAAAAATAGTAATACTGAAAAGATAAATATGGTAGGTTACACCAGTGGATGGAGGTAGAGAGAAGGGAAACCAAGGTAATGGCATTCAAAAAATAATTAGCTTTAGTTCTAGAGATTGCATGGTAACTCTTATTTTCAAAATTTTGAAGAACAGGGTAACAGTCACCTCTTTGAAATTTTATGTGATACACAGCTTGGATTCAAGAAAGTAGTCATTCCAGGCCTCGATCCCCTGAGGCCTTCTGAGGAGATACCAGGCTAACTAGGATTCAGTCTTTTCTTCTTCTCAGTCTTTAGTTCTGGCATTTTTCAATCAACATATGTGTCCTTTGGGTATTCTAACCATGAACATTAAAAAAATTTTTTTATTGTGGAAAATCTCAAATGTACACCAAAGTAAACAGAATTGCCTAATGAACCCCGTGTACCAGCTTCACCTGGTTTCAACAATCATCAGCATTTGTTAGTCTTGGTTCCTTATTCCCACATAATGCTCTTCTCCCTCCTTTTTAAGCTAAAATATTTTGAAGCAAATCCAAGACAGGATATCATTTTACATGTAAATATTTCAGTAACACAATGGCCATTCTGACTTAATAAGCATAGATACAGAAATTGGAATAAAAATATATTTAAGTTCTACTGTGTTCAGAACTCTGTGCTAAGCACTTTGCCTGTGTTATGTCATCCTTTCACCACCCAGTGAGCCAGGCTTCATTGTTCTCACTTTCCTAATGGGGACACTGAAGCCCCAAGAGGTCCAGTAAATTGCCAAAGATCACACAACTAGGAAGTGATGCAACTGGGATTCAAATTTGCTTTAACTCTCAAGAGCTTGTGCCCTTAACCATTGTATACAAAATGCCTCAACAGTACAACATACCTGTCTTCTGAAAACAGGCCCATAAGGAACACTCTTGCATGGGTCAAAGAATGACTTTGCATAACACAATTTACTCTATTGCTTAGTGTCCTTAAATAAATCTCTTCTTGATTGAGAATTTTTTAGCAGAAAGAATATTGGGTTTGGAGTCAAATGGCTTTAGGTTGGGCATGCTCTTCCATCACTTTATGGAGGTGAGACTTCGGGCAAGTTACCCAGGATCTGAGTCTCAATTTTCTCATCAATTACTGTGAAGATTAAATGAGACACTAGAAGTCCTAGAGCAGTTCACTGTATGTAGACTGGAATCAAGTATATGCTGGTACTCTCCCTCTACTTTCTTTTCCTTTCATCTATTCCCTACACTTCACTATGAGTGTGCTTTTCCCTCCCCTCCTACCACCTTTCCTCCATTCTATGTTGTGAGGACTATATTTATTTTCATATGTCCTAAATTTCCTCAGTTAGCATGATTTTGGCTTAATTTCTACTCCTTCATTAGTTTCCATACACATTTTGAAATGGCTGAGCCTGGCTATTACCTTGTGTTAATTTTATGGATTCTTCTCATTGCATTTTTAAATGTAAGCTGCCTAAAACACTTTCAGGAAGTCAGCAGGGTATAGGTGACCAGTTTCACTATTTATTGCCGCATTCTGTAAAGGATTATAAGGTAGTATGTGCTGCTTAAGCCATGGCACATATTTGTCATCATTGTGTTGTCAATTTCAATTAAGCTGAGGTTATGTGATGAATAGATTGGGTTGGCCAGGGGAGGGGAGGGTCATATAGGCTGACAGTTGTTTTGTCAGCCTGGCATGTTCTTCAAACCAATTTACAAGGCTGCTTTAATTACCTTGGCAGCTTTCCTTGGAACCCTCTCCAAGTTCCTCACATTAAAAAGTTTTCGCATCAGCACAACCAAAATTATCAATGATTATAATGTCATAAACCTCCCAGCTCTCTACTTGGCTCATGATATGGATGAATGCTATGGTTTTATTGTCTGAGATGTCAAGCTGATTCTCTGGTTGCCCTTGGAAGCAGTTTAAATCTCTTAAAAACATGAAATAAGCTCTTCAGGTCAAAACAGCGTATTCATATTGTGACTACTGAATGAATAAAATTAGATTAATGAATCTTTTTAGAGAGTTACAGGGACTTTTTGTTGGAAATTGATGCATTATTAGTTGGCACTGGGAAACTTACATAAAGAGATTAGACATCCATGTATGTTGTATGACTCAAACACATGTAGAATTAAGTGTAATTTTGACTTTGTTGAGATTTAGGGAATATAAATAAAAATGAGTACATGTGCACTGATACACATACACACATGCACACCCACAAACACACACAAATTTACAGATCTTCCTCACACTCAAGAATAGCCATAGGAAAATTGTAGTTTTATTAATTTAATTTATTTATTTAACATTTTTTTAAAAAATAGAGGCAAGATCTCATTATGTTGCCCAGGATGGTTTTGAACTCTTGGGCTTAAGTAATCCTCCCTCCTTGACCTCCTAAACTGGTAGGATTACAAGCATGAGCCATCACTCCCAGCCGGAAAAGTGTAGTTTTAGAGTCTGAGGGAAGATCTAAAGTGGGCGTGGTAGTGGCCTTGGAATTACAGGACAGAGGTGTAGATATAATAAAGGAGAAATGGGGAAATTTCTATAATTTCATGTGAGGCAAAGCAAAATGGGAATGGGGCAAGGCTGGCATGGGAAATGTTGACAGGAGGAGGAAACAAGCCTGCTGGCCTGTTCGGGCTCCAAGGCAGTGTTTCCTACCTGGGCATCATTTCCTGGCTTTCCAAAAGACCCAGAGAGATGAGCCCCGGAGTGTAGTAGAGATAAGGGAGTAGGGAAAAAGATAGTGCATCAGGTAACTATTGCCGTATTACTAACCTCTCCAAAGTTCAGCGTCTTAAAACAACACCCACTGATTATTCACAATTCTGTGGGTCAGGAAATCTGGGCAGTACCCAGCAGAGTTAGCTTGGCTCCCCGTATTGACTAAGCTCACTCATGCAGCACTGTTCATCTGAGGGTTGGAAGAGGCTGTAAAGTCTAAGATGGTCTCATATACCAGGTTGTGGTGTTCCCTCCTGTCCTCTGGGTTGCTTTAATCCATCTCCACCTGGCATTTCTATTCATGCAATCCTTCTTTCTATTAGGATATCCCAGAGTTTTTTTTTTTTTTTTTTTTGAGACAAATCCATGCTCTGACACCTAGGCTGGAGTGTAGTGGTGCAATCACAGTGCACTGAAGCCTTGACCTTCTGGGATCAAACGATCCTCCCTCCTTAGCTTCCCCAGTAGCTGAGACTACATGGACACACCTGGCTAATTGAATTTTTTTTTTTTTTTTGGTAGAGATGGAGTCTCACCGTGTTGCCCAGGCTAGAGCTCTTTACTTGTGGGTTAGGGTTGTAAGCAAGCAGAAGAGGAGTTGCCAGTTTTTTTTTTTTACTCCCTGAGACGGAATCTTGTTTTGTCGCCCAGGCTGGAGTGCAGTGGCTTGATGTTGACTCACTGCAACCTCTGCCTCCTGAGTTCAAGCAATTCTCCTACCTCAGCCTCCTGAGTAGCTGGGATTACAGGTGTCTGCCACCATGCCCAGCTAATTTTTGCATTTTTGGTAGAGACAGGGTTTCATCATGTTGGCAAGCTGGTCTCCAACTCCTGACCTTGTGATCCGCCCGCCTCGACCTCCCAAAGTGCTGGGATTACAGGCATGAGCCGCCATGCCTGGCCTGTTGCCAGGTTTCTTAAGGCCTAGGCCTGTAATTGGCACAGTGTCATTTTTGCTGTGTTCCATTGGTCAAAGCCAGTCCCAGTGCCAGCCCAGATTTAAGGGAAAGGAAAAAGACTTCACTTCTGGATAGGAGATATGGCATGGGGCTACAGGAGTTATGGGTGGTCATCTTTGCAGATAATTTTCCACAGATGGCTGCCCAAATACATTACAGTAAATGTCTGGTGTCTTTGGCTTTTGATATGGAGCAATGGCAAACTTTTCAAATCTCACAGTGGTAGATGGTGATATTCTGATTCAGTTTCCTTTTGTTGGGAAGGTAATCTAGAAGAAGAGCACTGGTTTTGACTTTAGACCTGGATTCTGGTCCTTAATTAGCCATTCATAAGTTGTATGCCCATGGTCCCACTTCATACTCTGTGAACATTACTTTCCTAATCTCTAGTTGGTAATAAACATTGCCTGCCTCCTAGAGTTGTGCTAAGATGTACTGAAATTATTTACACAGTGTGTAGCCCAGTGCTCAGTCAAAATAAACACTCCATCATATTAATCTTCTTCCCTCCAGGTTTGATCCAGGAGAGGCATAACTGAGTGCTCATAAGGAAGGTGACCATATAGTTTATCTAAACCAGGACACTTTTGGAGTGCTATGAATAATTATGGAGGTGCTAATAATAATTATGCCAGATAAGAGATATAAGCCAGGAGTATCCCAGGTCAACTGGGTCCTCCTGGTCATAAGGAACTGCTGAATTGGGGCAAGAATAGGATAGTAGTGGTTGCCTTCAGTGAGAACTTGGCAAAGTTTATTTGTATTAAGTATATTCTACATTAAAGGCCTCATACAACAGACAAGAAACCTCACAAGAGAAAATCAGAACTCAGAGTAACTGTAGAACAATGGTGGCTCACGCTTGTAATCCCAGCACTTTGGGAGGCTGAGATGGGTGGATGTCTTGAGGTCTGGAGTTTGAGACCAGCCTGGCAACAATGGTGAAACCTCATCTCTACTAAAAATACAAAAATTCGCCAGGCGCAGTGGTGCATGCCTGTAATCCCAGTTACTCAGGAGGCTGAGGCAGGAGAATCGCTTGAACCTGGGAGGCGGAGTCTGCAGTGAGCAGAGATTGTGCCACTGCACTCCAGCCTGAGTGACAGAGCAAGAGCTAGACTGTCTCAAAAAAAAAAAAAAAAAAAAAAAATTGTTTGCCTTCTGTTACCTTGAGTTTCTTTGTCAGCAAAGGTGTATCTTGTGACAAATTTATCTTCCGTGTGAGGGTTACAAAAACTTACAAGGAAATCCACTTGAAAGCACCCTCTACCCCCTTCCTACTCCCCACTCTTTCTTTTTCTGTATACCCTTTCAGTCTCTGCATCACTAAATGTACAATTCCAAGAAAGAATAATTGAGAGTGAGGCCACGAGAATTCATGTTGTCAGTCTGGTACAATGGGAATGAAGCAGTCAAGAGAAAAAATTCCACCCCATACAGAATCACTTAAAACCTGGTTGGTAAAGAAAAAAATATCAGACCCATGATGTTAATAGGGAACTGTTTTGCTTTAAGAAGTCTGTAGGAATGATAGGATCTTGTGAGTCTATAATAGAGATGTAGACGTGACAAGCAGAAGAATAAAATAAGTTGGAACTGAATAAAAATGATCATGATTGCATGTTTTCAGGATTTTGTGTCCAGATGGCTACAATGTTAAATATTGATGCAGGATTTTTTGCTCCTTAGTTCAGCTAGGTCTGGGTTCTTGTCGCCAGACCAGGAAGAAGTGGGCAGGTGGACACTCAAAGAATGAGTGGAGTAGAATTTATTAAGTGAAAGGAAAGCTCTCAGCAAAGAGAAGGGTGCTGAAAGCAGGCTTCTGGTTGTCTCCTTCACAGTTGACTACCAGGGGTTTTATGTAAAAACTGATGGGGCTGGGTATAAGGCGTGAATTCCTGGCGGCTCCACTCCCTCCCCCCAGTGCACATGTGGTCCCTTAGTCTGCTGTGGGGATGTTCAGGCAAACCCCATGGGCAAGTTCCCTTATCTACACAAAACATCTGGTGCAAGCACTTGTGGGGTGGGTCGGAGATTCTCCGAGAACACTTCCCTTACTGTCTGACTAAAGCAAGCTGGCTAACTCCTTTCAATATGAGTTCCATATCTCTCTTGACTATAATTAATATTAAGTGTTAAGGTCCTTTTGTACTTGTGCAAAACATAATGGGCTCAATCCTAGA
This sequence comes from Macaca mulatta, assembly GCF_049350105.2. NCBI lineage: Eukaryota > Metazoa > Chordata > Mammalia > Primates > Cercopithecidae > Macaca > Macaca mulatta. The sequence goes on from NC_133407.1 coordinate 28,741,643, forward strand.
TTAATTTCTGCAGCACTGTTTTCCAAATTTAAGAAAAGCAAGAAAAATACAATGCCCTTGGTGATGGATGTAGAAATTATATATTAAGGTGCCATTGTGTGTTAGGCTATCACCAGTGCATCCTCACACATAGTAAACTATGTTTTTATGATGAAGTCTAAAAAGTAATCAATTTATTCATCTCCTTTCTGAACAACACAAAAGTTTTAGCATATTAAACATCCTTCCAACATCCCCTTGTTATTGTTTTCTCCCATGTTATTGGTGCCCAATATTTTGATTCCACATTGCTTTTAAATGTAAATTATTTATACTTTTTGCAGTTAAGAGTAATAATGATAATAGTGATTTATATTTAAGAATATAGTTTGCTGATTTTCTTTACTCCTTACTTCGGGGTTTATTTTTCTTCCTATCCAAGTATATGTAGCTTTCAGCATTTTGTTTGGCATAGGTCTGTAGATTCAAATATTTTTAGTTTCAGGTAGGCTGGAAATGTTTTTGTTTTGCCTCTCAGTCTCAAAGGATGTTTTGGCTTGGTATAGAATACTAGGTTGAGAGCTATTTTTCATCAAGTGTTTTAGAGATTTTTATTGTGCCTGGCATTTATTCAGTGACGTGCTGGTAAATATTTTCTGGAGGCTGGAGAAAGAAATCTGGTTTGTAGCATTTATCAATTTCTATGGTATAAATACTCCCACCATGGCTGATTTTAAGCTACTGACATTTTAATGATTGGTTCACAAAATTCCTGGAAATTTCTCAGTCGGCTCTTGTGAGTTAGTGCAGGCTGGCTCCAGTATGCCACAGCATTTATTGTTACTGATTCATTGATGTTAGTGTGTTCATCTTTCTACTTTAGGTAATAGTCTTTGTTCCTGGTAGCTTGTCAGACTTTCTTTTACTATTGATGTTTTGTAGCCTTAAAATGATGTTTAGGTGTGGGTTTACTTTTATTTGTACTGCTTGGAATCCAGTGTGCCTTCTTCATCTAAGGACCCAAGTCTTTCGTCAGCAATTCAAAAATCCCAGCATAGGCTAGGTGTGACGGCTGACACCTGTAATCCCAGAACTTTGGGAGGGTGAGGAAGGAGGATCGCTTGAGCTCAGGAGTTTGAGACTATCCTGGGCAACATAGCAAGAACACATCTCTACCAAAAATTTAAAAAGTTTAGCCCAGCATGGTGGTACGTGCTTGTAGTCACAGATACTTGGGAGACTGAGGTAGCAGGATCACTTGAGCTGGAAAGATGAGGCTGCAGTCAGCTATGATCATTCTACTATCCTCTAAACTGAGTGACGGAGCAAGATCCTGTCTAAAAAAATCCCCCAAATCCCAACATAATGAAACAGCCATTGCCCCTTCCTGCTTCTTTCTCTCAGGAGTTCTGATTTGATGTAATTTGGAGCATCTAAGTCTAGCCTCCATGGCTTTCGTTCGTAGTTTCTATATATTATTCTTATGTGTTCATTTTGGGTTTTTATTCAGTTTATTCTTTAAAATTTACTAAGTCTCTTTTCACCTTTGATGAATTCACTGTTTAACATTCTTGCTAAATTTTTTATTTTAATGATTATACTTCTCATTTTAAGATTTTATAATCTACTAATTTTTAAAAAAATCTATATTTCCTTCATAAATTACTGTTCTTATGATCTGAAAGCTTCTAATTATACTTATTTTAAAGTCACTTCCAGATTCCTCAATTAACTCTGCTCGCCTAGTTTGACTTCCACTTTTTAGGCCTGTGGATTATCTCTTGGCTATGGAATAAAAGTTAATATTTATTGAGTGTTCATTGTGCACTTTATGTGTGTAAACTCTCTTGGTCTTCTCCACAAAGGTGGATGCTATCATCCTCATTCTGTAGTAAAGAATAGCTGAGTAACTTGTATAATATCACCTAGTTACGGGAGAGGCAAAACCAAGAATAAGTCAAGATTCAGAGTGTCCACTCATAATCACGATCGAAGGCAGGCTCCCATGTATCTTTTTTTCTCAAAGATCTCTCTGTTGAAGCATGAACATACCTATATAAAAGTGCAAAAATTGTAATGGAAGAGCTTGGTGAATTTTCACAAAATAAACTCACCCACATGCAGACTGAAAAACAAAACAACGTATTTCCAGCATCCTGGAGACTCCCTTTGTATATTTTTCAGGTGTCTTCAGCCTTGGATTCACTTATTAATCCTAGTAATTTGTCTCTAGATTATCTAAGAATAATTGCAGTTTCTCTTTTTTAAATTCTGAGCCCTCCCCACCTCCCCGTTTTTTTCTTAACCCTGTCTTACGGCTAGGAACTCCCGTACTAATGTCGGATAAAAGTAATTCTTGCAGGCACCCTTGTCTCATTCCCCAATCTAAGGAAAAAGGGTTTTTAACATTTCATCATTAAATATGTGGCCTCTTGTGAATTTTGGGTGGATATACTCAGAAAACAATATCCTGAAATGTGCCACTTTGTACTTTACACTGAGCACTGGGGCAGCAGCAAATGAAGGGAAGACCTTTTTCTGAACCTTGCTTATCTACCTAAAGGCCAGATCCTCCAAAAGACATTCAACTGTTGTGAATCTCTTCCCCAGATGTCTCACTAACCATGGGAAATTGACACATATTGCAGGAAGAAAGGTGACACCACACCCAGAGTCCAGAGGAGCGTTGTCCCAGGCTATTGTTTATACTTTGAGCTCATTCATCTCCCCTAAAAATCGTTTACTCTCCCTCTAAAATGGCCTACATCCTTCACTTTCCTCTCCCCTGTGGAGAGTATTTAAGCTTCAGCTATCTGGTGCTTCTTTGAGTTTCTATACTTCGTGTGACTCCGTGTGCTTACATATTAATACATTTATATGCCTTTCCTCTTGTTAATCTGTCTATGATCAGTTTGTTTCATAGACTTAAATTCTTGAATATTCAGGGTATGAAAGAACACCTGTTATGAATCTTGACAACACTCTCAAATTAAGGAATTTCATTCCTATTCCCTGTTTGGTCTGTTACTGTTGTAAGAAATTAATACTGATTTAGTGGATTAAGCCAACACAAACTTACTATCCTACAATTCTTTAGGTAAAAAGTCTGACACAGGTCTCATGGACTGAAAATCAAGGTGTTGACAGAGACGTATTCCATCTGGAGGCTCTAAGAGAGAATCTGTGTCTTTTTTCCAGCTTTTATAGATCACTAATATTCTTTGGCTTGTTGCCTGTCTCCTCTATCTTCAGAGCCAGCAATGTTGAATCTCTCACCATTCTCCCATAGTCACATCTCTCTCTAACTACAGTCGGGAAAGATTCTTATTTTAATTAGCCACATAATTAGGCTGGATAATCCAGGGTGCTCTCCCCATCTCAAGGCCTTTAACTTATTTGCATCTGCGAAGTCCCTTTTGTCATGTCAGGTTTTGGAGATTAGGATGTGAACATATTTGTGGGCGGGGGGGGGGCATTATTCTGCCTGTCATACGGATGTTGCTTTTTTTTTTTTTCTTGCATTTATGAGCTGATAAACCAATTTTTTCCTTTATTCTGTTACGTAGTGAATTACATTGACTGATTATTACATATTAGACCAGGCTAGATTACTATTCCAGTTTTGTTAGAATAAATGAAAACTTGATAGTTATATGTTACCTATTTTATATTATTGTGTTTGATTTGGTAATACTTTATTTAGGATTTTTATATCTATATTATGTGAGAGATAGCCAGTCATTTTCCCGTCTTAAAATTTCTTTGCCAGGTTTTTTAGTATTGAGATTTGCGGAACTCAAAAAAATGATTTGGAAAATGTGGTTTTTTCCCCTAGAATATGGAGGAGTTTTGTAAAATTGCTATTTCGTTTTGAAATGTTTAGAAGAATTCACTAGTAAAGATATCTGGGCCAGGAAGTTTTTTTTTTTTATTTCAACTTTTTTAGATTTAGAGGGTACATGTGCAGGTTTGTTATATTGGTATATTGTGTGATGCTGAGGTTTGGGGTACAGTTGATCCTGTCACCTAGGAAGTGAGCCTAGTACCTAACAGTTAGTTTTTCAGTCCTTTCCATATTCCCTCTTTCTCCTCTTTAGTAGTCCCCAGTGTCTATTGTTGCCATCTTTATGTCCAGGAGTACCCAATATCTAGCTCCCACTTACAAGTGAGAACATGTAGTATTTGGTTTTCTGTTCTTGCATTAATGTGCTTAGGATAATGGCCTCCAGCTGCATCCGTGTTGCTGCAAAGGACATAATTTTGTTTTTTTTAATGGCTGTGTAGTATTCTGTAATACATATGTACCACATTTTCTTTATCCAGTCTACCATTGATGGATGCCTAGGTTGATTCCATGTTGCTGCTATTGTGAATAGTGCTGTGATGAACATATGAGTGCATAAGTCTTTTTGGTAGAATGGTTTATTTTCTTTTGGATATATACCCAGTAATGAGATTGCAGCTTGAACAAGAGTTCTAAGTTTTTTGAGAAATATTTAAACTGCTTTCCACAGTGGCTGAACTAATTTACATTCCCACCAACTATGTATAAATGTTCCTTTTCTCTGCGGTTTTGCCAGCATTTGTCATTTCTTTATTTTTAAATAACAGCATTCTGACTGGTCAGAGATGTTGTCTCATTGTAGTTTTGATTCACGTTTCTCTGATGATCAGTGATGTGGAATACTTTTTAATATGTTTGTTGGTTGCCTGTATGTCTTCTTTGTTTTTTTTGAGACGGAGTCTCACTCTGTTGCCCAGGCTGGAGTGCAGTGGCATGATCTGCTCGCTGCAGCCTCTGCCTCCTGCCTCCTGGGTTCAAGCAATTCTCCTGCCTCAGCCTCTGGAGTGGCTGAGACTACAGGCGCGCACCACCATGCCTGGCAAATTTTTTCTATTTTAGTAGAGTCGAGGTTTCACCATGTTGCCCAGGCTGGTCCCGAACTCCTGAGCTCTGGCAATCTGCCCGCCTCAGCCTCCCAAAGTGCTAGGATTACCAGCATCAGCCACCATGCCTGGAGTTGCTTGCTTTTTAATAGGGTGATTTGTCTTTTTCTTGTTGAATTGTTTATATTCCTTATAGATTCTGGATAGCAGACCTTTGACAAATGCATATTTAGTGAATATTTTCTCCCATTCTGTAGGTTGTCTGTTTACTCTGTTGATGGTTTCTTTTGCTATGCAGAAGCTCTTTAGTTTAATTAGGTCCCACTTACCAATTTTTGTTTTTGTTACAGTTGCTTTTGAGGGCTTAGTTATAAATTTTTTCCCAAGCCTGATGTTCAAAATGGTATTTTCTAAGTTTTCTTCTAGAATTCTTACAGTTTGAGGTCTTACATTTAAATATGTAGTTTATCTTGAGTTAACTTTTATACATGGTGAAAGGTAAGGGTCCAGTTTCATCCTTTGACATATGGCTAGGCAGTTACCCCAGCACAATCTCAGGGGAGTAGGTTGAGGCACTCAGCAATGACACATACAGACCAGTTCCAGGTCACCAAACTGGCCCAGGCTGCAATTCTCATCATCTAGGAGAAATCACAGCTGTGGCAGATATCCTGCCCCAAGCCTTCCATGGGGGAGAGCACAATTCCAGTGTCTACTGCTAAGGGGGCATTCCACAATTCTGGTTATAGAATTCTGGTTATAGAATAGCACCTACTCTACTCCAGGGCAGGTGCTCCAATCTACAGCTCAAGACTAAAATGCCTGTGCAGCCATGGGACCCAGATGCCAAAGAATGGCTGGTTTGTATGCACTCAGATTAAAAGTGGTGTCCTGTTCTCTGTCCTGGGTCTGGGAAAATGTCTGCAGTTTTTCCCACTATTTTTCCCTCATAGCATCTCCAAGTCTCTCCCCATGATAGCTACGGGGCTTTGGAGAAACAAAGTGCTCTCTCTCAGCCTTGGACCCTCAGTGGAAAGGCGAGTCACAGAGTGAGAGTCTCTTCCTCTCTCATATACCAGGGCTTCATTCACTTTTATCAGTTGGACACCTGTCATGGCAGCTGTTTGCCTGTGTTCTCTTTCCTATGATCTGGGGTGTCCTTTGTGAGTTTGGTGCATTCTCATTTTCCTTCTTGCACGAAAGCTCACATAATTGATTCTTATGTGTGATCTTGCTACTTTCAAGGCACTGAGTCATGCTAAAAGCCTCTAATCCACCATCTTGGGAAAACTTTTTGGGAATGTTTTTATAATCAGATTAATTTTTTTATAGATATAGGCTATTCAAATATTGTATTTCTTCCTATGTCAATTTTTTAAATTGTGTTTTTCTAGGAACTTTATTACTTCATTAAAAATTAAAAATTTATTTGGTTCAATTTGTTTATAATAGCCTCTTCAGTTTTTAAAGCCTGTGTGTTTCATTCCTGACTACCGTAATTTGCACTTTCACATTTTCCTTTATTAATTTCCCCAGATGCTTATGACTTTCATTGATCTTTTCAAAGAACTAACCAAGGTTTGACTTTGTTTATTTTCTCTAATATCTATATGTTTATTTTGGCTCTTATATTAACTATTTCTTTTCTTCTATTTTCAGTTTGATTTTCTGCTCTCTCCTTTTTCAACTTTATGAGGATACTCAAGTAGTTCACTTTCTTCTTTCCAAGTTATGCATTTGTAACTGAAGCTTTTTCTCTCAACAGAAAATTATCTGAATTCTATATGTTTTAATATGTCATACTGAGACAGCCAGGTGGCAGGTGGGAGGGGGTCCCTGGAGAAACTCCAACCAGCCTGCCCACTGGGGTGGAGCCTAGGGAAATTCACATCGTTTGCAGGGGGCAGGATACTGGCCCCTCCTCTTCCTGTGTGGAACCTGGGATTCTATCAGCCGGGTAGGAAGTGCTCTAGCAGAGAGACTCAGGCCTTGTGAGAGTCCTTGTTTCCTCCTTTTTTTCCCTTTTCACCCAATAGAACCCTGCTTTATTCACCCTTTAAACCGTCTACGAGCCTAAATTTTCATGGCTGTGGGATGGGCAAAACCCCTGTCTTTAGCTAAACTAAGGAAAAGCCCTGCAACAATGTTTTCATTATCATTTGGTTAAATATGTTTTATAATTTCTATTATATATATATTTTTATTCATGTGTTGTTTAGAATAATATTTAATTTACAAATATTTTGAGATTTTCTTTTTTTCTTTGTTATTGATTTATAGATTAATTTTATAAATATATTCTGATTGATATCAATCCTTTGTCATTTGCTGAGAGTTGCTTTATGAACTAGCCTATTGTTTATTGGAGTTTTTACTCAAATATTCTGCTCATATTTGAGTACAGCATTTGTTCTAGCTATATGTTTGTTGCTGAATAACATCAACAACTTTAGTGATTTAAAACATTGACTTTGAATGAAAATCTGAAATTTAGAAAGAGTTCAGTAGGGACACTTTTTCTCTTCTCCACATGGTATCAGCTGGAATGGCTTAAAGGCTGGAAGCTAGTATATGTCATTCATGAAATTTGTTCCTTTTTTCTAAGTAGTTGAATTTATTGACAAACAATACTTTGATATTTTTAGTCACTCTCTCTTTGTTATAGTTAGTATTTTGGGGTATATATTTTTACATCTTTTTAATTGCAGTCTTTCTGTGTCTTTATATTTAAAATGAATTTCTTGAAACAACATGTAGTAAAACTTTTGTTTTTTCCATTTCAGTAACATTGCCTTATAATTGGAGTATTTAGTCCATTTACATTTAGTGTAAATAATGATATATTTGTATTTACAAATATACATCCCTTTTTACAATTTATTTTTATTTGTTCATCCTGTTTTGTGTTCCCCTTCATTTTCTTCTTTTGCCCTAATCTAGTAATTTTTTTATTGACTTGTTCATTGAACCTTATTTTGCTAACATTTTAGCAGTTACTCTAGAAAATGCAACATAAGTCCTTGACTTAATCGTATTTCATATATAAGTACTTTTGTCACTAACCTGACAATGCTAGGACTTAAGAACACTGTAACTCCATTTGTTTTTGTGTTATTCTTGTCATGCATTTAAAATTTACATATATTTTAATTTTTAAAAGAAAGTTATTCTTTGGGAAGCAGAGGTGGGAAGATCCCTTGAGGTCAGAAGTTTAAGACCAGCCTGGTGAGACGATGGGTCACAAAAAATAAAAAAATTAGCCAGGCATGGTGGCCCATGCCTGTAGTCCCAGCTACTTGGGAGGCTGAACTGGGGAGGATTGACTGAGCCCAGGAGGTCGAGGCTGCAGTGAGCCATGATCCCTTCACTGCACTTCAGCGTAGGTGACAAAGTTAGACCATGTCTCAAAACAAACAAACAAATGGTTATAATTATCCTTTTGTTCAGTCAATTTACTCATATATTTACTCCTCTTTCATTTATTCTTTATTTTTCTTTTATTTTTATGTTTCTATCTGGAATAATTTTCTTTTCTTGTTTTGCTGGCAAGTATGTAGAACAATGAAGTCATTTTCTTTCTGTCTAAAAAACTCTTTCGCATGAAGCATGAACGTGCTGACAATAGATTTTTTGTTTTTGATTTTTTGTTTCACTTTTGAAGGATATTTCACTGGGTTTAGAATTCTGTGTTAGAAGTTATATTCTTTCAGCACATTTAAGATTTTATGATTGTCTTTTTGCTTTCAGTCTTATTTTCTACTTTGAAGGTAGTATGCCTTTTTTTCATGGTTGCTTTTATCCAAAGTAATTTATTGTGGAAAATTTCAAGCAACTATGAAGTTTTACAGAATATTATAAGGAACCCTATTTATCAAACATTCAGCTTAAAAAATTATGAATTTGTGCTTAGTCTTCTTTAATCTCTATTCCCACCTACTTATTATTGTGAAGCAATTTCTCATCAGCTTATTTAAGTATGTATCTCTATTTACTAAGAGCTCATTTTATCTTTAAAAAAAGACATAATCACAATACTATCATCATGCCTAAAAAATAAGAATTCCTTAATATGATCCAATATTTAATTATTTAAATTATTTGAAAACAGCAAAAAAATATGAAATCCACACACATATATTTAACATTCTCAACAGATACTCAACATGTGTGAGTGCATGTGTGTGTTTGATTACCTTTTGGTTTGAATATGAGGTCAAATAAGTCTATTGTTCGGATTGGTTGAAGTATCTTTTAAATCTCCTAATAGACTTCCCTCTTTCTTTTCTTTTCTTTCCTTCCTTCCTGCCTTCCTGCCTTCCTTCTTTTCTGCCTTCCTTTCTCCCTTCCTCCTTCCCTCCCTGCATCCCTCCCTTGTCTTTTGTGATGTTTTTCACTATATTTTTGGGTTAGATTCCAGGAGTCCATGTAATTTTCTTAGACATCATGAAATCCTCCTTCGTAAAAGTTGTACCATTTTGAATTCTCATAGGCAATGTATAAGAACAATTGTTTTTCCACAGCCTCACCATCAGAATACGTTGCAGAATGGTTGGATGTTTGCCTGACTTTTATTTTATTTTATTAACATTTTTTAAAAAATAGAGATGTGGTCTCCTTATGTTACCCAGACTGGTCTCGAACTTCTGGGCTCAAGTGATCCTCCTGCCTCGGCCTCTCAAAGTGCTGGGATTGCATGCATGATCCACCTCACCCAGCCTTGCCTGGCTTTTAAATAGTTTTCTTTCTATTTGTTTTTTAGTAGTTTTACTGTGGTGGGCCTATATATGGGTCTCTATAGATTTATTTTGTTTGGGGTTTGCAATGGTTCTTCAGTCTATGGCTTCATGTCTATCACCATTTTTGGGAAATTCTCAGGCATTGCCTGTTTAAATATTGCTACACTCACATTCTCATTCTTCTCCATCTTTGGGGCTCTAATTACTTATTAGACCTTTTGTTGTGTTCCATGTGGATCTTGCGCTCATTTTCCTCTTTCTATCCTTTTATCCTTTGTGCTTTATCTGGACACATTTTTCACTTCACAAATTGTCTCTTCTGCTGTATCTAATCTGCTTTTACAGATGCTGAGTTCTTAATTTGAATTAATGCATTTATCAGTTCTAGAAGCTTTAATTATTAGTTCTTTAATAATTTAATCATCTGTTTTGTTAAACACAGTAATTTTAAACTCTGTGTTAGATAATCCCAATAAATGGGTCCTTTGTGGTTTTATTTTTTTCTAGATATTCCTGGTCATTTTTTATTTAATGATGACCATTATATGTAAAAAATTATAGAAGCTCTTGAGGATGCAATTTTTCTCTACATAGGGTTTACACTATTGTCTGGTGTAAGGCAGACAGAATAGAGAGGCAGGTGGAATAGGTACAGGTTTCATTAATTCTGTGAGGAACTGACTTCACTGGCACTCGTTTAAGGATGCACTTCTTGTAAAGCTCTGTAACATGGATTTCTCCCTGTCCCTGGGGTATGGCCATTTTAAGGTCCTGCTGAGAGTCCAGATGAAGTGTTTACTGGACTCTTATATTTTTTCTGGTCCTGAATTCTAATTTTCTTTCTTCAGCCCTTGAGACTGCCCAAAATTCTTTCTTGTCAGCATCTTTGTATTTAGCTTCTTAGATTTTTGCCTTATGCAGCATAAATATTCAACAACTGCCTTGACTTAAAACCACCATGTGTTAGACTTCTCTTCATTCCTTTCTCTTCAGGATTTTGACCATTTAATTATTGGCTGCATTAGGATCTGCAAGGTCTAATTTTTGTCTCTTCATCCCCTTGAGTTTGCCAGAAGCTCTGCTTTTGTAGTTCTCTTTCTAGATTCTGATGCCATGCAAAGAATTTGCAAATGCCTTGAAGGTAAAAGTGGGTGGTATGCTTGGCTTACTTCTCTGTAATCCTGATGTCTCAAGTCCTAGTTGCTTTGGTAGCTCTCTGATACTTTCAAATAGAGTTTTTAGAGAGGTATCATATTCAGTTTTCTAATTATTCTTGGAGGGAGAGTTGTTCCTCAGCAAGCTATTCTATAACATCGAGAAGGTAAAGTCACCTACGTATTTGTTCAGCACCTGAATTTTATAACATGAATATCTTCTATATTTTATAATTTCTGTGAGTTCTTTAAAGGGAGTTATCTAATACGTATATGCATATCTGTGTTTGTGTGTAGGGGGGTCCTGCATATACTTTTGGTTGTAGAGGCCTTTCTATGGGGCAGTTTCACTTCAGCTTTTCCTGGGGCTCTATGGCATAAATCATTTTTGTATCAGTCATCATGTTTATTTATGTGACTGGAGCTTCTTCATATGTGGGTGGCACACATGTGATCCTTACCCATGGGTAATTTAAAATTTAGTTTTTCTTGGCCTAGTAGAGTGGCTCATGCCCATAATCTCAGCTCTTTGGGTGACCGATGAGGGAAGGTAGCTTGAGGCCAAGGGTTTGAAACCAGCCCGGGCAACATAGTGAGACCCCATCTCTAAAAACATTTTTTTTTTTTTAAATTAGCCAACTGTGATGTCACACCAGTAGTCCCAGGTACTCAGGAGGCTGAGGTGGGAGGATCCCGTGAGCCCAAGAGTTTGAGCCTGCAGTGAACCATGATCGTTCTACTGCACTCCAGTCTGGGTGACAGAGTGAGACCCTGTGTCAAAAAAGAATTAGTTTTCCTCAAATAAGTCTATCTCCACTCATGACTTGAGGTAGATGATTGATTTTATTGCAATTTTCAGCTAGCAGGTTGAGATCTTGTGACTTTTGTTCACTGAATATAGAGTATTTTCCTTGTGTCTGGACTCTGTTGATGAAATAGTCTGGGTCACGTAAGCAAATGGTGCAATAAAACTCCATTGACACTTGATGAAAGCAAATTTATAGCCATTATATGGAAACACTATTACTTATAGAAAGTAATAAACTATAGACTATATTACCCACAAGAGAATTATAGTCTAAAAATAGAAGTATGTGACAGAGTATTTATAGAAGTATTAGTAAAAGTGGGAAAATTAATAATAAATCTAATATGCATTAACATTTCTAGCTTCAAGGGTAAAATATAGGAGTGACATCACTGTTGGAAGTGTAAGACAAAGGAAAAGAACCATAAGTTGTTAAGTCATTATACATGCCAGATACTTTATACATTTTATTTCATAAACAATCTTATCAGCAAAATGTTGGTTTTCCCATTTTAATAATGCGGAAACTGTGACTTAAAGTAGCAGCTCATTTAAAGTTACAAAAGTTACAAAATCCCTTTAGAGACAGCATAGCCCTAAATTCAAGTCCTTTCAGTCTGATCAGTACATATGGAGTAGAAACTGGGGTTTTAGGGCTAGACGACAGAATAGGTCTCTGACATCATAAATGGATGAAATGCCCATTTGGCTTCTCTTTTCCTGTTTTCTTCTGTCATGCTCATTTTGTATGTAATAATCTGTCTACCACTCACTCCAGGCTGTGGGTTCCTTGAGTGTAGTAACAGACTTATATTCATCTTTGTATCCTTAGTGTGTAACATTGTGTATGATGTATTAGGTGGATAAATAAAGTAACAGCTTGTAATTGCTAGATCCAATGTTCGAATGGAGATCCATCTTACAACCAACTTGTGCTGTTCTCCTTAATCCAGGGAGCCATGGAAAGAGGAGAATGTGCTAGGAGAAACTGCCTAATGAAATATGCCAATGACATACTTCTTAGTGTATAAGCTGTGCATCAACACCAATGGGATGAATCATATTTCATTTTGATTTTGGAAACAGTTAGCTTTGATAACTTATACAAATAATATTTCCCTTTACATCACATTTCTTTTACGGAATAATGGGAAATAAAAATGATGAATAGTGATATAAATGGGTATCTTCTCTAATTCCTTTTAAAATTTTTTTGCCTTTAAATATCTTTCTCTTATTACTTAAAGCACCATAGCTTAACCGTGATATAAATGGCTAACTTTTCCAACTTCCTTTAAATAGTTTTGCTCATAGATGTAACTCTTTTATTATGGAAAATACAGTAAATTCTAATGGGTGGTTAGCATAGTTTCCATAGCAAGGTTTGAAATTGTTTCATCAGTTAACTTAGAAAGACTTACTTTGACAGCTTCTTCTGAAGTCGGTGGCAGTACTTAACATATAGGCAAAGCTGGTATAACACAGGGGTCACAAAACATTGTGGTTTAAAGAAGAATGTCATTTAAATAATTTAAGTCTCACAGGAGTTTTGAAGAGAGTGGTCTAGGCCAGGACAGCTCAGCTCCACACAGTCATTCATGGACATAGGTCTCTTGCATCTTGTGGTTCTTCCACACCCTAAGGTCTTGTTTTCATCTGCCTGGTCAAGCTGAATCTCAGGCACAGTAGAATAAGAAGAAGTGGCACTTCCAGCTAAGTTTTTCTCATAAGTAAGTGAAACTAAGTTGAACATTGTACTTTTTCTGTTCATCTTAAATTGGTGACAACAGTCATATAGCTACACTTAACTTTAAGGGTGGTCAGGATATACAGTGTTAGCTGGACAGCTATTGCTGAAATTTTATTACTGTAGAGGAACAGGGTAACAGATTTTGCTAGGCAATTAGCAGTCTTCACTAATAAGGGTAGTACTGGAACTGACATGACAGAAAATGAGTTTTGGGGGTGGGTTCTAGAAAATCTTTGGTATTGGTTATTTATAAAAAATGACTTAATGTGGCTAAGCTGCTTTCAGGAAACTGAAAATTTATGCACTTTAATTTCCTAAGGAGAATTTATTTAGTTAGTTCTGAAAAATCCGTCTCTATTACACTTCAAGGTATCTGGCACAATATAATTCCCATCTCTTTTTTTATAATTTTTTAAAAATTTGAATTGATATATCATAGCTGTATATAGTTTTGGAATATATTTTGATGTTTTGATATATGCATACAATGTGTAATACTCAAATCAGGGTAATTGGGATATCCATCACCTCAAACCTTTATCTTTGTGTTGAGAACATTGCAATTCTTCTGTTCTAGCTATTTTGAAATATACAACAAATTATTGTTGACTATAATTTCTCTGCTGTGCTATTGAATACTAAAACTTATTTCTTCTATCTAAACATAATTTTTATCCCCATTAACCAATTTATTTCCATTGTTGTCCTCACTTGCCACTCTCAGCCTCTGGTAACCACTATTCTACTCTCCACCTCCATGTGAGTGAGGTAACTCACACTTATGAGTGAAAACATGCAATATTTGTCTTTCTGTGCCTGGTTTACTTCATTTATGATATGACTTCCAGTTTTATCCATGTGCTGCAAATGACAGGATTTTATTCTTTTTATGGTTGAATAATATTCCATTGTCTATGTATACCACATTTTCTTTATTCCTTCATCTGCTGATGGATACGTAGGTTAATTTCATACTTGGTTATTATGAAGAGTGCTGCAGTAAACATGGTGTGCAGATATCTCTTTGATATACTGATTTCTTTTCTTTTGGAAATATATCCAGTTGTGAGATTGCTGGGTCACATGGTAGTTCTACATGGAAATGCCATACTGTCTTCCATAATGGCTGTACTAGTTTATATTCCACCAACAGTGTATGAGCATTCCCTTATCTCTGCATCCTCACCAGCATTTGTTATTTTTTTTGTTTTTTTGGGAATAGCATTCCTAACTGGGGTGAGATGATATCACACTGTGGTTTTAATTTATATTTCCCTGATGATTAGTGATGCTGAGCATTTTGTTTTCATGTACCTATTGGCCATTTGTAGATCTTTTGTGTGTGTATGTGTGTGTGTGAGACAAGGTCTTGCTCTGGTGCCTAGGCAAGTGTAATGATGCCATCATGGCTCATAGCAGCCTCGACTTGCCAGGTTCCAGCAATCCTCCCACCTCAGCCTCCCAAGTAGCTGGGACTATACACTTGTGCAAGCATGCCTGGCTATTTATTGTTATTTGCAGAGGCAAGGTCTTGCTGTGGTGTCCTGTGGGGTCCAGGCTGGTCTCAAGCTCCTGGGCTCAAGAAATCCTCCCACCTCGGGTTTTCAAAGTGCTGGGATTACAGGTAAGAGCCACCATGCCCGGCCCCGTTTGTATATGTTCTTTTGAGAAATATCTATTCAGGCCTCTTGTACACGTTTTAATTCTTTTCCACAAATTAATCAGAGGTATATTGCCTTTTGCCCATGACCATGTCTGGTCAGTTGGATGTATATTCCAAAGCACAGACACAAGGAGTCTTGCTTTGCTAAGTGTTAAAATGATGGCAGAATGACTTTCTGAGCCATTCAGGCTGGAATGTGATTTTATTTAATAGAAATTTATCAAGTGCTGCTCATTGAGGATGATCCTTTTGACACAGGCTGCTATCAAGCATTCTTGCCTGGTCATTTTACGCTCTTCAAGTGTTGTGTTAAGCCTTCTTAAATATGAGTTGCTGGAATAGAGCCCTTTGGGGCCCCTGGTTGAATCTAAAGTGATATTTATGTTATGTCCTAAATTGCCCAAATCATCTTTATGATTTTAAAAATGTTAGCTTGCAGGGGATATGTGGGAAATCTCATTAACTTCTATTCAATTTTTTTGAACCCAAAGCTGCTCTAAAAAATAAAATCTAATAAAAATAAACAAACACTAGTTTGTAGATGGAAAAATATGGAAAGTAAAGGGGTAATTTTATTTTGTAACCAATCCTAGTGTATAGCATGATTGGATTGGGGTATTTGAAATGTCTGGTGATAATGTTCACAGACAGATCCAAAAATTTTGTGTTTAGTCCTCAAACATTCTGGTATAAATAAGGGAATAAATGCTTGTGTATTATTGGTTTTGAAACTGGTCTGGCTAAACTAGACCCTTGTTACTTGAAGCATGGCCCCTGAACCAGCAGCATCAGCATCATCTGGGAGCTTGTTAGGAATGTAGAATATGAGGCCCTACTCCAGACCTTCTAAATCAGAATCTGTATGCTAACGATATCGCCAAGTGTTTCTATGTACATTTGAGCTTTGGAAGCACTGCACTAGAAAATCAGACATCTAATGAAGCTTTGTTATCTAGTTCCTTATAGGACTACCTCAGATTTACTGCTCCATAAATAAAGTACCTCCATTGACCCTATTCTCCTTGAGATTTAAAAAACATCATAAAGCCCTGTGGTCCACCATATAAGTAACCCCTTTTAATTTAACCTGGTTTAATAGTTCAAGCTGACAAAAATGGAAATGCAAACCACAGGCTGAGAGAGATGATTAATAATATAGATATTTCACACTGGACTTCTATCCAGAACATATAACAAACTCTACAACTTGATAATAATAAGATAGACAACTCAGGAAAAATGTGAATAGACACAAAGAAGATATTTGAATGTCAATAAGCACATCTAAAGATGCTAAACATTAGTCAGAACAAAAATACAAAGTAAAGTCACAATAGGATTCCATTTGGATGCCTACTAGAATGACTAAATTTAAAAGCATTATCAATATTAAGTGTTGAAAAGGGTGTGTAGCATACAAACGTTGCTATTGGGAGTATAAAATGGTCTAAACGTGTTTGCAAAAGTTTCTTAGAATGCAAAACATGTGACAAAGAAATTATACTTCTTAGGTATTTACTCAAGAGACAAGAAATCATTTGCCCAAAGAAAGACTTATACACAAATGTTCATAGCAGTTTTATACATATTAGTCGCAAACTGGATATAATTCAAATGTCCATCAACAGGTAAATGCATAAAGAAACTATGGTTTATCTGTATAATGGAATACTACTCAATCATAAAAAGTAATAAACTACTGACCCATGCAAAAACCTGGATGAGTCATAAAAGCATGCAGAGTGAACAAATTTTATTTTCAACGATTACATACCATATTATTTTATTGACCTGAAATCCTAGAAGAGAGAAATCCCTTCCATAGTGGCAAAAAGTAGATAAATGGCTCTCTGGGGTTGGGGGTTCAGAAGGCTTGACTGCAAATGGAAACAAGGGAATCTTTTGGGGTAAGAGAAATATTCTATATTCAATTATTGTGATAGTTTCAAGGGTGTGTATGTGTATAATTTGCTAAAACTCATGGAAACACACACTTAAAATGGGTACATTTTATTGTATGTAATTATTAATCAATAAAATTGATTAAAAAAACCCCAAACAAACCTCAACTCTTAACTGCCAAGCTCTACAACTATCCTCCAGGGAAGTCTAATTCAGAGCAAACTCATGCTACTCTAATATTTAGCTTCTTTTTGTCTTCTAGCACCTAGGGATTTCTCTTTCCTGTAAAGTTAAATTACAAAAAAGAAAGAAAAAGAAATAAAAGCAATCTAAGGATGGTTCTGTTTTATGTAGCACTTCTAGACTTTTTGTTGGCTGGGAAGAGTTTAAATACTGTTTTAGTCTATGTTTTTTGAATCTCCAATTTCTATGAACATTATGGAAGTATGTGAGTAATGTATTTTTTTTTCCTAACCACTAGACAACCAGTGAATGTGACTAATATAAATCTTTTCTCCTTATCTTCTTAAAACATTTTAATAAAATCTGATTTCTTACTGTTGTCTTGTGCAGTGCTGAGTTCTGTTTACTGGTGAGGGCGAAGTCAAAATTTTCCTAAAGAAGGCTAGGTGCATACAGATAACAGGCAGATGTCTGGAGAGCTAAATGCTGAAGTGATAGATCACTCAAGACTCTTACAGAAGTGTCCTAAAACTTTCTAGATGATTTGAAAACAGTATACCTTCACTGAGGTCTCATGACATTTCTTAAAAATGTCCTATTGAGGGCATACTTTAAAAATAGACTTTTAGTTATTTATTTTTTGTTTAAAAATATTTTTAATTGTTATGGGTACTGTATTAGTTCATTCTCACATTGCTAATAAAGACATACCCGAAACTGGGAAAAAAAAGAGGTTTAATTGGACTTACAGTTCAACATTGCTGGGGAGGCCTCAGAATCATGGTGGGAGGTGAAAGGCACTTTTTACATGGTGGTGGCAAGATAGAAAAATGAGGAGAAAGCAAAAGCGAAAATCCCTGAGAAACCCATCAGATCTCGTGAGACTTATTCACTATCATGAGAGTAGCATCGGAAAGTCTGGCCCCCACGATTCAATTACCTCCCCCTTGGTCCCTCCCACAACATGTGGGAATTCTGAGAGATACAATTCAAGCTGAGATTTGGTTGGGGACACAGTCAAACCATATCATTCCATCCCTGGCCCCTCCAGATCTCATGTCCTCACATTTCAAAACCAATCATGCCTTCCTAACAGTACCCCAAAGTCATCACTCATTTCAGCATTAACTCAAAAGTCTACAGTTCAGAGTCTCATCTGAGACAAGGCAAGTCCCTTCCACTTAAGAGCCTGTAAAATCAAAAGCAAGCTAGTTACTTCCTAGATACAATGCAGGTACAGGAATTGGGTAAATACAGCCATTCCAAATGGGACAAATTGGCTAAAACATAGCGGTTACAGGGTCCAAGCAAGTCTGAAATCCAGTGGGGCAGTCAAATTTTGAAGCTCCAGAATAATCTCCTTTGACTCCAGGTCTCACATGCAGGTCACACTGATGCCAGAGGTGGGTTCCCATGGTCTTGGGCAGCTCTGCCTCTGTGGTTTGCAGGGTGCAGCCTCCCTCCTGGTTGCTTCATGGGCTGGCAGTGAGTGTCTGCAGCTTTTCCAGGAACATGGTATAAACTGTCAGCGGATCTGCCATTCTGGGGTCTGGAGGACGGTGGCCCTCTTCTCACAACTCCACTAGGCAGTGCCTCAGTAAGGACTCTGTGTAGGGGATCCAACCTCACATTTCCCTTCTGCACTGCCCTAGCAGAGGTTCTCCATGAGGGCCCCACCCTTGCAGCAAACTTTTGCCTGAGCCAGGCATTTCCATACATCTTCTGAAATCTAGGCGGAGGTTGCCAAACCTTAGTTCTTGACTTCTGTGCACCCAGAGGTTCAACACCACATGGAGGCTGCCAAGGCTTGGGGCTTCCATCCTCTGAAGCCACAGCCTCAGCTCCTCTGTGCTGACCCCTTTCAGCCATGGCTGGAGTGGCTGGGACTCAGGGCACCAAGTCCCTAGGCTGCACACAGCACAGGGACACTGGGCTCAGCCCATGAAACCACTTTTTCCTCGTGGGTCTTCCGGCCTGTGATGGGAGGGGCTGCCATAAAGGTCTCTGATATGCCTGGAGACATTTTCTCCATGGTCTTGGGGATTAACATTAGGCTCCTTGCTTCTTATGCAAATTTCTGCAATCAGCTTGAATTCCTCCTCAAAAAATGGATTTTTTCTTTTCTGCTGTGTTGTCAGGCTCCAAATTTTCTGAATTTTTATACTCTGTTTCCCTTTTAAAACAGAATGCTTTTAACAGCACCCAAGTCACATTTTGAATGCTTTGCTGCTTAGAAATTTCTTCTGCCAGATACCCTAAATTATCTCTGTCACAGTTTTAAAAATCTCTAGGCCGGGGCAAAATGCCACCAGTCTCTTTGCTAAAACATAACAAGTGTCACCTTTGTCACCTTTGCTCCAGTTCCCAGCAAGTTCCTCATCTCCATCTGAGACCACCTCAGCCTGGACCTTATTGTTCATATCCCTATCAGCATTCTTGTCAAAGCCATTCAACAAGTCTCTAGGAAGTTCCAAACTTTCTCACATGTTCCTGTCTTCTTCTGAGCCCTCCAAACTGTTCTAACCTTTGCCTGTTACCCAGTTCCAAAGTTGCTTCCACATTTTCAGGTATCTTTTCAGCAACACCCCATGCTACTGGTACCAATTTACTGTATTAGTTTGTTCTCATGCTGCTGATAAAGACATACCCGGAACTGGGAGCAAAAGAGGTTTAATTGGACTTACAGTTCCACATGGCCTGGGAGGCCTCAGAATAATGGTGGGAGGCAAAAAGCACTTCTTTTTCTCTTTTCCTTTTTTTTTTTAATTATTATACTTTAAGTTCTAGGGTACATGTGCACAATGTGCAGGTTTGTTACATAGGTATACAAGTGCCATGTTGATTTGCTGCACACATGAACTCATCATTTACATTAGGTATTTCTCCTAATGCTATCCCTCCCCTCCCCCCAATCCGACAACATGCCCCAATGTGTGATGTTCCCCACCCTGTGTCCAGGTGATCTCATTGTTCAGTTCCCACCTATGAGTGAGAACATGCAGTGTTTGATTTTCTGTCCTTGTGATAGTTTGCTGAGAATGATGGTTTCCAGCTTCATCCATGTCCCTGCAAAGGACATGAACTCATCCTTTTTTATGGCTGCATAGTATTCCATGGTGTATATGTGCCACACTTTCTTAATCCAGTATATCATTGATGGACATTTAGGTTGGTTCCAAGTCTTTGCTATTGTGAATAGTGCTGCAATAAACATACGTGTGCATGTGTCTTTATAGTAGCATGATTTATAATCCTTTGAGTATATACCCAGTAATGGGATAGCTGGGTCAAATGGTATTTCTAGATCTAGATCCTTGAGGAATTGTCACACTGTCTTCAACAATGGTTGAACTAATTTACAATCCCCCAACATTGTAAAAGCATTCCTATTTCTCTACATCCTCTCCAGCATCTGTTATTTTCTGACTTTTTAATAATCACCACTCTAACTGGCATGAGATGGTATCTCATGTGGTTTTGATTTGCATTTCTCTGATGACCAGTGATGGAGAGCACTTTTTCATGTGTCTGTTGGCTGCATAAATGTCTTCTTTTGAGAAATGTCTGTTCATATCTTTTGCCCATTTTTTGATGGGGTTGATTTTTTCTTGTAAATTTGTTTAAGTTCTTTGGATATTAGCCCTTTGTCAGATGGGTAGATTGCAAAAATTTTCTCCCATTCTGTAGGTTGCCTGTTCACTCTGATGGTAGTTTCTTTTGCTGTGCAGAAGCTCTTTAGTTTAATTAGATCCAATTTGTCTATTTTGCCTTTTGCTGCCATTGCTTTTGGTGTTCTAGTCATGAAGTCCTTGCCCATGCCTATGTCCTGAATGGTATCGCCTAGGTTTTCTTCTAAGGTTTTTATGGTTTTAGGTCTAACATTTAAATCTTTAATCCATCTTGAATTAATTTTTGTATAAGGCGTAAGGAAGGGATCCAGTTTCAGCTTTCTAGCCAGTTTTCCCAGCACCATTTATTAAATAGGGAATCTTTCCCCCATTTCTTGTTTTTGTCAGGTTTGTCAAAGATCAGGTGGTTGTAGATGTGTGGTATTATTTCCGAGGCCTCTGTTCTGTTCCATTGGTCTATACATCTGTTTAGGTATCAGTACCATGCTGTTTTGGTCACTGTAGCCTTGTGGAAGAGTTTGAAGTCAGGTAGCGTGCTGCCTCCAGCTTTACTCTTTTTGTTTTAGGATTGTCTTGGCTATACGGGCTCTGTTTTGGTTCCATATGAACTTTAAAGCAGTTTTTTCCAATTCGATGAAGAAAGTCATTAGTAGCTTGATGGAGATAGCATTGAATCTATAAATTACCTTGGGCAGTATGGCCATTTTCATGATATTGATTCCCATCCATGAGCATGGAATGTTCTTCCATTTGTTTGTGTCCTCTTTTATTTCCTTAAGCAGTGGTTTGTAGTTCTCCTTGAAGAGATCCTTTACATCCCTTGTAAGTTGGATTCCTAGGTATTTTATTCTATTTGAAGCAATTGTGAATGGAGCTCTGTCATGATTTGGCTCTTTGTTTGTCTGTTACTGGTGTATAGGAATGCTTGTGATTTTTGCACATTGATTTTGTATCCTGAGACTTTACTGAAGTTGCTTATCAGTTTAAGGAGATTTTGGACTGAGATGATGGGGTTTTCTAAATATGCAATCATGTCATCTGCAAACACGGACAATTTGACTTCCTCTTTTCCTATTGGAATACCATTTATTTCTTTCTCTTGCCTGATTGCCCAGGCCAGAACTTCA
Source organism: Macaca mulatta (assembly GCF_049350105.2). Taxonomy (NCBI): domain Eukaryota; kingdom Metazoa; phylum Chordata; class Mammalia; order Primates; family Cercopithecidae; genus Macaca; species Macaca mulatta. The sequence goes on from NC_133407.1 coordinate 28,763,461, forward strand.
AACACTATGTTGAATAGGAGTGGTGAGAGAGGGCATCCCTGTCTCGTGCCTGTTTTCAAAGGGAATGCCTCCAGTTTTTGCTCATTCAATATGATATTGGCTGTGGGTTTGTCATAAATAGCTCTTATTATTTTGAGATACGTCCCATCAATAAATAGTTTATTGAGAGTTTTTAGCAAGAAGGGCTGTTGAATTTTGTCAAAGGCCTTTTTTGCATCTGTTGAGATAATCATGTGGTTTTTGTGAATGGTTCTGTTTATGTGATGGATTACATTTATTGATTTGTGTATGTTGAACCAGCCTTGAAGCAGAGGGATGAAGCTGACTTGATCATGGTGGATAAGCTTTTTGATGTGCTGTTGGATTCAGTTTGCCAGTATTTTATGGAGGATTTTTGCATCGATGTTCATCAGGGATATTGGTCTAAAATTCTCTTTTTTTGTTGTGTTTCCGCCAGACTTTGGTATCAGGATGATGCTGGCCTCATGAAATGAGTTAGGGAGGATTCCCTCTCTTTCTATTGATTGGAATAGTTTCAGAAGGAATGGTACCAGCTCCTCTTTTTACCTCTGGTAGAATTCAGCTGTGAATCCATCTGATCCTGGACTTTTTTTGGTGGGAAGGCTATTAATTACTGCCTCAATTTCAGAGCATGTTATTGGTCTATTCAGAGATTAAACTTCTTCCTGGTTTAGTCTTGGGAGGGTGTATGTGTCCAGGAATTTATCCATTTCTTCTAGATTTTCTAGTTTAGTTTATTTGCATAGAGGTGTTTATAGTATTCTCTGATGGTAGTTTGTATTTCTGTGGGATCGGTGATGATATCCCCTTTATAATTTTTAATTCCATCTATTTGATTCTTCTCTCTTTTCTTCTTTATTAGTCTTGCTAGTGGTCTATCAATTTTGTTGATCTTTTCAAAAAACCAGCTCCTGGATTCATTGATTTTTTGAAGGGTTTTTTGTGTCTCTTATCTCCTTCAGTTCTGCTCTGATCTTAGTTATTTCTTGTCTTCTGCTAGCTTTTGAATGTGTTTGCTTTTGCTTCTCTAGTTCTTTTCATTGTGATGTTAGGGTGTCAATTTTAGATCTTTCCTGCTGTCTCTTGTGGGCATTTAGTGCTATAAATTTCCCTCTACACACTGCTTTAAATGTGTCCCATAGATTCTGGTACATTGTGTCTTTGTTCTCATTGGTTTCAAAGAACATCTTTATTTCTTTATTTCTGCCTTAATTTTGTTATGTACCCAGTAGTCATTGAGGAGCAAGTTGTTCAGTTTCCATGTGTTTGTGCAGTTTTGAGTGGGTTTCTTAATCTTGAGTTCTAATTTGATTGTATTGTGGTCTGAGAGACAGTTTGTTTTAATTTCTGCTCTTTTTCATTTGCTGAGGAGTGCTTTACTTCCAATTATGTGGTCAATTTTAGAATAAGTGTGATGTGGTACTGAGAAGAATGTATATTTTATTGATTTGGGGTGGAGAGTTCTATAGATGTCTATTAGGTCTGCTTGGTGCAGAGCTGAGTTCAAGTCCCTGATATCCTTGTGAATTTTCTGTCTAGTTGATCTGTCTAATATTGACAGTGGGGTGTTTAAAGTCTCCCATTATTATTGTGTGGGAGTCTACGTCTCTTTCCAGGTCTCTAAGGACTTGCTTTATGAATCTGGGTGCTCCTGTATTGGGTGCATATATATTTAGGATAGTTCGCTCTTCTTGTTGAATTGTTCCCTTTACCATTATGTAATGGCCTTCTTTGTCTCTTTTGATCTTTGTTGGTTTAAAGTCTGTTTTATCAGAGACTAGGATTGCAACTCCTGCTATTTTTTTGGTTTCCATTTGTTTGGTAGATTTTCCTTTATCCCTTTATTTTGAGCCTATGTGTGTCTCTGCATGTGAGATGGGTCTCCTGAATACAGCACACTGATGGGTCTTGCCTGTTTATCCAGTTTGCCAGTCTGTGTCTTTTAATTGGGGCATTTAGCCCATTTACATTTAAGGTTAATATAGTTATGTGTAAATTTGGTCCTGTCTTTATGATATTAGCTAGTTATTTTCCCCATTAATTGATGCAGTTTCTTCCTAGCCTAAATGGTCTTTACAATTTGGCATGTTTTTGCAGTGGCTGGTACTGGTTGTTCCTTTCCATGTTTAGTGCTTCCTTCAGGAGCTCTTGTAAGGCAGGTCTGGTGGTGACAAAATCTCTGAGCATTTGCATGTCTGTAAAGGATTTTATTTCTCCTTCACTTATGAAGCTTAGTTTGGCTGGATATGAAATTCTGGGTTGAAAATTCTTTTCTTTAAGAATGTTGAATACTGGCCCCCACTCTCTTCTGGCTTGTGGAGCTTCTGCCAAGAGATCCACTGTTAGTCTGATGGGCTTCCCTTTGTGGGTAACCTGACCTTTCTCTCTGGGTGCTCTTAACATTTTTTCCTTCATTTCAACCTTGGTGAATCTGACAATCATGTCTTGGGGTCGCTTTTCTTAATGAGTATCTTTGTGGTCTTCACTGTATTTACTGCATTTGAATTTTGGCTTGCCTTGCTAGGTTGGGGAAGTTCTCCTGGATAATATCCTGAAGAGTGTTTTACAACTTGGTTCCATTCTCCCCATCACTTTTAGGTACACCAATCAAATGTAGATTTGGTCTTTTCACATAGTCCCATATTTCTTGGAGGCTTTGTTTATTTCTTTTTACTCTTTTTTCTCTAACCTTGTCTTCTCACTTTATTTCATTAATTTGATCTCCAATCACTGATACCCTTTCTTCCACTGGTTTGAATCGGCTATTGAAGCTTGTGCATGCATCATGAAGTTCTTGTGCCATGGTTTTCAGCTCCATCAGGTCATTTAAGGTCTTCTGTACACTGTTTATTGATCAAATGAGGGTACTTGAGGTATCTATCACCTCAAGCATTTATCATTTTAACAATGGACTCCTAATCTCCTTACTTGACTGCACCATTTCCCAACTCTATGCTTTACATTAGAGAAGGCTTCTCTAAAGAAGTCATCCATTCCTACCTCTGCATGTTTGCCCTTCCTTCGAATTCCAAAAATGTCTAATACTGTTAACAGCAGTAATTTTCAAGTGTCACAGTTTTCTAAAGCTGTAAGGCAATTTTACATTTGAAACACAATTGTCTTTCTAAACATAGTAAATTAGACACTGAAATGAAGTCAAGTTTGTGATCTTTATTTCTTTTTATATTCACTTGTAAGCATACAACTTCCAGTATTTGAATACTTTTCTTTAGGGTGACTTATAAACACATAGGATTTCTTGCCCATGTGAAATGATAGATTAAATATAATAGACATAGGTGGGCTCAATATATAGAGGAACATCTCTATGGGCAGAAAAACATCAAAGGTTTAGTTGGATTTCAAAATGTGGATTTGCTGGGCTTTGGGTGAACATGCATATAGCGGTTGTAAGGGGTTCACTGCTTCAAGTCCCCTGCTCTGGAAAAGAGACAGAAAGAGGTTATTGTGGGTTATGACTGATAGAAGTTTGTGAGTTCAGGGAATTAGAATTCGGTCTTACCAGTAGGAACTGAACCAGCCTTCCATTGGTTCAGTGAGTGAACTGGTTTTGCCGTATTTCTTCAAATTACTCTGCGGCAAAGACTGAATTATCAATATAAGACTGAAGGTCTGGGTGCAGTCAACCTGGAATGGCAAGGAGTGAAGAGAGAGAAAGACAGACTGGGGGAGAGAGAGAATGAGAACAAGTGAGCCAAAGCTTCCATTCAAAGAGTCAGAGACTCAAAATTCTACAATAAAGGAAGAAATCTTAGGCTAAAAATGATGGTAAAGTAAATCAACAATCAGATGAAAAATTAGTCCAGATTTTTTAAAAAGCACAATGAATTCAATGTCATAAGGCAGATTGACAATTTTAGCTATGTTAAAAAGCCACTGTATCAACAGTGGCAGTTAGATAGGATTTGACTGCTACACACTACTCACAGCACCCCAAATGACAATGCTTTCAAATCTATAGTATTTTTTTTTCTTTGTAGAAGAATGATACAGCGACAGTATTAAAATAAAGATATGTATCACAGCTAAAGGCAGCCTGGCAGCAAGGGATCTGGAGTGGCCAGTTGCAAACTCTTAACTGTACTCTGTCTGATGGGTCATACCAGGATACATGTTAGCTCTCAAATAGGGAACCACTAATATGTGTATGAAATATCTCAGAAACAGGGATCTACTAATGGAGTCTCAGACCGAACTGCTTCTACTCTGCTGGTAAATTAGGAGTATTATTTCCACATAACAAGCCCCTGTGGCAGAGCTCTTGTAGGGACCTTAATGAGACCAGGTTCAGATAATGTGTCTCACTATTATTAACAAACATGCTAACAAGCTCATATGCATTACTCCAAAACTCACTTGGAACCCATGCTTACAAAGCAACACTATTCATCAGTTCATTTCATACCTTTACCAGAGATCAACGTATGCAGGTAATTCAGCAAAACAGTTCAGGCCAATTCTAGGCCTGCTGGAGTTAATCCTTACAACACAGCCACCACAAACAAAGTCAAAAGACCCATGACAGAGTAGGAAAATGAATTACAACTTAAATTGTAGATAAGAGGTTAATTTCCCTAACATATAAGAAATTTCTACAAATCAATATTGGAAAGACTAACAGCCCAGTCACAAAAAAGTCAAAAGACAGGGACAGATACATTACAGAAATGAAATCACTGCAACAAAAAAATAAGCATATGAAAATATGTTCAACCTCATTCATGGTAAGGAATGTGCATATTGAAACTGCACTGAAATGCCATTTCTCACCTATTATGTTGGAAAAGGTCAAAAAGTTTGAGTAAACATTGTGTTGGCAAGACTATCAGCTAACTAACTACTCCTCTTATAGCTGGGCACAGTCCTTTCTTGAAAGGGCATCTGAGCATCACATTTTATTGTCTACTACGGTCACATGTCTCTAAGATAGGATTTTTGCATTCATAAACCCTTATACTGAGTTTTTTTCTTCATACATAAATCAGTCAGTGTCCTCTCATTGTTCCTCGCCACCCATTTTAACATCTCTATTCCTTGCTCTTTGTATTCAAGGTTAATCCCTTCACCTGGAATGCAAGAAATAACAATGCCAATGAAAACTGATACAATGTCAGCCCAGCTAATTAAATATTGACTGATAAGAAAACAACTTAATTTTAGAAAGTTAAAAAGAGAAAAACAAAGATATTCTGGATAAAAGTTACAAGATGAGTAGCGTGGAATGGGTATGTGTGTGCGCAATATTCAAAGTTTCTGACACTAATGGGGGTAATGATCAAAATCTGAATACTTAAATACTTTAGTTTTTAAAATTAGCAGTAAAAATCCTTAAATAACTACATAGGATTGATTTATTCATCCCCTCTTCAAATATTTATGGAATGATTCTTTTCAATAAGCTGGCTAGGTATTGTTGGGGAATATCAATGAAAAAGAGGCCATTTTTTTCTTTGAGCAGCTTATGCTATTGCCTATAAGGGAAGTAAAATGCATACATAAATAATCTGGAACAGAAGTTGGAAATCGTTTTCTGTGAAGGGCCAAATAGTAAATATTTTATGGTTTGCCACACGTATGGGCTCTGTTGCCACTATTCAACTCTGCTGTTGTAGTGCAAAAAATAGCCATAGGACAATATGTAAACAAATAGGTGTGGCTGTGTTCTTTAAATTTTTAAAAAAATCTCTTCCTAGGAGAAAGAAACTAATAAGACTTAATTTATATACAAGTGGTGGGTTGAATTTGATATATGGGCCATAGTTTGTAAACACCTGAAAAATAGAAAGTATTAATTCCATTTGAGAATTTCCAGTAAATAGGAATTTAGAGAAAGGAGAGCCTGTATCTACCTGGTAACAGTATAAAAAACTTCATGGGGGTGATGATTTAACCTGGAACCTCATTGTTGTGTATAATATCAACTTAGGGGTATGGTAGGTAGAAAGGTGAGGATGAGGCAGGAAGGATACTCTCAGTAGAGGAAACAAATGTAAGCATAAGTGTGGTGGAGTTGGTTAGCAAATGGGTGTGCAGTAGCAACTCAGTTTGTTTTAATGTAATAGCTTGCATTAAGTAAAGTAATGGTAACATAGGTGGAAAGAAAGGTTTCACTCAGACTAAGAAAGGCTTTACAATCAGGCAAAGAGGAATGAATTTATTATGTAGTCAACTTGGGTGGGTTGATGGTGGGCCATTGAATCAGAGAGTGGAATTGCCATTTCTGCCTTAGAAAAGTTAATCTGGTGCTCTGGGGGACCTGAAGCTTAAGCAAGTAGTGAATACACTTCAAGAGAAAGGATTCAATATTATGAATTTGACATTAGGTATAGGACCCAATGGAAGGGGTCCATGTAAGTGCTGGACCCCAAGTCTAAGTTTCACTAGCCTCCTGGAATGTCTACCTCAGTGGGTTGTATTACGTAGGATGCCTCCAACAGTAGTCTTGGCAAGATAACAAGGAATTAATGTGGAAATGGCAGAGGAAATTTGGGAAAAGGGGCAAATATAATATTTTATGGAGGTGAAAGTTCAAGGCCTGGCAAATTATTGGATGCTGAAGGTGAAAAGGAGGAGACAAAGATAGGTCTGAAATTTGCAGTCTACAGGTAACAAGGAAGGTGGTGATGGCATAGACAAAGATAATACAAGAGAAGGTTCATGTTTTCAAGGAAGAGGATGCAATCATTTTGATCAGAGTGAGTTTGAGAATGTCTAGGTATAAATATTCAGCAAGTCACTGAAAATGTGAAATTAAAGACTATCTGAATTTGAAAGTCACCTATTTCTACATGCATATTGTGATACAATGAGATTGTCATGGGAGGGGAATATAGAGAGACCAGAAATCTTTGGATGGAGTGGCCTCCTCATTTGGTAAAAGTTAAAATAAAAAAAATTCTGCTTATAGAACCAATACACTATCTGGATGTTTTTATTTGCTTTCTGGTTGCGAAAATTTTCTATGAATATCTTTTAACTTTAGCAGAGTATTTAGAATAAAATTGCTTTTCATGCTACTTTATTATTCATTAGAAGTTATAGGTATTGCCCTGAAATTTAACATTTAAATAATTTATATTCATTTTTACTTTCAGCGCCTATTTCTTAAGGTGACATTCACTGTGTTTTTTAGACTCCTTTAATGAAGATACAAAAATTTATGAAGTATACGTCCCCTCCCACTGACAGATAACCTTTACATCTGTCTTCCTTCCCTAGTATTTACAATTACTCTACCACAGAAGGGGTCAAACTTCTAGAACTAGAAGGAAAGAACTCTTGAGATGCATGTAATTATAAGTAATAGTTATGCTCTTTTACTGTAATTACTGTTCCGTTTTAGAGCTTTTGTCTGCCCCTCCATGATTCCTTCTGACACAATCAGGATGTAAGAAGTTTGGTACAAGCTTCTGGAAAAAATAGATGTACTTTTTGAGAGTGTTTGTTTAATTATCTGGTCTCAAATGACTGGTACAAAAAAAAAAAAAACCCAGGATAATCAGGATGCTAATATCTGTGCAATCAGTCATCTTTCCTTCGTTAAGAAACTTAGTAATAAGAACACATATTTTTTCTACTTATTGTGTTTTTTAAATTGTCTTAATGATTTTTCCCCCTAAAGTTTCCCAGTAAATATTTTTGGTATTTTCAGAAACATAGTCCCTTTTCCAACATTCTTGGGTTTATTTGAATATGGCGAAAGTATCTCCACCAGAGAGTTATTAGAAAATATACTGTAAAACTGGTTTCCAGCCTGGACCATTATCAGAATAACCTGGGAGATCAAAAAATACAGATTTAAACCATATGGGACCATGAACGGTTTATGCCTTTTCTTGAGTTGGCATGCAGTACTTTCCTTCTTCTTTCCCTCCCTACATTTTCACTGATATTTCCCCCATTCTCACAATAAAATATCGTTTAAATTTGGATAATACCCAGATTTATATATCTCGTACAGTTCTTTCACCTGAATCTCGGAAGTGGCTAGGTTCATGTTGCTTACTGGTTGTTTTTCTGCAAAGCAATCCAACCCCATCTTTCAGTCATGTAATTTGGATTATGAGAATCCCATTCTTCCAATCTTTATTAGTCTGCACTTGCATTGCTCTAAAGAAATATCTGAGACGGTTAATTTATGAGAAAAGAGATTGAATTGGCTTATGGTCCTGCAGGCTGTACAGGAAGCATAGTGGCTTCTGCTTCTGGGGAGGCCTCAGGAAACTTCCTATGATGGTGGAAGGGGAAAGGGAAGCCAGCACTTCACATGGCTAGAGCAGGAGGAAGAGAGGGAAGGGGTGGGGGTGCTATGTACTTTTAAACAAACAGATCTTGTGAGAACTCTATTGTGAGAACAGCACCAGGGGGATGGTGCTAAACCATTCATGAGAAACTACCCCAGGATACAGTCACCTCCCCTCAGGCCCCGTCTCCATCACTGGAGATACAACTCTATTAAATTTGGTCGAGACGCAGATTCAAACTATATGGCAATCCTATCCTTATTCCCATTTTGTGGTTAGGAATGTGACCCAAGATTTCAGTACACTGTATCAGCCTCCCATTCAGGACGAATCAACATTATTTTCTGATAGTTTTTTTTTTTTCTTTTTTTGTTGTTGAGACGGAGTCTCGCTCTGTCGCCCAGGCTGTAGTGCAGTGGGGCGATCTCGGCTCACTGCAAGCTCCGCCTCCCGGGTTCACGCCATTCTCCTGCCTCAGCCTCCCGAGTAGCTGGGACTACAGGCGCCGCCACCGCGCCCGGCTAATTTTTTGTATTTTTAGTAGAGACGGGGTTTCACTGTGTTAGCCAGGATGGTCTCGATCTGCTGACCTTGTGATCCGCCCGCCTTGGCCTCCCAAAGTGCTGGGATTACAGGCGTGAGCCACCCGCGCCTGGCCTGTTTTCTGATAGTTTTAGCTGTAGATGTCAGGAGCTTTGTGAACTGCTGGAGTTGTGACGCTGCTGCCTCTCCCCTGGCTGCATGAAGAGGGTCATCCCCAGTAGGAGAGAAAGTGACCGGTGTGTGAAGAAAAGAGATGCCTTGAGATGCCGTGTGGCTCCATTTATATTATCCCATGTAATCCTCACAATAACTCACTAGGTTATCTATCGTTATTTCTATTTTGCTGGTGAGGAAAATGAACTCCAGAGAGATTAAGCAATATGCTTACATGTTACTGTTCGAGTTAGAATACCATTTAGCTGTAAGAAATATTAGCCTGTGAAAAATTAATTTCTGAAGTATCTGTACAATATTAATGCTCTCTAGCCAAGAAAAAGTTTATTATGAATATTCCACAGTACAAAAAAACCATGTCTTAAGAATGTGCATAATTATTTACTAACAATGGCCAATCAACAGGACATGTGTTTTGTAGAAAACGTTAGTGGTAGTGGTGGTTGGCAGATTCATTGAAAGACTCAACTGTTGGCTCTGATGGATTAAGGTCAGTTAAGACAGTGCTTGTTCAAATTTAATGTGACTAGAAATCACCTGGAATCTTGTTTAAATGCAGTTTATGATTCAATAGTACTGGCATGGGATCTGAAATTCTGCGTTTCTAACAAGCTTTCAAGTGATGCCCATGCTGCAGGTTCCTGGACCACTCTTTGAGTATCAATGGGTTAGAATATCAGTGATGTGAGTTATTTTTATTGCACAAATCTTCGTGTAGCCTCCTGAAAGATTATAGCCTAAATTGTAGTCATACCCAATAGGATAGCACACAAAATTCATTGATATTTAAAAGAAAAAAGGACAACAGAGTTCGTGCTCATGTGATTAAGAGATCCACTGTACTGTGGATCTCGGGGAAGATTGGAGGAGACTTCTATGACTCTTCCGGAAATATAGGTGAGGCTTAAATTCTTGCAGGATTTTAAATGGAAGCTCTGGTGATGGGGAAGCTCCAGGAAAAACACAAATCATGGAAGTGAAGAACCTGTAGAAGAGAGATATTGCTACCTAAGAAGTTATTTCTTCGCAAATGTCACACTACACAAAGAGCTAGAAATAAATGACTCTTGCTATTCAAGTATAGAACTCTTCTTGGCAAATATACACCTTAACACTTATGTATTTAAAAAGCAATTTTTTTTTCTAAACAGAGAGAGAGCACATGTTTTATTTATCTCTCTGTCTTTCTGTCAAGCTGGTTTCTTAGAAAAAGCAATTCATTTTATCCATTTGTAAATAAACTAACAGGGCTGAGAAGAATTCAGATTTCTGAAAAGTTGAATACCCTGGAGTACCTCTGCCAAACACGTTATGAGAAAAATATCACTCAATGCCAGTAGGAACATGGCAAAATCAATGAAGTTTTGTTTCATGAGAATTTACACATTGAAGTTTTGTTACAATTTTACATTGAGAAAGGCCATATTCTTATAATCGGTAGCATGTTTCTTGTACTATGGAACAGTAATTATTTTTTATTTTTGGAGGGGGCAGCAGTATCGGTATGAGGCCCTGGGGTTGGGGAAGAAGGCAGTACAGCATAATTATTTCATTGTCTTTTGTGAAATGTGCAGATAATTTTTTTTGTATGAATAGGATTGAGGGCAGTTCTGAAGGTTGTAGCAGACATGTAAACAAAAGGGATTAGTTTAAATTGAGCCCAGAGAAGGGCTTGCTTGGCATTCTAGAGTTATTTTCAATATTTCAAAAAGCCTAAATGAAATTCTTTGGTGATTAGACAATACATGGTGGCTTCTTAATTTTTACTGGTTTATGGAATTTATGGAGATGACACCAATTATCCAGAGCCAATTGGAAGTACTGATTTGTATGCCTTTGTTTAAAAATGAGATAAATAATTAATTGTAATATCATGGCCTAAGTCTTTCAAAAAATGGGATTGATGTGTGCCTAGAGAGACAATGAAAAGGCTCTTTTGAAAGTTGAAAAGTTTAGGGGGCAATTATTAAAAATCAAATACATTACCTTTTAGGGAAAACATTTTGAACTAACCAATGAATTTATTTGTAGTCAGTTAGTCAGCAAATATATAATGAGTACGTTTCATGTGCCAGCCACTGGGCTGGATATTTTGGAGAAGCAGTAATGAACAAGTTATGGTCATTGACCCTATGGAGCTTAGAAGAAAAAGGAAACATTAAAGAAGCAACTAGCTACACAGTTTCAACACAATTTGTTTTAGAGGCTTTGAATGCTTATAAAATGAGAATGCATTTTATTTCTTTATTTATATATTTAAGATATACAATTCTGAAGAGAAACTGACAAAAAGCTATTTGTGACTAATACAGGTAGCAAAAGACTCAGGGTGCTTGTCTGATGCACGCACCATGGCTTGGAGTTATCCTACACACGTCCGCTGGGTTTTTTTCCTGAGACCTTTCTCCTGTAAGCAACTCTTGTAAAAGAATTGGTGTCTCACACAGTGAAGTGAGTCACTTTCACCAAAACAGCGTTTGTGGTGTTTAAATTTTGAATTCTTGATACAGATGTTTTCCATTTTACAGCTCGGAGTTCAAGCTCAAACCTTTCTGCAATGACCATCTTTTGACTATTTGCATTTGGTACTTTTATGAATCCTATTTTAATTTACTCTTCTCGTCATTTGTTCATCTTAGTTGTCATAGAGATTCATAAATGATCTCTTAGTCTATTCTCTATATCCTTTCTTCTACAATTTTTCAAATGACTCAGTCATTTTTACACTTTTAAAAATGCTTTAATACTGATTATATAATTAAACTTCCAGAAACACAAAAATTATTTGATTAAGTAAACTAATGCTCAGAAAAATAGTCACATTTATTGAGTTCTTTCATAGGTAGTACTTTAATTTCAGACTTGGTGGTATATGTCTGATGTTATATATATTGTAGAACTTTGAAGGTTAAAGTGCTCTATTTCTTTTTTTCTTTGAGACGGAGTCTTGCTCTGTCTCCCAGGCCAGAGTGGAGTGGCACGATCTTGGCTCACTGCAACCTTTGCCTACTGAATTCTAGTGATTCTCCTGCCTCAGCCTCCTGAGTAGCTGGGGATTACAGGTGCCCGCCACCATGCCCGGCTAATTTTTGTATTTTTAGTAGAGACGGGGTTTCACTATGTTGGCCAGGCTCGTCTCAAACTCCTGACCTCAGGTGATATGCCCACCTCAACCTCCCAAAATGGTGGGATTACATGTGTGAGCCACCGTACCCGGCCTAAAGTGCTCTATTTCTTGAACTGCACAATGAGTTCATGTACACGTAGGCTTCCTTATTGTTATTTTATGCCTTATAAATATTTTATTTATTTTTTTGTTGTGGTAAGAGCACTTGACATACCTACTCTCACCAAATTTTAAGTGTACACTACAATATTGTTGATAATGGTGGTACACTGTTGTAGAACAGATCTTTAGAACTCATTCCTCTTAATTAACTGAAACTTTATGCCCATTGATTAGTAATCCTCCCTTTCTCCCTCAGCTCCTGGAAGCCACCATTCTACTCTTGAATTTGACTATTTAGATACTTTATGTAAGTGGAATCATGCAGTATTTATCTTTATGTGATTGGATTATTTTACTTAGCGTAATGTTCTGCAGGTTCATCATGCTGTCATATATTACAGAATTTCTTTCCTTTTAAAAAGCTGCATAATATTTCATTGTACACCCCTCCCCCCCCACATTTTCTCTATCTGTTCATCTGTCAATGGGCACTTAGCTTGTTTCGATATCTTGGCTACTGAGAATAATGCTGCAATGAACATGGGAGTGCAGATATCTCTTCGAGAACCTGATTTCTATTCTTTTGAATATGTACCCAGAAGTGGGATTGCTGGATCATATGGTGGTGCTATTTTTAATTTTTTGAGGAGCCTCCATACTCAAAAAGTTCCATAGGAGCTACACCATTTTGAGTTTCCACCATCAGGGTGCAAGACTTCCAATTTCTCCACGTTCTCACCAACGCATATAGTCCTTTGCTTTTTTAAAAGTAATAGCCATCCTAAAATGTGTGAGGTAGTATCTCATTGTGGTTTTGATTTGCATTTCCCTAATGACTAGTGACATTGGGCATTTTTTCATAGACCTATTGGACATCTGTATGTCTGCTTTGGAGAAATGTCTACTATTCAAAGTCCTTAGTCTGTACTTTATTTTAATTTTTATTTTTTTTTTCGCTATTGAGTTGTAAGAGTTCCTTATATATTTAGGAGTTTAACCTCTTACCAGATATATTGTTTACAAATGTTTTTTCTCATTCAGTAGATCACCTTTTCACTCTGTTGATTATTTCCTTTGCTGTGCAGAAGCTTTTTAATTTGATATAGTCACAGTTGTTTATTTTTGCTTTTGGTTGTCTGTGATTTTGGTGTCATATCTATGAAAATATTGCTGAAAACAATGTCATGAAGCTTTTTCTTATGGTTTCTTCTAGGAGTTTTATAGTTCAGGTCTTATGTTTAAGTTTTTAATTCATGTTGAGTTGATTTTTGTGTATGGTGTTAGATAAATATATAATTTTATTCTTTTGCCTGTGGAAGTCCTGTTTTCCCAGCATCTCTTGTTGAAGAAACTACTGTTTCCTCATTTTTGATACTCTTGCCAAAGATCAGTTGACCGCATATGTGTGGATTTATTTCTGGGCTCTCTATTCTATTACAGGCTCCCCATGTCCATATTTTATCATTGTTCCTTTCTATGTAATTAATATTTAATAAAAAGGATAAAAGTTAAATTGAGATTAGAGGTTACAATCTCCAGTAATAGAAATCTGGAGAGAAATATGGACCCTAGAGCTTTTGAAATCTTAAAGATCACAATGAAGTGAACACTAAGCTTTGCTTCCGTTGACAAAATGTCAGTATTTCTATAGTGTTTACCGCAATACTAAGGTTGAACCAACATTCAACATTTGTTTTGTTGAATTTATGCCTGTTTCCTAAAATGTTCGCAGATTTCCTATTAAGTTGAAAACTTCACTGTAATAATTCAAGGACTGGAAAATGTTGAATGTTTATTATGGGCAAATACTGTGTTTGTTCACTTAATTTGTGTTTGCCACAGCTGGTTGGTTTTACACATCACTTTGTGATAATTAAGTCATTGATCTTATTCAATAAATGTGAATGAGTTCAACAATTTAAAAAAGCTGGGAGGATATTTCTCTACATCAAGAAAATATCAAAAGGCCTTTTTTGTTATAAAACAAGTTTTACAAGTAGATAAATAACAGTGTAACTTAAAAACAGGCAGAATCTTGATTTTCTGGAAACTATCAGCATTTACAAATTGAGGTGACATTTTTGTGTGATCGTTGAATACTTGGGTATTCTTTGGCTGAACGTAAACACATGGACTTTGGAAATATTGCTGAGTTTTTTTTTTTTCAGATAGGTCTACACGCAGGCATACACACACATGCAGGTATGATTGGTGTTATAGACAAAAATTAAAATGTGCGAAATACTGTACAATATGTGACTTAATTTCTTCTCAGCACATCAAAATAAATGGTTTTGATAGACAGCAGTATGCTATGGCACTGAAATGCAAGTTAAAGTTTAATTGAGAAAGAGGCTATTGAAGAGAGGCTGAGGCAGGAAGCCAGGATGGGAGCACCTGGGTTGTGAAAATGAAAAAGGATAGTGGGGAGCATTTTGAAGTTAAATTGGCTTCTTCATAGCAAAGCACACGCTGTGGTCTTTACCTGGAACATTATTCTTCCTCCTGCCAATCCTTACCTGTTGCTTTTTCTTTGTATGGTTGATTTTTTTTCTTATCTTTCAGGTCTCAGGTCTAATGTGTTTTCACTGGAAATGCCTTCTTACTTTAAGTAGTCACCTGTCCCCACTAAATAACTCTCAGAGCCTTGTTTATCTTTGTGATAGCACTTACGATAGTTTTCAGTCATTTAATTGTTTACATTGTGGTTGTTTGTCTCCCTTTCTCATTTCTAGTTTCTAAACTTCATGGCAAACCATTGTATGTCCTAGTGTCTACTGGAGTGCCTGGCACACCGCAGCAATTCATCAGAGATCTGGTACCCCTCATTGCTTTCAGGCAGCAATACAGGAAACTTATCTCTGAAACACGAGAATCAAGCATACTGTTAAAAGGTTTCTATATAGGAAGGTCTGTAGATCTTTTTATCTTTCTTCTCCCCACATACTGCTCCCTGTCCCATTGTAGGCTTTTCATTAATTTAACATAGGACGTGTGTTTTATAGGTGGGACATTTACTCATTAAGGAACTTTCATAAGCCACTTGAATTGTCCTTAGTAGTTTCAAATAGAATTTCTTCTCTTTCTTCAGTGATGATATAATGACTAGAAGGCCGAAAGCTTTCCATCTCTGTAGAATTTTATGAAGCCATGGCATGCTCAAGTTCTACTCATTCTAGTGAGCCTTGGTTCATTTGGAACAATGGGCTGACTGCTCTCAATGTTGCTTTAATGTCCCCTGAAGACTTATAATTCTATAATTAATTTGTAATTTATCATTAGGCTGTGTGTTTATTCATTCATAAAGCATTCACTAAGTGTAGATGAGATAGGAAATTGAAGAGGTGGTCGCACTTGAGACATAAAGATTGAAGGTGTGTTCATCCTTGTACTTGAGTTAGTAAAAGACTAGGAAGAGCAGACATTCATACATCAAACAGTAAAAGGCAATTACAGGCTATTTAAAACAATGAAAAGTTAGAATCAATGCAAATGTTTAGTAATAAGTGAATAGTTGAGTAAACTGTGATATAGCTAGTTACATGATGAAATTTGACTTTAAATTACGTGAATTACATGGAAATGATTATATTATAAGGTTAAGTATGGAAAAAATCAGATTTCAAAACATCAAAAATTGTAATTGCCCAGGCCTCCTTTTCTGCTTTATTTTTCTCTGTAGCACCTAATACCATCTAACATGCTATATAGTTTATTTATTTGATTATTGTATTCATTTATTTCATTAGCATATAAGTCCCATGGAAGAAGGAATTTGTGTCAGTTTTCTGCATTGCAATTTTATTGTATCTAGAATTGCACCTGATACATGGTAGGCACTTAATGAATGAATATATAATTAAAATATAGAAATGTGTGGTAAAATAATAGAAAAATTATAAATGATGGTTGTCTTTTGAAGTGGGATTATGAGGAATTTCCAAATATTTTCATTCATTTATTTATTTATATTTTTAAAATTATACTTTATGTTCTAGGGTACATGTGCACAACGTGCAGGTTTGTTACATATATGTACATGTGCCATGTTGGTGTGCTGCACCCATTAACTCGTCATTTACATTAGGTATATCTCCTAATGCTATTCCTCCCCCCTCCCCCCTCCCCACAATAGGACCCGGTGTGTGATGCTCCCCTTCCTGTGTCCAAGTGATCTCATTGTTCAATTCCCACCTATGAGTGAGAACATGTGGTGTTTGGTTTTCTGTTCCTGCGATAGTTTGCTGAGAATGATGGTTTCCAGCTGCATCCATGTCCCTACAAAGGACATGAACTCATCCTTTTTTATGGCTGCATAGTATTCTGTGGTGTATATGTGCCACATTTTCTTAATCCAGTCTGTCACTGATGGACATTTGGGTTGGTTCCAAGTCTTTGCCATTGTGAATAGGTAGGCACTTCATGAATGAATATCTAATTAAAATATAGAAATGTGTGATAAAATAACAGAAAAATTATAAATCATGGTTGTCTTTTGAAGTGGGATTATGAGGAATTTTCAAACATTTTCTTGTAATGTTTTGGGTTTTGTATAATAAATATGCATTACTTTTGTAACAAGACTCTCTCTCTCTCTCTATATATATATCCATATATATATACACACACATATACATTTAGGTCATTTCACTTAAAGCTGCAGTCTCCAACAAGAGAATATATGTCAAGTATATAGTCCAGGGTTTGAAATATAACAGGCACAGGATAAATAATATATAAATAAACATAACCACATACAGAGGATCCTCAAAGATGACTTCTTGTTATAACATTGATGAGAAAAAATCAGTTCCTGGCTAAGACCACTGCGCACAATTTGCACGTTCTCTCCATGCCTGCATGGTGTTTTTCTGGGTACTCTAGCTTTCTCCCACACCCCAAAGATGTGCAGGGTTGGGGAATTTGAGTGTCTGAATTGTCCCAGTGTGAGCTCATCCTACAGTGGAATGCCATTCTGTCCAGGGTGGGTGCCCACCTTAACCCTGAGCTGCGGAGATACGCTCTGGCCACCTGTGACCCCGAGCTGGAATAACTGAGTAAATAATTTTCTTACTTTTTAAGATTAATCTTTCTTTAGTGTATGATAGCTCACATTTATTTCAATATTGAACATTAGAAGTGTTTGGGTCTTTATTGAGAAGTTTTGTGATGTTTTTGTGACCAGAAATATGCCATAGGAACTTAACTCTTGCTTCTATCAATTAACTTATGGTAAAATTGGTTTCATTATAGGTCGTTTCACTCAAAGCTGCAGTCTCCAGGAGCCTACAGACAGTGTTAAGAGAAGACTTACTGGACATACCTACATATATGTATATATAAGACTGGATGGAAATACAGTAGAAAAATAGCTTTCTTTGCACTTGATCTTAGGCAAAATGCTGAGAAGCAATACAATAGTTTCTTTGAATGATAAACTTTTCAGTAAGTCTTTAAAATTTTTTGTTTTCCACGTAAAATACAACACAAATTTGTTAGATTTGAAATTGTTTTAAAAAGAAAGAAAAAAAAGCTTTCATTTTTGGTTGTGGGAATTTGGATTAAAACTTTAATTTATATAAAGAAAAACACAAAAAGCTCTCCTTTATTTATGTCATTTATATTTAATAATGTGAACCTTTATTAAAAAGCAGGTTAGACAATTACAAGGCTTAAAATAGGTTCTGTTTGTTAGAGATAATGTGTACATTGGAACTTTACTGCTGAAGGATCTTAAATAATTTAGACAGAAGTGATAGCAGAATATTTATAGATTTTTTTGAATTCAATAATTTGTGCTTTATTCTTACTTTGACACTTTGTTACATATATCCTTTGAAAATACCAAATGTCTTAAAAGGGTTTAAAATAAATCCTTGGAAATGTAACTTTTAACCTCAAATGCCCTCCTTAGCAAACAATGATTCAAAAATGTTCCCCTGATAATAAAACAGGAAACAGCAAAAGAAGGAGTATCACAACATGTAACAAGAAAACTTTTAGTCAAGCTGTCAAGAGTTCATTTTTAGAAGCGTAATTAACAGAACTTTTGGTTAAAAATTCATGACGAATGTTGTCTTCCATCAGGATCATTTCCAGTCCGATGGAATTTAGCTATGTGTTTTGCATATCAATTTAGGTTAAAACATAAAGATGGGACACTGATTGTAGTTATTAACTTGGCAGTTGTTCTAAGTGCCTTCACTGCAAAGTGGGGAAACTTTAAGCTGTTTTGGTTAGGTGACCAGCAAACAATATCGTATTTCTTGCTTTTTTCAGGAATTATCTCTTTAGATCTCTTAGGTATATCATAAATATTTTGATCAGGTTGCTTTAGTAATCCATAGGTAAGAACTGTTGGAGGTATATAAAAGTTGCCTTCTGGATGATATAGTTGTTATTGTCAATCTGAAGAATAAAATATAGAACATACATGCTATGGGTTTTAGGATATAATTTGGTATAGATGTGCAAGGAATAGGATTTCATCTAAAGATAACTGGTGAGAAATTACAGGTATGAACTCATCTCTTTCTAAGGATAACTTTTTAACATCCATTTTTTTAATTTAAAATTTAAATTAAAAATATCTCCTTTCTTTTGAAGAGATGTAATCCTATAGAGAGGAAGAATGTCTTACTCTCTCAACTGTAGTGCTTTTCCAACTTTAATATGCACCACCTGGGAATCCTGCTAATACAGATTCTGATTCAAGTGGTCTGTATGGGACCTGAGATTCTGCATCTCCAACAAGCTCTCAGCTGATGCCGATATTGTTGGTACTTGTTTTTCCACCGTACTTGTTTTTTTGTGTTCATCATCTTACCTGCCTCTCCTGGACGACCTTAAACCCATTAGAATATGAACCGTTTCATCCAGGATTGTTTTGTACAGCTCACCCCACTCAGTAGTGTTCAACTAACACCAACCTATTGTGGGATTAGGAATATCTTATAAATAATTTTCCTTAGTGCAACTTGGGGTTACTTGCAGAGAATTTAGCAATATTCAGCACTTGTTTTGTAATGTTCTGGTTTCTAAAGTGGTAGAATGGGAAAAGCATGGAACTGGGAGACACACATCTTCCGGATGTGAACCCTCACTTAGCACTTAGCCACTTGCTACTTGTGATAAGATCTTAAGTATGTAATGTCAGCTTTCTGAGCCAGTAAAATGCTAGAACTAATGCCTACATTGAAGGGTGGTTATAAAAGTTAAACAAGAGAATGTATGTCAAGTATCCGGTCCAGGGTTTGAAATATAGCAGGCACAGAGTAAATAATATTTTTCTTTCTTATCTCTTCTAATAAACTCTGTGGTTCTGAAACAGAGGAATAAAATTTCTGTAGGCTTGGAAGTCATGGCAAAAAGAGAATTAGAAAATAAATTTAGATCAGTGTGTATGTCTCTCTTATTAGTATTTACTTCAGATCTAATCTAACTTTGTATATTTTAAAACAGAAAAATATATTATGGAAAATAGTTTACATCATAAAATTACCACGGTTTGTATTTTGAATATAAAAGTGCAACTTATTTAGAGAGAAATCACAACTTTATTAATTGGACTAACTTTGTTTAGTCCAATGTTTAACCTTTTTTTTGGTTATATTTGGAGCTAAAAGTTGCTCTACTTTATGACATATGACAGAATTAAGTTTTGTCCAATTGTGAAAATAAAGCTGTATTAGTATGATTTGCTACAAAATAATATTATCACAAACTGAGTGGCTTAAGACAGCACACATATATTATCTCACAGTTTCTGTGGTCATGGCTTAGCTAGTTTTCTGCAAGGATGCAAGCAAGGTATCAAACAGGGTTGGGTTGTATCTCCTTCTAACCTCACATGGTTGTTGACAGAATTTAGTTTCTTGAGGTTATAAGGTAAAGTGTTCCCAATTTTTGCTGTCTGTTGGCTCGAGGTCACCCCCAGTTCCCAGAGGCTTTCCTTAGTTTCTTGCACCACAGGCCTCTGAATCTGGTCACTTGCTTCATTAGAGCCAGCAAGGGAGAGGGTCTTTCTGTAAGACGAAGGCCACAATTCTGTGTAATGTAATCATTCAAGTGACTCACCATCACTATTGGCTAAAAGCAAGCCACAGTTCCCACCCACATTCAAGGGGAGGGGATTTTACAAGGGCATGGATACCAGGAAATGAGGATCTGTGCCACAAAAGTATATGCCTGAAGTATAATGAATATTAACATACCAGTAAAAAATTAACATATCAGTAAAATATGTTTTCTTAGACTTTTTGTCCCACACAATGTCAAGCATCATGTACAGGAAGTATCTACATTCACAAAACAACTGATAGAACATAGGAGAAAAAGTACCCTTAAACTCATTTGAATGTAAATTTGTTATTTAGAACTTGGTTTAGTCAGTTTAATTTTATGAGTAACGCTATCAGAAATTTTTGCTTTGGTGCTTTAATTTCATGTTCACAGAGTATTGTAAACAAAAGTTTACCTCACAGATACATCAATTTGTCTCTTAAGAACTCATTTGGGATATTTTAGAAGGTGGAGCCAATTAATTTTGGGAGCCGCAGGCAATGATAAAGAGGCCTTGTTACTACTGTTTGATAGAAAGGTTTGGTACATATGTATACATGTGCCATGTTGGTGTGCTGCACCCATTAACTCGTCATTTACATTGGGTATATCTCCTAATGCTATCCCTCTCCCCTCCCCCATTCCCACTTAAAGTATTTAAGAAAACTTATTAAATACTATTATTAAAAATAAGAAATAATAATAAAAAAAAGGTTTTTAAAAATCCTTGACCACTTTTCCCAACCCCAAACCAGAAACTTCTGTATCTGTAGCATTTGATGATATTTACACAAATTGACTACTAAGTATATGCCTTAATTTTCAGTTTAGCCAATTCCTAAAAGAGTGGGCTCTTGGTTGCATTTCTATCTCTGAGTCTCAAAACTAAAGAACCTAAACCAGAATAAATTTTCCAGCTTATGATTATTTCTATTTCTGAATAAAATTGCTCTCTTTCTTCTGGAGTTGAAATCAGAAATGTTATTAGATGAAAAATATCTGTTAAATGTGCTTGTGATCCTATCTCCAGGAGCAATCACGGCAGACAGTTGTAGTTTAAAATCATTTCTTGCACTGTTTCAGGAATAGCTGGAAGCATTGTATGCTGAGTAGCAATGTACGTACATCATATATATTCTAAAACTCTAAGTTTTCCAGTTTTTGAAAAGAAAAAATTATGTATAAAATAAAAAAGCCACAGAAATACTTAACAAAATATTTCTTCAGTTTCTCTTTTGAGATTATTATTTATTCTGTATAACTTTAAGTGACCCTTTTTTTAATTACAAAAAGAAGAACAAAATAATTACCTCTAATACCAGTAACATGAGATGATCAATAATGTTTTGGTCTATTTCTTTCTAGCCCTATCTTTATGTATAAATGCATTCATATATGTTTATTATTATGTGTTATGTTTATTGTACTATTATATATATTACATATATTATGTGTGTGTTTAAGCATATATGTATTTTTACATTTTTTGTTTGTATCCCTTAACAATATATCAACATCTTTCATGATCATTAAATGTCACTTATAGTATTGTTTATGATGGATCTGTTTATTGGGAGAACATATTATTTAAACATATACTATTTACTTTTGACTATAAAAGCAATTTATGTTTCTAACACTTTGTCATGGTAAATTTCACACACATAGGAAAGCAGAGACATTTATTTACTCAACACTCAGCTTCACAATCATTCGTACCTGATCCTATCTTATTTTTTCTAACTCTCTACCCATTCCTCCCACCCCTTGGAATATTAGAAAGGAAATCCCAGACATATTAAAATATTTCATCTAAAAATACTTCAGTATCTCTTTAAAATATAAGGCCCTTAAAAAGTACGATCACAACACCATTTTCTTATTTAATATCCAGTTAGTGTTCAGATTTCCTTGATTATCTGATAAACGTTAATTTGCTTGAATTGGCATCCAAAAAGCAACACATTATTTTTGTAAAAAATGGAACACTACAGATGTTCATGATGCAGAAAGTGAGTAATTCCTCCTCTGCCTGAATTCCACTCCCAGTGATAACCATGTGAGCATTTATCTTGTATATTGTTCCACATCCAAGATAATGCCTTTTCTGTATCAATCTAATGACTCCCAAGTGATGGCTGTTCTTTCTGTCTTGTCTTTGAACAAATACATGTTTTAACATATAATACTTTTGATTGTATATATAATTGTATATATTTTCTTATCTGATTTTAATGTCAAACCGTTTTGTATCCCTAAATAAAAGATGTAAGCAGAGCTTAGGAAATATCTGAAAGAGAGCAAAATATCAATTGATAAGTTAGGAGATTTATGATCATGTTTATGAATTCATTTTCTCTGATAAATGAGTGTCTAATTCTTCCATAAACATGCACTTACTAATACAACACATTTTAATTTTAAATGACCATATCAATATCTAACCGGATGCCATTTCAATAATTTATACACCAGTTAGTCTTTTTACTGCCAACCTCACAAAGGAAGTACATTTGTTTGGTGAGAGATGAGAAGGGCACCCAGCCTCACTGTTTTCTCCTAAATGAGAAAAGCAGCTTTACGTTTCCTGGCTTTTACAACCTTTCCTTCACTTCTGACAAATTCCAGTCTAAAAACACTGTCTTTTGGAAAGAGTGTCTATAATCATTCTGTTGCTAATAACACTGCCATGTTCACTTGTCTTGTACAGTTCCTACAAACTGTCTTTTTCAGAGTGTAAGAGTAAGGATTTGGTGTCTTGCTTATTTTAAAAATCCCACCACAGGCCAGGCATGCATGGCTAACACCTGTAATCCCAGCACTTTGGGAGGCCACAGTGAGTGGATCCCTGGAGCTCTGGCATTGGAGACCAGCTGGGGTAACATGGTGAAACCCCATCTCTTGGGCGAAAAAAAAATTAGCTAGGCACAGTGGCACATACTACTCAGGGGGCTGAGGTGGGAGGATCTCTTGAGCCAGGGAGGTCGAGGTTGCAGTGAGATGAGATTGTGCCACTGCACTCCAGAACTCCAGCACTCCAGCCTGGGCAACAGAGTCAGACCCTGTCTCAAAACAAAAACAAAAACAAAAATACGACAATTTTACGCATAATGGTGGCGTAACAAAAGGTATCTTACTGCTGTATGTGTATCACTTGCTTGTTTAAAATATTACTATGCTAGTTACTATTTCTGCATAAGAAATTACTTCAAAATTTAACAGCTTAAAACAATTTTTTTCTTTTTTTTGTGCCCTTGGATTCTATGGGTGAGGAATTCAAATAGGTCTTAATGGGGATAAATTGTCTCTGGTCCAGAATGACTAGGGCCTTAGCTGGGAAGACTATAAGGCTGAAAGTGACTTAATGGATGGTGGTTGGAATTATTTGAAGGCTTGTTTACTTGCATGTTTGGTTCTTAGGCAGGAATGACTCAAAGACTCGGACTGCAGCAGGAAGGGCATCTCTGTGTGGTCTGAATTCCTCACAGCATAATGTCATCAAGATAGGTGGACTCAGGGATCAAAATTTGAGCGTTCCAATGAACAATGCGGAAACAGTGGAGTTTTATGACTTAACTTAGAAGTCACGCAGTAGCGGGAAAGCAATGATCCTTGGATGGTAAGTGCAGGTGTAACCATATGGCTCCAGTCACATTGCTTTGAACACCAATTTTATTGAAGATGTGTTTGAGTGCCATTAGTACAACAATGGGCAATAAGTATGCTTTTTTTTTTTTTTTTGGATGTGTGTGTGTTTGTGTGTGTGTGTTCGGTCAGCATGACGTCAATCACAGCTCAAGAATTCTATACATGTCTGCATTTCATATTGTCACAATAGTTTTATTGCAGCCTGGTAGATGATAATTTCACATTTGAAGAGGGTGGTTTAATCAATAAGGACCAAGAGTTTAAAATGTGATTTAATATATTTTCCATTATGCCTGTCCATGCTCCATGGCATCCTGTTTTTGTGCTTTTTTTGTTCATTGCATTTCCCTTGCCAGGAATGCTTCCTATCTGCCTCTCTGTGTTAAAATCTTTCCCACCAGTCAAACTTTTACTGGTATTGGTATATAGGTTATCTTTATAAGGATTCCAGCTTTTAAAAGTTGGAAGAGAAAAACTATTCCAACACAAAAGCATTTAAGTATACAAAGGTTGATTTCAAGGCTCAACTGTCCAACAATGTGTCTCTTGGAATTATACATCTTCCAAAGGTACTGTTTCCTACCATCTTCTCTCTCTGTGACTTTTTCTCTTTTCCCCTCCTTATTTTAAGTTGATGTCCTCGGCTTACATTTTTTTTTAATTAAAACTTTTTTTTTTTTAAATTCAAGAAGTGTATGTGCAGGTTTGTTACATGGGTGTACCACGTGATACTGTGGTTTGGGCTTCTATTGATCCTATCACTCAAATAGTGAACATAGTACCCAATAGGTAATTTTCCTCTCCTCCCTCTTGAAATCCCCAGTGTCTATTGTTCCTATCTTTATGTCCATGTATACCCAATGTTCAGCTCCCACTTATAAGTGAGAACATGCAGTATTTGGTTTTCTATTTCTGCAATTATTCACCTAAGATAACGGCCTCCAGCTGCATCCATGTTGCTGCAAAGAACAAGATTTTGTTTGCTTTTTTATGGGTGTGTAGTATTTCGTGGTATATATGTACCACATTTTCTTTATGCAGTCCATCGTTGATGGGGACTTGGGTTGGTTCCATGTCTTTCCTATTGTGAATAGTGCTGCAAGAAACATACTAGTGCATATGTCTTTCTGGTAGAACAATTTATTTTCTTTTGGGTATATACCCAGTAATTAGATTGCTGGGCCAAATGGTAATTCTATTTTTAGTTCTTTGAGAAATCTCCAAACTGCTTTCCACAGGGGCTAAACTAGTTTACATTCCCACCAATAGTGTATAAGCTCTCTTTTCTCTGAAACCTTGCCACATCTGTTATTTTTTGCCTTTTTAGTAATAGCAATTCTGACTGGTGTGAGATGGTATCTCACTGCAGTTTTGATTTGCATCTCTCTGACGACTAGTGATGTGGAACATTTTTTCATACTTTTTTGGCCATTTGTATGTCTTCTTTTGTTTAGCTCATATTTTAATGAGGAATGGCAGTCATCAAATGGGAAGGTGTTCATGTACCTTCCGCCAGATCTATAAGTATACGTGCATTGGCTGCATCTTCTCTATCTTTGCTCCTATTATACCTGAGGAAAATTGAAATTCTCAAAGACTTTATTCTTTCTCTAACTCCTCTCTTTCTCTCTTCCATTATCATTACTTCCTTTCCACTCAATATTCTCATCAGCCAACAACACCAACAACCTTTGGATCCTTTATCTAAATGAAAACTCCATTGACTCCCACATTATTCCCCAGCTACAACCCATGTTCAACTCCTCTTCACAGCTAAACTTCTAAAAGAATTATCTGTCACATGGAAAAAATAAATGTTCATCATCACTGGCCACCAGAGAAAGGCAAATCAAAACCACGATGAGATACCAACTCACACCAGTTAGAATGGTGATCATTAAAAAGTCAGGAAACAACAGATGCTGGAGAGGATGTAGAGAAATAGAAATGCTTTTCACTGTTGGTGGGAGTGTAAACTAGTTCAGCCATTGTGGAAGACAGTGTGGCAATCCTTCAAGGATCTAGAACTAGAAATACCATTTGACCCAGCAATCCCATTACTGGGTATATACCCAAAGGATTATAAATCTTGCTACTATAAAGACACATGCACACGTATGTTTATTGTGGCACAATTCACAATAGCAAAGACTTGGAACCAATCCAAATGTCCATTACCAATAGACTGGATTAAGAAAATGTGGCACATATACACCATGTGTATGTGCAGCCATAAAAAAGGATGTAGCCATAAAAAAGGATGAGTTCATGTCCTTTGTGGGGATATGGATGAAGCTGGAAACCATCATTCTCAGCAAACTATCACAAGGACAGAAAATCAAACACCGCATGTTCTCACTCATATGTGGGAATTGAACAATGAGATCACTTGGACACAGGGTGGGAACCATCACACACCAGGGCCTGTCATGGAGTGGGGAGCTGGAGGAGGGATAGCATTAGGAGAAATACCTAATGTAAATGTCGAGTTGATGGGTGCAGCAAACCAATATGGCACATGTATAGCTATTTATCAAACCTGCACGTTGTGCACATGTACCCTAGAACTTAAAGTATAATAGATAATAATAATAATAATAATAATAAAAGAATTGTCTGTACTTTTGGCTTGATGAAACTAGAAAAGGCAGCATGACTTCATTCTAGAAATCCCCAGTTGTCCTTCCCCTAAGAGAGGAGGAGACTAGAAATGCAAACTCGTATTAGAGAACAACAGAAACACAAAATCACAAAATACGTGGATGGGCTGCCAAAAAAACAAAGAGGAACAAGGGAGACAGTGAGCAAAGATACCCACACTTACAGATCTCGGAGAGCACAGGGGCACTCTTTTTCAAACTGAAAGGTCCTTCTTGAAGTTCAAAATCCAAATTCCTTATTGCAACAAGGGAAGCAAGGTGAAAGAAGGGACAGAAGCTTCCCTTAATGTGGTTGGTTTTGAAAGTGAAGTTTGTGCTGAACAAAGCATGTCACAGAGGCAATCCATATCTGCAGGAAACTGTTAGTGAGGCAGGGTGGTGGGAAGAGACTACACTGAGTCTTCAGAAAGCTGCTTCACTCCACTGGCTGGGGAGAAGTATAGGACTGAAGAAAATGTTCCATTGCAGGTCATAAGGAAAGTCCCCATAGCCTGGAACATGGCCTTGTTTCTTTCTACACAATGAATTTACCCATAGGTTGAGAAAAAATATTCCAAGATAAACAAATAAATAAGAAAGAGAAGCAGAAGTTAAACAAAAACAGTGCAAATATAAAAAGGGGCATTAGGGACAGAAAAAAATATAAGAAAATTTGCCATGGAACAGATAAAAATTGTGTGTATAGGATGATTCAAGCCACACAAATCAATAAACATGATACATCGTATCAACAGAATCAAAGGCAAAAAATGGTAATTTCAATTGATGATAGGAAAGCATTCAATGAAATTCAACATCCCTTCGTGATAAAAACTCTCAGCAAATTGGGTACAGAAGGAATGTGCCTGAACACGATGAAGGTCGTATATGACATATCCACAGCTAGTATCATATGAAGTGGGGAAAAATTAAAAGCCTTTCCACTAAAATCTGGAACAGGACAAAGATGCCCACTTTCATCACTTTTATTCAACATAGTACTAGAAGTCCTAGCCAGAGCAGGTGGCCCAGAGAAAGAAATAAAGTGTATCCAAATTGGAAAGGAAGAAGTCAAATTAACCTTGCGGTTTGTAAGGCATGTTGTAATAGCTATAACCATTAAAAACATATAACTAATTGTTTAATAAAGGGGAAAATGGAAGTAAAAAATGCCTAATGAGTACAGCAGAAGACGAGAAAGGAGAGAAAAAGGAATATAGAACAGATGGGGCAAATAGAGAACAAATAGACGGAAGATGTAAGCCAAGCTACATCAGTAGTTACATTTAATGAAAATTGAATAAGTACTCCAATTCAAGGCAAAACAATGGTTAAAGTAGATTTCAAAAGTCCTCCTGTATGTTGCCTAAAAAGCTATATTTTAAATATAAGGGCACAAAAAAGTTGAAAGTAAAAGAATGAAAAATAATAAGCCATGCATATACTAGTAGAAATTTTAGTGTGCTTATACTAATAATAGACAAAATAGACTTAAGGCAAGAAGATTGCTAGGGATAAAGAATATTTATCAATAAAATTCAAAACATAAAAATCATAGAAATGAGAGGAGTGTCACTCAAAATTTTCTTCCGTTCCGTAACAGTCACATCAGTAACACGGACTGTGGGAGCAGTGGAAGGCAGTCTACTCTGATCAATTGTTTCAACTTCCACACCTTTATGGATGTTATTGCTTCTCCCAGGAGAGTTTATTCAACCATTAACCCATCAAAGAAATTTTGGGTTGCCCCCAGATCGTTAAAATTATGAACAAAACTGATCTGAATATTTGTGTAAAAAGGAGAAAATTGTACGTAAACATTTCTTCATGAATTATGAAAAATCATGAAATCCTCACCTTTATATTATAAGAGCATAAACTAAAGAAAAAATA
Source organism: Macaca mulatta (assembly GCF_049350105.2). Lineage (NCBI taxonomy): Eukaryota > Metazoa > Chordata > Mammalia > Primates > Cercopithecidae > Macaca > Macaca mulatta. Next base: position 28,791,933 of record NC_133407.1, read on the forward strand.
ACTCAGGTAGAAGAGGATGAGACTGCATAAGAAGAGGAAACATGAGCTATCATAGCTCTAGAAAAAAGTGAAATAATAGTAATTCTTCACTGAAGAAATGAAGTGAAATTGGAAGTAGCAAACAGGGAAATAGACTCAGATCAAAACATATTAAGTGATATAAAAGACAAGAACAAGAAAAGTAAGGAGAGAAAAATAATCGGTGAAGTGTCAGGAAAAAAGAGGAATGAATGAGCAGGCTTAGGAGAGATAATATTTGCAAAACTTGAGTCTCCAAAGAAGAAAACTAAAATTATAAAGTAAAACAAATATTTAAAGGTTCAACTTCCTTTTTTTTTTTTTTTTTTGAGACAGGGTCTTGCCGTGTTGCCTAGGCTGGAGTGCAGTGGTGAAATCACAGCTCACTGCAGCCTTGAACTCCTAGGCTCAGTCGATCCTCCTGCCTTAGCCTCCTGAATAGCTGAGAATAAAGGCACAGCCACCATGCCCAGCTAATTAAAAAAAAAAAAATTTGTAGGGACAGGGTCTCACTAATGTTGCCTGGGCTAGTCTCACAGTTATATTCTCACCTTAGCCTCCCAAAGTGCTGGGATTATAGGTGTGAGCCATCACACCTCATCCCAGACAATTTTATAGAAACGAGAAAGATTTCGAATCTATTATATATACTTTGAGAGCATTCTGTGTCCTAGGAAAAAAAAAATCCAGACTGGTCAACATTAGCGTGTATCTACTGAAAGTTAACTGAAAGAGATGAAGAAATCCATTATCTAGCCATGCAAAAAATATCAAGACATTTAAAAGTACAATGAAAATGTCAATATAACACTTAAAAAATACACTGAGAAGCCTTACTTACCTGTCAGATTGACGAAGATCAAAAAATGTATGAAGTTCCAGATGGCCGACTAAAAAAGCAGCGGAGTGGAAACAAAGTGGCGAGAAAATATTAGCTCTTCAAGTGGATCCTCTAAGAGACCAAGTTGGGATTCACCAAGAAAGGGGGGGGGACCCAGAGAACAGAGAGGAGCAAAGCCAGGAAGCCGCCCAACTGGGACGGTGGAGCTGTGGGAAGCTCCTGAATGCGGGGAAGGGGCGATTGAGTGAGAGGCCCCGGGGGATCCACACTTCCCAAGCGGACCTTTGCAATCTTGGGCCCGGGAGAACTCCCCTGACCACCCTGGGCATCTAGACCCACACAGAGAGCCACGTGGAGTTCTTTCAGAAGCACCCCTCAAACCCACGTGGAGCCCCACAGGCCATGGATCCCTGAGCAGCGATCGACTGCCAGAGCCCCCACAGAGGCCGCAGCTGTCAAGCGGAGGAGTGGTCAGACTGCCCGGCTCCTCTTCGCCAGGTAAGGCTGCCCTGGGCTTCCAGCGCAGCAACCCGCCCCCGCCTGAACTCTGCAAGCAGGCACAGCAATTCCCCAGGGAACTGCCGGCCGGCAGAAGTGCGGCCTCTACCCCTGCTGCTGCTAGCCCGGGAGGCTCCAGGTTTGGACTCGCCGGCAGCAACCCTGCCCGCGCCTGAGCACTGTTGTATAGTTGTAGCTCTGCCTTCCTCTGGGGCAAAACTCCCAGAGGGAACAGATAATGCTTGGAATCTTTTGCGTGAGGGTTCCGGCCCTCCTCAGTGAAGGGTCCGTGGCACAGCCACCCTGCCCTTGCTTCATCATGTCACCAGAGGCCTAGAGCCTTTTTGAAAACCCACCTCCCACAGCCCTGCGATAGTCCTTGGGCTCCCACAACCTAAGCGTTCTGCCCTGGCCAGAGAGTTTGGCGGGTGACCTGGGGAGCGGCTTGTCTGCGTCTCCATGACAGTCAGCACTTGAACTCTGGGCTAGGGTTTAGTCCCTTCAGGACTCATACTTGCTGTCCAGGGGGATATGTAGGGGCCTGGGAACTGGGGAACTACCTGCTCCATTCCTGCTCTGCTGGCATCTGACCACTTTCCCTGGGGCCTGAGATCTGGCGGAGCCAACCAGCTGACACGACCACAACCAACATCCTCTTGGAGGGGCCTAAAGTGGACCCTACCCTCCTTTACAAGAAGAGCAGCGCTACCACATGGGAGAACAGACAGACCTTAAAGCTATCTGTACCCGTTTGAGTGACGAACCTACGCTCTGAAACCACTCCCGTGGAGACTCGCAAAACAGATGTTCCTGTGGCTCCCAGTCGCACTGCGGTCTGGAGTTAGACTTCAGTGTGCGTCTGAACTAGCAGTCCCAAGCCCTGGGGAGATGGGGTGAGGGTTGAAAAACTACCTATCTGGTATTATGCTCACTACATGGGTGTACACCTAACCTCAGCGACACACATTTTACCCATGTAATTCAACGGCACGTGTACATCCTAAGCCTAAAAGTTAGAAAAACAAAGTTAGCTATATTGTTTTGGCAAAAGTGTGGGGAACACATAGTCTCATACACAGCTGGTGGATGTACAACTTTCATGTAGATAAATTTGACAATTATTATCAAAATAACCAAGGCACAAACTCTTTGACATAGCAATTCCACTTTTAAGTTTCTTTTGTAGAGACACCCGCACATTTACAAAAGGACATATACACAAAGATATTTGTTTCAGCACTGTTTGCAATGGCAGAAGTCAAGTAGGGACTAAATTATTAGTTTCATTCAATGAAGCACTACAAAAGTTTAAAATGATAAAGGAAACTATATAGTGATATAAAATGATCTAAGATATGTTTTTAGGTGAAAAAAGCAAGGCATGAAACTGTGTATATAGGTCACAGTCATTTGTATAAAAAAAAAAAGACAAGAATAATGCTTACTTATGCATAGAACACCTCAAGAAGTACAGTGGGGCTCAGGGATCCGTGTGGGCGGGAGTCCTCTTTCTACATATTCTTTTGTACTGTTTGAATTTTGAGTTCTATTAATGTATTTCCTATTAAAATATGAAATTAAAACAAACAAAAGGAATTGTGTGTGTGGGGTGCCTTTGCTTTCAGTTTCCATTCATTCCTCAACACACTGAAGCTGACTTCCCTGGCATGCCACGAAAATTCCTTTTGTTAAGGTCACTAGGTTGCTGTTTCCAATGGTCGCTTTTCGGGTTTCATTTTACCAAACTTCTGAGTAGCATTAGACCCAACTTACTATTTTTCCTCTTGAAATATTCTCTGTTCTGGGGTTCCATGATAGCACCATCTCTTGGCTGTCTTACATCTCTGTTCCTTCTCATTCTCTGTTGAAAACGTTACAATCCTCTGACATTGGTTCCAGGTACTCTCTCCTGTCTACATTCTCTCCCTAGGTGAGCTCATCTATTTTCACTGTTTAAATATCATCTGTACACAGATATGTTGCTTTTACAACAGGCTTTTTTTGTTTTCTGAAGAAAACCAAGTTTGTGTTGTAAAAGCAGGGCTATTTGCTTTCTTCCATCTCATTACATTTCCCCACCTCTTTGGTACTTGAGCTGCCAGAATCTGAAGAGTAATCATTGCATCTTTCAACTACCCTACTCCGCACACCTCTCTGACCACATTGAATCCATTAACAAGTCCCATTGTTTCTACTTCCAAAATATATCTAAACTTCATGCACTCTCTGTGTCTTCATTGCCACCATCATAGTCCAGCCAACTCTTTTTTGAACTATTGCAAAACTCTTCCCATACTTCTTTCCACTTGAGTTCTTGCTACCCCACACCTTGAACAACTGTTTCCCATGCAGCAGCCAGAGTACTTTTTCTTTCAAAGACTTAGATCAGATCATGTTATACCCTTGTGCAATGGCTCCCATTTCACTTAGCAGTACACCTTAGCACAGCCTGCAACATGTATGAACCAGACCTTCCTAACTCTTCAACCTCATTTTCTGTAGCTTTCCCCCCAGCTGATCACACTGGCCCACTTTAAGTTCCTGGAATACGGCAATCTCTTTCCCACCTCAGGACCTTTGTACATGCTGTTCCTTCCACTTGGGAAGTTTTTATTTTTGCTTTTTCTCATGTTTGATTTTTTTATCTAACACCTCTTAGCTCAAATCTCTCTCCTTCAAAGAGGCCTTTTCTGGCAACTGGCAACTATGTATAGAACTGGCCTTCTCCAGATGTTTGCTACTATAGCCCTATGATATCCTATCTAACCACTCTGTTTTTGAGTTCTTTTGAGGTTCTGTGGTGTTTTTCAGCAGGTTAAAGGTCATGACTATTTGACTATAGAAATGGTGAGAGAACAGAGAATAATGTGTGCTTCGTTATCAGCAAGGGATAAGAGAGTGTACATCATTTGTAAACTATATGTGCAGTAAAAGAGACAAGAACAAACTCAGAAAGGGACTAATGATTATTATCCCGGCCCAAGGGAATTGGCAGATGGGGGAATAATATCCTTTGAGAGAAACAGGCATCCATTTACCATCTTGCAATCCCCAAAGATACCTAATTACCTCCAGCAGCAACATTCATTACAGTTTAAATACGGCATGTTGCTTTAGACTTTGAGCACAGTTAGGACTGTAAGAGGTCTTTAGAGTGTGTCCAGTGTATCTTTCCTTTTTCTAAAAAGCTCATTAAGAACTGGAGAGGTTCAATGATCTGCCCAAGGTCATCCCACTACTGAATGGACTTGCTGAGATTTAGAATTCATACAGCCTGCCTTCTGCTCTGGGGGGTTTCCACTACGCCCTGTTAATAATCAAGCTTTGAATTCCTAAAGGCAAAGGAGCCTGAGAACTGTATGGATCCAATGAAGCCTTTAAAACATATTTTTTTTCCTAGCAATGTCTGAAATAGGAGCACATCAGATTTCTTTTTGTCTATGGTTTTTAACATGCAGGCTTTTCATTTTCTTTCTAGATAAAACAACTTTACAAATATAAGGAAAGTGATCATTTAAAAATGAGAAAATAGAGATCATTAAAAATGATAAAAATTATCCATATCATTTCCCCTCATGCCCTGGATTATGGCATTTTGGTGTCATATTTGATCTTATTAAAAATGACTCAAAACAAGAGAATTGTCTTTAATCTTGAGTCTCTGATCCTGCTATCAAGTAGAGTCGAGAGTGGGCACAAGTTTCTCATCTCCATAAGTTTCCCTGGAAGATATGATAAGGTAGGACAACAAAGGTATACATTTTGGGCATAAATGCTTTTTAAGTTTTTATTTGTTTTAAGACATCTTCAATGAGACCTCAAATGCTTTCATTGGAATGTATGAAGTAGGTGGAAAATCAATTAAAATACCTCTAGTTCTCTGAACATACTAATCCTGCCTTCAGTAATTTGCCTCATTTGATGTCAGCCCCATGAAACGGATGTGTGGGTGGGGTGCTATGGTTTCTTTTTTTTTCTTTTGTTGTTGCTGTTATTTTTTTCCCTAAGCACAAACACATTTTCTTTGCCTAGGATCCAAGTTAGAAGCTTGTAGGGGAGGGGCCCGCTGACATGTGATGCTGAAGTGTGTGTGGGTGCTGTCCCAGGTGGTTACCAATGAATTAGAATTTCAAAGAAGGAAGGGATGACAAAAAATAATTCCCGCTCTATTTCAGCAAGTTGAAGACACCAACATGTTTTTAAAATATACTCCATGGCGACTATATTAAAATCATATTACTTCTCTAATACACTTTGGAACCAATGAAGAGGAAAATAATTACTTGAGGTGCCTTAGTGTGAAGTCACTGGAAATATCAGGCCTTCCCTCCTCACATCATTGCATTGAAATCTTCAAACATTGAACTTAAGATAAATGCCCTGCTCCCTTTGTGGTTAAACAGAACTTTTTTTGAGTGTAAACTTTGTAATCAGATAGCTCCGACTGTGAACTGTCCATTTTTGGGCAAGTTATTTATCTACAGGAGCCCCACATTTCTCTCATAGTCTGATGGGGAAAATTAAGTGAAACAGTTAGGCAAATAGTTTTGCACGGGTTCTTGGGTTCAACAAATATTTCCTGCTTTATTTATGGCAGATGAGAGGGAGGAAGGGAAAGAGGAGGTCGGAAGGGTTTTGAGGGTAGGTTATGAACTAGGATTGGAGAATAGCTATGCTACCGGGAGGTTAACTCAGATTTTAATGACAAGAATTCCTTAATTATATCAAGTGATGTTTTTCCATTGTGATTTTATACAGTTTCTATTGTTAAAATTTTTAATTTCAAGGTGCAATAATGAAATACATGGTTTGTGATAGTAGCAAATGTGAACAATAGCTCCGGTATTTAAAAAACTGCAAGTCCCCCCCTTGAGACCCAGTAGACTCTGAGCATCAGCCAGCATCATCCTGTGTAGTGAAATACTTGTACTTTTCACTGACCTTGGAGCCTTTAGTGTTTTTTTTCCCCTCCACCTTCTCCTATACCCCCTGATGTGCCTCTTTGCTTAATCAGGAGTGAAGCTGAACTTTCTGCCGCCCACTGCTTCTCAATGTATATGGATGGCTTTCTTTGAGTCGTGCCCAAAATAACATCTGATCTGAAAGCAACATTGGGAAATTAAACTGTCTATGAAAAGAAGAGTGAAAAATAAAAGCCAAGTCAAGCCCCTTGAAAGTTCAGGTTCAGCCCTAGAAAATATACGAAAGGTGATTAGGGCGAATCTATTTCTGGAAATTCCATTGCTCCAGCACAATGTATTGAACAGTAGGGGGATCCTTTTGTGTCTAATGCACACTCAGAGAGCGCTGCAACACTGTATCAGCCTTTTAAGCGGCAGGAGAGCAAAGCTGGTCTCAGCTGCCTTACACTAAAGTTAATTCATCACTTGAGAGTTTTCCCTAGTGTGATATACTATAGCACTACTCTGATTTTTTAAGGTCTGCTGGGTCTTGGCAGAGAAGCATTTAGAATTTGAAGTAATACATCTAAACTGATTCTGAAGTTTATTTCTTATAGTTTGGTTTATTTCTCTCCCTCACTAACTAATTTAATGAATGTACTTTTCCTTTAGGGACATTTCCCTGAATCAGGACATTCATATGCATGTTTTCCACACTCTAATGAGACTTTTTCTTAGGCCTACTGTGAGAGAAATAGGAGAAATCGTGACAGAACATCCAGCCCATGCCTACTAATGCAAACATAAGCAGTAATGTTGATGGGAGCTGCTGCTGCTGCTGCTCCTGAAATTACAACCTCCTCCTCCCCACCACAACTCATGCCTTAAATCCAGTATTGACAGCTAGGTGTGAAGCTGTACCGCAAGTCTCTTAGGGGGGAAAAACCCCTAATCTTATATTCCTCTCCTCAGGGCTTCTGGATTTGTGTGTACTCTGTTCTTTTCTATTCTTCCTATTTGCCCTTGGTTTAATTCCACAAGGGATGAGGATTCCATCAGATTCATCATAGTCAGACTCCAGCTCCTAATAAGTTCATCTGAACTTTTCTTTCTACAGGTATACGGAAGAATATATTAAGAAACTAAACTCTAGTAACTATCAGCTCAACTCAACAGAAAACAACAACTAAAAAAAAAAAAAAATCATTTCATTTGGAATTATCTGGTGATTTCCAGGTGAAAGATTTCATTTTGCCTTGGACCATCAGAATAATTGCCTCATTTCTCCACTCTGCTTTGCTAGTGCCCTAGATGTTACTCTGAGCTTTGAAACCTTGTCTGGTTTCTTATTCCAGTGATTTGTGCTTCAAACGTTTCCTCCTCCCACCTTATTCTATTACTTGTAACCAAGGAAACTGATACATACTAAAACTTTCTGGTAAATGCACCTTCTGTCATTGTCTTTTTCACTGCTGGTGGTTGTTGTTTTTTTCTCTCCCTCTTCTCTGGATTTTATAGGGAACCACACTCCTTTGAAAGAGGAAACGACTGCTTCAGGATGAGGATGAGTGAATAGATTCTGGAAGTCCATGAAGTTGCCCTGGAATTATGTTGCAAAGAAACACTATTTTTCAGTCTGTTTTATACCTTAGTTGGAGTGGAGTAGTGGCAGGCAAATAGTCATAATATGTCAACTGAACTTGGGTGACATCTCTGAAAGCAATGGAAAAATATCACGGCTGGGTTTCCCTAAGTCTTTCGGGCATGTGCCATCAAACATAGTAGCTACTAGGCATTTTGTGGATATTTAAATTAAAAATGATTAAAATTAAATGCATTAAAAATTAAATTCCTCAGTCACACTGGCCATATTGCGAGTATGCAATAGCCACATGTGGCCAGGGGCTACTGCACTGGACAGCACTGATGTAGAACATTGCCATTGTGGCAGAAAGTCCTATGGACAGTTCTACTCCAGTCATCAGTTTGCCTAAGTTGTTTTCCAGCCAGAATTATGAGCCTCCCACATCACTGCCTCTGCAAATTCTAGTGGCCTTCCTGATGCTTGACTTACTCTTACCTCCATCATATACTGAAAGACTGCTCCACACTGCATTTTCTAGTTTTAAAATTTCTTGAACAGCAATGGTGAAGTTTAGAATACAATGATATGTAGTCACTATTCATGATTTATATGTTAACTCTAGAATTTTAACTATATTAAGAGCTTCTTGTGGACAAGAATCGTATTTTTCAATTTTATAGCTTTTTAGTGCCCTGCTTAACTCAAGGATCATTTTATTATTGCTACGTTTTCAAAGCATACTCCAGAACAAAGCTCAAGGATTTTGCAGGTGTCTTCTTCTAGACTATGGGCTCTTGTAAGATAACATTCATCATTTATTTATTGTTGTGTCCACAATGCCTGGCACATGGTAGGTTCTCAATAAACCTTAAAAAAGGGAGGGAGAATAATTTTATTTGATTTTTATAACAGTGCAAAATAGGTATTAATCTTCATTTTTATAAATTCAGAAATTGAGTTTCAGGAAAGTTCAATAATATTCATTTATTTATTTGCTTAGTAGAGATGAGGTCTTGCTCTGTTCCTCAGGCTGGAGTGTAGTGGCATGATCCAAGCTCACTGCAACCTCTGATTCCTGGACTCAGGAGATCCTCCTGCCTCAGGCTCCCAAGTAGCTGGGACTACAGGCGTGTGCCTCCACACTCAGTTAATTTTCACTTTTTTTTTGTAGAGACGAGGTCTTGCCATGTTGCCCAGGCTGGTCTTGAACTTCCGACCTCAAGCAATTCTCCCACCTCAGCCTCCCAAAGTGCTGGAATTATAGTTGTGATCCACAATGCCTGACCCAAGTTTAATAATTTAATGATGCACATAGCTTATAAGAATTGGATGTTTTGCACCTTTTTTCTCTACTTGGTATCTCATCCTTCTCTCCAGTACGATAACCTGGATTTTTTTCCATGGCAGCTCAAACATCTTTGAGGGAAGAAGGGGTCTGAGACATACCGAAATGCCACTTTCTCATCATTCTGATGCTCAGAGCAATAGATGATCCAGCACAGATTCAAGGAGTGATGGTATAAGTTTTGCCTTTGCATGCAGGAACAGCATGGGAAAACAGAGGAGGGAGAGGTTTCCGGGGGACACCTTTGGAGACTAGCTACCACATGGAGTCACTATCTCTAAAGGACATGAGTTTCCTGGGTACTGTGGTTCCTTTTGTAGTAATTCTCCTGTACCAGTGGAGGGTGTCCAGGTTCTTGGTATCTTGAACAAAGAGTTGGACAAAACACATGAACAAAGCAAGGAAAGACTGAAGCAACGAAAGCAGAGATTTATTGAAAACGAAAGTACACTCCATAGGATGGGAGCAGGTCCAAGCACAAGAGCTCAAGAGCCTGGTTATAGAATTTTCTGGGATTTAAATACCCTCTAGAGGTTTCCCATTGGTTACTCGGTGTGCACCCCCGGTAAATGAAGTAGTGTCCTGCAATCAGTCTGATTGGTTGTGGAAAGTGGTTGATCACAGGCTGAAGTGAAGTTCCAAAGTTATACCCTATGCAAACGTCTGGTTTTGGAAAGTGACCAATCAGAGGCTGAAGTGAAGTAACAAAGTTATACTCCCATGCAGATAAAGACTTGGCCTTCATGACCAGACTGTTTGGTTGTGGGAAGGGACCGATCAGAGGTACTTTCAGTTTTCCATCTGCCACACGGGAAAGGTGGAGGGGGGGCATGCAAAGGGAGTAGCGTCTGGTGTTTTTGTTACTTGGGCAGGAAAGTTGGGATTTTCCTTTAGATTTAGTTCTAGGAAGTCAGCATGAATTGGCCTTAGGCTCCCTGCCTTCAGATCCTATTCTCCTGCCTCACTCCCACCTTAAAGCATCCTTCTGTGAGATGGGAAAGCTTTCAATGCAAAGCTGTAAGCTGCTGGAACATTCCCATGATAAAAAGTTACCTGGGTTTGATTTTTAGAATAAGTAGATCTCTGAAAAACCTGGGATGGCCTCTCATTCCAGCAAGAGGCAACTATGGTTGTCAGCAGGCTATGCAAGGGACTGACGCTCTTTTCTTTCATGAGGATGCTTGTATTTCCCAACCCGAGGCCTTTTGAGTAAGTGCTCCAATGCTGGGGTTCTGATAGCTAGAATTCTTGCCTGTAAGGTAAAGACCCTGAAACTGTGAAGCTGAGACACTTGCATCTTCCTTCCTAAGTGAAAACAAACAAGTGAAGGCAAAGGCAGGAAAGGCATTTCCCCGCAAAGGATTCTTTTGGCTGCCTTCCACACCCCACTCAGCAACTTCACACTTTTACAACCGAATAATGTCTTTTTCATACATGATCATCCTTTATAGTGAGCTGGGCTGTTATAGTTGTGTGAATTACTCATGTTGGAAATAAGAAATAACGCTTTAAAGAAAATCTTCTGTGTTTACTGGGGTAATATCCTAAGCAATTCCTTTGAAAGAGAGAGATGTAACATGGAGGCTTGTGGATGTTTTTCTGCTTGTTGCTGTCAGAGAAGAATGCTGCTTTAGGGCCCCAAAAGGAGCAGTCAACATGGAAAAATGGAAGACAATAGAAGACTTGAATTCAGTTCAGCTTCTGTCAGCTGGATTGTATTTTGGGGAGCAATTAATTATTCAACACAATGGGTGTTTTTAACAGCCCTCCCCCTCTCCACCCCACCCATGTGAGTGTGTGTGTGTGTTTCTATCTCAAGTTTCTCTGGTAAAAAAGAAAAGTACAAAAGCAGCTGAGCAAAGAATACTTTCAGGAAACCCAAAGTGAAGCTAAAGTAACTGAACCAGGCTCAGTTTAAAGTCTGGCTGTGTCAATTCCTCAATGATGTAGTGAGCATGGCTGTCTTTTCTGCAAGCTCCCTTGATCCTGTACTCCACTGTAGCTAGAAAGATGTTATGGCCTTGACTGGAAAAACAAAGATCTGAAAAAAGACAGCCCCAAGTGGGCAAGCCTTGGTTCTGAATTATTCATCATTCTGAGAGCAAGTAAGGACTGGGATTTAGATAGTAGTGTTCTGTATAGCCCTGCTCTGATGTAATTCACTTTGCAGCAGAATTTAGAAATTACTGGAGGTCTCAGAATGATTTGGTTAAACCTCTGTTCTGTTTACTATTGTATAGCAGTCTATCACAAACTTAGTGATATAAAATAACAATTTCATTATGCCCAAAAATTCTCTGGGTTGGCAATCTAATAAGGGCATGGTGGAAACAGATTTCTTTGCTTCATGATGTCTGGACATTCAACTGGGAAAACTCAAATGGCTGGGAGCTGGACAATCCACTTCCAAAGGTGGCTTCTTCCCTTGCACGTCTGGATGTTGGTGCTGGCTTTTGGCTGGAACCTTGGCTATGTAGCCCAACTTGAGCATCTGTGTGCAGACTTTCCATGTTGCAGAGCTTGCCTTCCTGCTAAGCATGGAGGCCTTAGGGTAACTGGACTTTTTATAGGCAGGCTCAGAGCTTTAAATGTGAGTGTTTTACTGAAGAAAGCAGAAACCGTGTCATCTTTTATGACCTATCCTCAGAAGTCACAGAGTGTCACTGTTATTCATCGAAGCAGTCATAGGCCATCAAAATTTGAGAGGAAGGAACATAGTTTCCACCTTTTAATGAGTTCGTGGTAAGGTTACAATGTGGAAGAGCATGAGAAATGGGAGATATTATTGTGGCCACTTTCAAAAATGCAATTGTCTATGTTTCTGTTTACCTAGAGCAGGGCTTAGGAATCAGTGTTACAACTTGCCAGGAGAGTCATATCCACCTACCAGTTACTCAGATTCATACTCTGTACAAGATAGTGGACCAATGAGCTCATGTCTCATGGATGTGGAAGACTGTATGTATCTCCCTCTCATAACAGAGGCACATGAACACAAGCCATTGAATCCGGTGTGGCTTTTGACACACCTAAGCCTGGATAATATATGCTATAAAATCAGTATACCTTGTTCAACTTAATTTTCATATATCCAGTAAATAACCAGTAAAGTATGTAACTTTAAAATAATATTAAATATTGACACACACGTGCATGTATGTGTGTATGTGTGTGTAGAAAAATCTAGAAATAAATGTAACAAAAGACATGCAGCACCTTTATGGAGAAAAATATAAAAATTTGTTGAGATACATTATAGAGGACTTCTTAATGAAGAGATACATTTTCAAAGATTAGGGTTTCAGTATAGTCAGCATGTTTGCTTTCCTCAAATTGGTCTATATATTCAATGTGTTCCAGTCAAAATCCCAACAGTGCTTTGGTTTTGTTGCATTTTTGTTTTGGTAATCTAATTTCCCTTTGCTTAGGTTAGTCAAGAACTTTTTCTGTTACTTGTCACCGAAGAACCCTAACTCACAAAATGGTTTAATTTATAGTTTATTCTCTCTTTCCTCAACCCTATCCTGTCGATGGGGATAGCATTTTGATACAGGCACACAAATGGCATAAGAGAAGTAAACAAATGTGACTTTTTGCCATTCTACCAGATGAGGAGTGGTCACGGGTTTAAACCAGGGCTTCAGTGGCTCTAGCTCAGTTTTATCAGTGTCTCTAAGGTTGCTACCAATGCAATTCAAGTACTCCAAAATGACTTTTTTTCACTTCACAATTATTCATCATTTATTCATTGTTATTCCCCAATTAATGATTTAGTGCCAACTGTGAGAGAGGTGCTATGCTAAGTGCTGGAGATAAAATGGGGTAACAACATCAGCTACAACAACAATAAAAACGTGATTTCTGCCCTGAGGGAATTAACATTCTAGGAAGGGAGACAAATATAAATACTTAAATAATCACAAGACAATTTTATTTCATTTTTAAATTGACTAATAAAAATTATACATATTTATTGTGCACAGAAAGTTGTTTTAAAATATGTATACATTTGGACTGGCTAAATTGATCTAATTAACATACATACTACCTCTCATACTTATCTTTTTTTGTAGTGAGAATACTTAAAATCTACTTTCTTAGCAATTTTCAAGAATATAATATACTTTAGCCATCATCTTGTACTACAGATCTCTTGAACTTATTTCTAAGTGAAATTTTGTGTCCTTTATCAACATCTCCCCAATCTCACCCCCTGTCCCATAGTAATAAAATAATTTCAGATTGTGGTAACTGCTACGATGGAGATAACATGAATGCTGTTTATCTAACTGGATGCAACCACATAGCTAAGATGCTAAAAATTTTCAAAGTATGCATCTATACATTCTTAGAAGAATGTCAAGTTATCTTGCAAGCACTTATCTTTCAACAGGATTCACAATATTTATAATCAGACTATTTTATATTGGTTTCTCTTAGACAGCACAAAAAAATTTTGTCTTCACTCATCTATCATATTTCCTACGTTCTCCTTATTGACAGAACTAATTTATTCTGTTAAATGACAAGTAAGAAAGTATCTGAGCCTGAAGTGCTGTGAAGATAACTCAATCTTTGGGAGTAGATTAGATTTAGAGGGAGTAATTTAAAAAACATAAATTTAATGACTTTTTGGGAAAATGGAATAAAAATTTTAAAGTATTGTGACTAGTAAGTAAATACCATTTTAGCTTCAGTAAAAATTTAAAGTATTTTGATACAATTCTTTTACAACTAACTGCTCCCTCTATAGCCCATATGACTCTTACCTCATTCTCCATCACTTTCCACTATGAACTCTGGACAGATTGAACTTTTTATTCTTCTGCAATGTAAATAATACATTCTTATTTTTTTCTTCCTTGAATGTCCTATTCTTTTGTTGTAATTTAGGAATGGATTCTCATAGAGAATCTATCCACCTTCCAAAATCTTGTGAGAATTTCTCCTGGGGCCAATGCTAACCTAGAACCATACACAGAAGGGAATTCTAATTCTAGCTCCATGGAGATGAAACTGTGTCAAACCACCACACAACATGTTTTCAGTGCACTTAGTATTGTTAGGTATTCTACCAAACACTGTGTACACACACTAATAATTCAGTTAGAGAATTAATTTGCTAGTAATTTTCTAGAAACATGAATTACCTAGGCCAGAGTTTGTTTCTTTCAGCCAGTGGCTGAATTCCCTACATAGTTAAATTATCTCAAGGGAGCCAGTGGCTGGGGTTGTAGCAACATCCAGAAGGTTTGTAAGTGGTAGGTAAGTGTATGAGCCTTCTAGACATCACATGAAGTATTTGAGATAGCTGACTAGTAGTCCCCCAGCTGTGTTCTTTCCTTGGACTATTGAAGTCTTCCCCTTTTAAGTCTTGCATTTAATCCACCAATATTTACTGAATAGTACCCTGTCTATTCCAGGCCCTGTGCTGAGGGTGATGGGGACAATGGTGTCACAGATTAGGTTCCCTGGGAAGCAAACTCTGAGACAGATGTTAGTGTGTAGGAGGTATATTGGGGAGTGCTCACGGGGTCAGCACCTGTGGAAGAGAAGGTAAGGAAGCTGGATGGGGTAGATGGAGAGGTTAAACTGTGATGCAGTTTCAATGGAAGCCTCAGGCAACCATACGAGGAGTTTAGAAGAATGAAGAATGACCTTTCAGAGCTGTTCTGCACTGGGGCAAGAAAGGCTGGGCCTTCATACATCTGCATCAATATTGGCCACTCCTAGGAGGGGGTGCAACCTTGGGCAAAGTGACTTTTTTCAGTTTTAAGCTTTTTGCAGTCCCCAAAGCTGCTGGTAACAGAGGGCTCTCCTCCAGCAGCTCTCCCAGAAACTACAGTACTAAGTTCTTTATTCTTTTTTTCCCTCAAATTCTGCCAAGTCCCAGGATAAGTCCTTTTTTCTTAAAGGGAGATCTGGGGAGCATATCACAGCATCCACCATAAATGGTGGCCAGAAAATTAAGTGTCTAGTAGAGGCGATGAGTAAAAATCTAATTCCAATGTTGTGTGATAGGGACTACAATAAGAGTGAGTGTCTCATAGCAGAGGAATTTAATGTAGTTTAGAGAGGAAAAAGGAGTAGCAGATAAATTCTGAAAGATTATTGGAAATTAGAGAGACAAATGTGAATGAAGAGGGCAGACTGGAAAGCTAGGAGGTTAGAAAGTAAGTAATGCTTAGGGAACAACTTCCAAACTGGATTCTTAGAGTACAGTTAGATATTCTAAAAGAAGTAAGGTATAAACTGAGATATGAGGGATAAGCAAAGCCAGTCAGGTGAAAGGAGTGTGTATGGGTTAGGGGTGAGTAGGAGAGTGGGGCTTTATAGACAAGAGAGCTTATGAGAAGGCTTGAAAGGAGGAAGTGAAGGAGGGAGAAAGAGGTGGAGGGAGGGAGGGGAAGAGAGAAAAGGAGTTGAGTAATTGAAGGAGGCTCCAGTTTGGCTGGAGAGTGGACTTTGACCATGAAGGTTTTTGTGTACTGTGTAAACAAGTTTAAACTTTATCTCGGGTGCAGTGGGAAAGCTCTGAAAGATTATAAACAGAAGAATGACATAATCACTTTTGCTGTCATCTGTCATTTATCTCAGCATACCTCATTATTATTTATTCTCTTAAGGTTTATGTATGGCACCACTTAGGTACAACTGAATCTGAAATAATTTCATTTTCACATCCTGTCACATAGCTACTGTGTTGTGTCAGTCAGGTCTTGACCTAGAATAAGAAATGTATATTGGGGTTAGACCTTAAGTAAGTGTGCGAGCTGGTGGGACAGGCTATGCGGGCTGTTGTGTTTCTAATCTTTACCTGTAAGTTGCTATGGTTCAGCTAGACCTATGATCAGGAAGAAAGGCTGGATATGAATGACAGCAAGGACAAATGGGAACTCAGAAAGATGAACTAGAACCCACGACTGTTTCTTACCACCTCCAATTTTGACAATGTGGGTGACTGTAGGAGAAGCTGACACGCTTCACTGTGGAGCGGCACGTGCATCTGGCCCAGGTCCTGGAGAAGCTAAAGGAGGAGGAGATACAGTGGGAGCCGGAGAAGCTGCAGATCTACGCACTTCTCCACGCCAGCCAAATGGGGCAGAGGTCAGTGACGATGTGTGTGGGCTGCCACAGTGCCTGCTGCTCTGCACTTACCTTCAAAGGGCAATGGCTGCTGCTTCACTCCCACCTTCCAAAGCTCGTGAGAATTTCTCTTGTGGCCAGTGCTAGCTTAGAACCATACACAGAAAGGAATTCTGGGAGGCATAATTCTAGCTCCAGTGAGTTGAAACTGTGCCAAAACCACCACGTATGTTTTCAGTACCCTTAGGACTATTAGGTATTCTACTAAACACTGTGTACACATGCACACATTATATATATATATAAATTATAAACTATAGACATATATATATACACATATATACACATGTGTATATATATAGTTTAATTATTTCAACATATACTGAAGGAATATAAACCTCATTTTATAGATAGGAAAAGAGATAGACTGAATGACTTGCTTTAGTAAGAAGGAAAATTGGCATTTACATTTATTGGTCTAATTCACAACCTATAATTTCACTCGCTATGAAAAATAGCCTTCTCTGCCAAGTATTATAGAAAGGTAGACAGATATACATATTAAAAACACCATTTTTGCCAACATAGCATATTTTGATATATCTAGCCCTAAAATGAAAAGAGTTAATGCACACTGATCCTTGCTAATGACTTTTGATGCTTGATACTATGATCTGTCTTTGGCACTCTCACAGTCGTCTGGCAGCTCCTCCATCACTGCTGTCATAGGGGAACTGTGGCTTTAACTGTCTTCCTAATTTTCTGAGGCTTACAGAACATTTTAACCATGGATATCCAGATCTGGGATATACATATCTATTATCATCAACCAAAGCCTAAAGTCCTCTAATGACTGCATCTTAAATTGTGAAGCCTCTCCTGATTGAACACCTGTGAACACCTTATTACCACTGGGAGAGATCATTACTGTGACGGGGAATCTTGAAGATCTAGAATCTGGGGAAAGAGGAGAGGTACTCCATACTAGGCTTTTCCACTTCAGTTTGCTTCTGTCACTTTCAGCTGCTAGTTTCTGCATCTCTTTACCTCCTTCTCCAAGTCAGGTGGATCTCTGCCTGAGTACGCAGAAGAACTCAAATAGCAGGGAATTAATTCCACTAGGAGCAACCCTCAGTCAGTGAGTGGTGAGAGATGGTATAAAATACGCCAGTTCACCCTCAGCTGGGATAAATCTGGAGCATATGATTTTATGATTTCACATGATTTTCCAGAATTTTCTTGTGGGCTTAAACTCCAGTCACTCACCATGTTAACTTAATAAAATAAGTAGTTTTACTGACTGCCTTTTCTTCCCTGACCTCCTTCCATGCTTCTATACAGGTATTTCCTACACTTTCCAAATAAACTATTTGTACTTGAATCTTTGACTCAGATCCTGCTTCTGTGGAAATCCAAACTAAGAGAAGAGAGAAGGATATGGAAGGGAGATGAAAAATGTGGAACATGGGATAATAGAGGGAAAGAACTAGAGAGAGAAACTGGAGAGAAAAAAGGAACTGGGTTGGAGGGAGAAGCTCCTGGGATTCTGAGGGACAAGAAAAAGGTTGTTTCCCTAATCTGAAAATAAAACTGCTTGGTGAGTCCCTTACATAGACCTGCACATAAATCACATCTGTGATGAAATCAAAATCAGCACTGTAGGAACTCAGGGGCAGAAGACATACTCATCTATCAGAATCATTGAAGGCCCCCAGTCCATTTTATAGCAAAGCTTAAATGGCACAAGAGACCTTTTATAAGAAAAGTTCAGTTTCATAAATGTACTGTCTATGTATTCATCCCAAGTCTGATTTTTCATTTTTTCCCTCTTTCCACTTGCATATCGAGAGAGAATCAGGAATTTTTCTGACTTTGTGACCCATCTTTTTCCTTTTAGATTTTGAAGTAGTCAAAATCTGGGCTGTATTTATGATAAGCAGTGCCTGTAATATGACTTGACATTTTCCAAAGTGTAATAAAAATTCATGCCAAATGCACTGACAACTAATTTCAGACTGAGTTTTTTATTGAGTAGCTCAGGAAATAAATAGTAAACATCTGAAGTATCATTTAGTTAGTGAATAAACCTCTAGTTGTATACAGTAACTTCCCCTGCCAGAGGACTCGCCTGGAGTTGTATCTGGGTTTTCTTTCTTTCTTTCTTTTTTTTTTTTCCTTTTTTTCTTTTTTTTTTTTATTATTATACTTTGAGTTCTAGGGTACATGTGCATAACGTGCAGGTTTGTTACATATGTATATTTGTGCCATGTTGGTGTGCTGCAGCCATCAACTCGTCAGCACCCATCAACTCGTCATTTACATCAGGTATAACTCCCAATGCAATCCCTCCCCCCTCCCACCTCCCCACGATGGGCCCCAGTGTGTGATGTTCCCCTTCCCGAGTCCAAGTGATCTCATTGTTCAATTCCCACCTATGAGTGAGAACATGCGGTGTTTGGTTTTCTGTTCTTGTGATAGTTTGCTAAGAATGATGGTTTCCAGCTGCATCCATGTCCCTACAAAGGACACAAACTCATCCTTTTTTATGGCTGCATAGTATTCCATAGTGTATATGTGCCACATTTTCTTAATCCAATCTGTCACTGATGGACATTTGGGTTGATTCCAAGTCTTTGCTATTGTGAATAGTGCCGCAATAAACATATGTGTGCATGTGTCTTTATAGCAGCATGATTTATAATCCTTTGGGTATATACCCAGTAATGGGATGGCTGGGTCATATGGTACATCTAGTTCTAGATCCTTGAGGAATCGCCATACTGTTTTCCATAATGGTTGAACTAGTTTACAATCCCACCAACAGTGTAAAAGTGTTCCTATTTCTCCACATCCTCTCCAGCACCTGTTGTTTCCTGACTTTTTAATGATCGCCATTCTGACTGGTGTGAGATGGTATCTCATTGTGGTTTTGATTTGCATTTCTCCGATGGCCAGTGATGATGAGCATTTTTTCATGTGTCTGTTGGCTGTATGAATGTCTTCTTTTGAGAAATGTCTGTTCATATCCTTTGCCCACTTTTTGATGGGGTTGTTTGTTTTTTTCTTGTAAATGTGTTTGAGTTCTTTGTAGGTTCTGGATATTAGCCCTTTGTCAGATGAGTAGATTGCAAAAATTTTCTCCCATTCTGTAGGTTGCCTGTTCACTCTGATGGTAGTTTCTTTTGCAGTGCAGAAGCTCTTTAGTTTAATTAGATCCCATTTGTCAATTTTGGCTTTTGCTGCCATTGCTTTTGGTGTTTTAGACATGAAGTCTTTGCCCATGCCTATGTCCTGAATGGTACTACCTAGGTTTTCCTCTAGGATTTTTATGGTATTAGGTCTAACATTTAAGTCTCTAATCCATCTTGAATTAATTTTCGTATAAGCAGTAAGGAAAGGATCCAGTTTCAGCTTTCTACTTATGGCTAGCCAATTTTCCCAGCACCATTTATTAAATAGGGAATCCTTTCCCCATTTCTTGTTTCTCTCAGGTTTGTCAAAGATCAGATGGCTGTAGATGTGTGGTATTATTTCTGAGGACTCTGTTCTGTTCCATTGGTCTATATCTCTGTTTTGGTACCAGTACCATGCTGTTTTGGTTTCTGTAGCCTTGTAGTATAGTTTGAAGTCAGGTAGCGTGATGCCTCCAGCTTTGCTCTTTTGACTTAGGATTGTCTTGGAGATGCGGGGTCTTTTTTGGTTCCATATGAACTTTAAAGCAGTTTTTTTTCCAATTCTGTGAAGAAACTCATTGGTAGCTTGATGGGGATGGCATTGAATCTATAAATAACCTTGGGCAGTATGGCCATTTTCACGATATTGATTCTTCCTGTCCATGAGCATGGTATGTTCTTCCATTTGTTTGTGTCCTCTTTTATTTCACTGAGCAGTGGTTTGTAGTTCTCCTTGAAGAGGTCCTTTACATCCCTTGTAAGTTGGATTCCTAGGTATTTTATTCTCTTTGAAGCAATTGTGAATGGAAGTTCATTCATGATTTGGCTCTCTGTTTGTCTGTTACTGGTGTATAAGAATGCTTGTGATTTTTGCACATTAATTTTGTATCCTGAGACTTTGCTGAAGTTGCTTATCAGCTTAAGGAGATTTTGGGCAGAGACAATGGAGTTTTCTAAATATACAATCATGTCATCCGCAAAGAGGGACAATTTGACTTCTTCATTTCCTAACTGAATACCCTTGATTTCTTTCTCTTGCCTGATTGCCCTAGCCAGAACTTCCAACACTATGTTGAATAGGAGTTGTGAGAGAGGGCGTCCCTGTCTTGTGCCAGTTTTCAAAGGGAATTTTTCCAGTTTTTGCCCATTCAGTATGATATTGGCTGTGGGTTTGTCATAAATAGCTCTTATTATTTTGAGGTACGTTCCATCAATACCGAATTTATTGAGCGTTTTTAGCATGAAGGGCTGTTGAATTTTGTCAAAAGCCTTTTCTGCCTCTATTGAGATAATCATGTGGTTCTTGTCTTTGGTTCTGTTTATATGCTGGATTATGTTTATTGATTTGCGAATGTTGAACCAGCCTTGAATCCCAGGGATGAAGCCCACTTGATCATGGTGGGTAAGCTTTTTGATGTGTTGCTGAATCCGGTTTGCCAGTATTTTATTGAGGATTTTTGCATCGATGTTCATCAGGGATATTGGTCTAAAATTCTCTTTTTTTGTTGTGTCTCTGCCAGGCTTTGGTATCAGGATGATGTTGGCCTCATAAAATGAGTTAGGGAGGATTCCCTCTTTTTCTATTGACTGGAATAGTTTCAGAAGGAATGGTACCAGCTCCTCCTTGTACCTCTGGTAGAATTCGGCTGTGAATCCATCTGGTCCTGGACTTTTTTTGGTTGGTAGGCTATTAATTATTGCCTCAATTTCAGAGCCTGCTATTGGTCTATTCAGGGATTCAACTTCTTCCTGGTTTAGTCTTGGAAGAGTGTAAGTGTCCAGGAAATTATCCATTTCTTCTAGATTTTCCAATTTATTTGCATAGAGGTGTTTATAGTATTCTCTGATGGTAGTTTGTATTTCTGTGGGGTCGGTGGTGATATCCCCTTTATCATTTTTTATTGCATCAATTTGATTCTTCTCTCTTTTCTTCTTTATTAGTCTTGCTAGCGGTCTGTCAATTTTGTTGATCTTTTCAAAAAACCAACTCCTGGATTCATTGATTTTTTGGAGGGTTTTTTGTGTTTCTATCTCCTTCAGTTCTGCTCTGATCTTAGTTATTTCTTGCCTTCTGCTAGCTTTCGAATGTGTTTGCTCTTGCTTCTCTAGTTCTTTTAATTGCGATGTTAGAGTGTCAATTTTAGATCTTTCCTGCTTTCTCTTGTGGGCATTTAGTGCTATAAATTTCCCTCTACACATTGCTTTAAATGTGTCCCAGAGATTCTGGTATGTTGTATCTTTGTTCTCATTGGTTTCAAAGAACATCTTTATTTCTGCCTTCATTTCGTTATGTACCCAGTAGTCATTCAGGAGCAGGTTGTTCAGTTTCCATGTAGTTGAGCGGTTTTGATTGAGTTTCTTAGTCCTGAGTTCTAGTTTGATTGCACTGTGGTCTGAGAGACAGTTTGTTATAATTTCTGTTCTTGTACATTTGCTGAGGAGTGCTTTACTTCCAATTATGTGGTCAATTTTGGAGTAAGTGTAATGTGGTGCTGAGAAGAATGTATGCTCTGTTGATTTGGGGTGGAGAGTTCTATAGATGTCTATTAGGTCTGCTTGTTGCAGAGATGAGTTCAATTCCTGGTAATCCTTGTTAACTTTCTGTCTCGTTGATCTGTCTAATGTTGATAGTGGAGTATTGAAGTCTCCCATTATTATTGTATGGGAGTCTAAGTCTCTTTGTAAGTCTCTAAGGACTTGCTTTATGAATCTGGGTGCTCCTGTATTGGGTGCATATATATTTAGGATAGTTAGCTCTTCCTGTTGAATTGATCCCTTTACCATTATGTAATGGCCTTCTTTGTCTCTTTTGATCTTTGATGGTTTAAAGTCTGTTTTATCAGAGACTAGTATTGCAACCCCCGCTTTTTTTTGTTCTCCATTTGCTTGGTAAATCTTCCTCCATCCCTTTATTTTGAGCCTATGTATGTCTCTGCATGTGAGATGGGTCTCCTGAATACAGCAGACTGATGGGTCTTGACTCTATCCAGTTTGCCAGTCTGTGTCTTTTAATTGGAGCATTTAGTCCATTTACATTTAAGGTTAATATTGTTATGTGTGAACTTGATCCTGCCATTATGATATTAACTGGTTATTTTGCTCGTTAGTTGATGCAGTTTCTTCCCAGCCTTGATGGTCTTTACATTTTGGCATGTTTTTGCAATGGCTGGTACCGGTTGTTCCTTTCCATGTTTAGTGCTTCCTTCAGGGTCTCTTGTAAGGCAGGCCTAGTGGTGACAAAATCTCTAAGCATTTGCTTATCTGTAAAGGATTTTATTTCTCCTTCACTTATGAAACTTAGTTTGGCTGGATATGAAATTCTGGGTTGAAAATTCTTTTCTTTAAGAATGTTGAATATTGGCCCCCACTCTCTTCTGGCTTGTAGAGTTTCTGCCGAGAGATCTGCTGTTAGTCTGATGGGCTTCCCTTTGTGGGTAACCCGACCTTTCCCTCTGGCTGCCCTTAAGATTTTTTCCTTCATTTCAACTTTGGTGAATCTGGCAATTATGTGTCTTGGAGTTGCTCTTCTCGAGGAGTATCTTTGTGGCGTTCTCTGTATTTCCTGGATTTGAATATTGGCCTGCCCTACTAGGTTGGGGAAGTTCTCCTGGATGATACCCTGAAGAGTGTTTTCCAACTTGGTTCCATTTTCCCCCTCACTTTCAGGCACCCCAATCAGACGTAGATTTGGTCTTTTTACATAATCCCATACTTCTTGCAGGCTTTGTTCATTTCTTTTTCTTCTTTTTTCTTTTGGTTTCTCTTCTCGCTTCATTTCATTCATTTGATCTTCAATCGCTGATACTCTTTCTTCCAGTTGATCGAGTCGGTTACTGAAGCTTGTGCATTTGTCACATATTTCTCGTGTCATGGTTTTCATCTCTTTCATTTCGTTTATGACCTTCTCTGCATTAATTACTCTAGCCATCAATTCTTCCACTTTTTTTTCAAGATTTTTAGTTTCTTTGTGCTGGGTACGTAATTCCTCCTTTAGCTCAGAGAAGTTTGATGGACTGAAGCCTTCTTCTCTCATCTCGTCAAAGTCATTCTCCGTCCAGCTTTGATCCGTTGCTGGCGATGAGCTGCACTCCTTTGCCGGGGGAGATGTGCTCTTATTTTTTCAATTTCCAGCTTTTCTGCCCTGCTTTTTCCCCATCTTTGTGGTTTTATCTGCCTCTGGTCTTTGATGATGGTGATGTACTGATGGGGTTTTGGTGTAGGTGTCCTTCCTGTTTGATAGTTTTCCTTCTAACAGTCAGGACCCTCAGCTGTAGGTCTGTTGGAGATTGCTTGAGGTCCACTCCAGACCCTGTTTGCCTGGGTATCAGCAGCAGAGGCTGCAGAAGATAGAATATTGCTGAACAGCGAGTGTACCTGTCTGATTCTTGCTTTGGAAGCTTCCTCTCAGGGGGGCACTCCACCCTGTGAGGTGTGGGGTGTCAGACTGCCCCTAGTGGGAGATGTCTCCCAGTTAGGCTACTCAGGGGTCAGGGACCCACTTGAGCAGGCAGTCTGTCCCTTCTCAGATCTCAACCTCCGTGTTGGGAGATCCACTGCTCTCTTCAAAGCTGTCAGACAGAGTCTTTTGCGTCTGTAGAGGTGTCTGCTGCGTTTGTTATTGTTTACTGTGCCCTGTCCCCAGAGGTGGAGTCTACAGAGACAGGCAGGTTTCCTTGAGCTGCTGTGAGCTCCACCCAGTTCGAGCTTCCCAGAGGCTTTGTTTACCTACTTAAGCCTCAGCAATGGTGGGTGCCCCTCCCCCAGCCTCACTGCTGCCTTGCCGGTAGATCACAGACTGCTGTGCTAGCAATGAGGGAGGCTCCGTGGGCGTGGGACCCTCTCGGCCAGGTGTGGGATATAATCTCCTGGTGTGCCTGTTTGCTTAAAGTGCAGTATTGGGGTGGGAGTTACCTGATTTTCCAGGTGTTGTGTGTCTCAGTTCCCCTGGCTAGGAAAAGGGATTCCCTTCCCCCTTGCGCTTCCCAGGTGAGGCGATGCCTCACCCTGCTTCAGCTCTCGCTGGTCAGGCTGCAGCAGCTGACCAGCACCAATTGCCTGGCACTCCCTAGTGAGATTAACCCAGTACCTCAGTTGAAAATGCAGAAATCACCGGTCTTCTGCGTTGCTCGCGCTGGGAGTTGGAGACTGGAGCTGTTCCTATTCGGCCATCTTGCTCCGCCCCCCCAAAAGGTGTCTGGGTTTTCTTTCACTTCTCCTTCTCTGACAGTGGGCTCCAAATGGTTTCCTTACCTGCCACTACTTTCTTTTGGTTTGCTTGTTCTCTCATATCTTTACTGGGCTGGAGTCACGCACAGTCCTCATACAAACTGTAGAACAACCTACTCTCAGATTCCTGTTGTTTACCATCATGAAAACTTAACTATTCATGAAATAAATATAAACTAAGATTGATCACCAGTCCACCCCCCAAATACAACCAGCATTTTCTTAGCGAATGAGTTCTTTTAAATAGCTAGGGTACAACCAGTTTTAAAGTTGCATTACATTAGCATTGAGTAGACACTAAGATATAGATTTGGTCCAGCTCTCATAATGATTCCTTTGCCTTGCAGTATTAATGAAGACTGTGGTAGATGCAGCTGAAAATGCAGTATTAATAGGTTCTAGGCCACTGTTTCTACCCTCATGATTTTTGTACTATCTGTACTCAAATGTGCTTAGTGTTTTTAATGAGTCACTTTAAAAACTCAAGATATTTGTCTAACAAGAAAATTAAAATCACTACCACAAATACAAAGTTTCATTTTTCTAATTTTTACTAAAATGGATGCAAAATTTTAAAAACCTAATTTGGTCACTGAATCACCTAAATACAGCTCATAAACCACACTTTGGGAAATATTGCTATATGAAAGTATTTCCAGTGATTCCATTTTTACTATGAAGCAATGCTTGTAGAATTAGTTGACATGGTGATATCACACTGATCATCTATGTCTAACTCCCTCTAAAGAAAATATTTTCTTCATACAAAGCATGTATTCTGACCACAGTGGAATAAAAATAGAAATCAATAACTGAAGGAAGACTGGAAAGCACACAAAGATGCAGAAATTAAACAACCCATTCTTGAGTAAAACCAATGTAGCAGGAAAGAAAACAAAAGGGAAATTAGAAAGTATCCGAAACAAATGAAAAAGTAAACACAAAATATAATTATTTATGGTATGGAAGAAAAGTAGTACTAAGAGGGAAGTTCAGGGCAATAAATGCCCATATTAAAAAAAAGAGAAAGAGATAAAGATCTCAAATAAACAACCTAAGTCCAAAGTTAAAGAAAGGAAGGAAAGAGTAAAGGTTAGAACAGAAATAAAATAGAAAATAGAAAAACAATAGAAAAAAAAGATTGGACTGAGGGTTGGTCCTTTGAAAACATAAATAAAATTAACAAACAGTTAGCCAGACTAAGGTAAAAAGAGAGAAGCCTCAAAATAAATAGTGAGAAATGAAAGATGAGACATTACAACTGATGTCACAGAAATAAAAAGGACCATAAGAGACCACTAAGAACAATTATACACCAAAAAACTGCTTACATAGATGAAATAGATAAATTCTTAGAAATATACTGACAGACACCAGTCAGGGTTTTCCAGAGAGACAGAACCAATAGGAATGAATGAGAAGGAATTTATTAGGGAAATTGGCTCATGTGATTATGGAGGCTGAGAAGTCCCATGAGAAGTCTGCAAGCTGGAGACCCTGGTTTGACACTGGTAGTGTGGCTCAGACCAAGTCTGAAAGCGTAAGAACCAGGGAAGTTGAAGGTGTACCTCAGTCCAACACTGAAGGTCTGAGGACTAGGATGGGGGAATGTTGGTATAAGTTCCAGAGTCCAAAGGCTGGGGAGCCTGAAGTGTTCAAGGACAAGAGAAGAATGTGTTCCAGTTCCTGGAAAGAGAGAAAATTCACCTTTCCCTTGCCTTTTTGTTCAATCTTGGGGCCCCGGCCAGTTGTATAGTGCTCGCCCATATTAAGAGCAGATTTCCATTCAATTCAACTGGGGTCGAATCCTGATTTCCTCCTGGAAACTGAAGAATACACCCAGAGTTGTTTCAGTAGGGAGGGAGCTAATATATTTATCTACCATTGTCAGTCACTGGGTGAGGGCTACTCCTGGGATAACTACCTGGCAATTCTCAACCTTCCCTGTGTTTGAGCTAATCAACATTTCCTGTGGACAAAGAAAGCTCTAGACAGAGAGTTGCAGGGGCTGTGTATGGGAACTGAAGCTGCAAAGGGGGTGCAGGTTGGATTACAATGGATCTTCTATATAAAATAAGCACAGGGTAATACAGGAACATGTAGGAAGACCTAATCCAGTCTTGAAGACTCAAGGAAGTCTTCCTGGATCAACATATCTTGTCAATAATAATAACAAACATCTAGAAAGAGCATTATAGCTTATAGATCATGTTATCTCATATAATTATTCCACTAACTCTGTAAATGATTATTTTGACAGAAAAAAAGCTGATACTGAGCAAGCTTAAATAAACTGTTCATGACCCTTGAACTCAAGTCCAGGACCTTTTTGTTTTAAATACAGTTCTCTTTCTCCAACATGATAGTTTGAAAATGTTGACTGTCTTCTGTGAACCTGCTGGAAGGCTACTGGGACACTATCTGAGTTCTATTAATTATTTAAAATGTAACTAATTTGGTAGAAGATCATTTATCTGGACCTCTAAATACTAAGGTATTTAAATAAGGGAATTAGTCTCCAAGGAAACTTTTAAACAACTATTATTTAAAACATCATCTCATTGTAATAACTGAACAGTGATTTGCTACATGTGTGGCATTTAGAAGCATCAAGATGGTGTGAGCCCTGGTGCTACTGAGACCTACTGCCAGTATCATGGTGATCCAATCTACAGACATCAGTGGGGAATAGGATTCACACAGGATTCAGAAGTTATTTCAGGTTGTAAGAATCTCATGGATTTTATGAAACAAAGGTCATTTGTACAGAGCAAAAGATACTCTAAACGTACAAGCTGAAAGAAATTTGAAAAAGGGGATGCAAGAGCAATCTGATAGCACTCATTAATCTTATTGATGTGTAGATGCATCATCTCCTTCTCCAGTTTCTGCAGATGCTGATACCACAAATCATTAGGAATTTCCTGATCATTTATTTGTTCATGTTATTCCATGATATTTATGTGTGTGTTGGGTGGTGGTGGGGGCAGGGTAAAGAAGTAAGTGTGCATCACCAACTTTGATTTTTAGTGGAAAAATTGATTAGTAATGTATTCATTCAATTAATAATTTATATAATATGTCACACTTTCACCCCATTTTCAGATAAACTCAGAGTTTTGATTAATGAGACGTTACAAGTATTTGATATATATTTCACTTCATTTGTTTGATAGATTTATATTGAGTGAAAGATTTTGTAAGCCAAATATACACATTTTAAACTTGTTTATTTCTTATTGAAACTTCAACGTAGATTTTACATTCAATCTAGCTTCTGCCCCTTGCTAACTGCTGATTTTGGGCAAATTATTTGACTCTTCTTTGTTACATTTCTTCATCTGTAAAATAGAGATTATTATCTACCATTTATTGAATCTTTCCACTGTATCAGGCACTTTGTTAAGCACGTTACAAGTGATACTTATAAAATATTACTTGTATGAATGTAACATCTATTCTACATTCTCAAAGCATATTTTATGCATTATTGAGTTGTTTTAGAATTAAAGTATTTAAACTCCAAAGATACCATTATTAATCCAAGTCCTAGACATTTGTATAAACTACCTTCTACTTAGAGTTAGCATTGTGTAATGGTTAAAGGTACAAACTCTGGAGCCAGATTGCTATTACTAGTTATATGAATTGGACAAGTCACTCAGTGTCTCTTTGATTTAGTCCTTTAATGTGAAATGGGTACAGTAATTTACTAAATAGGGTTGTTGTAAGAATTAAATAAGCTAATGTGTTCATAGAACTTGGTGCAGTGCCTGACATAGAGTACACATTAATAAATATTTGCTATTATTATTATTATTGTTACTGTTACTCTCCTAAACAGTATGCGGCCTTAGAGGGCTTGCCAAAGCAACTAATAACAGCAAATTTTTGCATTACTGCTGTTATTTTGCATTGCAGAGATTCCTGGTATGCTTTACAACAGTGAAACAATGGAGACCTAGGGTTAGAACTCAATAAATTGACATTTTTTTTCATGGGCTTAAATATTATTTGCAAGATGAAATTTAAAAAATGTATATTCACACTTTCACATTGTTGCATCGTCCTGGGAAAAGATAAAGCATATTTCTGTTGCATAGAAGGAATCTGTTTGGATTCAGTATGTAGACACCTACGATGTAATTTGCCACATTTATGATCTTCCTCCTGAAGCAAATGCTTCCTGCTAGGTTGTACAGACACATTTTTTCAATCTCTCTTCCTTTATTGTTTGATAGGTACCACTGTATTCCTGGAGATCCAAATGATAAAACTGCAGTGAGTTCTAAGGAGTTCTACCTATATGGTTGATATGTGGAAGAATTGATGTTCTGTGACCCACATTTCTCTAGTAACAGATGACAACCTAAAGGAAAATGTCCATTAGTGCTGAACGGTAGCAAGGAGAATAAATCTGCATAACTCTGCCAATGGATAAAGTGTGATGAAAATGATTGCTTTCAACCTTGTTTCTTCCCATATCTCTATTCTGGGGTCCAGGGTTGTAGGCTATAATAAGGCTCTTCCCTGTTTAGACTATCCTGAGCTTGTCTACATTCCCAAATTTTCTGGTGAAATAAAAGAATGCCAAGAGTGACATGAACTGATGTGGGGTGGAGGGGGGCAGATTTACTTCCAAATTATTTTAGTAATTTTTTGATCTTTGGTATTTTCTTAAAATGATGCCTTGAATGTCTGGGAGTAGTCATCTCTCCTCTCAGATCTTACCCGTCGGTTGTTAACAGAATGGCTAAATTTGGTCTTAGTTTGTTTTCCTATAACGACTGGACTCACTATTCTAATGCCTAGCTTGATAAAACTTCTGGATAACAAAGGTAAATGGGCTCAAAGCAAAGCAAAGTTAAACCAGACCAGGTCAGGCAAAGCAGAACAAAAAGAGCACAACCTGCAAAGAAATCAACCAAACCAAAACTGTCTAGGCTAATCAGTATTTGGAAGGGTGAACTACATTCTTATAAAGTTGAAATCTTCCCTTATGGTTTTTGTTGTCTCCAAAAACCAAGCCAAGTCAAACCAATTTAAGCCAAACCAAACACCAACCAACCAGTTAATAAACAAGCAAAAATGTCCAATTTTAATTTCTATACCTTTTCCTTACCTGTCAGTTCAGTTCTCCAGAGTGACACATCTAAATGGGAGAAATTTATTTTAGTTTGTTTAAACAACTAACATTTATTTTAGTTTGTTTATTTAGCATGAGTAACTCCATTTTAGTTTGGTTTGGCCTGTTGGGGCCTAGTGCAAGAGCTTAGTCCAAAACAATGGCCTCTCATAATTTTGTTTAAAAAATTCCCCCTTTTGGTTCAGGTTCTCACTTAGGTGAGAGTGTGACCAAAACTTAGGGCCTTAGCGCTGCTCTCTGTTACCATCATTTTGGGTTTCTTGTCTCAGCACGTCATTTGTAGGTTACAGTATCCTTATGGTCACTCGTTTCTTTCAGCTTTTGTCATTCCAGTTGAAGAGAGACCATTTGACATTCTAGAGATGGCTGCATGCAAACATTTAAAACCTTTGAGAGAATACAGTACACCAAGGAGATTATTATTATAATCTCAGGGTCCCCATAAACCAAACCACCTATTGCATATCTATTTTATCTAATAGAGCTCATTGATAGAGAGAAAACTTTGCTTTCCAAACAATCTGTCTTTTGTCTTTCCCTTCTTTTATTTTTTTTTTTTTGGAATTGTATTTAGGAGGCAAACAAAAAATTTTTGTTATCTTTTAATATTACACAAAAATCTTGTTCAAGAGAGAAAACTAAAATTTACCCTTATATTAGTAAACTATTAATGTCAACGTCAATTTTTAATAAAACCTCATAGACAAATATATCCAATCTTAATCAGTTTGACTGTAAGGCAAGATTTTTATAAATCTTTTATAACTCTTTACAAATTTTTGGTAAAGAGCAGATTAGTACTTTAAGAAAACTCTGTTGTGGTTTTATTTCTATGTTCAATTTATGGAAAAACTGAATAATGCCCCTTTAAATTTAGTCAATATTTTCACACATAGATATTTTTTTACAAGGTTAATTTTTACAAACTTTCCACAACCTGTTTAGACTTTCAGTTTTTTTCTATCTCACTTAAAACAACCCTTTAACTCTCTAAACTTAGGCAAAAAATTCACATTCCTATGACTTTTAATAATCTTTTACCAAAAACACGTTTTTCTTTACATACTTTGCATGTAAAACTGTTTTTTCAGTAGTTTCAAATACATGTTACACTGTTAACCCTTAGTGACTTTTGCTTTTGGTGAAAAACCTTGGTAAGTTTGGGATTTTAATTAGGTACTAGGTGTGGAGCCTAGGACCCAGATAAAAATGCAAATAAAGTCTGACTCTTTCCAGCATCTCACTCCACGTGTCCCAGGCCTTACCTAACTGTAAGGCAGGCAAGTTGTACCGTTAAGAGTCATAGTGGCATTTTACAAATTATGTAGGAGGCCTAATCACCTTTAAATTGTCCAACATTTCTTGCATAAATTCCCTTTTGTGAATTTTTTCATGACTTATGTAGACCACCTACAGCATGCTTAGACTTTCTGACTTGTCCTAAACAACCTCTTTTTAAACAACCAGTCATTTTACTTTAGCTTAGGATGAGAATTTACTGTACAAGATCCTTTCTTATATAAAATGTCTTTTATTTAATACCTTTGCATAGCTAGGGGGCATGGCTGATTTCACATGTCTTCAGGTCTTATCTAGAATTTAATGCTCCAAAAATAAATTGAACAATTTTTAAAAGTCAAAGAAGCAGTTTATGACCTTAAAGCATTTAGCAAACTTAATATCTGACCTGCATAATTTAGACCAAATGTTTATACTTTTGAAGAAATTTTTATTTTACCAATAATTTTTAAACTGCCTTTATTTCCCAAAGATTATTTAAGTTACATGAACTAAAAGGCATTACACTTTTTACTTTTCTGACAAAATATTTCATTTAAGCTCTTATTTTTAAACCAATTAAAGCTCTTTCATATATAAACATCACACATATAATACATATAAATACACAGACAGCAAAAGATAAAGGACTAATTTTCCAAGCCAGGAATTGAACCCTGAATCTGAGCCACCATTGTGAAAAGAGAAAGCATGGCCATGTGGTCACAAGGTCAAGCTCCCAAGGACATACAACACAACAGGGAAACCTCATCCAGTTTTTTTTTTTCAGGGACCTGCAGCAAAGTTTATAACTAACCAGTTTGTGGGACTATCTTGAATAATGGGCTTACAGGTATTCTAAGCCCATGTTCTATCCTAAGGTACTCCTCTCCATTATAGGACACAGAAAGACACATAAAGCACACTAGATTCACTACAGCTTAAGATTAGTCTCGTGAGTCCTTTTTCCCATTAATTAAAATTTTACAGAGGAGATAAACAGTGATTTTTACCATTCATTCAACCAGTTTGCACAGAGAGAGAGAGAGAGAGGCCAGAAGTCTGACTGGTAAGTAATTCTTACCTTTTTGCCAGCATGCCAAGCTTCTGGGTTTCCTTACCCTGAGTGGCCCTCGTGACCTAGCTCACTGCACTATAGCCCTGGTGGCCAAGCCACAACACAAAAGAAAATTATCTTTTTCTTTTCTAGCCAGAGTAAAACACAAGTGACAAAACACAGACATTAACCACTCTGCTTAGCATCCAATATTAAACTGGCAAGGCTTAAATTTGCCCTTAGATAGGCTCCATCATCTTTAGTCCAACCTCCAACTAGGAGTTTCATTATGTGGTCTCTGGGCAAGATGGCCTCTCTGAGTAGTAGAAAAGATAAGAGAGGGAAAAGAGAGAGGGAAAAACATTGCCTATGGCAGGGTGGTGAAGGCAAAGAGCTCATGGAGGCCAGAGAAAGATCTGCCCACTCATTACAGCAACACCGAAAAATTCAGGCAGCCGCTTGTCAGTAACAAAGGGATCTTTTCCAGCAGTCCCATCAACTCTCAAATTTCCCCTTTTGGGGAGGAAAAAGCTCCTCATGTCCCATGGTCCCTCATACATGCTAATCCTGTCACCCATAGCCATCAGCAAAGAGTGCAAGGCAGATTATTCCAAAGAGAATAGCAGTTAACATCCCATAGTGCCAAACCGTGTTCTCAGCTGAAAGGGACTTTACTGAGAGCCCTCATTTTAAAATGTGCTTCAAGGTGTTGTTTATTTGGAATGTTCCACAGCAAGTTATCTTTAGTAAGATTTTGCCATTTTTGTAAGACTTTTCTGCCTCCAGGCCTAATGTATAAGCCACAAGGAACTCAGTTTTCCAGAAATTAAGGATCCCTCTGTCTTAAAATAATGATTTTACTCTCAGGTTCTCTTGATTAACTTAGCCAATGATCTATTTTTTTCCTACCTAAGTGCACAGGAAAAATGAAACAAACACAAAAATCCCTGAAATTTTGAATTTTCAGAAGTCAAATTTCATAACCCTTGCAATATTACTGCTTACTACCAGTTCCTGTCTGACCCAGTCAGATGTAAGAGGCCTCTACTTGGATCCAAGCCAGTTAATTCCCGATCAATCCATTCTGGACCCAGTCCAGTTTCTGTCATGACTTCCAAACCAGGTTTGGGTCAGGAATTTGCTCAAAGAAACTTGGGGAATCTCAAAACACAAATTCGTGGAGCACCAAAATCTGAGACGGAGCTTACCCAAGATTCCAAGCCACTCTGGGAAATCCTTGGACACCAGTGGGTCCTGCACCAGGTACCTTGTGTGCTCATTCAGCACTTCTGGGGGTTGCAGGAAGCTCTACTTCAGATCCCACTTCTGGCACCATCTGATAAAAAAACAAAAACTTTAGCCAAATTACATTTAAAGGAGTTTAACTGAGCAATGAATGATTCATGAATCGAGCAGCCCCCAGAATCACACAGATTCGCGGAGACTCCAGTGCAACCACATGGTGGAAGAAGATTTATAGACAAAAAAAGGGAAATGACATACAGAAATCAGAAGTGAGGTACCAAATGGCTGGATTGGTTACAACTCAGCGTTTGCCTTATTTGAACAGTTTGAACACTCAGTAGCGTATGAATGGTTTAAGTATGGCCACTAGGATTGGCCAAGTCTTAGCTATTGTTACAGATGCATACTCCTAAGTTAGGTTTTCAATCTTGTCTACCTATTAAGGTAGGTTGCCGTTTGTCCACAAGGACTCAAATATAGAAGTATGGTGTCCTTCTCAGGCCATATTTAGTTCACTTTAACAGGTATATAGCTAGAAGTAAAATTGTTGGGTTATTTGGTAACTATATGTAATCTTTTGAGAAACTACCAAACTGTTTTTCATAGTGGTTGCACCATTTTACATTCTTACCAGCAGTGTATGTTAGCACTTCTATTGTACTTTCACCTGATAAAAGCATTAGCTTTACCTTATCTCTTACTCCTATATCCAATTATCAAGCCCTCACAATATAGGGTTTCTTTGATGTGTGTTGAAAATTCGTGACTGGGCACAGTGGCTCATGCCTAAAATCCCAGCACTCTGGGAGGCCGAGGTGGGCAGATCATGAGGCCAGGAGATTGAGACCATCCTGGCCAACATGGTGAAACCCTGTCTCTATTAAAAATACAAAAATTACCAGGGCATAATGGTGTACACCTGCAGTCCCAGCTACTCAGCAGGCTGAAGCAGAAGAATCGCGTGAACCCAGGAGGCGAAGGCTGCAATGAGCTGAGATTGCGCCACTGCACTCTAGCCTGGGAGACAGAATGAGACTCTGTCTCAAAAAAAAAAAAATCCTTTCCATCCTCACTGCCAGTCATTATTTTACAACTTCACAATGATAATAGCCTTAGTTGTTCTTCCTGTATCTGATATCTCCTACTTTCTCCCCTGTTGTTACTCCAGAGTAATTTTTGTATGATAAAAATCTTTTCATACTTTATCCTTCCCTAAAATCCTTTAACACCCACCCTCCTCTCCCCAGTTTTCTACCCAATGTACATCAACTCTTCTGGTTCCAGCCTGTATCTCCAAGCTCACCTCTTGCAGTTCTGTCTCTGGCTTACTATGCACTAGCTATCAGAAAACACTTGCTGATTCCTGTAACCATATGCTCTTTCAGACCTTGAGGACTTTGTCCAAACTGCCTCTTTTGCCTGACATGTCTTTCTTTCCTTTTGTCATTGATTCAACTTTTGTTTATCATTGGCGGCTTCAGCTCAAGAGCCTTTCTTTTTTTCTTTGAAGACTTTCTTTCTCAATAGCTCCAGGGACAGGCAGTGCCTAGTTACCCCTGAATTTTATTGTTGCACACATCACATCATATGATGCTTTGTCTGACCCTCTCTTTAGACGATAAGATATTTTTCCAAAAGCAAGAGACTTAGTCATCTGGTTGTCCTTTCTCTTTTGAAATATGGGACAACTAAGGTAGGGAAGGCACTTGTTCAAGGTCATTGCATAAGTCTTTGTTAAACACCACGACTTCCTTCAAACCTGACTCACAGAAACTAAAAAATTATTGTTTATCTTTTTCCTGGATTAAGAAAAAAAATCATTCTTTTAGTGGTGTTGATGGGTCCCGAGTAGTGGGTAGGAATAAAGACCTATTATTTACTCTGATATTTAGGTTAGTTGGCTTGTTGGAAATATACTAGCTACAGAAGCTCAAAGTTCTAAAATTGACTTTAAAATAGCTTATTGGCAGATTCTTAGTTTGCTGGGGTTTGACTGAAAGCTTATTCAATGATATGCCTTTTCTATTAAGCATCCTAATGATATTTTTGCTGAGTGATCAATGCCCATAGTTATAGAGATACCAAGCAAAAAAATTCCTGCAAAAAAATAAGCTTTCTTTCTTTCTCTCTCTCTTTCCTTCTCTCTCTCTTTCTTTCTTTCTTTCCCTCCCTCCCTCCCTCCCTCCCTCCCTCCCTCCCTCCCTCCTTCCTTCCTTCCTTCCTTCCTTCCTTCCTTCCTTCCTTCCTTCCTTCCTTCCTTCCTTCCTTCCTTCTTTCTTTCTTTCTTTCTTTCTTTCTTTCTTTCTTTCTTTCTTTCTTTCTTTCTTTCTTTCTCTCTCTCTTTCTTTCTTTCTCTTTCTCTTTCCCTCCCTCCCTCCCTCCCACTCCCTCCTTCCCTCCCTCCCTCCCTCCCTCCCTCCCTCCTTCCTTCCTTCCTTCCTTCCTTCCTTCCTTCCTTCCTTCCTTCCTTCTTTCCTTCCTTTCTTTCGTTTTTTACAGGGTCTTTCTCTGTCTGTCACCCAGGCTGGAGTGCGGTGGCATGATCATGGTCACTTAGCCTCGACCTCCTGGGCTCAAGCAATCCTCCCACTTTCGCCTCCCAAAGTTCTGGGATTACAGGTGTGATCCACAGTGCCCAGCCAAAAATACACTTTGGAAACTAGATATTAACCAGTAGCTATATTGAACAATATTGTTGGGTTTATTTTACATTACTAGATATTTCCCTCCAGTTTTGTTCACATCAAATATAATACAGGAAATAATGTAGTGGTTCTAGAAGGATATGTAAACAGTTTCTCTCTTGAGGTAGATTAAAATGCCTTTGAAAATCTGTCTAGGCTGTTTTCCAAGGCAGTGGAAATAGACTTATAAGCAGTTATTATAGACTGAATGGGTTTGTAAAGTCCTAAAATGTAGGCTGCATTTTGAGGCCACTTTCTGAGGGAGAATGGTGAAGGTTATAGAATCAGGAATAAGAGCTGTTAGAGTAATAGATTTCTTCTAAGCAGTCCAGATGTACAGTAGTACTTCTAGTCTCATTTCATGTCTTTGTGTAGACATCAGATGGTGAGTTTTTATTTCAGTTCTAGACATGAGTAGTTTTTACTATATCTATCTTTCTTTTCCTTATTTATCTAACTCAGGCTTGGCTCCCATCTAATTTGTCAATAACTTGCTGAATTTGGTTTCCGACTTGTACAAGACAACCTATCATATCACATCAAAAGGATTCTACACAGTTCTGGTTATATCACTCCTCTTTATTTGTGCCTTTATCAAGCAGCTACCATTTGCCAGGCATTGCCTAGGCACTGGCACAGAGAGTTAAGATTGTTTTTGTACATTCTTCCCGGGAGGGCAGACATTGCACAATGCACTATATACTTGATGCACAAGAGGTGTTGTTAGTCACATCAATTGAGAAAGAAAACGTGAGCTTTTTAAGAACAGGAGACTGCATGTGTAAAGACCCTGATGTTAGAAGAGCCTAACTGAAGTGTAGCAATCATGGGGGAAAGTAGAAGGAAACGAACATGAAAATGAATATAGTCCAAATTGTGTAGGGCTTTGCAAACCATTTTAAGGAGTTGGAATTTTGCTTCATGTGTGATGGGGAAGCCACTGAAGGGTTTCAAGCAAGGAAACAATGTGCTCAGGTTGACATTAAAAATATCTTTGTTTCTGTGTTGAGAATGAATTGGAGAGGGGCAAAAGCTGAAGCAGAAGACCAGTTAGGAGACTATTATACC
Organism: Macaca mulatta; assembly: GCF_049350105.2. Taxonomy (NCBI): domain Eukaryota; kingdom Metazoa; phylum Chordata; class Mammalia; order Primates; family Cercopithecidae; genus Macaca; species Macaca mulatta. The sequence continues at coordinate 28,829,084 of NC_133407.1, forward strand.
CATTTGAGTGAGATACGACACTGGCTTGGGCAAGGAGGGGTTCAGTTAAAGTGAGAGAAATAGAAAAATTCAAGAGATGTTTAGGACTTTGATTCTAGAGAATGTTATGATTGGATATAGAAGATAAAGGAGAAATAAAAGTAATGATGGATCACAATTATTGATCTTGAAGAACTGGGTGGATGACGATGGAATTAATCTGACATAGGAACAATTGGGACAGATAAAATGAGTTCAACTTTACATGGTTAGCTGAAAGGTATCTGTGAGCTTTCCATATGGAGATGTTCTTAGGCAGTTGCATGTATGGGTATGAACTCAAAGAAGGTAGGTTGGAGATGTAGATTTGGGTAATCTAAGTTGTCTAGTACCATGTGAATAGAGGTCATCTAGAGAAGACTGTGTAGAATGAGATGAGAAGAGGATAAGAAGTTAGCCATGAGCGATGCCAAAAATCTTGAGTGGCTTCCAAAAGCCTACAGAATGAAAATCCAAACATTTATGTTGGCATTTAAAGCCATCCATTTTCTTGTGGTATTTCAGTTTCAAATTCTATTACTATTCCTCAACTTACCTAACTGTGCTACTATCCATGTTGTTTTTCAATCTGAATTCTCTTTTTTTCCTCTGTTTATTAACATTTTTATCTTTCAAGGCTTGAAACAACTGCTATTATACCTTGAAACCTCTCTGGATTCTAGAGTAGATATCCACTAAATGTGGAATGAATAAATTAAGGAACAGGGTATAGTAAATGCATTTGATTTACTCCAATGAAGAAGGAAACTATCATTTATTCAGTATCTAGTAAGTGTCAAGAATTGCGTTGAGCCCATTACCTATAGAGTTTTCTCTGACCCTCACAACAATCTGTAGAACAGACGTGTTGCCATTGTTCCTATTTTACACACAAGGAAAATGCCTGTGGCATTTCCATAACATCACAATGTTTTTTAAATAAGTTATTTCTCCCATTTGCACAAATCATCAAAAAACACCTGAGTCAAGAAATAATCCCAAACTCAGTAAGTCACTAAAAATTTAATGTCCACGAAGTCACCAAAAAATTAATGTCCTTTTTTTTTTCTTTTCCCTTAGGTAAGATTTTATCCTATTATATTTTAATGGCAATAATTACTTTTTTCTCGTTAATGCCTTCTCCACCCTGCTTCCTTGACAACAGGTTGAACTTCACTCTCAGATTAAATCCTCCAATTTGGTAAATGACCTATTGTTTTTCACGCCCAATGACCAATTTAATTCAACTTAATAAACATTTATAAACCAAAATACTACATGTCAGGTACTCTGTTGGATGTTGGAAGAAAATACAAAGATGGGTAAGACAAGCCACCTACTTCCAAGGGTTCTACAATCTCACAATGGAGTTAATTTAGAAAAACAAATATATGCAATACGAAATGGTCCATTTATTTATTCGCATACTATTTGTCACCTACTGCGTATTAAACGTTACGGTAGCCTCTAGGGCTAGATTAATGCAATATTATTATTATAATATAATAATATTATTATGTAATATTATTATATACCAATGCCCTGCCTTGAGCAAAGGCATTCTCTGCAAGGAAAAGTAAAATGATAACTCTAAAGTAACAGACAACACTCAGAATAGCAACCTTGAATCAATAAACATTTAAAGATAGACAGAAGTCAGTATCTAGAATAATGATATTGCCTTTGCTTTGTGTTGCTGGATCTTTTCCCTAGTTACACAGAGGAACATATGGAATATGTTGGAGTGAACTGCAGGAGTTATGCACTTTGTAGGAATAAAGAGTAGAAAATATTTTAGAATTTCAGTGCAGAGTGGTTGTCATCTACTGTAATGCTTCCCAAATGTAAATGTGTGAGAAATCACTTATGGATCTTGCTAAATGAGGACTCTGATTCCATATTTTTGAGGTGGAGATTAAGAATTTATATTCCAAGTTCCTGGGCTGCAGATTATACTTGGTATGATAAAGATCAAGTGTATGAAACTTTTATGATTGGCTTAGTGTTTAATAATTATTATTATTCATTTTTAAAAGTGAGAAATAAAACTTGGAGAGAGTCAAAGAAAATATAAATGATTACTCTCAAAGAAAACTAAATAACTCTGAGTGGCTGGTGTCCCTTTCTGGAAGTATTTTCTGGCTGGGTTTGGTGTGGGGGAGGGGGTGATTTATAGGGCCCTGGACTTAATAGGGCCCTCAGTCTAGGGTCTGTGGCAGTAGCGCTTGGTGATGGGGTTTCTAAATCATTAAAGAAGGAGCACTGTGGAACTGGATTATTGAGCCTAAATTGGGAGCAATAGGGAAAGTATGGGTCAGAATGGAGAGTCAATATACATTCTGGCAAAGAGCAGGAGAAAAGAAGGTAAAAGAGGGAGGAATTTCCTGAACTCAAAGCTGCAGGGATGGACTTTCTTTTCTATTTTCCATGACCTCAACATGGGACAAGCCCAGAGAACTTAAAGATATAGTCCAGGAACTGACAAAAACTATATTTTCTCCTTGTGCTTTGTGTGCCTCTTCTAGATATAGAAGAAAGAGAATATTCCACGTTCTCACTTGAGAATGCTGTCCTTAGTACCGAAGATAGGAAGCTTACAACACTGGGAAAGAATGGAGTCAAAATGTCTGAGTTTGAATCTAGACCTTCCAATTTACTATTCATAGGGCATTACACAGATTATTTACTTCTGAATCAGTTTTCTTATATGCAAAACGAAGGAAACAATAGTGCTAACTCCATAGAGTTCCAGTGATGATTAAAGAAAGTGGTGCACATAAAAGATTTTCCATTTTTCTTGGAAGACTGTAAATACATTTATTATTATCACCAGTCACTGGATGGAGCCTTAGCAACACACAGTTTCTATTGGCAATTACCTATGCCCATTTAACAAGCTCTACTGATAACAGCAGACACTGCTCTAGACATTGTGGGTACAATGATGAATACAAGAAGTTCCTTCTCTCAAACTACTCTCAGTTTTGCGTAGAAATGGGATCATGTACGATAAGTTTTAATACGATATAGTTAACTGTGTTCTAAGGGATAAAGTAAGAGTATGGGGGGAGTGCATCATGTTCTTTTCCACCAAATTTTGGGATTGGGTGAAGGAAGTGTGTAAAGTGGGAACTCGCCCCCACTGAGCAAAAAATCTGTAAGGTGCAGCCTTGCTAGGACAGAAGTGTAAATGAGTGAAAGAATGCCCTGCTCATGCTGTGCATGAAGTCATAGCCTCATCATCAAAGGATATTTTCTTTTCTTTAAGATTTGGAATCATGTATGCAATTCTCCCAAACTTGATACAGAAAGAGATTTATAAGAAGCTTTAATTTGGGTTGAATGGCTTATTCTTAAACCCAAAAGGCTGGGTAAGTAATTGGATTGATGTGTGAATGTTAAGTGTGTCCTTGAGATCCAAGTAAAATTTGGGGAGGGGACCTGAGTAGTTTATTTATTAAATAAGTTATTTTCTGTTTTAAAAAGACATTGAGGAATAATTTAGGCAAAAATTTTCTTACATGATATCAATGAATCATAAGAACATTTCTTATCTTTATAAGTTTTTTGTCAAGGCCAGGTGTGGTCAGCCTGCGTGTAATCATAGCACTTGGGAGGCGGAGACTGGAGGAACGCTTGAGGCCAGGAATAAGAGACCAGCCTAGGCAACACAGTGAGACCCCATCACTACAAAAAACAAAACATTAGCCAGGACTAGAGACATGGCCTGTATTCCCAGCTTCTTGGAAGGCTGAGGTGGGGAATCGCTTGAACCCAGGAGGTTGAGGCTGCAGTGAACTATGAGAAGAATGAGACCCTGTTTCTAACAACAATAAATCAAGCCAAAAATAAAAGAAGGTTTTTTCTTTTTTTGGTTGTTGTTGTTTCGTCTCAAAAGGAAGGAGGGGTCATAAAGTAGATTCAAAACCTTTCAGAAAAAAGAAAATAATTTACTGAATGAACATTGTTATAATTAAATAATAGAAATTGTATAAAAGAAAAATTATCTTCAATAAATTATCTTTATTTTCAATAATTTCTATCATTTCTATCACTTTTGCCCATTTATACGGTGTCTTTTATGTAGTTTTAACTATAGCATAGGATATAATTTAGTATCTTTCCAAGTAATACTTTCAAATATCTCATATCATGTAGATTCAATTTATGAATTTGTCAAATCCTTTGGTTTTGTGAAGAGATCTATCCTTATCCATAAAGAGTACAATTGAACTGTATTTAGTCGATAAAGGTATGTTCAATTTATCTATTCTAGCAAGCCTGGGCTCCTAAAAGTAACAGTAGTTTGACTGATATTTACCAGATTTTGATTTCTACTTATCAAGTCTTATTTGAAATTCACATCAATCAGAAAGAAAACTTGTACATGATCCATATATTTTACTTTTTTGTTGTTTTCTTAAGCTGTCATTCACCAAATGATAGAATAAAAGCAGTGTTGCTAGCTGAAGCTTTGGTGAAAAGCCCATGCTCTTGGAGAAGAGTTTTGGGTGAAATAGAGGTGTGGAAGAATTACTACTACATTGATGGTAGTGCGATCAATATAAGAGCCCTGGAGTTTGAATGATCAGGGTTCAAAACCTGCCTCTGCTACTTGCAAATTGCATGATTTTTAATCAAATTAGATAGATCCTCTGAATATGTTTTTTAAATGTAAATATGGGCCATTTTTAGTATTATTTCTTACAGAGTGAAAAGTTGGCATTTAACATTCTTAAGACGCAGTCTCTTAGCAAGGTCCAGGGAATGGGTTCTGAAGTCATATTGCCTCAATTGCTGTATGAATTGGCATTGATTTCTTAATTTCTATTCACTTCAATTTCCATATCAATAAAATGGGGATAATAATGTTATACACTTCATTTCATCCTTATAAAGGGTAAGTGAATTAATTCATGTAAAATAATTTAGTATAATTCTCAGCCTTTAGTAGAAACTCAATAAATATTTTAGTTTTCTAGTAGTGTGATATAATTTTAACCACTTTATAATAAAAAAGCTCTAATCACTTGGCTTCCCTAAGAGGAAACCCTCCTGTGCCTCCTACAACCCTAGTGACCAATTCTTTTTCAATTTCTTTCAAGGAATCCCACCTTTTGCTCTGTAAATGTTGGTCGTTCCTAGCAGTCTGTCTTTGGGCTGCCTCTTACCACTATATGTATTACATATAATCTCCTCATCACTTTATTCATGAGCTATACTCCAATTAAACAAGAATCTATAACTTTTATGCCTGAGTTTTTTTGCAGGCTTTAGTCTTACACATATCCAACTGCCTTACCCAAATCTTCTCCTGGATATTTGAACCAACATATTATTGGCTTCAATTTTTCACCCTTGTCTGCCTCCACACCCTTGCCATAGTCTCTTTGTGGGTAAAAGGTATTTACCCACCCTTTGACTTTGAACTTGGCCATGTGCCTTGCTTTGGCTATTGGAATATGGAGGAAAGTGATAGTATACCAGTTTTGAGCCTAGGCCTTAAGAGGCTTTGTGTGTTTCTGCATGATCTCTCCCACCTCTGCTGTCTTTATGGAAAAAAAAAAAAACCCAAACATGTCTTGAATAGCTCATTGGTTCAAGGAAGATGAATAGAACCTTCCCATCCAACCCAAGACTTGTGGTGAGAAGCAGATCCACCCATCACATCCTAAATCAAAGTTGCCCAGCAGAACCCAGCCTAGATCAGCCAAACTCCAGTCAATCCACAGGTATGTGAATGATGATAAGCAATCTTTTTTTTTTTTTAAACTACTGAGTTTTGGCATTGTTTATTTTGCATCAATAGCTAGCCAATATAATGTTTTACAACATCTAAAATTTAACTTGCCTGAAATTAAACTCCCTTTCTACCACCTACCATAAACCTGTTCCTTTGTCCTGTATTTCTTTTAATGGTTGATGGAGTCACCACTCATCACTCAGCCAGACATTAGGATATCATTCTTGACTAACATTTTCCTTATTCTCTACATCTCACAAATCTCCAAATTCAGTCAATGTCATTTTCTAACTAGTTCTAAAACCTGTTTTTTCTTTTAAATACCCATCTTCAATGTCACTGCCAGGGCTTATGGTGTAATACTTATTCACCTGGGCTATTGGTCTAATGGGTCTTCCTGCTCCCATTGTGACTGTCTCTGATCCTCTGCATGGTAACCAGAGTGATAGAAAATTTGCCATGTTATTTTGCTGTTGCAAATTTTTCTCTAGCCCTCAACACCCACCGGAGATGTCTGAGGTGCTTAGCATGACTCCAGACTTTATCATCTGGTCTTCATCTGCCTATCCAAATTCATTTCACACTTTCCTCCCATTACGTTTATTATCTATTGGTTTAAAACTATGTTAATTTCTCTCAAATATAGCATGAAGCTGCCTACTTGTGTGCCTTTGTAAATAAAGTGGCCCTTAGAATACTCTTCCATCCCTTCTCCACAGGACAATCCCCTGTTCATCCTTTAAAATACATCTTAGTCATCAACTCCTCTTGGAATCTTTGCTGGTTGACTTAGAGAGAGTTAATCATCTCTTCTGTTACTTGAAAATTGTTTACCACTAAACTTATCATGCAGAATTATGATTATAATTGTCTATCTCTTCTACAAAACTCTGAGTACCATCTGGGCAAGATCAGTGCCTATAATTTGTAGTTTTGAGCACAGAACTTAATGTGTAAGAGAATAGACAGTCAATACACATTTTCTTGGCTAAACAAATACTGTTGTGGAAATGAGGTCACTTTAGTCAACTTTAGGGAGATAAGGAGGGCTGACAAGCTGGATCAGGCAGCTCCCCTGATCCCAGAAACAACCCTCACTGCCCCAGAGGCTGGCTGTGTGCAATCAGGATGGTTGTGAACGTGGAGCAGGCTTTTGGAAAGGAGTAGGGTATGAGGAGACTTAGAGAAGAAGGAAGACTGGGTGGTAATGGGTGTGATCTCTTTCCGTTATTCCTCAAGCTTTAAAAGCCCAAGCTAAACTTCCAAAAGCATGAGTGTGACTGAATTTTTTGGGTGTTAACTACTAAAGGGACAAGTTATATCTGCTCTACAAGAAAAGATCTTACTGGGGTGTCACTCCCAGACGAAGGAGCTAAGGTTTTGAAGAAGTAAAGTTGGGAGTCACAGGAGTTTTGGAGTGTGCACTCAGATTTGCATAGGCTGTGAAAGATCTGTTTCAAGCTTTTAAACTGAAATCTCTAAGGTGCAAATAGGCTTAAGTCGGATCGAGATTACAATGTTTTTCTCATAGAGTTGATGGTTAGAGAAAATATTCCAAAGTACCTAGCACAGGGCATGGCATTTAGTATTTATCAGTAAAAGTAAGTTTTCTTTCTTCCTAAACTTCCTTTCAGAGGAAAGAAAAAGAGAAATCACTTTAATTTCCTCTCTAACTATCTCAATATAAACTTAATTTACCTACCTAGGTTTTTTATGGTTTAATTTCTGTTAAAATGTAAATGTCCTGTTTATAGGGCAATATCTTAAATGTAACAATACAAATGGACAATTTACAATTTAACAAGTTCTTGAAAGTAAAAATGAAGAGAACTACTGTTGAAATACTTGTTGACAGGTATAGTAGACATTTCTTGTACCCTTCCTCGCACCCTCTGGGCATACAATTTACCCCAGCTGTTTATGGAGTGATCAGCTTTGTGCCAGTGTAACCTCCCCTCAGCAGAATCTTCTGACTCTGTTTGTTACCTGTGAAGCTGTGGGAGTTCACCTAGTATTTACATAAGGATAATCTGCAAATGCACAGGTGTTAGCATCCCCGGGGTAACTCTTGATCAATGGGCAGAGTAGTTAGGGAATAAATGTCTCCTCTTCTGTCCCTGAGGTGTTCAATTCTGAGGCATATTCCACATGGCTTCTCAGAATATCTCAGCAGGACTGAGGTCTAGGTGCCCGCAGCAGTGACCAAGCCAAGACTGCACACTTACACTGACTTTCTCTCCTTTTCTGTTTCACTCTCACTGGGTCTTCAATTCTGTTGCTTAGAATTACTTCCCAAAATAACTACCTGTCTCAGACTGCTTTTTGAGACAAAACTCAGATTAAGAAAATAAACAAGCCCCTGTAGTTTCCCAACTCATAAGTAACCAGTTAAATTTTTGTGCCTTTTCTTAATTTTTAATTATGCATGCATGCATGCATGTATATATATGCAGGCTCACATGTATAATTCTGTTCTGGAACTCTCCACCCACTTTTGACCCATTGAAAGTCTCCTCAGCACTCAAAATCAACTCTTTCAGAACCTCTTTGATGAAAGTTTCTCTAATTTTTCATGTTAGATATTTTAAGACACATTATATTTTGCTTTGTAATACAGTTTTATTTTTGTTTATAGGTACTTATTTTCCCAATTATAAACTTCTAGTCAAGAGGACAGAGTTCATATCCAATTAGTCTTTGAAATATCATATTATCTGACTGAAGCAGTAAATTAATATTCAACAATTGGAGAAATATACAATTCTGCCTATGCTTGTTTTTTTAACACCTTCATCACACTATTTTTTCTTCCACATAATTATTTTTTTACATACTTTTCTCCTTTATGAATCATTTCATAGATACGTGTCTCATTTCACCAATTAGATTGTAAAATTTCCAAAGACAAGGACCTTTGCTTATATTTTTTTTGTGCATTTATCACATTTCAAATTACAGAGCAGGTATCTGGCAAACCTTTGTTGATTCTCCACTGATATAGCCTAGCCATCAGATGCTGAATATTTTTTCTCCTAACCACATCAAAAGCAGATCAACTCTAAGTTTAGAATATGATTAGAATCTATATCTGTGATAGTCCATGGCAATTAAAAGGGGCTTGTCCATGAATGTCTGAGAATGGTTGCAACTTATTTCTGATGATCGATCACTCCTGTTGAGAAAAAGAATCAAATGTTTACAGACACTCAGTAACCCCAGAGAAGTCAACTTTTGAGAAAACGTAGTTTCCACTGTTAAATGTCAGAACCTTTCAATACGGGACAATTGCTTGTTGATTTCTAAACATCAGAATTCACTTATCAGAGAGAAAATATTTAACAAATTCAATATTTGAAGAATGCAATTAGCAACAGCACTAACTTTCTCCAAAATGAGATATGGCATGGGAAGGTACATTCTTTAGTGGGTGCTGCCCCTCTCCCCATGAGAAGCATGAACATTTTTAAGATATTACCACGAAAATTTTGAGCTAGCCATGGTTCTATTACAGGTTGTCCATTTGCATCATGTGCAACCTTAGACAAGCCACTTACTCTCTGTATGCCTCGGTTTTCTTTTCTGTGTTACCTAGGTAACACGGGTATGATCTGAATGTGTCCCCCAAGTTCATGTGTTGGAAATTTGATTCCCAGGGCAGTGGTGCTGGGAGGTGGGGCCTTTGGGAGGTGTTTAGGTCATGGAGGTTCTGCCTTCGTAAATGGATTAATGCTGATATAATAGGAGCTTGTGTAATTCAGTCTTCCCTCTTTCACTATTCTGCCATATGAGGACGCAGAATTTCTGTCTTGCCCTTCTGACTTCCACTACGTTAGGACACAGCAAGAAGGCTGCCATCAGATCCTGGTGTCTTGATCTTGTCTTTCCCAGCCTCCAGAACTGGGAGAATAAATTTCTGTTATTTATATAAGTTACCCAGTCTATGACAGTCTGTTATAGCACTACAAATGGACTAAGAGATCTACTTTATGAGATTGTTAAAAGATTAAGATAAGGTAATCCATGTAAAGGACAGAAATAAGACAATCTGTTATTAGTTTAATAAGTAGCTTTTACTACTTATATTACTTTCTTTTCAGATTGTTAAAAAAGGAAATAATTTGACACTCATTAATATTAAATTGAGCAGTTTTTATGATCAGATTCAGTATGCATCTCTTGTTTTTTCGGCCTTTTTCCTGTTTTTCCTGTTTATGACTTTGCTATAGCACAGTAACTATAGCCACTTTCCCTGGGGTTCTTAGGGTTGAAGAGGCTGCTGCCCCTCTTCGAATGAATCCTCATTAAGCATGGGAAATATTAATTACTTACATTAGAAGTAGAAGGGCTGTGAAGTAGATGAAAGAGCATATTAGGGCAGTCAGCATGATACAGTTTTTTCTTCTGAGAAAATGTGAGCAAATGACAGGTATCATAAACTTATTAATTGTTCTAATATGGGACAGACTCACAAGTCTTGAGCATGGAAGTACTTGTATTAAAATTGGCAAAACAACTTGATTAAACGGTATTGTATACACAGATGTGAAAGGTAAATTTCATTAATAATTATTATTATGAATAAGAAGAACAATTCAACTCCAGACTCATTTTCTTTTCTTTTCTTTTTCTGTTTTTTTTTTTTTTTTTTTTTTTTTTTTTTTTTTTTTTTTGAGATAGAATGTCAATCTGTCACCCAGGCTAGAGTGATCTTGGCTCACTGCAACCTCTGCCTCCTGGGTTCAAGCAATTCTCGTGCTTCTGTCTCCTGAGTAGGGGGAATTACAAGAGCACACCAGCACGCCCAGCTATTTTCTGTATTTTTAGTTGAGACTGGGTTTGCCATGTTGCCCAGGATGGTCTTGAACTCCTGGCCTCAAGTGATCCACCTGCCTTAGCCTCTCAAATTGCTGGGATTACAGATGTAAGCCACTACACCAGGCCCAGACTCATTTTCTATGAGAAAAGGTGAAAAATTAAGAACAAATTATGTAAAAATAAAACAATGTTTAAATCTGTATGCACTTCCATTTAGTTAATAATAGAAGTAGACAAGCGAATAAGTGCAGTGTTCTAAAGACAAGTGAATGCCTGCTGACTTTGATGAGAGAAAATGCTCAGTTTAATACTAATGAATGCTAACTTTTCTTTTTTTGAGAGTCTGAGAAATTCGTGTCTCCGTGCTGCAATGAAGCTCATTGATTCTGTCTTCAAAGGTTTTTAAAAAATGTAAAAAATTTTGCCTTTTAGAGAAGACGATGCCGATGACTATTAAGTTTTTTTTTTTTTTAACTCCCCTGATTCATGTTCTTTTTAAGAGAGGTACATGATAGCTCCTGCTTCCCACTTCTTATCAAATAATTGGCGGATCCTATTTTTGTTCTCTTTAATCTGCTTACCTCTGCAGAGCATTCCAGAATTTGTTCTGAATAGGAAGATAGATCCTTTACCCAAGGGGTTTAATTAAAGAAAGAACAGTGCTCACAGTCAGCAATGAAGAAACAGGTGATGTGTAATACGTGAATAATACTGCCCAGGAACACTAACTGTAGGACTTGGAGGCCCCTCTCACCACTACCCACTGTGCGCAGATATAGATAAGTCAGGTTGCTGATCAAGTGTTAGACTAACGCATGAAGCTCAACAGGTGGCCTCAATTCCTGATGTGTTTCCCAGGAAACAAGTCACATACATAGATAAGCGTAACTACTTCTCTGAATGAAGAGATGCTTTTAATCATTTGTCTTCTGTCACCTTCTATCTTCATCACTGCATATGTCTTCATCACTGCACCTCTCTGACAGTTCACGGCTCATGATGAAAGAAACGGCAGAATAGCTAATGGGTGCTGGGCTTAATACCTGGGTGATAGAATAAACTATGAGCTAAACTGCCATGGTGCATGTTTACCTATGTAACAAACCTGCCTGCACATCCTGCACATGTATCCCTGAACTTAGAAGTTGAAAAAAAAAATCAAAATGATTGAAAACTTAAGAAAAAAAGAGAAAGAAATGGAGAGTTTTTTTTTTTTTTTTTAATTTTGCTTTTAGGTGACCAAAACTCACTATCTCTTTTCTAAAGATATAGTGCTTACTATTCACAATAGCAAAGACTTCTAACGAACCCAACTGCCCATCAACGATAGACTGGATAAAGAAAATGTGGCACATATACACCCTGAAATACTATGCAGCTGTAAAAAAGGATGAGTTATGTCCTTTGTGGGGACATGAATTAAGCTGGAAACCATCATTCTCAGCAAACTAAAACTAACACAAGAACAGAAAACCAAACACCACATGTTCTCACTCATAAGTGGGAGTTGAATAATGAGAACACATGGACACAGTGGCTGGGGGAGGGGGCATCACACACTAGGGCCTGTCAGGCAGTGGGGTCTGGGGGAGGGATAGCAGTAGGAGAAATACCTAATGTAGATGACCGGTTGATGGGTGCAGCAAGCTACCATGGCACGTGTATACTTATGTAACAAACCTGCACAATCTGCACATGTACCCCAGAACTTAAAGCATAATAATAATAATAATAAAAGATTTGGTGCTTAAACTTTGGCATCCATCAGAATCCACTGGTGAGCTTTTTCACAGAACACACAGTAGGGGCCCTTCTTTACCCTACTGAATCAGTGGTTGGGATTAGACATGTGGGTTATGAAAAAAGTCTCCAGGTGGTTTCCATGTATACCAAAGTAGAAAATCATCTGTTGATTCGGACAGATGATGCTGCATAAAGGTTTATGCTGCATAAACCTTGGACGATGTTGCTTCATAAACAACAGGAAATTTTGCTGTGTCTGCATAATGGAGCTACCTGGAAACTTTGAAAAACTGATGCTGGATTCCACCCCCAGAGATTCGGATTTAATAAGATATTGGGCTTTGAGAGTTAGGAAAGCTTCCCATGTGATTTCAGTGTTCAGCCAATGTTGTAGAACTGTGATCTAACTACCTACCCAGCCCGGGTGAGAAGCATTTTGACTATTCAAAGTGCTGTATTTTATATGAATATATATTATCATTGTCTCTCACATTTCCCTTGATAGAACTGCTATATTGGAAGTGTTACATATAGGACTGCTATTTATAAAGGACTGCTATTTATATTCATTTGTTAATTTGTTCATTTATTCATTTACACATTCATCACATATGGGTCCTACCACGTGCTGTGCCTCGTCCTAGGGATTGCAGCAGTGGACAAACAATACATAGTCATTGCTTTCATGGTGATTAATATAACCACGTGTTTTGAGTTCTCTTCATCGATTAGCTTCTGGGTTTGTTTCTATCTTCTTCTTTTGACCTTCTATCACATGTTCCGGATACTCCATTTCTACTGAACTCGTACTTTCCTGAAGGAATAACCTTTTCTCATCCTTCTTGTCTCTATTGTCATCTCTCTGTCTGATATCCCCTCCTCTTCCTCCTTAACTAGCTAGCTTCCACCCATCTTTCCACAATCATTTTGGCTATCATCTCTTTTGAGGGGTCTCTCTGGACTTGGGTAGATGTCTTTCCTTCACTTCCCACAGTCCCTTACATTAGTAGAATTGATCAAAAAAGAAACCTATTATATAAGAGGAAGAAAGCATATTGCATTTGATATTAAAACAGAATATATTAAATCAGTGAATTCTTGGTGGTCATTTGGAGAATGAAAGATGATATGGGTAAGATTATTGATTGTTTACAATTTTGTGGCCTTATACATTAGATGAGCCAACTGCAGCATTGCATTCAACCTAAGGGGACAGAGAGTCTAAAAGGGGCTGAAATTTATAGGTTTCCCTCCTAGTTGCTCTGGGTCCTCGTCATTTTATGATGTACTGAGAAGAGCAAAATGCAAACAACTCTAATAAGAGGCTGAAAAAGCAATGCTCTAATTAACTCTATGTAATTAACAGAAGTAATTTTTGAGGGTTTTATGCAATGCACAAAGGATAAGTCAAAGAGGAATGTTTCTTTCATGTTAAGTAAACAGTTGAATAAAGCGTGTGAACTGGGAAATTTTAGAAATATTGCAGATCCCTTGTGTGTTTTTTTTTTCTGCTGTTGTTGTTATAACCAGCATAAATAAATTAAATGTTTGTGAATTTTCATTGTCTCTTCTGTTCCAACTTGTGCCATCACTAGATGGGAGAAAACATAAGAACAGGGAAAGAATCAAGTCCATTGCCTTGATTGTATTCTTTATTCTTTGCTGCTATTGAGGAGGGTTAAACCCTTCCCAAGGGATTAGGGTAGGCAGAAGATGAAGTCTCTACTCTTTGCTTTTCAGTGTTTTCACTCTTTGCTTTTCAGTGTTTTCACCGTCTATCACAATTGTCATTTCTTCTGTCCCCTTGTTCAGTGCCTGAGGGAGGTCCTCAGGCTTTTCAACAGACAAATGTAGGTGAATTTCTACCTTGGAGAGGAAGTGGATGGTGGTGTAATAGGCGCACTTGTATTTCCTTTTTTGAACATACTGACTTGTCTGTGAGATGGGAAGCAGAGTCATAACAGTGAAGTGCCTCTCAAATGACTTAGATAGAAATAAAGGGACTAATATATAGACCTGGGAGAGATATATAACTGGATGGTGACCCAGTGGATTCCTCTAGAAATACGTGAAATAAATTTAATAAAATTGTATGGGTTGGGGGTGGTGGCTCACGCCTATAATTCCAGCACTTTGAGAGGCCGCGGCAGGCAGATCATTTGAAGCCAGGAGTTTGAGACCAGCCTGGCCAACATGGTGAAGCCCTATCTCTACTAAAAATTCAAAAATTAGCCAGGCATGGAGCCTGCACCTGTAATTCCAGCTATTCCAGAGGCTGATGAGGGAGAATCGCTTGAACTCCAGAGGCAGAGGTTGCAGTGAGCTGAGATAGCCACAGCACCCCAACCTGAGGGACAGAGCGAGACTCTGTCTCCAAAAAAAAAAAAAAAAAAAAAAGAAAAAAATTAAATGGCCCATAGGTTATGAGTCTTGACTGAAAGTGTTTGCATATTTTCAACAAAGGTAACAAAGAGAAGTGGCCGGTCAACTTAGTTAATTAGGAAAGGAGGGCCCGAGAGGTACTTTATCCATGCAAATAATCTCTAGGTTAAAAAAAACCCAAAACACCGTATCTTGGCAACTAACATGACCACTTGGTACCAAATGAATATACGCTCCTTTTGTGAAAGATGGATACTTTGGATTACAATTTGGTAATAACCAAAGCAAGAATCATACAGTTAATTTCTCTACCTTGGTCCCACACTCATCATGGAATCATTTATCTGTAACTTGCTTTTTCGTGGAACTCAGCATATTGAAAGAAAATGTGCTTATTATATGAATACTATATTGGATATTCTAGGCTGAATACAAATAATGTACATTGTTGTAAATGTAGTAATTGATATCCTGTTTGTCCACCACTCTCTTAGATTAATGCACACCGGACTCTCCTAGTAGTTACTCTACTTTGATATTTACCTTCCTTTACATTCTGGTTTTTGTGTTATGTACCAAGAAGACTGAACATGAATTAACATGATGCAAAAAACTAGTGTGCAATTGTCATATATCCAGTACACATTTTTAGAGTTGACCATTCTGTTCTTCTCAAAAAGTTTGTTGTACCTTTCATGGGTCTCCATATTTTAAAAAGTTAAAGAAAGGACTTCAATTATGTCTCCAGGTTTGTAAAGCTCTTAAGCATCTATTCTCTCACTGGCTCCTCAAAACAGCTCACTAACGTAGCTGGAACTGGTTTTTATTTTTTCATTAGGTTTTGAGGTGGTGATGGTTGTTCAAAGTCACAGGGCTTTGTATTGGTATAAGGAGAAGTTGAAAGCAAATTTATGTATCTTAAGCCAATAAAATGTCCACATCTCAAGTGTGAAAGAAAAATAAAATCTCAGGACCCCAGACTGACTATGCCAAAGGGAAAATTAAGCTTAGGAGCTGAATCTGCAAAAACTGCCTTCCTTTTGTTGCCAGATAGCTGTAATTTCGCATGCTTACTTTATCTATGTCTATTACATTTTAGATGTTGACTTTTCCCCTCACTCCTCTCTTTTCCCATGTAAAATGTGGATTCAGTGGGCACTAATCATAGCATCACATGAATGTAACACTTGCCTCACCATCTACTTTACTCTTTTCTTTTTTCCCCTCTCCTTTTCCTCCTGCCCACTGTTTCCCCTTTAAGTATTAAAGTCCTCAAAACCCTCTTTTGAAAAACAGGCCACGGACCCTACAGTAACTTGTATTTATTTTTCCTACGTGTATCCTTAACCTTGGCAAAATAAACCGCTAAATCAATTGAGGTCTGTCTCAGTCAATTTTTGGTTTATGCAAATAACATCAGATTGGGGAAAGGCATAAAAATTTCTCCGCATTAGTCTCAATGAAGGATTCCATCGAATACTTTCTGTGATCATTCTCTTAACTTTTGAAGAATCATTCTTCTATTACAATATTCTCTGTTCCTAGCCTTATTTTGTTTATTTGGTTCACTTCCAATTTATGTATTTATATACTTGACTAACAAGAAGAAATTACTATTTAAAATCAGAAATTTTCAGGAGAGAGGATGGTGGTAGAGGAAACCTTAAGGTTTCTACTAGTCTTAATGCTGCCAAGAGAACAGACTTGCCATTTGTTATGTCTAACTCATGATCAATTAGGGATTCATCCAACATAAAGTAGACTTGGCACTACATTTAGAAACAGTAGCCAGAGAGAACTAAAATACGCTAAGTAAATAGAGAACTAAAATACTCTAAGAAAAATTGTTGGATTATGGGGCATTTTAAGAAGGATTGAGGAAAGAGAACTAAGAGAAAAGAGAGGTGTTTAAAAAATTGGTAGAGTCTGGGGCATGAGCTTAAGAATGGCAGAGGGTGAGCAATCTATAGTAGTAAGGTCAACACAAGAACTTTAGGAAGATTTTCCTCATAATCAATTTTTAACTTTCTTTGTATTACTGTGATACTTAATACCTCCTTTTCTGCCCCTCTTTCTAAAGCTTCAGTAAAGTCAATTCTACACTTTTTTTTTTTTTTTTTGGTCAGTAGCTTATCTCTGTTGAAATCAAGAGAAGAGTCCAAGTTTTAAGTCTGGATCAATACAATATTGGAAAAAGGTAAGAATATGAGTGCCATGGTAAAATTATTCGTGAATTAAGCTACTTTTGCAGAAGCAGATAGTGGGAGACCGAGATGACTGTAAGAACCCAGGCTTCCAGACCATTTGCAGGAATCTGGAAGGGGTTTGAACTTCCCACTGCTAGGGCATGAGGTTTAGTTCTTGTCTTGATTTTAACGGGTAGGGTGACCCTAGCTGGCTTCTAGATTACTTAAAAAACATTATTATCTTGATTAGCAGAGCTCCTCCATAATCTTATTTGATTCGCATTTTATTACCTTTTGGCCAAAAGCTGTGCATTAAAAATTTATCATTACAACATACAGGGTTAATTTGTGCAGGGTTATGACACACTGTACAGTAAAGGCAATAGGGAGAAGTGATTATATAATAAACAAAGCCCATGGACTTGGTCAGAAGCAGATCACCTAGCATCAACTATTTTTCGTACTATTTACTTTGAGTATTTTAGTTCTTCCTGGCTGCTATTTCTAAATTTAGAACTCATCATCAATACAGTAAGCAGTTTTGGATTTCTTTTAGAGGTGATATGTATCTGATACATTATACATTCTTGCAAATTGACTCTAGTACACCTTCTTATTTTGATTACTCTTTGCATTAAGAAAAGCAGAAGTGTAAATCCCAGCACTTTCGGAGGCTGAGTCGGGTGGATCACGAGGTCAGAAAATTGAGACCATCCTAGCTAACACGGTGAAACCCCGTCTCCACTAAAAATACAAAAAATTAGCCGGGCGAGGTGGCGGGTGCCTGTAGTTCCAGCTGCTCGGGAGGCTGAGGCAGGAGAATGGAGTGAACCCGGGAGGCGGAGCTTGCAGTGAGCAGAAATCGCGCCACTGCACTCCAGTCTGGGCGACAAAGCGAGACTCTGTCTCAACAAAAAAAAAAAAAAAAAAAAAAAAAAAAAAAAAAAGGAAGTAAAATATGAAAAAACAAAGGCAAAACACCTAGGAATGCTGATTAGAAATATCAAATCCGTGTGACGATACCATATATATCTACTACAATTAAACATTTACTATATACTGGGGTCAGGGTTAAAATTTTTTAACATGTATTTCATTTAATTTTTAAAGCTCAGTAGAGAAGAGAATTATTATTCATATTAAATTAATGAGGAAACAAAGGTTTGGAGAGATTAATAACTTGCCAATGCTCACATAGAAAGTGTTCGAGTTTGGACTTGAACTTAGGTCTATCTCATTCTAAAACTTGTATATGCTATCTAGTGAATCCCAGCAAGGATCCAGATGGGACTACTTTAAAAAAGTCATATCACTTGGCATATATCAAAGAGTTACTACATGCTGCTAACTTCTATCATTCTGAATAGGCATCTATTTAGAAAACAGTCATCACCATCAACTTCGCCTTTGAAAAGCTGCCAATCTTACCAAAAAATCAATGTTCCGTTTCTATCTTTTATATTCCATGGACCTAAATTACATACTATTTTTTTCAAATGTTTATTCCTAGAAATTTGATCAGGTTAGGTAAACGTCTTCTCATGTCATGTCTTAAATGCTTTCTAATCTTTGTCTCAGTTTGTTTACCCATGATGTCCTGCTTCTTGTTCTCTAAACTTTTCTTATCAATCAACCAATAGATACTGAGTGCCTACTTCATGCAAAGCACTGGAGGTGATAAAAAGAGGTATAAAAGTTTTGAGGTGGATCCAGAGATTTGAGTGGGAAAAGAAAAAAGTAAAGGAGAGAGAAAGGCAGAGGATAGAGTGGGAAATGTAGGGAACAATTCAACAGCGGTGCCTAACATAAAATAAGGACTTAACAGTAATAATTGAATGAATGAATGAATGAATGAATGCACAAATAAGTGGATAGTCACGTAAGTGAGTAGATAAATGAGTAGATGGATGGAATAAATTGATATGAAAAAGATGGGGTTGGAAAAGGTGATTACAATAATCATACATTGCCTATATAGACTGTGTCCTTTTAAGGAGAATCTGCTAAATATTTGGCAATGGTTCTAATCATTTTAAAAGCACACAAAATTACAGATCTTGACTCATGGTCCTCCCTGTTGTTCAGGTTTAAACAAGTCAGAAGACATTTGGGGACTAGGTGATAGAGTAAATAGACTCTTTGTGTTTGGAAATGTTATAGAGATGATCAAATACAATTTGTTTTCAAATTGATATAGAAAACCTATGTTTTTAACTAAACTCTACCACTACCTATACTCTGATATTTAAAAAAATAGTGCTGAATAGAAAGAAGAAAGATATTTACACAAAAGCACTCCGACATCAGATGAGAGAAAGAGGCAAGGATAGATACACACCTTAGCAAGGAATAAGCTTGTGGCTTTGGAGCTGGAAAACAGAACAAACTGTCTCGCCTCTGCTGTACCAGCACTTTGCATCTCTATTAGTAACAGAAGATTACCCCCTGGGGTGCTCTGCCAATCTTCTAGGCCCAACTAAGTGTGCAGAATTTTTCTTTCTTTTTATTTCTTTCCTCCCCTGTTGTGCCAGTCTTAGAATGAATATTGTCTACAGGCAGACTTATTCAGATTTTTGAAATATGGTTCTTTTTATGTCATTGTCTTTTCTTAGACAACTATTGCTAATTTGAACATTGATTAAATATCATGTGGTATAGTAGAAAGAGATTTTTTTGTGACCCTGGGTAAGTTACTGAGCCTTTTTCTTCATCTATTATATGAGAGTGATGAGACCTAACTCATAATGACATTTTAAGTATTACATCAGATAACCCTGGTAAAAACCACTAGTTTTCTAGACTTACTGTGACCCCTTCTATGAAATTCTGTGGTCCTATACAATTATATTAAATCCTGTATCTTGAGGCTGAGTCTATCAGATAGATTTGCCTACTATTTCATTGTATAGATGGAGGCAGCAAATCACTTACCAGAACATGTTTTTATTTTATTTTTTCCTTTTTAATGTTATTGTAATAAGAACATTTGACATGAGATCCATTCTCTTAACAAATTTTTAAATGTACAATACAGTATTGTTGACTATAGTTATGTTGTTGTACATCTTTAATCTTTAGAATTTATTCACCTTGCCTAACTGAAGCTTCATGTCTATCGATTAGTAACTCGCCATTTATCCCTGCCCCTAGTCCGTGGAAACCACCATTCCACAGTTTGATTTTATGAATGTGACCATTTTAGATACCTCATATAAGTGAGATCATGCAGTATTTGTCTTTCTGTGACTGGGCTACTTCACTTGGCATAATGTCCTCAGGGCTCATTCATCTTGTCACATTTCAGAATTTCTTTTAAAAGAATCTGAATAGTATTTTATGTGTGCATACACCACATTTTCTTTCTTCATTCATATTCCAATGGACATTGAACTTGTTTCCACAACTGACTTTTGAGAATAGTGCTACAATGAACATTAGGAGTACTAATATCTCTTCAAGATATTGATTTCAGTTCTTTTGGGAAAGTATCAAAAAGTGGAATTGCTGGATCATATGGCAGTTCTATTTTTTAATTTTTGGAGAAAACCCCATGCTATTTTCTATAGCAGCTGTACCGTTTTGCATTCCTACTAACAGTGTACAAGGTTCTAATTTCTCCACTTCCTTACTTATACTTGATGTCTTTTTGAAAGAATAACAGTCATCCTGACAGGTGTGAGATGGCTTTGATTTGCATTTCTCTGATTAGTGATGTTGAATATTTTATTCATATACCTGTGGGTCATTTGTGTGTCTTCTTTGGAGAAATGTCTGTTCAAGTCCTTAGCCCATTTTTAAGTTGGGTTGTTGTTTTTTTTACTACTAAATTGTAAGGGTTCTTTATATATTTTGGAGATTAACCCTTTATCAAGTATGTCTTAGGCTATTCTTGCATTGCCATAAAGAAATACCTGAGACTGGGTAATTTATAAAGAAAAGAAGCTTAATTGACTCATGCATGGTTCTGTAAGCTTAACAAGAAGCATAGTGCTGGCGTCTGTTTGGCTTCTGGCGAAGCCTCAGGGAGCTTCCAATCATGATAGAAGGTGAAGGCGGAGCAGACACATTACATGCCAAATGCAGGAACAAGTGAGAGAGTGTGGGGCGAGGTGCCACAGACTTAAAAAAAAAAACAGATCTCACAAGAGCTCACTCACTCATTACTAAGGGGATGGGCACTAAGCCATTCATGAGGGATATGCCTCCGTGATCGAAACACCTCCCACCAGGTCCTACCTGTAATACTGGGGATAACATTTCAACATGAGATTTGGTAGGGACACAGATCCAAGCTATATCAAGGTATATGGTTTACAAATATTTTCTCCCATTATACTTAGGTTGCCTTTTCACTCTGTTGATTGTTTTCTTTGTTGTGCAGTAACTTTTTAGTTTGATGTAGTCCCATTTGTTTATTTTTGGTTTTGTTGCCTGTGCATTTGGTGACATATTCACGAAATCATTGCCAAGAACAATGTGTTACAAAGCTTTCCTCCTATATTTTTTTCTAGGAGTCTTAGAGTTCCAGATCTTAACATTTGTTTTTAATCAATTTTCAGTTGATTTTGGCATAGGGTGTAAGATAAAGGTCCAATTTCGTATTTTGCAAGTATATATTGTCTTCCCAAAAGCATTTGTTGAAGAAACTGTTTTTCCCCCTTGTGTATTCTTGGTACCCTTTTTGAAGATCAGTACCATATATGTGTGAATTTATTTCTGAGCTCTCAATTCTGTTCCATTGGTCTATATGTCTGTCTTTATGCCAGTACCATACTTTTAAAATCACTGTAGTTTTGTAATATATTTTGAAATCAGAAAGTGCAAGGCCTTAAAATTTATTTTTTCTCAAGATTGCTTTGGATATTTGTGATCTTTCATGGTTCTATTTGAATCAATTGTTTTTTATATATCTGTAAAAATGTTATTAGGATTTTGATAGACATTGCATTGAATTTGTAGATTGTTTTGGATAACATAGGCATTTTTAACAGTATTAAATCTTCTAGTCCATGAACATGAGACGTCTTTCCATTTGTGTCTTGTAGTTTTCAGTGTACAAGTATTTCACCCTCTTGGTTAGGTTTATCCCTAGTTATTTTATTCTTTTGGGTGCTATTACAAATGAAATTGGTTCTTAATTTTTTAAAGATAGTTTCTTGTTAGAGTATAAAAATACAGGCCAGGCGTGGTGGCTCACACCTGTAATCCCAGCACTTTGGGAGGCTGAGGCAGGCGGATCACAAAGTCAGGAGATCGAGACCATCCTAGCTAACATGGTGAAACCCCATCTCTACTAAAAATACAAAAAATTAGCCTGGTGGTGGTACACGCCTGTAGTCCCAGCTCAGGACGCTGAGGCAGGAGAATCGCTTGAACCCGGGAAGTGTAAGTTGCAGTGAGCTGAGATCACACTACTGCACTCCAGCCTGGGCGACAGAGCAAGACTCGGTCTCCAAAAAAACAAACAAAAAACAAACAACTGATTTTTGTATGTTATTTTTATATCCTGCAATTTTACATATTCATTTATGTTTTAATGGCTTGTTTTTGAGTTTTCACAGTTATGCCACCTGCAAACAGCAACAATCTTACTTCTTCCTTTCTCATTTGTATGCCTTTTATTTCTTTTTATTACCTAATTATTCAGGACAAAATTCCAAATACTATGTTTCACAAAAGTGGCAACAGTGGACATCCTTACTTTGTTCCTGATCTTAGAGGAAGAGCTTTCAATTTTTTCACCATTGAATATGATAGCTGCTTTTCACATATAGGATGTATTATTTTAAGATAATTCCTTCAATTTCTATTTTATTATGAAAGAGTGTCGGATTTTGTCAAGTGCTTTCTCCATATCTATGGAGATAATCATGTAATTTTTATCGTTTTTTCTGTTAATGTGGCATATCACGTTTATAGATTTGCATATGTTGAAATATCCTTGCATGCCAGAGATAAATCCCACGTGGTCATACTGTATGATCATTTTAATGTAGTGTTGAATATGTTTTTATCTGGTTTGTTAGTGTTTTGTCAAGGACTTTTACTTCTATATTCCTTAAGGACACTGGCATGTAGCTTTCTTTTGTTATAGCATCTTTGTCTGGTTTTGGTATCAGGATATTGCTGGCCTCATAAAAACTTTTTTGCAAGTAAATCAGGGATTTCTTTTTGGTTTGGGTCCATTGCTGGTGAGCTAGTGTAATGTTTTTGGGGGTGTTAAAGAATCTTGTTTTGTCATATTACCAGAGTAGGTTTTCTGTTTCCTTCTCATTTGGGTAGGCTTTGTCAGAGGGAAGATCTGGGGCTGAACAGGATCTAGGGCTAGAACCTGTTCAGATTCTTTTGTCCCATGGGGTGTTCCGTTGATGTAGTACTCTCCCACTTTTCCTATGGATGTGGCTTCCTGAGGGCCAAGCTATAGTGATTATTATCTCTTTCTGGATCTAGCCACCTAGCAAGTCTATCAGTCTCTGGGCTCGTACTGGGGGGTTGTCTGTACAGAGTTCTGTGATGTGCACCGTCTGTGGGTCTCTCAGCCATGGATACCAGCTCTGGTGGAGGTGGCAGGGGGGTGAAATGAACTCTGTGAAAGTTATTAGTGTTGGTGATTTAATGCACTATTTTTGTGCTGGTTGGCTTCCTGCCAGTATGTGGTGCTTTCCAGGAAGCATCAGTTGTGGAATTATGGGGAGAAACAGGTGATGGGCAGGGACCTAGAACTCCCAAGAGTATATGCCCTTTTTGTTCAGTTACCAGGGTGGGTAGGTAAGAACCACTGGGTGGGGGTAGGGCTAGATGTGTCTGAGCTCAGACTCTCCTTGGGTGGGCCTTGCTGCAGCTGCTATGGGGGATGGGGATGAGGTTCCCAGGTCAACAGGGTTACATTCCTAGGAGGATTATGACGTTCTTTACTGTGTCATGCAGGTTGTCAGGGAAGTGGGGGAAAACCGGCAGTCCCAGGCCTCACCCAGCTCCCACACAATCTGAAGGGCCGGTCTCACCCCCACCATGACCCTGCCTGACAGCACTAAGTCTGCTTCCAGGCAGTGAGTGAGCAGAGCTGAGAACTTGTTCCAGGCTACCCACCTCCCAGCTGTGAAAGGAAATATGGCTTTTTTTCTTCTCTCACCTCTGGAGTCTGCATACCAGATTCATGCCCTCCCTCAAGTTCTGGCTAGGAGGCTTCTCAGTCACTTCAAATTGTTATGAAGTTCAGCTGGAGATTTCCTTCTCCCTCTGGCCTTTTCCCAGTGCCTCTGTCTGTCCTCCCGTAGGACCCCTGTGAGGCCAGGCACAAACGGCTTGTTAGGGGACCCAGCGAGCTCCCAGGGCTTTTCCTGCTGCTTCCCTTAACCCTGTATGTTTCTTGGCTCTCTAAATTCACTCAGCTCCAGATAAGTTCAGAATCTTCTCCTGACATGTAGGCCTTCAGTTTCTCCACTGGGAGTGTGTGTTCGGGGGTGGACAATCTCCATTTCCCAGTTTCATAGTTTGGGTACTCAGAGTATTTGAGGTGTCTCCTGGGTCCTGAAGGAGCAATCTACTTTCTTCAGGGGGGTCTGTGGGTCCCCTCAAGTTTCCTGATTTATTCCTGCAGTTGTTCTGGAGCAAAAATTCACGATGCAAGACTCCACACGCTGCTCTATCCGTCTGAGTTGGAGCAGGAATCTAGTCCTGCCTCCTGTCCGCCATGATCCCCTGATATCACCAATCTACATAGTTCTTACAGGTCTGTTTAAACTTTCTATTTCTTCAATACCATTTGACCCAGCAACCTCATTTCTGGGTATATACCCAAAGGATTATAAATCATGCTACTACAAAGACACATGCACACATATGTTTATTGTGGCACTATTCACAACAGCAAAGACTTGAAACCAACCCAAATGTCCATCAATAATAGACTGGATAAATAAAATGTGGCACATATACACCATGGAATACTATGCAGCCATAAAAAAAGATGAGGTCATGTCCTTTGCAGGGACGTGGATGAAGCTGGAAAGCATCATTCTCAGCAAAATATCACAAGGACAGAAAACCAAACACCACATGTTCTCACTCATAAGTGGGAGCTGAACAATGAAAACACATGGACACAGGGAGGGGAACATCACTCACTGGGGCTTGTTGGGGGTGGGAACTGGGAGAGGGATAGCGTAAGAAGAAATACCTACTTTAAAAGACGAATTGATGGGTGCAGCAGACCAACATGGCACATGTATACCTAGGTAACAAACCTGCACATTGTGCACACGTACCCTAGAACTTAAAGTACAATAATTTAAAAAAAAACCTTTCTATTTCTTCATGATTTAGTGTTGGTAGAGCATAGCTTTTAGAAATTTATTCTAGATAATTAGTTTGTTGGTATATAATTATTTCTAGTAGCCTTTTATGATCTTTTATTTGTGTGCACTAGTTGTAATGTCTCCTTTTTATTAATTTCATTTATTTTTGTCTTTTCTGTTTCTCCTGGTTAGTCTACCTAATAATTATTCATTTATTTTCCCTTTTCAAAAAACAGACTCTTAATTCTTAATTTTGTTCATCTTTTGTTTATCTCTGTTCTATTTCATTTATTTCTATTCTAATCTTTGGTATTTCTTTCCTTCTGCTAACTTTCGGCTCCCACTTCTTGAGATGTAAAGTTAGTTAGATCTTCCTTTTTTTTTTTTTTTTTAAATGTAGGTGTTTAATATGAGCTTCCCTGTTAGTACTACTTTTGCTGCATCCCATAACTTGTGCTATGTTGTGTTTTCTTTTTCATTTGTCTTGAGGTATTTTCTAATTAAAATGTTTTTTTCTTTGATTCAACAGTTGTCCAAGACTGTGTTGTTGGCCAGGTGCCATGGCTCATGCCTGTAATCTCAACTGCTTGGGAGGCTGAGAATCACTTGAACCCAGGAGGCAAAGGTTGCAGTGAACTGAGATTGTGCCATTGCACTCCAGCATGGGTGACAGAGCGAGACTCTGTCTCAAAAAAGAAAAAAAAGTAAGAGTGTGTCGTTTAATTTGTGCATATTTGTGAATTTCATTTTCTTTCTCTTATTGACTTCTCTTTTTATTCCATTATGGTCAGAAATGATACTTGGTATGACTTCAGTCTTTTTAGATTTGTTAAGACTTGTTTTGGGAGTTAACATGTGAATTATCCTGAAGAAAGATTCCTGTGTGCTGGAAAAGAATGTGCATTCTTCTGCTGCTGGGTAGAAGGTTTTACATATGTCTGAATTTTAGGTCTGTTTAGTCTACAGTGTTATTTAGGTCCTCTATTTCCTTTTTGATCTTCTGTCTGAATGCTGTTTCTATTGTCAAAAGTGGGATATTGAAGTCTCTTACTATTATCATATTTTTGTCTATTTCTCCATACATATTTTCAATGCTTATATATTTAGGTATTCTAATATTAAATGCTTATATAATTACACTTTTTGTATCTTCTTGGTGGAACAACCCTTTATCATTATAAAATGTTCTTTTTGTCCTTTGTGACAGTTTTTGACTTAAAGTCTATTTTGTGTGATATAAGTATAGCCATCTCTACTTTTCTTTCACTACCATTTGTGCAGAATATCTTTTTCTATCCCTTCACTTTTAGCCTATGTATCCTTAAGTCTAAAGTGAATTTCTAATGGATGGTTTATAGTTGGGTCTTGTTTTTTAGTTCATTTAGATTCCCTTTGTGTTTCAACTGGGTTTTTAAAAATACATTCACATTTAAAGTAATTACTGACAGTGAAGGATTTACCATTTTGTTAGTTGTTCTTGGTTAGTCTTGTGGTTGTTTTGTTTTTCCTTTTCTCTCTTGCTGTCTTCTTTTGTGTTTTATTGAATTTTCTTGAGTGTATACTTACCTCGGGGCTCATATAAAATACCTTACAATTTTGACAGTCTATTTTAAATTAATAACAACTTAAGTTCAATTGCACACAAAGACTCTACATTTTTACCACTCCCTGTCTCCACATTTTATGTTGTTATTGTCATAATTTATGTTTATTCACATTGTGTATCTTTTAATAATTTTTCAGTTATAATTATTTTTAATAATTTTGTTTTTTAATATTTATTCTAGAAGTAAAAATGATTTAGCCCCCACCTTACACAAATACAGTATTCTGTATTTGCCTATATAATTACCTTAACAATGAGTTTCATACTTTCTTACGTTATTCTGTGTTGTTTAGCATTCTCTTGCTTCAACTAGCAAAAGTCCATTTAGCACTTACTGTAAGGCAGGCCTGGTGATGATGAAGTCCCTCACTTTTATTTGTCTGGGAAATCCTTTATCTTGCCTTCATTTCTGAGGGAGCATTTTGCTGGTTATGGTATATTGCTGTCGTGCCTCTCTAGTAACATTTTGGTATAATTATTGTGTTCTTTATTTCCATGATTTCTGTTTGGTGCTTTTACATATTTTCTGACTTCGTTAAAGTTTTACCTTGTTCATGCTTTGTTTCCTTGACCTTGTTGAACATCTTCATGAGGGTTATTTTAATTTTCCGCCAGGTAAATCATATGACTCTGTTTCATTAAGGTCAGTTTTTGATTTATCTTGTTCCTCTGTTTGGTCTGTTTTTGCCTAATTCTTCATTTTCCTTGATTTTCTGTGTTGGTGACTACACGTGAGACAATGCAGGCACCTCTCCCAGTCCTCAGGGACTGGCCTCATACAGGAGGAAACCACCAATCAGCCCATTCAGAGATTCTGGGGATCTTTGCCAAACCTTTTGCTCCCTAGAGAGAAGTAGGCAGTTGTGGTTGTTCACTTGCTCTGTGCTGAGATGAGGTTGGCAGGTGGCTGGGACTGGGGTGTTATGGCATCTATAGATGCTGACATCCAAGATGCTGCCTCAATTCTCTCTAAGTTAGATAGAAAGTGGCAGGCCTGCTAGAGATCAGGATTAGTGAGCTAGATACTAGTTCTTTTCTACTTGCTCGATGTTGAGCAGACGAGAGGATTAATAGCATCTCCTAGCCCAAGCAGTTACTTCCAGTCTCCCTTATGTGGCTAGACTGTGCCAGAACAATCAAGGCTTCAAGACTGGTAAGACAGAAGCCAGTCTGCTTGGGAGTCTTCTTGTGAAAGTTGGGCAAACCAACTTTGCAATCCAGAAGGGCTGGATGCACAAACCAAGCTCTTCCGTCTCCTGGGTAAAACTGGGAGCTAGGGAGTCTCTTTCTCATTATATGGCACTGCACTGGGGGCAAGTTCTCTGGCAGTGTCAGTGTCACAAATCTCTCTACTGACTTCAAGTGAGTCAGTAGAGAGATTTCATATTCTTCTGGAGCCTTTCAATTAGTTTCTGATGTATTACAAAGGAAATTCATCCATGAGTTGTTTCTGAATCAGTATGTGAGGGAAAGAAGTGTCCAGGGATTTCTATTTCACCATCTTGTTGACATCATTTCTCCCCAAAACTTTCTTTGCTTTTAGAATATGTAGTGTTTCCTCTTAGATATGTAATTGTAAGGACAATAAATCCTTTTTGTAACAGATCAAAGGCTGCAGAAGGTCACAAATGCTAGGGTCATGAAGCCTCTGTAAGCAAAATTTCAAGGTCAAGACAATTTTTTAATAGAAAGTAACTAATAGATTAAGAGGATCTTTACTTGAAGACTTTCACTGGAGCAAAATACACAATGAGAAAAGGGAATCTACAACCATTACCCAATTTCAGTGCTAAGACTTTTGAGGGTTTAAGATTGGCATATGGTTGGCTAGGTGTTACAATGAAGTTAGGGTTTGGCTCAAAGTTGAAGACAGATTATCCTTTATCATACTGGGAGATGAGAGTGAGACAACCAGAGTCCTCCTGTACTTTCTGTGATCTCAAAAAATTTAAGGGTGGGACAGACATAGAAAATAAGCAAAATGACTTTCTGATAATATGACATGTCAAGCCCAAATACTTTACATGGATATTAAAAAGGGATAATTTTCCAAAAAAAATCAAGTCTGAATATGATCAAGCCTCTAGATCCACAGGAAATATAGAAATTGGTATAAATTTATAGGAAATATAGAGGCATAGGAATACGTTACATGACAATGCAGGATTATAATCAGGAAAATGTCAATAATGAGAAACTCTATGATATGGTTTGGTTGAGTCTCCCCCCAAATATCACCCTGAATTTCAATAGTCCTGATGTGTCAACAGCAGGGCCAGGTGGAGATGACTGAATCATGGGGACAGTTTTCCCCATACTGTTCTCATGGTAGTGAATAAGTCTTACAAGATCTGACGGTTTTATAAATAGGAGTTCCCCTGAACATGCTCTCTTGCCTGCCACCATGTAAGACTTGACATTGCTCTTCATTTGCCTTCTGCCATGATTGTGAGGCCTCCCCAGTTATGTGGAACTGTGAGTCAATTAAACCTCTTTCATTTGCAAATTACCCAGCCTCAGTTATGTCTAGCATGAAAATAAATTAATGCACTCTAGAAGATGAACAACTCGGTTTCCACAATAAATAAATTGAAATGAGAATCAGAGAGAAAGAAAAGATGAAAAAAGACTGTGAAGGGACATAGTAATCTATTGTTGGCCTATTGTAACATATGAAACTTTTGTATCCTGATTTGAACACAATCTGAAAAATGGATAGAATGGCGGAAAAGTTAAAAGAGTCTGAATAGTGATTAGATATTTAATTATATTAAGAAATTAGGGATTTGCAGCAAGATGACTGAATAGGAAGGGCTCTGGTCTACAGCTCCCTGTGAGATCAATGCAGAAGATGGGTGATTTCTGCATTTTCAACTGAGGTACCTGGTTCATCTCATTGGGACTGGTTAGACAGTGGATGCAGCCCACAGAGGGCAAACCAAAGCATGATGGGGCCTCACACGGAAGTGCAAGGGGTTGAGGGATTTCCCTTTCCTAACCAAGGGAAGCCATGAGAGACTGTACCAGGAGGAATGGTACACTTATGCCCAGATACTCCCATGGTCTTTGCAACCAGTAGACCAGGAGATTCCCTCCAGTGCCTGGCTTGGTAGGTCCCACACCCACAGAGACCAGCAAGCTAAGATCTTTTGGCTTGAAATTCTCGCTGCTAGCGCAGCAGTCTGAGATCAACCTGGGATGCTAGAGCTTGGTAGGAGGAGGGGCGTCTACCATTACTGAGGCTTGAGTAGGCAGTTTTATGCTCACAGTGTAAAGAAAGCCTCAAGGAAGTCTGAACCAGGCAGAGCCCACCGCAGCTCAGCAAGGCTGACTGCCTCCCTAGATTCCACCTCTGTGGAAAGGGCATCTCTAAACGAAAGGCAGCAGCTCCAGTCAGGGACTTATAGATAAATTCCCCATCTCCCTAGGACAGAGCACCTGGGGGAAGGGGCAGTTGTGGGCAGACCTTCAGCAGACTTAAATGTTCCTGCCTGGCAGCTTGGAAGAGAGCAATGGTTCTCCCAGCACAGCATTCAAGCTCTGATAATGGACAGACTGCCTCCTCAAGTGGGTCCCTGACCCCCATATAGCCTGACTGGGAGACACCTCCCAGTACAGGCTAACAGATACCTCATACTAGAGAGCTCCAGCTGGCATCTGGAGGGTGCCCCTGAGGGATGAGCTTCTAGAAGAAGGATCAGGCAGCAATATTTACTATTCTGCAGCCTCCTCTGGTGATACCCAGGCAAATAGGGTCTAGAGTGGACCTCCAGCAAACTCCAACAGACCTGCAGCTGAGGGGCCTGCCTGTTAGAAGGAATACTAACAAACAGAAAGGAATAGCATCAACATCAACAAAAAGGATGTCCACACCAAAACCCCATCTGTAGGTCACCAACATCGAAGACCAAAGGTAGATAAAACCACAAAGATGGGGAGAAATCCAGCACAGAAAGGCTGAAAATTCCAAAAACCAGAATGCCTCTTTACCTCTAAAGGGTCACAACTCCTCCCCAGCAGAGGAACAAAACTGGATGGAGAATGAGTTTGATGAACTGACAGAAGGAGGCTTCAGAAGGTGGATAATAACCAACTACTCAGAGATAAAGGAGCATGTTCCAACCCATCTCAAGGAAGCTAAGAACCTTGAAAAAAGGTTAGATGAATTGCTAACTAGAATAATCAGTGTAGAGAAGAACATAAATGACCTGATGGAGCTGAAAAACTCAGCGCGAGAATTTCGTGAAGCATACACAAGCTTCAATGACCGAATCAATCAAGTGAAAGAAAGGATATCAGAGATTGAAGATCAAATTAATGAAACAAAGTGAGAGAAAAGATTAGAGAAAAAAAGGTGAAAAGAAACAAAAAAATCCTCCAAGAAATATGGGACTATGTGAAAAGGCCACATCGATGTTTGATAGGTGTACCTGAAAGTGATGGGGAGAATGGAATCAAGTTAGAAAATACTTTTCAGGTATTATCCAGGAGAACTTTCCCAACCTAGCAAGGCAGGCCAACATTCAGATTTAGGAAATATAGAGAATGCCACAAAGATACTCCTCGAGAAGGGCAACCCCAAGACACATAATTGTCAGATTTACCAAGGTTGAAATGAAGGAAAAAATGTTAAGGGCAGCCAGAGAGAAAGGTTGAGTTACTCACAAAGGGAAGCCCGTCAGACTAGTAGCAGATCTCTTGGCAGAAACCCTACAAGCCAAAAGAGAGTGGGGGACAATATTCAACATTCTTAAAGAAGAGAATTTTTGACCAAGAATCTCATATCCAGCCAAACTAAGCTTCATAAGTGAAGGATAAATAAAATCCTTTACAGACAAGCAAATGCTGAGAGATTTTGTCACCACCAGGCCTGCCTTACAAGAGCTCCTGAAGGAAACACTAAACATTGACAGGAACAACTGGTACCAGCCACTGCAGAAACATGTCAAATTGTAAAGACCACTTAGCTATGAAGAAACTGCATCAACTAACTGGCAAAATAACCAGCTAGTATCATAATGACAGTATCAAATTCATACATAACAATATTAACCTTGAATGTAAATGGGCTAAATGCCCCAATTATAAAATACAGACTGGCAAATTGGATAAAGAGGCAAGACCCATCAGTGTGCAGTATTCAGGAGACCCATCTCACATGCAGAGACACACATAAGCTCAAAATAAAGGGATGGAGGAAGATCTACCAAGCAAATGGAAAGCAAAAGAAAGCAGGGGTTGCAATCCTAGACTTTGATGAAACAGACTTTAAACCAACAAAGATCAAAAGAGACAAAGAAGGACATTACATATTGGTAAAGGGATCAATTCAACAAGAAGAGCGAACTATCCTAAATGTA
Organism: Macaca mulatta; assembly: GCF_049350105.2. Taxonomy (NCBI): domain Eukaryota; kingdom Metazoa; phylum Chordata; class Mammalia; order Primates; family Cercopithecidae; genus Macaca; species Macaca mulatta. Next base: position 28,861,234 of record NC_133407.1, read on the forward strand.
TATGCACCCAATACAGGAGCACCCAGATTCATAAAGCAAGTTCTTAGAGACCTACAAAGAGACTTAGGCTCCCACACATTAATAGTGGGAGACTTTAACACCCTACTGTCAATATTAGACAGATCAACGAGACAGAAAATCAACAAGGATATCCAGGACTTGAACTCATCTCTAGACCAAGTGAACCTAATAGGCATCTACAGAATTCTCCACCCCAAATCAACAGAATATACATTCTTCTCAGAACCACATCACACTTATTCTAAAATTGACCACATAATTGGAAGTAGAACACTCCTCAGCAAATGTAAAAGAACAGAAATTACAACAAACTGTCTCTCAGACCATAGTGCAATCAAATTAGAACTCAGAATTAAGAAACCTACTCAAAACTGCACAGCTACATGGAAACTGAACACCTAGTCCTGAATGACTACTGGGTAAGTAACGAAATGAAGGCAGAAATAAAGATGTTCTTTGAAACCAATGAGGACAAAGTCACAATGTACCAGAATCTATGGGATACATTTAGAGCAGTGTGTAGAGGGAAATTTATAGCACTAAATGCCCACAAGAGAAAGTAGGAAAGATCTGAAATCAACACCCTAACACAACAAGTAAAAGAACTAGAGAAGTAAGAGCAAACACATTCAAAAGCTAGCAGAAGACAAGAAATAACTAAGATCAAAGCAGAACTAAGGGAGATAGAGACACAAAAAATGCTTCAAAAAAAAATCAATGAATCCAGGAGCAGGTTTTTTGAAAAGATCAACAAAATAGATAGACCGCTAGCCAGACTAATGAAGAAAAGAGAGAAGAATCAAATAGATGCAATTAAAAAATGTTAAAGGGATTATCACCACTGATCCCACAGAAATACAAACTATCATCAGAGAATATTGTAAAACCTCTAGGCAAATAAACAAGAAAATCTAGAAGAAATGGATAAATTCCTGGACACATACACTCTCCCAAGACTAAACCAGGAAGAAGTCGAATCTCTGAATAGACCAATAACAGGTTCTGAAATTGAGGCAATAATTAATAGCCTACCAACCAAAAAAAGTCCAGAACCAGACAGATTCACAGCCAAATTCTACCAGAGATACAAAGAGGAACTGGTATCATTTCTTCTGAAACTATTCCAATCAATAGTAGAAGAGGGAATCCTTCCAAACTCATTTCATGAGTTCTGCATCATCCTGATACCAAAACCTGGTGGAAACACAACAAAGAAAGAAAATTTTAGGCCGGTATCCCTGATGAACATCGATGTGAAAATCCTCAATAAAATACTGGCAAACGGAATCCAGCAGCACATCAAGAGCTTATCCACCATGATCAAGTCAGCTTCATCCCTGGGATGCAAGGCTTGTTTCACATACACGAATCAATAAACATAATCCATTACATAAACAGAACCAATGACAAAAACCACACGATTATCTCAATAGATGTAAAAAAGACCTTTGACAAAATTCAACAGCCCTTCATGCTAAAAACTCTCAATAAATGAGGGATTGATGGAAGGCAAACCAGGCAATCTCAAAATAATAAGAGCTATTTATGACAAACTCACGGCCAGTATCATAATGAATGGGCAAAAACTGGAAGCATTCCCTTTGAAAACCGGCACAAGATAAGGATGCCTTCTCTCACCACTACTATTCAACACAGCATTGGAAGTTCTGGCCAGGGCTATCAGGCAAGAGAAAGAGATAAAGAGTATTTAATTAGGAAAAGAGGAAGTCAAATTGTCTCTGTTTGCAGATAACTTGATTGTATATTTAGAAAATCCCATCATCTCAGGCCAAAATCTCCTTAAGCTGGTAAGCAACTTCAGCAGTCTCTGGATATAAAATCAATGTGCAAAAATCACAAGCATTCCTATACACCAATAACAGACAGAGAGCCAAATCATGACAGAGCTCCCATTCACAATTGCCACAAAGAGAATAAAATAGCTAGGAATCCAACTTACAAGGGATGTGAAGGACCTCTTCAAGGAGAACTACAAACCACTGCTCAAGGAAATAAAAGAGGACACAAACAAATGGAAGAACATTCTGTGCTCATGGATAGGAAGAATCAATATCATGAATATGGCCATACTGCCCAAAGTAATTTATATATTCAATGCTATCCCTATCAAGGTACCACTGACTTTCTTCATAGAATTGGGAAAAACTACTTTAAATTTCATATGGAACCAAAAGAGAGCCCATGTAGCCATGTAACCAAGACAATCCTAAGCAAAAAGAACAAAGCTGGAGGCATCACACTACCTGACTTCAAACTATATTACAAGGCTGCAGTAACCAAAACAGTATGGTACTGGTACCAAAACAGATATATAGACCAATGGAACAGAACAGAGGCTTCAGAAATAACACCACACATCTACAACCATCTGATCTTTGACAAGCCTGACAAAAACAAGAAATGGGGAAAGGATTCCCTATTTAATAAATGGTGTTGGGAAAACTGTCTACCTACATGCAGAAAGTTGAGACTGGATCCCTTCCTTACACCTTATACAAAAATTAACTCAAGATGGATTAAAGACTTAAACATAAGACCTAAAACCATAGAAACCCTAGAAGATAACCTAGGCAATACCATTCAGGACATAAGCATAGGCAAAGAGTTCATGACTAAAACACCAAAAACAATGGCAACAAAAGCCAAAATAGACAATGGAGATGTCATTAAACTAAAGAGCTTCTGCACAGCAAAAGAAACTATCATCAGAGTGAAGAGGCAACCTGCAGAATGGAAGAAAATTTTTGCCATCTATCCATCTGACAAAGGGCTAATATCCAGAATCTACAAGAAACTTAAACAAATTTACAAGAAAAAATCAAACAACCCCATCAAAAATTGGGTGAATGATACGAAAAAACACTTTTAAAAAGAAGATGTTTATGCAGCTAACAAACTCATGAAAAAATGCTCATTGTCACCGATCATTAGAGAAATGCAAATCAGAACCACAGTGAGATACCATCTCATATCAATTAGTATGGCGATCATTAAAAAGTCAGGAAACAACAGATGCTGGAGACGATGTGGAGAAATAGGTATACTTTTACACCGTTGGTGGGAGTGTAAATTAGTTCAACCATTGTGGAAGACAGTGTGGTGACTCTTCAAGGATCTAGAACTAGAAATACCATTTGACCCAGCAATCTCATTTCCGGTTATATACTCAAAGAATTATAAATCATTCTGCTATAAAGACACATGCACACGTATGTTTACTGCAGCACTGTTCACAATAGCAAAGTCTTGGAACCAACACAAATGCCCATCAATGATATACTGGATAAAGAAAATGTGGCACATATACACCATGGAATACTATGCAGCCACAAAAAAGGATGAGGTCATGTCCTTTGCAGGGACATGGACGAAACTGGAAACCATCATTCTCAGCAAAGTAACACCAAAAAGAGAAAACCAAACACTGAATGTTGTCACTCGTAAGTGGGAGTTGAACAATGAGAACACATGGACACAGGAAGGGGAACTCCACACACTGGGGCCTGTTGAGGGGTGGGAGGCTGGGGAAGGGATAGCATTAGGAGAAATACCTAATGTAAATGATGAGTTGATGGGTGCAGCAAACCAACATGGCGCATGTATATCTATGTAACAAACCTGCACATTGTGCAAATTTACTCCAGAACTTAAAGGATAATAATAATAAAAAGAAATTAATTCTAATTTTTTTTTCTTTCTTACTGCCTCTATAACTGCATAAAATGTTAATTTTTAAACATGACAATAGTATTGCGATTCTTAAAGGAGTCTTTATCATTTAATCCGTAAATATTTAACACTTATATACTTAAATATTTATGAATGAAATGATGAGACATTGTTGAAGTAAGAGAGCACCACAAGCTAAGTATAGCAGGTAATATATATGACACAAAGAGATCACTAGAGATAACTGTAGTTTCTTCCTCCAGGTATACCAAGGTAGATACTCTTGAATTCCTTTTCTCAATGCCTCTTTCTTTACAATATCAAAAGTTTATTCCTAAGGGATAACCTTCTGTGTTTCAGATATCGTAATTGATTTCACTTGTTTCTAAATAGTTTCTCCAGAAATGAGGTTATCTAGAGTTAGTTAGGGTTAGAAGGAACAAACATTTTTGTTTACCATTATGCAGAAGGCAGAATGTGGTAAAAATCCTAATGGCATACATATCACTATGAGTATTTATTTGTACTGCACCAAGCTTTGAGGTGACTTCTTGTATTGGTTACAGCGTTTCTGCAACAGCATGAACTAGGCCAGTGAAATGCAGCTGGGATAACTGTGGATTTGGTAAAAGATCTATTCCTGTCAAGAGTCATTCATGGATTCTAAGGACTGTATCAAGCTCCCCGTTTTAGCTCTGAAGCATAAAGGAAATAATAAGTTTTTAATCTTTTCTCAGATACCATTCTCTAATGCAAACGGTAGCTATTTTCCCTGATGGAAAAAGCGGTCTGGCTCGGATTCATCAAATCCATCCATCCACTCATTGAATTCGTACATCCATTTATCCATCCATCCATATTTATTATGTATCTACTTCTTACCTATATACCTTCTGTGTTATTTGTTTGAGATTTGATGTGACAGATTGAGTTTTATGTGGTATTTGTCATAATGATTGATCATTAACATCATTATTTTGGGGGACATCTACTTCATATTTCAGTGGAATAAGTTAGGTAAGGAGGAATCAGTAATCTTAAATATTAACTTGCTATATAACCTCAGAAAATCATAATATTTTATGTGCTTAATATTCTACATCTATAAATCATTAATAAAATACTTTTCTTGAGAAAAAATCTTCCTCAGGAATAATTACTAATTTTTAAAAAAAATTAAAAAAAATTTTTGAGATAGGATCTTACTCTGTCACTTAGGTTGAAATGCAGTGACACAATCACAGCTCACCGCAGTCTCAACCTCTTGGGCTGAAGCAATCCTCCCACCTCAGCTTCCCAAGTAGCTGGAACTACAGGCATGCACCACCATGCCCAACTAATTTTTGTATTTTTGTAGAGGGCATTTGCCATGTTGCCTAGGCAGGTCTTGAAGTCCTGGGCTCAAGAGATCCTCCTGCCTTGGCCTCTTGAAGTGTTGGGATTGCAGGTGTGAGCCACTGTGCCCAGCCTGATTATTTTATATCACGTTCCAAAGACTATTTAAAGAGATAGAATATCATGATAAAATATTAAATTGAAAAAATACCCTTCCAGCATAATCTCAAATTTGTAATATATAGAATAAAAAATTATGGCTGCAAATACATCAAAATTGGTATATTTCTCTAATATCCAAACTTGCTATAATTAAACTGCACTTATTTGTGACAAGGAAAGATGTTCTAGGAAAAGAATCTTAAGATATAATGAGGTTGGAGCAGTGTGAAGAAGAAGAGGCGAGAACGACCCCCGGACCGACCAAAGCCCGCGCGCGCTGCATCCCGCGTCCAGCACCTACCTCCCGCCGCCGTCGCCACCATGCCCAAGAGAAAGGCTGAAGGGGATGCTAAAGGAGATAAAGCCAAGGTGAAGGACGAATCACAGAGAAGATCCGCGAGGTTGTCTGCTAAACCTGCTCCTCCAAAGCCAGAGCCCAAGCCTAAAAAGGCCCCTGCAAAGAAGGGAGAGAAGGTACCCAAAGGGAAAAAGGGAAAAGCTGATGCTGGCAAGGAGGGGAATAACCCTGCAAAAAATGGAGATGCCCAAAGAGACCAGGCACAGAAAGCTGAAGGTGCTGGAGATGCCAAGTGAAGTGTGTGCATTTTTGATAACTGTGTACTTCTGGTGACTGTACAGTTTGAAATACTATTTTTTATCAAGTTTTATAAAAATGCAGAATTTTTTTTTACTTTTTTTTTTTAAAAGCTATGTTGTTAGCACACAGAACACTTCATTGTTGTTTTGGGGGAAGGGGCATATGTCACTAATAGAATGTCTCCGGAGCTGGATTGATGTGGGGAAAACACCTTTCCCTTCTAGTTTTGAGAGACTTCCTCTTGGTTCCCAGGAGGAGGGATTCCCTGACCTTGACACACATGGCCACCTTGGCACAAAAGCCTTGTGGTATATTGGAAAAACAAATTTGTTTTTATGTCCTCTTCTCCCTTTCCATCTTTCAGCATAGACTTAACTCCCTTAAGCCCAGACATCTGTTGGGACCTGACCCGTAGTCATTGGTTACCAGTGTGTCAGGCAATCTGGACTTTCCAGTGATGCCACTGAGATGGCACCTGTCAAAACAGCATTGGTTCCATTTCTAGATTGTGGATCTTCAGATAAATTCTGCCATTTTCATTTCACTTCCTGAAAGTCAGGGTCGGCTTGTGAAAAGTTGTTAAACAACATGCTAAATGTGAAATGTCAACCCTCACTCTAAACTTTCCCTGTTCAGAGCATCAGATGAAGACTTCATTGGGTTTTATAGTGGCTTTCTGATTTTTGGTAGTCCATTGAAGAAGGGAGTTTGAAAGTTGTTGTATACTGTTAACGATTGTCTGCCCATGTCCTGCCTGAAATACCATGATTGTTTATGGAAAGTATCTTTAATAAAGCTGGATACAGTTTGGCTTGGAAAAAAAAAAAAAGATATAATGAGGTTACAAGTGTGAAAACCTGAAGAGCCGACATGATGTAATTGTTTGCAAGTCTTGTTTTAGTTAACAAGCTGCTGAAGGTTAGAGAAGGGTAATCCAGAGGGAGATAACATAGATAAATAATATTATTCTATTGTAGCCTTTCTAACTACATTAAGTTCAGCAATTACCTATTAAGGATTTTCCAAGCATAAGACAGTAGGCTAGGTCCAACAAATGTTATTCAGATAAGTAAAGGTAAATTAAAGGAATGAGTTTGGTTTTCAGGTGGGTTATTTGAGATTAAAAAGAGATTAGTTAGAAGAGATGCTTTTATAAGAAAATCCAAGTGTGAAATATGAGCCCTTGGAAAAGATCTAGAGTATCGAATCCAGCACCTACAATTAACATAAAGGATGAAAGACCATATATACGTGCTTGCTTAAATGCCTATAGACAATGTCAGACTTAGGACTCAAACACAGATTTAAAGGCAAGATTCTATTCAATGGCATTTTAACAGAAATCTACAGGCATTTAAAAATAAAGGGTATAATTAAAATGTTTTTTTCCCCCTCCAAAAACACTAAGAAATTTTGAGACAGGTGGTTTAGGGTTGGGAGTGGAGTGCCCTGATGCCATCAAAAAAACAGACTCGTTCACCTTCAGTTTCATGGAAGATAAAGAGATAGCACACTTCTGCTTACATTTAACTGGCCAACACTGAGTCTATATGGTCTCTTTAACCACAAGAGAATCTGCAAGGTTGAGCTTTCAGTCTTCCATCTACTGTAGTTGAGAAAGGAATATAAAAGGAGTATGAAATAGATGTTGAGTGAGCCAACCTCAAGTATCAGCTTTCCTGATTTTGGATATAGGTCTCTTCATTAACCCCTTATGTCTTACACTGAGCTTTGTTCTAAGGGACTGATAAAATAGCAAAGTCTCAAAAAATGGATGAGGAAAGAAGGGCCTACTAACTTTCCTCAAATACTAAAAGTGTTGCCCAGTTTGATGGTATTTGAAGATGGGACCTGTGGGATATAATTCAGTTTAGATGAGGTCATGAGTGTGGGGCCCTCATGGTAGAATTAATGCCCTTATAAAAAAAGAGACACCAGAGAGGGTGCTGTCTCTCTCTCTATTATATGAAAACACAGTGAGAGGGCAGCCATCTGCAAACCAGGAAGAGAGCTTTCACAAGCACCTGACCATACTGGCACTGTAATCTGATTTTCAGCCTCTAAAATTGTGATAAATAAACTTCTATTGTTTAAGCCACTCAGTCGATGGTATTTTGTTATGGGAGCCTGAACTGACTTAATACAGATTTTGGTACTGAGAAGTGGGGTGCTGTTGTAAAAAAATACATGTGGAGGTGGCTTTGAACCTGAGTAATGGTTAGCAGGTGGAATAGTTTTGAGGTACATGCTAGAAATATGAACATTAAGAGTGACTCTTGTGAAGTCTAAGAAATGAAGAATATGTTATTGGAAACTTGGGGAAAGGTGATTCTTGTCATAAAGTGGCAAAAAACTTCAATGAACTGTGTTACAGTGTTTTGTGTGTGGTAGAAACTGTGAGTGATGAAACTGACTATTTAGCTGAGGAGATTTCTAGGCAAAGTGTGCTGAATATTTAGCTCAGGAGATTTCCAGGCAACGTGTGCATTAGTCTATTTTTATATTGCTATGAGGAAATAGCTGAGACTGGGTAATTTATTTTCAGCAAAGAGATTTAATTGGCTTACAGTTCTTCAGACAGTACGTGAGGCATAGTACCAGCATCTGCTTCTGGTAAGAGTCTCAGGAAGCTTCCAATCATGGTGGAAGTTGAAGGGGAGCCATCATGTCACATGGCAAGAGCAGGATCAAGAGTGAGAGAGAAAGGGGAAATCCCAGACAACCAGAGCTTGTGGAAACTGAGTGAGAACTCACTTATCATCAAGAGGATGATGCTAAACCATTCATGAGGGATCTGCCCTCATGATCCATTCACCTCCCACCAGGCCCCACCTCCAATATTTCAACATGAGATTTGGAGGCAACAAACATGCAAACCATATCAGACTGGCTTGGGTCCTCCTGTGCTTTGGTTAAAAGACATTTTAACTGGGGTGAGATGATATCTCACTGTAGTTTTGGTGTGCATTTCTATGACGATCAGTGATGTTGAGCACTTTTCCATATACCTGTTTGCCATTTGCATGTCTTCTTTTGAGAAATGTCTATTTAGATCTTTTGCCCATTGAAAAATCAAATTATTACATTTAAAAAATAGAATTGTTTGAGCTCCTTATATATTCTGGTTATTAAACCCCTGTCAGATGGATAGTTTGCAAATATTTTCTCCCATTCTGTTTGCTGTCTCTTCATTTTGTTGATTGTTTACTTTGCTATGCAAAAGCGTTTAAACTTGATATGATCCCCTTTGTCTAGTTTTACTTTGGTTGCCTATACTTGTGGAGTATTACTAATGAAATTATTGCCCACTCTAATGTCCTGGAGAATTTCCCCAATGATTTCTTGTAGCAGTTTCACAGAATAAGGTGTTAGATTTAATTCTTTAATCTGTATTGATTTAATTTTTCTATATGGTGAGAGAGAGGGGTCTATTCTCATTCTTCTGCATATGGATTTCCAGTTTTCCCAGCACCATTTATTGAAGAAACTGTCCTTTTCCCAATGTATGTTCTTGGTACCATTGTCAAAAATGAGTTTATTGTAGATGTATGGATTTGTTTTGGGCTTCTCTATTCTGTTCCACTGGTCTATGTGTTGTGTTTATGCCAGTACCATGCTGTTTCAAATTATACAACTGAGCTATAGTAAGCAGAACAACTGAAGAGATGAGGGGACAACCAACTGCAGAGAGCAGCTACCCTGTCTGCTGAGAGCTGAACACTCACTGGGACACCCAGGGTATTAAGAGGAGCTACCCACTGCCCACTGCTGGTCTCCTCTGAGCTGTTCTATTGCTCAATAAAACTCCTCTTTGTCTTGCTTACCCTCCACTTGTCTGCTTACTTCATTCTTCCTGGTCACAGGACAAGAACTTAGAACCTGCTGAATGATGAGGCTAAAAGAGCTGTACACAAACAGGACTGAAACATGCCCCTTGCTCATCACATTGAGGGCAGAGGAGAGAAGAGCTGCAGCCCTTCAGGAAGCCCAGACCTGGAGCTTCCCTGAGCTAGAGCTGTGACTCCCTCTTTGGAACCCTGTGGTTCCTGGCATCTTCAAGTTTCCAGGAGCCACCTAATTCCCCAGTGCCCACTGGGGAAGTTACTTGTGGTGCACCTGGTCCAGCCACAGCCCCACAGAGAGCCAGTGCCCATGCCAGCACCTAGATCTGCCTACCCAGCAGCCAATGTGTCTGTATGCAGTGGCTGGACTCCATACTTACTCACACCCCGCACCACCACTCCACACTTGACTTGCAGTCTCCCTTGGAGGCATGGGATTCAGGCTGGCAGCATGAGCTGAGTGCAACCTGCCAGACTGAGAGGGTGGAATAAGCCCAGCAGGCCCAAGCAAAACTCGGGCAAAGGCACCACCGGACACAGAGGTTCCTGGTCAGAAAAGTAACACCCCAAAGATCCCGTAACACAGGATTTCCAGATCTATGTTGAAACACAATGACGACAATGGGCATCCTTTTCATTTTCCAGATCTTAGAGGAAAGGCTTTCTATGTTTTCCCATTCAGTGTGATACTAGCTGTGGGTCTGTCATCATGACTTTTATTTTGTTGAGATATGATACATCTATACTCAGTTTTTTGAGGGGTTTGATCCTGAAGAGATGTTGAATTTTATCAAGTCCTTTTCAGCATCCACTGAAATAATCATATGGTTTTTATTATTCTTTCTGTTGAAATGATGTATCACATTGACCGATTTGTGTATGTTGAATCATCCTTCCATTTCAGGGATAAATCCCACTTGGTCATGATGAATGAAGAGAAATGTCTATTTGAGGTTACCATGAAGCCTACAAATACTGTCTTATAACTCATTTTAAGCTGATAACAACTTAACATTGCTTGCACAAACAAACGAGCAAAAAAAAAAAAAAAAAAAGCTGATAAAATTGCTGATCTGTAACGTCATCTGTCAACTTTTTAACTTTTTGTTATTTCTATTTATAGCTTATTGTAATGTCTATGTCTTGAGTAGTTATTGTAATTATTAATTTTCTTTGGTTTATTGTTTAGTCTTTTAAAATGATAGTAGTAGTTTACACACTACAGTTATAGTGCTATAATATTCTGTGTTTTTCTGTGTACTTACTATTACCAGTGAGTTTTATACCTTCAGGTGATTATTTATTGCTCAGTAATATCCTTTTCTTTTTGGTCGAAGTTCTCCCATTAGCATTTCTTGTCTGATAGGTCTGGAGTTGAGGAAACTTTTCAGCTTTTTTTTTTTTTTGCCTGGGAAAGTCCTTATTTCTTCTTCCTTTTTGAAGAATTTCTGAATAGATATACTATTCTAGGGTAAACATTTTTTTCCCTTAAATACTTGGACTATGTCACTCTCTCTTGGCCTGTAAGGTTTCCACTGAAATTTCTGCTGCCAAAGGCATTGGAACTCTATTGTATATTATTTGTTTATTTTCTCTCGCTGCTTTTAGGAGTCCTATTTATCCTTGACCTTTTGGAATTTTGATGCTATTTTCTAGATCTCGTAGTCATGCTTCATTCCTTTTTATTTTTTTCTTTGCTCTGACTGTATATTTTTAAATAGCCCGTCTTCAAGCTCACTAATTCTTTCTTCTGCTTGATTCATTCTATAATTAAGAGACTCTGATGCATTCTTCAGTATGTCCATTGCATTTTTTAGCTCCAGAATTTCTGCTCGATTCTTTTTAGTTCTTTCAATCTCTTTGTTAAATTTATCTAATAGAAGTCCTAATTCCTTCTCTGTGTTATCTTGAATTTCTCTGAGTTTCCTCAAAGAAGTTATTTTGAACTCTCTATCTGAAAAGTCACATAGCTTCATTTCACCAGATTTGGTCCCTAGTAACCTTATCTAGTTCATTTGGTAAGGTTTTGGTTTTCTGGATGGTCTTGATGCTTGTAGATGTTCATCAGTGTCTGAGCATTGAAGAGTTAGGCATTTATTGTAGTCTTCACTGTCTGCACTTCTTTGCACCCATCCTCCATGTGAAGGCTTTCCAGGTATTCAAGAGAACTTTAGTGTTGTGATCTAAGCTGTATCTGCATTAGGGGGCACACCAAGCCCAGTAATGCTGTGGTTCTTGTAGAGTCTCACATAAGATTCAGAAGAATTATCTGGATTACCAGGCTGAGACACTTGTTCTTTTCCCCAGACAAATGAAATCTCTCTGTCTCTGTGCTGAACCACTTGGAGCTGGGAGTGGCATGACACAAATAGCTCTGTGGCTACCACCACTGAGACTGTGCTGGGTCAGACCTGAAGCCAGCACAGAACTGGGCATCACCCAAGGCTCGCTTTAACCACTACCTGGTTACTGTCTATGTTTGCTCAAGGACCTAGGGCTCTATAATCAGAAGGTAATGAAGCACATCAGGCTTATATCCTTCCCTTCAGGGTGGTGAGCTCCCCCAGTCCCTGAGCAGGTCCAGAGATGCCATCCAGGAATCAGAAAATTTAGAGACCTAACTGATGTTCTATTCTACTGTAGCTGAGCTTGCATTCAAACCACATGACACAGTTCTTCCCAGTCTTCCTTGCTCTCTCCATAGGCAGAAGACTCTTACCCTATGGTCACCACCATTACAGGCCCGTGAGGAGTACTGCCAGACTACTTCCAATATTCACTTAAGGCCCAAGGGCTCTTCAGTCAGCTTGTGATTACTGCTGCCAGGCCTGGGACTCACCCTTCAGGGCAGTGGGCTCCCCTCTCACCCAGGGCAGGTCCAGAAATGCTATCCAAGAGTCAAGGCCTGGAATCAGGGACTCCAAGAGCCTGCTTGGTGCTTTCCTCCACTGTGGCCCAACTGGTACCTGTGGTACAAAACAAAGTCCCCTTTAGTTTTCTCTCTGTTTTTCTCAAGCAGAAGGAGTCCCCATCTGCAGCCATCAGAGTATGGAAGTATGGGAATGTGTTGGTTCTTACTTGAAGCCAACATGTCTCAGAATCTCACTCAAAGCCCACGGCATACTACTTTGGTATCACTGCTGGTTCTTAGGGCCCAGCGACTCTTTCGTCAGTAGGTGATAAACTCTACCAGGATGGGTCCTTCCCTTCAAGGCAGCGGGTTGCTTTCCGTCTCAGAGTTTGTCTAGAAATGCTGTCCAGGGGCTTAGGTCCTGGGATGGGAGCCTCATGATCCTGACTGGTGTCCTATACTTCTGTGGCTGAGCTGATATCCATGATAGAAGAGAAAATTCTCTTTACTCCTCATTTTCCTCTCCTCAAACAGAAGGAAGGGGCCTATTTTGGAGCTGCAAGCTGTACAACTTCGGGTTAGGGGATGGGTGGTCCAAGCATTCCCTTAGCTGTCTCTGCTATCTCAGTAGATCGAGAGTCCCGAAAGTCCACTGGCTTTGAGCCCAGCTCAGTACTTCAGCTTGCCTAGGAATTGCCGTCCTTGCGGCCTAGACTGCCCCTCAAGTTCAATTAGGACCTCAGAACCCTTCAGCCCAAAGTGGCGAGGCTTGCTGGAACTAAGCTCCCTACAGGGATGGCACTCTGGCTAGAGCTGGTCCAAATGCTCCCTCCATGGGTGGGCATTAGCTGCATTCAGCCTTGTTTTGCTTTGTATTGTAACAGGGCAGCACTGAATTCAATGCTAAGACATTGACTTGTCTATCTCTTACTGAATCTATATTTGGGTAGGTGGCCAGACTAATATGGTACTTAGGTAAATTGTTAAAGGTTGCTGTCGAGTTGCTATTACTACATGTTTGCCTTCTAAAAAGTTCACCTGGACTACACAATTCAGACATGAATGATCACTTCCTGATTTGGAGGTCTGTGGAATGGTTGGTAAGGTGGGGCAAAGTCTTCCTTTGAAATCACTGCTCTCTCCCTTTCCCAAGTGCACAGATTCTTCATGCCATATGGCCATTGCCAGGGGACAAGGAAGGGGTGGTATCAGTAATTCAAGACTGTATTTCCTACCCTCTTCAGTCCCCCTTTTAGTGATATGAATTTAAGCCAGGCACTGTGAGTGCTCGCCTGATTTTTAGCTCCTATGAAGGTGCTCCCTTTGTATAGACAATTGTAAAATTGGTATTCCTGCTTGGGGGAATGATCGGTGGAGCCCTCTATTTGGCCATCTTGTTCTGCCCCTCTCTCATCTTTTATTCTTGTACTTTTATTTTATATTCATAAAGATTTAATTTCTCAATAAGCTGCACACAGCTGAGTCTACAACAATTAATTTAAAACTAAGCAAGGAAATACTTTATGAAAATACAGTATTTTCATTGAAAATATTGAAAATGAATGAAATTTAATTCATAAAGGAAATTTAAGCATATAATCCTAATGTTTATACATTCTATTAGACTATATCAGTTAACCGTTGTTGTATAAAAAATAACCACAAAATCTCAGTGTCCAATAACTAGCATTATTTTTCTAATGCACCTGCAGATTAGCTGGGAGTATAGGGGTTAGCTGATGATTCAGGCTGGGATTGACCAGCTTGCCTTGTGGATCTTCACTGGACTCATTCATGTGTCTGTGGGTGCTGGTCTACTGATCTAGGCTGGTTGATTGGAGCAGCTTGACTGAGTGGATTTGCTTCACGTGTTCTTCATCTCTTGGGACTAGTGGGCAAACTCAGGCATAAATTTTTCACAGAGATGGCAGGAACACAATAACGCAAACAGAAAAACGTAAGGTGTTTTAAGACAGGCTGGAAATGAAATGAAATTCTATTTTTATCTAATTTATCTACTAACCAAAGCAAGTTACATTTTTAGTTCAAGTAACTGTAAAGTCACATGGCAAAATGTGTGGATATAGGGGGCAAATGTGAAGAACTGGGGCTAAAGATGCTATTTACCATAAAGACTATCTGATCCAAGATTATTTAATATAATTAACTTTCTCAGTTTTCTATTTAAACCCAATGGTGATATTTCTTTGCAAAGTATTTACCAGAGCTGGTGTCCTCTGCGGGACATTTAGAATTTTATTTTCCTACTGTATTCTGAAACTCTACCTACTTCATCATAAGCAAGTGAGGAAAAAACCTTTAATTCTAGAGTATTTTTATTCTTTTGCAAAGAATGCTGTTCAAAATGCTTTATTTCTTTGATCTCACTTTGGTACGTGTAAATAAGACTTTGTAATTTTAGAAATATACAAATACAATAAGTACAGACACATTAAACTGTACGAATATTGCAGTTGAGAGGCAACATACCTGGGTCTTCACTAAACTCCATTAATTACATCATAAAAGCCAAAAACAACTAAAAATATTTTAAAGTAGCAGTCCAGAATTTAGCACGAGATTCACAAGAAGAATTTTCCTAGCTGGCAGTTATATGAACTCTAACAACCCCAGAGTAAACTTCCTAGTGAAAGAGAATAAGGGGCTGCATATGCCAGTGTTTCTATTTTTATAAAATCCATGGTCCAGGTGCTTTGGCTTTTTGTTTTGTGGCAGAAAAATTTACACACACACACACACACACTCTCTCTATATATACATACATACATATATACACACACACATCTATATTCCTTTATATATCTGTATATATCTCTCTCGGTATGTGTATTTTGTGTGTGTGTGTGTCTGTGTGTGTGTATATGTATCACATTTGGTGTATATGGGTATCACATTTTCTATATCTATCTGTCTGTCATCTATCTACCTACCTATCTGTATCTATCCTCTATCTATCCAATCTATATATGCATGTCTAGGGCAATGTAAATAGTTTGGTAAGCTGGACAAAAGATAAACATAGCTGACTGCAAAGGTCAGTAAGAGCTAGTTTATGACAGACCTTGACTTTGCAGCAGAACCAAGGTTGTGCTCACTCTAAATTAAGATGTGTTCAGTGCTTCCTGGAAGGGCAGAGAGGGGCTTACCAGGAGCCTGTTTATATGAATAATAATAGTGCTCCTGGGGAAGAATCTTTCTGGAAAGATACGGCATGTTGAGAAAAAATGTACGTTGCTATGATAACAATCCCCAAGCATTAGCAGGGAGAAGACGATTTAGAATCCTCAGGTACCATCTGCGTGTATTGGGTTGAGTCTTAGAGGCAGGGGCTACTAATGAGATTGAAAGTTAAGTTTCCCCAAGCTTCTTTTTTAGATCGCATTCTAAATCTTTTGTTTTTCTTTTTAATTTCAACTTTTGTTTTAGATTCAGGGGGTACATATGCAAGTTTGTTACGTGGGTATATTGTGTGATGCTGAGGTTTGGAGTATGATTAATCCCATCACCCAGGTAATAAACATAGTATCCAGTAGTTTGCTTTTCAATCCTTGTCCCCCTTTCTCCTCCCTCACACTTCTAGTAGTACCTAGTGTCTATTGTTGACATCTTTGTGTCTATGTGTACATGATATTTAGCTTCCACTTATAAGCAGTTTTCTGTTCCTGTGTTAATTGCTTAGCATAATGGTCTCCAGCAGTATCCGTGTTTCTGCAAAGGACATGATTTCATTTTTTTTTCATGTCTGCATAGTATTCCATGGTGTGTATATGTAACACATTTTCTTTATCCACTCTGCTTTTGATGGGCACCTAGGTTGGTTCTAGTCTTTGCTATTGTGACTAGAACTACAAGGACATGTGAGTGCATACGTCTTTTTGGTAGACAGATTTATATTTCTTTGGGTATATACCTAGTAATGGAATTTATGGGTTGTATAATAGTTCTGTTTAAGTTCTTTGACAGTTTGAGAAATCTCCAAACTGCTTTCCACAGTGGCTGAACTAATTTATACTCCAACCACAATGTATAAGCATTCCCTTTTCTCTGCAGCCTCCCCAGGATCTGTTGTTTTTTGACTTTTTAATAATTGCCATGCTGACTGGTGTGGGAGGGTAGTTCATTGTGGTTTTGATTTGCACTTCTCTCATGATTCTGGCTGATATCCAGAATGTTATTTCCTAGCTTTTCTTTTAGAATTCTTATAATTTTAGGTCTACATTTAAGTCTTTAATGCATCTTGAATTAATTTTTGTATATGATTAAAGGTAGGTATATTCGTCCATTCTCACTATGGAGAACTGCCTGAACCTGGGTAACTTATAAAAGAAAGAGGTTTAAATTGACTCACGGTTTACAATCACGGGGGAAGGTGAAGGAGAAGCAAGGCATGTTCTTCACAAGGCATCAGGAAGGAGAATGAAAGTGGGAGGAACTACCAAACAATTATAAAACCATCATATCTTGTGAGAACTCACTAACTATCATGAGAACAGCATGGGGGAAACTGTCCCCATGATTCTATTACCTCCACCTTGTCTCTTTCTTGAAACGTGGGAATTATGGGGATTACAATTCAAGATAAGTTTTTGGGTAGGGACACAGCCAAACGATATCAGTAGGGGTCCAGTTTTATTCTTCTGCATATTGCTAGCCAGCTATCCCAGAAGAACTCCCTATTAAATAGAGGGAGTCCTTTCCCCATTGCCTATTTGTCTTGACTTTGTCAAAGACCAGATGGCTGTAGGTGTGTGGCTTTATTTCTAGGTTATACATTCTGTTCTGTTGGTCTATGTGTCTGTTTGTTGTACCAGTACTATGCTGTTTTAGTTACTATAGCTTTATACTATAGTTTGAAGTTATATAATGTGATGCCTCCAGCTTTGTTCTTTTTGCTTAGAGTTGATTTGGCTATTTGTACTCTTTCATGGTTTGATATAAATTTTAGAATAGTTTTTTTTTTGAATTCTGTGAAAAATAACATTGGTAATTTATAAGAACAGTGTTGAGTCTGTAGATTGCTTTGGGCAGTATTACTATTTTAATGATATTGATTTTTCAAATCCATGAGGATGGAATGTTTTTCCATTTGTTTATGTCATCTATAATTTCTTTTAACACTGTTCTGTAGTTCTCCTTGTAGAGATCTTTTACCTTCTGAGTTAGATATAGTCCTAGGTATTTTATTTCTTTTGCAGTTTCCCCACAATTCTAAGTGACATTGAAAGCAAAGGTATTTACTCTTTTGAAACATGTAGGGGTAAACATTTGTGCCTCATTCCTCAAGTTCCTGGTTCAATACATAATGAGTTTAAGGACTGAGTGAACTTTTGTTCCTCAAGCCCTTTTGGAAATGTAGAGAAATACTGGTTTTACTTACTCCTGCTAAGATGGGAGTGGTTAGGTAAAGTAGCTAATTTATTAGGCAGGATTTTGTTCACTGGGATTTGTCTATTAGAGGGAAGGGTGTTCACATATGACATGGCTTCTCTACTCTTCCAGTTACTAGCACTTTTTGTCTCCTTGTGCTTAGCCTGGGAAGGGCCCACAGCCTGTCTTCTAAAGAAGGTCTTGTGTGCTCAACCAGACACAAAAGGGGGTCTAGATTTGGGATTAGGAGAGACTACTTCTTTAATTGGTCCAACATTACTGTTACTTTGATTTACTATGGTCTCAGCAAGTAACATAAAAAAGATACATGATATTAAGGATGCCTGAAGATACACATAAAGGAAGCTCCCTAATGCATCCCTGATCCTCATGGAAGCATAGCTGAAGTTTTGTCTTAGTAAAGAATCTCCAGGTAAGTGAAGGGCAGGGTAGGAGGGAGATGGACAAGTCAAACTACCTAAAATGAATGTTTTGATTTGCTATACATACAGACTCTCTCAGTTTATTTCTTGCTATATCTTTGGGAAAAGCTTTCATTCAGCAATCTGTCATAATTAGCTTCACATCATCATTCTTCAAGCTCTCTCTGTTCTGCATGTAACTGGGTGTATAAGGCAGGCCTGTTGGTGTAAGTGATATGGAGTCAGGTTTGAAGATGCTGTTTATGCCTCTGTGTGCATACCTCAGCATGCAGGCTCTAAGATTTATGTGTAGAATAGGAGGTAGGAGGCTCAGCTTGGGTCCCTCATCTTGCTTTCCAACTATACTTTCCATCCATGCTTATCCAAAGGCCCAGCATTTTGGAGATTCCTATATAAATAGACCAGTACTTTATTTTTTATTTGTCTTGCGTGTGTTGCAGCACTCATAACTGCTAACGAGGTATGTTTAGCCGAGAACTACACAGGTGAGACCGTTTGTTTTCTACACTGTGACTGCAGCTGAGAATATAGAACACCAGTGGTCTATTGAGGGCACTGGGCTATCAGCAGGGGAGGGCACCAGCCATATTGGAGCTTTGGCAGCTTCAGCAAAGCACCACATGAGCACGGCATGACTTCAGCAGACCTTGACAAAAGACCTCATCAGAGGCAGCATCAGTGAAACTGCACATTCATCAGGCTTCACAGAGATTGGAATATAGCTCACGTGGAGCCAGAGATGAAGTAACCACAGGAACGGAGGAAGTGGTCACTAAGACAGCCTCACACATCAATACCAGTGGGATCTCTTCAGGGGACACGCAGGAATGCTTGCAGGAAATTTTAAAGAGCATCTGGAAGATATTCAATAATAAGTGAGAGAAGAATTAGGAAACTACTGTGTTTCTATAAATAGGACTCCTGTCACTCCCAAACTTGTAAAGCCTAAGGAAACATAGGTGCAAAAGAGTTTGAACAGGTGTTTTGTATATCTTTTCCTGAACTCTAGTCATAACCAATCTGATAATCAACTTGGGTGTTTAAATGAACTCTTGATTGGTTTGATAATCTTAAATATTTTCTTTTCTTTTTGTTGTTGTTGGCTGTGGATGGGGAGCCTTAACATCTACATTTAGCATTTTGACAGCTTCTGCATTACTGATTTCTAAGTCTGTCAATTAAAATTTTATTGGTCGCTATGTCAGCACTCTGTGTATATGTGACAGGAGAGGATGATGGGTGATAAATATGTATGCAGAGGAAAGTGATATAGGCACAGGTGGAGGGGATTTAGCATAACATGGGAATTTGAAGTTTACCATATTAGGTTATAAACCCCACAAAGACTATTTTTTTCATTAACATTGTATTTTCATCTCCCATCCCAGTGCATGGCATGCAGTATAGAAATTGTATTTTTGATGAGTAAATATTTACTACATCTGTTAATTATTATATATGCAACATTCAAGAGAAGCAGTCCAGTTGTGCTTGGGGGGACAGAGAGGAAACAGAACCAGGAAAAGGCAGAGAAAAAAATGGAAGACAAAGTGGTTTGAAGAGGGAGCACGACACAAATCTGTCATTTTAAACCCTAAGCCTACCATCAATCAGTTTAGCTGCTTTTCTTGGGTTTTTCTCTATGTTCATTCTTCCTCTTCAAACAGGAAAAACTGTGCATTTATTTTCTGGGAATGTTTATTCAAGAAAAGTAATTCAGATCATAAGACAGAGCAGACTCTTGACTGCATACGAACAATTTGTTTCTAAAAATCAGATCTAAATGTTTTTCTATGTGGTAAAATGAAGACATTTATAGGAGCTTTCATATTAAGGCCAGGATCTTCCTAGCCTTTTATGTCAACTCACATCTCTTCATCATAATGGATAGCTCCGTTTCACTTGGTGAGGCCATCGACTATCGGATGGGGAGAGAAGAGAAGGTGCTGAAATGGCGTCTACACATTGTTGTGTCCCTGTAGTCACCTCAGATAGCAGAGTGCCTACAGGTGCCAACAGAGTCACTGTAAGAATTCTGAATGTTAAAAAAAACCTATCCTTTTTTGGAATTAAGAGCAACAGAAACCCTTCATAACAAACACAACTATGGGTAGCCTGAGGTATATTTTCAAGCTGAAAGTGGGATAGTACTTTTTTTCCTTAAAAATAGACCTTTGTAGGCAGGGCACGGTGGTTCATGCCTGTAATCCCAGCACTTTGGCAGGCCAAGGTGGGTGGATCACCTGAGGTTAGGAGTTTGAAACCAGCCTGGCCAGAATGGTGAAACCCCGTCTCTACTAAAAACACAAAAAATTAGCCGAGCATGGTGGTGGACACCTGTAATCCCAGCTACTCGGGAGGCTGAGGCAGGAGAATCACTTGAACCTGGGAGGCAGAGGTTGCAGTTGCAGTGAGCTGAGATCGTGCCACTGCCCTCCAGCCTGGGCAACAACAGCGAAACTCTGTCTCAAAAAAGAAAAAAAAAAATGTAGACCTTTGTAATAAGATAAAATGCTACAACCAATTGTCAGTTTTACTATTATAACTTGTTCAGTTCCTTGAAATTAAAAGTATGATTAAAACCTGAAGCAGACATGCTTTAATTAAAAAAAAATGAAAGTATAAAGTTGATAGGAGAAGAAAGAATCTTCCTCTTCTTCTTCCCCAACAATCCTGGAGTGACAGCAATGACAGTGCATTTCCAAGAAATGAAAGGGTATATTTTGTTACCTTAATATGCTCAAAAGATACATTTTGTTTTTTGTGATGTGCTTCTCACAAATTCTTCTCATAGATGTCTATTTCTTTGAGAACATGTTATGAAAATGTCACAATAAAGATATGTTTATGTTTTTTTTTTTTTTTTTTTTGAGACAGAGTCTTGCTCTGTCGCCCAGGCTGGAGTGCAGTGGCCGGATCTCAGCTCACTGCAAGCTCCGCCTCCCGGGTTTACGCCATTCTCCTGCCTCAGCCTCCCGAGTAGCTGGGACTGCAGGCGCCCGCCACCTCGCCCGGCTAGTTTTTTGTATTTTTTAGTAGAGACTGGGTTTCACGGGGTTAGCCAGGATGGTCTCGATCTCCTGACCTCGTGATCCGCCCGTCTCGGCCTCCCAAAGTGCTGGGATTACAGGCTTGAGCCACCGCGCCCGGCCATGTTTATGTTCTTAATTTTTTTTTAAAAGATGGGGTCTCCCTGTATCACCCAGGCTGGTCTTGAGTGTCTGGACTCAAGAGATCTTCCTGCCTTGGCTTCCCAAAATGCTGGGATTACAGGTGTGAGCTGCTGCACCTGGTCAAGATATGTTTGCCTTCTTCTTGAATTATTTCATTGATGGTTTCCTGCTCTCCATTTTCTAAAATCTTTTTTTCTGGACATATTGGATGGATTGGTCATTTAATGTCTTCTCTTTTCTCCCCTATTTTCTATTTCTGTTTCTTTGTCTTTTAACATAATGTCCTTGACATTATATTTCAAACTCTCTCTTGACTTTTTAATTTCTGCTATCATCTTTTTCACCCCTGACGTTTCTTTCTTATTCCCCAAATGCTACTTTTTACTATTAAAAATAATGGCAAAAAAATGCAGTTACTTTTGCACCAACCTAATAGCATCCTGTTCTTATTTCATGTGTTCAATTTATTCTCTCTTAGAGTATATTGGTATGTATACGTGTGAGAAGCTTTCTTCTCTCAGCGGTTATGTTTTTCTTGAATTTTCTTTTGTTTTCTATCTATTTGTTGTAATCCCTATCTTTTGTGTTAGAGACTTTCCTCAGATTTTTGTTTGCCAACACTTATTAGGTGTCAGGGACAAAAATACTGATTAGATGCTCTGAAGACATATGTAGGCCTCGTTAATTGTACACTGTAATATGCAGTAATACAGTTGGAAGTTTCTTGGGAAGCTCATAATATGAGTACCTTTGCTTTTTCTCCTAGACTCTCAGATTCTATAGAGATTTTTCAGTTTCCTGCCTGAGTAGCAAATGCAGTTTCGGCATTTTATATTTACACAAAAACTACACTTTAAAGTTCATAGCAGCTTTATTCATGATAGTCAAAAACTGGAAACAATCCAAATGTTCTTCAATGAGTAAAATGCCCAAATAAAAGATACATCCATACCACAGAATACCACTCAGCAATATAAAGGAGTAAACTATAGATTCATGCAACCACTTTGTGGGATTCCAAAGGAATTACGTGGAGTGAAAAAAGCCGGTGCAGTTTTCTGCAATTACTACCCAGGCAGGAGACAAAAGTTCTGAGAGTCTTGTGGGGAAAGAGATTGGCTTTTTTTTTTTCTCCCCTCATCATAATTCTCTTAAAATCATCAAAGTTGTTGTATCATTAGGCTGTATAAATGAAATTATACAGTGTGTAACATTTTGAGATTGGCTTTTTCACTCCACGTAATTCCTTTGAGATCCACCCAAGTGATTGCATGGATCTCTAGTTCTTTCCTTTATATTGCTGAGTAGTATTCTGTGGTATGAATGTACTACATTTTATTTAATCATTTTATTCATTGAAGGACATTTGGATTGTTTCCCATTTTTGACTTATGAATAAAGCTGCTATGAACTTTCATGTATAGTTTTTTTGTGTGTAAATATAAATTTCATTTCCTTAGTACAAATGCACAGAAATGTGATTGCTGGGTAATATAGTAAGTGTATGTTTAGTTTCCAAAGAAACTGCTGAGCTATTTTTTAGAGCATGGTGGTATTTTGCATTTCCACCAGCAATGTATGAGTGAACACGTTTTCCTGCAAATTTACTAGAAGTTGGTGTCTGTCCACTTTTAAAAAGTGCAATATCAATTTAATTTACTGCGATGCAATGATCATACTCAAAATTCTGGAGGTTTCATAGTTAAATACATTCATGTCACCATCACTCCAAATTATTACCATCTCAATTCCATGCAGCTCTTTTCCAGTCATCTTTCTCAACTTAAAAAAAATTCCATCACCATAGATTAGTTTTGTCTGTTTTTGATTTCTTTCTTTTTCTTCAACTTTTATTTTAAGTTCCAAGGTACAGTGCAGGATGTGTAGGTTTGATACTTAGGTTAATGTGTGCCATGGTGGTTTGCTGCACGAAACAACCCAGCACCCAGATATTAAGCCCAGCATCCACTAGTTATTCTTCTGGAGGCTCTCCCTCCCTGTGTGCCTCACAGTAGCCCCCAGTGTGTGTTGTTCCTTCCACCCATGTGTCCGTGTGTTCTCATCATTCAGTTCCCACTTGTAAGTGAGAACAGGCAGTCTTTGGTTTTCTGTTACTGTGTTAGTTTGCTGAGGATAATGGCTTCCAGTTCCATCCATGTCCCTGCAGAGGATATGAGCTCATTCCTTTTTGAGCCTGCTTGCTGGTGGGGACTCTGCAGATTCCCAAGGCAATGCAGGCCATTACATGGCAGAGGGGCTGAGAATGCTGGCTCAGGTCTCTTTCTCTTCTTATAAAGCTATCAGTTCTACTCCATGATAACCCATTAATCTATTCATTCGTTAATACATGAATGGCTTTGCTTTATGACCCAATTACCGCTTAAGGGTAATCCCTCTGAATACTGCACACTGAGGATTCCATTTAATGTAAGTTTTGGAGGGGACAAATATTTAAACCAAAGTGGTTAGTCTAACTAAGGGCTTGTAAATTTTGTTTAGCTTTTAAAGAAATAACTGTTTGTTTGATGTTTTTTCTATAGTTTTTCTCAACTCTTACGTTTCTGCTTTGAAATAAATTTTATTGTTATTTCCTTCGTTTTGCTAGCTTCGGGATTATTTTTTGTTCTAGTTCTTAAGGGTGTAAAGTTAGGTGTTTATTTAAGATCTCTATTCTTTTTTGATATAAGCATTTATGTTGTATAAAATTTCCTCTTAAAACTGCTATTGCTGGATCCCATAACTTTTTGTATGTTATGTTTTATTTTCCTTTGTCTCAAGCCATTTTTTAAGTTTAAAAAAATTTCTTCTTTGACCCGATAATTATTCAAGAACATATTGCTTAATTTCTACACATTTGTTAATTTTCTATTCCTCTTGTAACAATTTCTAGTTTTGTACCATTGTGATTAGAAAATATACTCGATATGATTTTAAAATTCTTTCAAAATTTGTTAAGACTTGTTTTGTGGCCTAACATATAATCTATTATGGATACTGGTTTCTATGCACTTGAGAAGAATGTGCATTCTTTTGTGGTTGGATAAAATATTCTATTAATACATGTGTTTGGTAGGTCTATTTGGTCTAGAGTGTAGTTGAAGTTCAATGTTTCCTTATTAATTTTCTGCCTGGATGATCTGTCTCTTACTGAAAGTCAAGTATTGAAATCCCCTGTTATTATTGTGTTGCAGTCTATGTCTCTCATTAGATATTTTAATGTTTGTTTATACATTTAGCTACTCCAGGGTTGGGTAAATATTTACAATGTTATATCCTCCTGATGAATTGACCCCCTTATCACTATGTGATATTCTTTTTCTCTTCTTACAGTTTTTTACCTAAGGTTTATTTTGTTTAATATAAATATAGCTACCCCTGCTCACTTTTGATTTCCATTTGCATGAAATATCTTTTTCTATCCCTTGACTTTGAGTCTATGAGTGTCCTTTAAGGTTAAGTCTTTCATAGGCAGCATATAGCTGGATTTTGTTTTTTTATTCATTCAACCTCTATGTGGTTTTTGATTGGAAAATTTAATCCATTTACAAATAAAGTGATTATTAATAGGTGAGAACTTACCATTGCCATTTTATTCATTGTTTACTCATTGTTTTTCAAGTCCTTTCTTCCTCTCTTGATTTCTTTCTTTGTGGTTTGATGGTTTTCTGTAGTTTTATGTTTTAGATTTTATTTTTTATCTTTTGTGGGTCTATTATTGACTTTGGCTTCGTGGTTACTATGAGGCTTAAATAAAGCATATTATAACAGGTTATTTTAAGCTGATAAATGCTTAATTTTGATGGCATACAAAAACTCTATGCTTTTACTCTCCTCTCACATTTTATGTTTTTGATGTCATAATTTACATCTTTTTATAATTTGTATTTCTAACAAATTATTATAGCTTTCATTGTTTTTAACAGTTTTTCCTTTTAGCATGTATAGTAGAGATATAATTTGTTTACCCACTACCATTACAGCGTTAGTGTTTTGGATTTGACAATGTACTTACTTTTACCAGTGAGTTTCATATGCTTGTGTGTTTTCATGTTACTAATTTGTATCCTCTTCCTTCACCTTGAAGAACCCCCCCATTACACTTTTCAGTTTGGTTATAGTATTCTTCAGTTCTATGATTTCTGTTTGGTGCTTTTATATACTTTCTACCTCTTTGTTTAAAATTTCGTTTTGTTCTTGCATTGCTTTCATGACCTCATTAAATTCTCATAAAGTGAGCATTTTTATAACCATTATTTTGAGGTCCTTGTTGGGTAAATCACATATCTCCATTTCACTAGGATTGGTTTCTGGAGATTTTTGTTCTTTTATTTGGTGATACAGTTTGGCTCTGTGTTCCCACCCAAACCTCATCTTGAATTATAATCCCCATGTGTTGAGGGAGGAACATGGTGAGAGGTGATTGGATGATGGGGACAGTCTCCCTCATGCTCTACTCATGATAGTGAGTGAGTTCTCATGAGATCAGATCATTTAAAAATGACAGTTTCTCCTATGCTCTCTGTCTCTTCTGCTGCCATGTAAGAAGTGCCTTGTTTCCCCTTCATCTTCTGCAATGATTGTTAAGTTTTCTGAGGTCTCTATAGCCATGCACAATTATGAGTCAATTAAATCTTTTTTCTTTAAAAACTACCCAGTCTCAACTTGTATCTTCATAGTAATGTGAAAATGAACTAATACAGAGAATTGACATCAGATGGGTGGGGTACTGCTATAAAGATAACCTGAAAAGTAGAAGTGACTTTCAAACTGGGTCATGGGCAGAGGTTGAACAGTTTGGAGGCCTCAGAAGAAGACAGGAAAATGTGGGAAAGTTTGGAACTTTCTAGAGACTTGTTAAATGATTTTGACCAACATGCAGATAGTGATATGGACAATGAAGTTCAGGCTGAGGTAGTCTCAGATGGGAATGAAGAACTTAATGGGAACTGAAGCAATGGGAACTCTTGCTATGCTTTAGCAAAGCAACTTGTGGCATTTTGCCCCATCCCAGAGATCTGTGGTCTTTGAACTGGAGAGAGATGATTTAGGGTATCTGGCAGAAGAAATTTCTAAGCAACAAAGCATTTGAGAGGTGACCTGGCCTTTCCTGAAATCGTACAATGATATGTACTGAAAAAGAGATGGTTTGAAATTGGAACTTACATTTAAAGGGGAAGCAGAGCAAAGAAATTTGGAAAATTTGCAGCCTGGCCGTGTGGTAGAAAAGAAACACCCATTTTACTGGAGAGAAATTCAAGCCAGCTATAGAAATTTGCATAAGTAACAAGGAGCTGAATGTTAATTACCAAGACAATGAGGAAAATGTCTCCAGGGCATTTCAGAGATCTTTAAGGCAGCCCCTCCTATCACAGGCCCAGAGACCTAGAAGGGAAAAATGATTTTTTTGGGCCCTGTTCAGGGCCCCGCTGCTCTGTACAGCCTAGGGACATGGTGCCCTGTGTCCCAGCCACTCCAGCTCCAGCCATGGCTAAAAGGAGCTGAAGTATAGCTCAGGCCATGGCCTCAGAGCATGCAAGTCCCAAGCCTTGGCAGCTTCCATGTGGTGTTGGACCTGCAGTGTACAGAAGGCAAGAATTGAGGTTTGGGAATCTTTGCCTAGATTTCAGAGGATGTATGAAAATGCCTAGGTTTCCACACAGAAGTCAGCTGCAGGGGTGGAGCCCTCATGGAGAACCTCTTCTAGGGAAGTGTGGAAGGAATGGAGCCTCCGCACTGAGTCCCCCCACTAGGGCACTGCCTAGTGGAGTGGTGAGAAGAGGGCCGCTGTCCTTCAGACCCTGGAAAGGTAGATCCACTGACAGCTTACACTGTGCACCTGGAAAAGTCACAGGCACTCAAAGCCTGCCTGTGAAAACAGCCATGGGGCCTGTACCCTGCAGTGTCACAGGAGTGGACTTGTCCAATGCCTTGGAAGCCCACCCTTTGCATCAGCATGTCTTGGATGTGAGACATGGAATCAAAGGAGATTATTTTGGTACTTTAAGATTTAATGAGTGCCCTGCTGGGTTTTAAATTTGCATGGGGCCTGTGGCCCCTTTGTTTTGGCCAATTTCTCCCATTTGGAATGGGAACATTTACTCAATGCTTGTATCCCCACCACGCCGGGCTAATTTTATTTTATTTTTTTGTATTTTTAGTAGAGACAGGGTTTCACCATGTTGGCCAGGCTGGTCTTGAACTCCTGACTTCTGGTAATCCACCCACCTCAGCCTCCCAAAGTGTTGGGATTACAGGCATGAACCACAGCGCCTGGCCCCAGATTGTGTCTTGGAAATAACAAGCTTACTTTGGATTTTACAGACTCCTAGGTGGAAGGGACTTGCCTTGTCTCAGATGGGACTTTGGACTTAGACTTTTGAATTAATACTAGAATGAGTTATGACTTTGGGAGACTGTTGGGAAGGCGTGACTAGTTTTTAAATGTGGAAAGAACATGAGATTTGGGAGGGGCCTTAGGTGGAATAATATGGTTGGCTCTGTGTCCCCACCCAAATCTCATCTTGAATTATAATTCCCATGTGTTGAGGGAGAAACCCGATGGGAGGTGACTGGATCATGAGGCGGTTTCCCCCATGCTTTTCTCATAACAGCAGGTGAGTTCTCATGAGATGTGATGGTTTAAAAGTGGCACTTTCCCCTTTACTCTCTCTTCTGCCACCTTGTGAAGAAGGTACTTGTTTCTCCTTCACCTTCCATCATGATTGTGTTTCCTGAGGCCTCCCGAGACATGCAGAACTGTGAGTCAATTAGACTTCTTTCCTTTATAAATTACCTAGTCTCAGGTATTCTTCACTGCAGTGTGAAAATGGACTAATACAATTTGGAATATATTTCCTCATTTCTTCACTTTTCTTGACTCTCTGTATTGGTTTCTGTGCATTTCATAAGACTACTGCCTCTCCCAGTTTTATCAGACTGGTCTTTCTCAAAAGAAGGATCTCACCAGTACCTGCAGCCAGACATTTTTAGGTGCCTCTCAAATTTTTGTTTGTCCAAACTACTGTCTCTGTTTTCAGTGGCTCTCCGGAGATTAGAACATGCCATGTCCTGTCAGTGCCCTGAGATTGGTAAGGCTGAAGCCAGACCCTCCAGATGGAGCTAGAAATATGAGGGTGTCACATGTTTGTTCTAGTTTATTCTAGTCTAATAGTAAGGCTGATTACAGGAATTTCTCTCCTACTGTCTCTGCACTAAGCTAGGAATTTGTGGCAAGTGACTGCACTCCCGTTCAGATTGCACCCTCTGATCCTGAAGAGAGAGCTTCTAGAAGTGAAACCATTGTATGTCTACTTATTTGTTTTCTGTGGTCCTTGGAGATGCAGGAATGCAAAACCCTATCAACTCCTAGAGCTAGGTTGTTAAGGAGATGGGAGCTATAGATGGGAGCTATAGAAGTTGTGGGACTTGGTGCATAAACAAACTTTCTTACAAGAAAAATAGGTAGACCTGGATTTATCACTGGGGTGAGCCAGAGGAAAGGCTTGGGAAATGCCAAGCTCGTGCTTAGGCTGCTGGATGTCTACTGTTTGTCTGTCTCTGTTAACGCCCTAATGCAACCCCTTCCAGAGTGAAAATGGAAGTTCTCTATTCCAGTCTCTTTTCTGAACTACTCCCAGATGGTGTGGTCTGTAGCTGTATTGGGACACTTATTTAAAACCACCTCTTTTTTTCTGTGATCT
This sequence comes from Macaca mulatta, assembly GCF_049350105.2. Lineage (NCBI taxonomy): Eukaryota > Metazoa > Chordata > Mammalia > Primates > Cercopithecidae > Macaca > Macaca mulatta. The sequence goes on from NC_133407.1 coordinate 28,890,437, forward strand.
AGGGAGACAGGCAGATGCCTAATCCTCTCTACTTCCAGAGCTAGAGGTTTAGAATGCATCTCTTCTTTTGTAGGTTGAAGTTACAAAAGTTGTGACTTTCAATGTGTGGACAAATTCCTTTCAGGAGGGATTAGTAGAACTGGCATCCTGGGGTGAGCTGGGGGGAAAAAGCTTGGGAAGTGCCAATCTGCATTTCAGCTGCCAGCAGGCTGTTTATGTGCACCTTTGACTCTCCAATGTAAGTTAGTCAGAAGCCAGGTCATCATGTACCCATTTGAAAATAAACAGCAAGCTGCATTTTCAAGCCCCTTCTCTGTACTACTCCCACGTGATGGAGCCCCTAGATGTACTTGCACGCCCACATAAAATTACAGAGACTCAGGTATGCAAATCCCCTCTGCTCCCATTGGTGAATTAACAGCCAAACTGTGCATGACCTTAGAGTTAGGGAACTATATATGTGGGCAAAACCCTTCTCTCCACAGAGAGAAGTTGGGTGTGGAGGATTCCTTCTTAGTTTTATGGTGCAGTGCCTGGGGAGGGGGTCTATGCCTGAGTGTGCCTCAGCAATTCCTGCCCATTCAGTGTGGATATTTTCTCAGTTGCTCAGCAGGTGGGAGTCTCTTTACTGTTTTTCTGACTTTCTCACAGAGGAAATTGATTCATAAATAGATGTTTATTCAGTGTGTCCCTGAGTGGAGAGAGAGCCAGGAGCCTCCTTTTCTGCCAAGTGGCTGACACCACACTTCTGTTTACCTTTAATTAGGTTGTTTGCTTTTTGATTATTGAGTTTTGAGAGTTCTTTACATATTCTGGATACAAATTTTTTTTTGAGTTGGCACTTTATATTTTTTAATTAATTGATATTTTTAAAAATTATACTTTAAGTTCTGGGATACATGTGCAGAACATGCAGGTCTGTTACATAGGTATACGTGTACCGTGGTGGTTTGCTGCACTCATCAAGCCGTCATCTACATTAGGTATTTCTCTTAATGCTATCCCTCCCCTTTCCCCCTAGCCCCTGACAGGCCCTGGTGTGTGATGTTCCCCTCCCTGTGCCCATATGTTCTCACTGTTCAGCTCCCACTTATGAGTGAGAACATGTAGTGTTTAGTTTTCTCTTCCTGTGTTAGTTTGCTGAGCATGATGGCTTCCAGCTTCATCCATGTACCTGCAAAGGACATGAACTCATCTTTTTTATGGCTGCATAGTATTCCATGGTGTACATGTGCCAGATTTTCTTTATCCAGTCTATCATTGATGGGCATTTGAGTTGGTTCCAAGTCTTTGCTATTGTCAATAGTGCTGTAGTAAACATACATGTGCATGTGTCTTTACAGTATAATAATTCATAATCCTTTGGGTATATAGCCAATAATGGGATTGTTGGGTCAAATGGTATTTCTAGTTCTAGATCCTTGAGGAGTTACCACACTGTCTTCAACAATAGATGAACTAATTTACATCCCACCAACAGTGTAAAAGTATTCCTATTTCTCCACATCCTCTCCAGCATCTGTTGCTTCCTGACTTTTTAATGATCACCATTCTAACTGGTGTGAGATGGTATCTCATTGTGGTTTTGATTTGCATTTCTCTAGTGACCAGTGATGATGAGCTTTTTTTCATATGTTTGTTGGCCACATAACTGTCTTCTTTTGAGAAGTGTCTGTTCATATCCTTTGCCCACTTTTTGATAGGGTTGTTTTTTCTTGTAAATTTGTTTACCTTCTTTGTAGATTCTGGATATTAGCCCTTTGTCAGTTGGATAGATTGCAAAAATGTTCTCCCATTCTGTAGGTTGCCTGTTCACTGGGATGATAGTTTCTTTTGCTGTGCAGAAGCTCTTTAGTTTAATCAAATTCCATTTGTCTATTTTGACTTTTGTTGCCATTGCTTTTGGTGTTTTAGTCATGAAGTCTTTGCCCATGCCTATGTCCTGAATGGTATTGCCTAGGTTTTCTTCTTGGGGTTTTATGGTTTTAGCTTTTACATTTAAGTCTTTAATCCATCTTGAGTTAATTTTTGTATAACATTTAAGGAAGGGGTCCAGTTTCAGTTTTCTGCATATGGCTAGCCTGTTTCCCCAACACCATTTATTAAATAGGGAATCCTTTCCCCATTTCTTGTTTTTGTCAGGTTTGTCAAAGATCAGATGGTTGTAGATGTATGGTGTTATTTCTGAGGCCTCTGTTCTGTTCCATTGGTCTATATATCTGTTTTGGTACCACTACCATGTTCTTTTGTTTACTGTAGCCTTGTAATATAGTTTGAAGTCAGGCAGCATTATGCCTCCAGCTCTATTCTTTTTGCTTAAGATTGCCTTGGCTTTTTGGACCCTTTTTTGGTTCCATATGAAATTTAAAGTAGTTTTTTTTCCAATTCCGTGAAGAAAGTCAGTGGTAGCTTGATGGGGATAGCATTGAACCTGTCAATTACTTTGGCAGTATGGTCATTTTCACGATATCGATTCTTCTTATCCATGAGCATGGAATGTTTTTCCATTTGTTTGTGTCCTCTTTTATTGCCTTAAGCAGTGATTTGTAGTTCTCCTTGAAACTGGAAGCATTCCCTTTGAAATCTGGCACAAGATAAGGATGCCCTCTCTGACCACTCCTATTCAACATAGTATTGGAAGTTCTGGCCAGGGTAATCAGGCAGGAGAAGGAAATAAAGGATATTCAAATAGGAGGAGAGGGAGTCAAATGATCTCTCTTTGCAGATGACATGATTGTATATTTAGAAAACCTCATCATCTCAGCCCCAAAACTCCTTAGGCTGATAAACAACTTCAGCAAAGTCTCAGGATATAAAATCAATGTGCAAAAATCGCAAGCATTCTTATACAACAATAAAACAGAGAATCAAATCATGAGCAAATTCCTATTCACAATTGCTAAAGAGAGAATAAAATACCTAGGAATACAGTTTACAAGGGATGTGGACGAACCCTTTTTATAATAATTTCAATTTTTATTTTAGATTTGGGGGTATATATGCAGATTTGTTATGTGGATTTATTACATAATGCTGAGGTTTGGGATAAGATTGTGGCTACATACTCTTTTTCAGATGTTATTTCCAAATATTTTCTCCTAGCCCATGGCTTGTCTTTTCATTCTCTTAACAATGTATTTTATAGAGGAAAGGTTTTTGATTTTGATGAAGTCCAATTTATCAATATTTTTATTAATGAGCTGTGCTTTTGGTGACTTCTCTATGAATAACTTAACGCAGGGTCACAAAAATTTTATCTTGCTTTCCCTCAGAAGTTTTAAAGTTTTAGGTTTTATATATATCTTTGACCAATTTTGAGTTAATTTTTTATATATATTACAAGATATGGGTCTTTTTTTTTTTTTTACATGTGGATATTGAATTTCTTCAGTACAATGTTAAAAAGACAATTCTTTCTTTTAGGGGTTTTATCTTATATTTGTAAAAAATCAATTTACCTTGTTTTTGAGGGTCTATTTCTAGATTACTTTCTTCCATTGATTTATATATTCTTTTGCAAATACCACAGCTTTATAGTAAGTCTGAAGTCAGATGGTGTGAATCTTACAAATTTGTACTTCTTTTAAAAAATTGTGACTCTTTTATTTCCTTCACTTTTCCATACACGTTTTAAATTCAGCTTGTCAATGTATACAAAAAATCCTACTAAGATTTTGATTGAAATTGCAATGAATCTGTAGACTATTGGGGGAGAATTTATATCCTAACAATATTTAATCTTCTAATCCCTGAACATGGTATATGGTTTCATTTATTGAGGTCTCCTATGATTTCCTTCATCAGTGTTTTGTAGTTTTTGGCATACAAGTCTTGCAAATGTTTTTCTACATTTGTATCAAAGTATTTCTTATCTATGGTCAAAGATCTATGGTGCTATTATAAGTGGCTGTGACATTTATCACCCTAGCGAGGGTGATTTTTTTTTTTTTTTTTTTTTTTTTTTTGAGACGGAGTCTTGCTCTGTCACCCAGGCTGGAGTGCAGTGGCCGGATCTCAGCTCACTGCAAGCTCCGCCTCCCGGGTTTACGCCATTCTCCTGCCTCAGCCTCCCGAGTAGCTGGGACTACAGGCGCCCGCCACCTCGCCCGGCTAGTTTTTTTGTATTTTTTAGTAGAGACGGGGTTTCACCGTGTTAGCCGGGATGGTCTCTCGATCTCCTGACCTCGTGATCCGCCCGTCTCGGCCTCCCAAAGTGCTGGGATTACAGGCTTGAGCCACCGCGCCCGGCCGGTGATTTTTTTTTTAAGCTTTTAATCGTCAGTGGTGAGGACATTGTCTAGGATAGACTAAGAACTCAGTAAATATTTGTTGACTACTGGCCTTAACGTTAGAAAATTTGAGTTCTATTTCAGGCTCTATTCTACTCATTGTGATACCTTAGGTAAGACACACAACTTCCCTGAGCCTTATTTTATCCATCTGAAAATAATGCAGTGGGTCTAGATGATGTTTAAGATTATTTGATGCCTACTTATTCTGTGAGTCTATTACTGAGCCAGTATGACATAAGTTGCCAAGGCATATCTTCTTTCCTTCTTATTTGGAATGACTGATCTGAGACAGAAGAATTAGCAGAAGATGAGGGTGGGGTAAAGGGAAAACTTACCAAAGTTTTTCTTAATCCATTCCATAATTTAGCTGAATTGAATACTCTTAGCATTAAATGTTCAAAATTTTAAAAATGTGTGTTTATTGGGATTAGTGGGTTGAAATATAAAGAGTAGAGAGTCACGATAATACCTGCTTATTTTCTTCTTCATCTCACAATTCTTGGAGAATAATTTAGGGTGACATATTCCCATAGTCTGGGCATTCTCCAAGATGTACATGACTGGTGTTGAATGATCTCATAGTGATTACTCCTAGGTTGTAAAGTTGATTATGCATGATAATCTTTATATTTAAAAGAGTCAGGTTGGTCTCATGGGCTCATGCAAAGTAGAAAGTTGTGGCAAACATAATTTTAATGACCTTCTCTCCTCTCTCTTCCATCTAAACTGGTACCTATTTTATTACTCACTGGTGACTCATTGTCTCAGGTTGTTACAGCAGAAGAAGGGATTTAATTTTCATTGGTTATTTATTCCTAAGAATATGTCAGAGAAGTTGTGGCCTAATTATTGTGGGCTTAAATATTTAACCTTACTCAAGGGGAGAAACAAGATTTGATAATATTGGAATTTAATCACTCTTACGGGCTAGTCTCACTAGCCAGTACAAATAGTTATCTCTTTTTATTTACTCAAATTATTGTATCCTAAATTAGAGCTAAGTGTAACTGTCACACTTCTCCAAAGTCAGAATAATCACAATATTTTCTAAGAAAAAAATCTTCTTTAAAAAATTGTCATATTCACTGCTAGTATTTCTTCTCTACTTCTTTAAGATTGCATATCTACCATTCAGTGAGAACTGTTTTTGTAAAAGCTATCTGTAACTCCATTTTTGTTTTCCTTTACTCTTAGATGCCTCTGAGTCATTTAAAGTCACTGGCCACTATTTCCTTGGCATTTTCTCCTCCCTTGTCTTCCATAACATTTCTTGAAGTAATTTCTTTTACCTCTGTGGCTTTTTTGGCTAATTCTTTGCAAGTTTTGCGAGAACTGCAGAGGCCTTGCAATTGTGAAGAGAAAAATGCAGCAGTGACTCGGAACTGATGACCAGAGACCAGCTGGGAGGGCAGTCATGCTGGATGGCAGCAGGGCAACGATGGCAACCCCAACACCTTGGCACGATGTAGCCCTTCTGGGACTATGGGCACAAATGAAACCGAAGTGGGGGGAAAACCTGAATCAACTGAGATTAATTTTTCACACCTAGGGCAACGGGAACTCAAAATTAAAATTAAATTTAGTTGTGAAAACAAAATTAAGCTGTATCCTGGCAAATCTCAGATTATGCTCTAAGATTTATGTGTACTCCATATAGCATTTTTGAATAGCTCTCTCTTATCATTGAACCCTGATCATATTATTAAGAGGAGTCAGTTATGGTTGCTGTCCACTCAGAGTTAAGTAACTTTTCCAAAGTCCATAAAATTCAATACTATTAAGGCAGGAATTGGATATCAGAACCTCTGATCCACAATGCCATGACCTTTCCATTGGATCATACAGACTTAGGAGTTATCTTGTTACTTAATAATTGCAGAAGAAAATGTAATGATCCATCATCAATGGTGCCAATCTCAAGTCAGATCCAAAAAGAAAGATGTAGTCCTCTGTAGCAATAGAAACTATACTTATGTGAAATACTTTCAAGGCAAACCAGTTGACATAGCAATCAATAGAGCTGATTGCTATTCAGTATATATTGAGTCATCCTACTTTGTCACTTTGGTGTTTAGAATGATTGCTGTAGGTTTCAAAATAAAGAGATAGTATTTTAGGGTTGGATTTAGTCTCTTTTGCAGCTTCCTTAATTTCACAGGTAAGAGAACATAGGAATGTTACAATTTTTGCAAGGTAAGATGGTTGGTGATTAAAACAAAGCCAGGACTAGGGTTTAATTTTCCTTTGCACTATCTCACCTTTTCAAAAACGGAAATGATAGGCTTATTTGTATTTTAGCTTATCTATACAGGCTCAGGAAATACAAGACTTCTGCAAATTGGATTCACTGTGTCCCAAGCTTCCTGAGCTAGATGTTCCTCCCTGCATTCTGCTGTCCATTATCACAGTATTTTAGTAAACCTAATAGACGGTATTTGTATTATTAAAGTAATAACCTTTCCTTGGAAAATATGAATATTTTTGACTTCTAAAAGTAGGGCTTATCTCAGAGTACTTGCTTAGGGTGTGGTGGGTGGTAAATGTATCTTCAGTCTGTTAGCTACCAGCTTTCATAGTCATTTTAAAAATAGTTTTCTTTAAGAGTTGAAGTTCATGCATTTTTTTTTTTTTTTTTGCCAGACATATAAGGCATCCAGATCTTAGATTCTTACTTTATTCTACTGTGGGATGGTCATGTAAATTACTTTGTTTTCCATTTGCTTATTACTCTCTTTAATTTTTTTCTTTTCCTAGTGCTTTTCATTACTTTTTGTCTCAATGGAATTATGTTTCCCTCTTTCTTCTCACACCAACCCCTATAACTTGGACAGCAAGTGCACTTCATTCCAAACATGGATACTGTCTGAATTCATTAACCATGTGGTCAATTAATTAGCCTAAATTCTTGAACACCTGTCAAGTCTTGCTGAGTTGGCAGGTCCTTCTTCTTCCTTACTTTCGTTTTATGCTTTGTCTTTTTGACTAGTCATTTGGTTCTAGTGATGAATCATGTGGTTTTATTGCTCATTAGAGTGTTTTTAAGCAGAAATATGAACCTGTGGTCTTTTTCTACACCATACAAAACATATTTAACCACATTTAGTCTATTTTTACTCAGTAATGTACATAGTTTCCCGTGAGTCAATGTTAATTACTGAAGCGTCGTTAGGGGGCTGGATTATGGCTATTACTGCTGAAGCCCAGGCACTTGTCAATCCTAAATGAGACTACCACATTCACCTCCTAACTGGTCATCTTAAATCCCTTTTATGTCTGAGGATTACTTCTTCTCTGATCCTCCAGGTTTATTATACTCCAGTACATTAAGACACTGAAATGATAGAATTGTATGATTGTTCCCAAGAATGCCTCAGAGCCTTCTTTTCCCCATTAATTGCTCCCAGCTTTTTCACCTATGGGACATTAAATGCATGAAGAATTCATGCTTAGGGTGACTTAGGGCACACCCACACCTTGCTACCCCCTGCTATTTACACTGGGTTTCCTAGAAGTACAGCCTAAGGCAGAAATCCAGGTGCACATGATTTATGGTAGAGGTGCTCTTAGAAGGAACCCATAAGTGAGTGAGGAAAGTAGGATGGTCCGTTATCACTTTGCTATAAAGAACTACCTGAGACTGGTAATTTATAAAGAAAAGAGGTTTAATTACCTCACAGTTCCACACGCTGTACAGGAAGCATGGCTGGGGAGGCCTCAGAAAAGTTACAATCATGGCGGAAGGTGAAGGGGAAGCAGCACAATCTTCACATGGCGGAACAGGAGAGAGAAAGTGAAGGGGGAAGTGCCACACACTTTAACAACCAGATTTTGTGAGAACTCACTCACTATCACAGCAAGAGAACAGCAAGGGGGAAATCCGTCCCCATAATCCAATCACTTCCCACTAGGTCCCTCCCCCCAGCATTAGGAATTAAAATTCTACATGAGATTTGGGTGGAGACACAGAGCCAAACCATATCAGGTGGTAAAGGGGAAAGAGCCTAGCAAGGTTTCTGTCTTAGGAAAAGTCACACCTTGACCCGACCCACTGATGGTGGAGGGCTGCCTCTAGAGCATAAACCACACCACAAAACTTTCTCTCTATAAGACAAGGGGTCCAGTCTTTTGTACCCCCACATCAACTGGTTCTATGAACTGACTTCGTGGTTGATTCATAAACTTCCCAGCCATGTGGCTCTCATCAATAGAGGACTATCTTTTTAATAAAGGGGTGTAAACTTAAAATAATCAAAAAGGTCAGAATCTAGCTTAAAGAGAGCTTTTTAAAGTACAAAGGTTGAGGAGAGGATCACCTGGAAAGCACAGATTTCAAGGAATGGAAATCAGTGTTCCAAAATGTAGATGTTTGGGATTGCTTATATAGACAAAACCTAGGTAAGTTTCACAGAATTTCAATATCTTTCTATGTAAGTCTTGATGAACAATTGCAACTACTGTGATTAGTCAAGGTGGTCTTTGTCTTTTGGAAAAGGTATATTTAACGTTCCACATGGAAGATGTCATTGTCATGGAGTGTTGTGTGCCATTTTGTCTGAGTTAGACATAACACAAGGAAAGAGGCAGTTAATCAATGACAAAGACCAGTGATTGAAAACGGGAAGGTCTGGTCTTTCCTTGTCATTTACAGAAGAACAACAATGAGAAAGAAAGTTGAACTATAACCTAAGAACCAGAATTGCAAACATGCTATGTAACTTAGTCACCAGGATTTAACTTCCCCTTTGACATAATAAATTTAGAGGGTCTTGAAATTTTGTTTTCTTTCACAGGGGTATTTGTAAGCTCTTTGCAGCTAAAACTTACAGCAGCTGCAACCCAGTAAATGTAATAGAGAGTGCCCCCAACAGCATCTAAAACACCAACTAAATTGGAATTTTTTACCTCCTCATCCGTGTTTATATCCTATGTGATTACTGCTTGCGTCAACTCTCATATGCCTCCTAAATTTCTGGAAAGTTGGCAGTATTCAGTGGCACCCAGAGCAGTTTATTCTTATGTTAATGTAACTTCCAAAGGTTTCAACACTAAAATCTTAGCTCAGATTTTAGAAAAAAAAAACCTTTGATTGAATCCTTCAGTTTGCAATGTGAATAGAAATAAAAGCCAAGGTTTAAAATTTGTGACACTTGGGCTAAGAATATGAATAAGCAACCCACAGGAAGTAACAGAAATAGCCTAAAAACATATGAAAAATTATTAGCTTCATGAATAATCAAAGTAATACAATTTTTAATAAAGGTAACAGCCACAAAATTGATAAATAGTACAAAAGATCCTAATATCCAGTGTTAGTATAAATGTGGAGAAATAAACCCTTTCATGCATTGCTAATAGGTATCTCAGTTGATGGTCTTTTTTGCAGAGGTGCCAACTTAGCAGTGTGCATCAAAGTATATACTCTTCATTATAGTGATTTCACTTTCTGGAATTCAACCTAAAGAAATAATTGAAAAGTACCCAAAGAAAACATTTTAATGACTAAAATATTTATTTTAGTATTGTTTATAAGAGTGGACATTTGCAAACATTTTTAAATAAGTGATTAAGTAATCCTATATATTTATACACTAGAAATCTATTTAGCCTTTGAAGTGATGTCAATATGTTTATTGACATAGAAAGATACTCAGAAAACATCAAGTTTAAAAATCAGGTTATTAAACAATAGATAATTGCCTTCTATCATTTAAAGAGGACTCCCGGGCACTATAGCAGGACAATGGACTGGGTAAAGGAAGAATATGAATATATATTCATAGCAATGATGTTACATTAGATAATTACTTACCTTTTCTGAGAATCAGTTTTCTCAACTGCAAAACTTCAATACTATATAATTTACAAAGATATAAGAATTGGAGAAAATATACTTAAAATGCCTAGTGCGATGCTTGGTGCTTAGCAAACTTGCAGTAAATACAAAAAACCATCATGACCACTACTATCGCTACCACCACCTCTATACCAGTATCATACAGGAGAGTGGTACACTTATGGACAGAGCTATTTCAAGGTAATTGTGGAATGGGGGCTACTCAGCACATATGCATTTTTACACATTTGATATCAGGCTAAATCAGAAACTCATGGAGTGCTCCTGCTGGAAGAGATCTTGACTAATCCGCTAAAATTATAAATGAGACTCACAAAGTTTAGATTATTTCTACATGATTTGTCAGGGTCAGAACCAGGAGCAATCTCAAGCCTTAAGGTTCCTATCCTGCACTCTCTGCTACAAACATAGGTGCTTTGCTCAAAGGGGAAAAGATGCCCCCAAAGATGCACAGTGAGGAGTGCTCAGGGCACTGGAATTCTTTCTCTGCCCAATCCCTGAATTCTTCTGTCCTATGCACAACTGAGCACCTGTTGTTTTTGTTTCTCCAGAATCCCCCACCTCTTTTCTTTGTTCTTTGGTAAACTGTTCCTTTCTTTCTAATCCTAGAGGGGCCACCAATAATAGTATTCTGCAGCTCCTGGCCACAGAGTGTGGGGCATGTACTAAGCCTGGCCATTCACAGCATCTGTTTTCCTTTGTTACAGTCTTACGGCTTAGTTTTAAGTATTAAGTTTTTAGTATTAAGAATTAGGTCATTACGAATCCTTCCTTGTCATTCCCAAGTCTTACCATCCCTGTCTACTGCATGAATGGCCTTCTCAGTTTTATGAACCAAATTCTTTTTCTCTCTCTCTCTGTTCTTAAACTACTTTGAGTTGAGGTTTTTACCATCGTGAAACCACTAGATGCCATCTACACTGCTAGCACATCACATTTAGTCCCTTCTCTGTTCTCAGTTATTAGCCAAGGCACAGGAGGTGTCTTGAATCCCTCGTTTACCTCCTGTCCTTTTCTTTTGGCTACTCATGCATTATTGAGATGAGCTATTTGAAGGCGAGACTGGAAATCTATTAGAGGAGTTATCTTTGATTTTCATCTTTTCCTCACCAACACTTCTTCCATTTCACACAGGTAGAGATTTTAGAGGTTAATTACTTTAGCTCCATTATTTTATCAATGATAAATCATGTTTTTAGAGGTGTTTACTAAGGTTAGAGATAGATAATGACTCAAGGGCCACCTTTACTGTATTGTCTGGGAGTCTTTTCAGTACTGTATCCTTTATCCTCCAACCTCACTGGAGTCATCCCCTCTCCTGGAATCTTGTGAAAGATCACTGCTGCCTTGGCTTTAGTTAGTGAAGGGAGAATTCACACCACGTTTACAGAGTAGACCAATCCCCCCTACATAGATATATGTAACCTATTTACACAAACTATAAATTCTGTAAAATTAATATGAATGAGTGTGGGATATTTCACAAAATCTGTATTAGTTTCATTTGTCAGTTTATCAAAAAACACTCAAAGAATAGAATATTTTGAGTATTTTTATGATTCTAAAAGTAAAAATGAACCAAGAATTAACTATCTCCCTCAATTTCCAAATGGATATTACTTTCTGAATATTCCATCTTTTAGTTCCAATGTAAACATTAATATTACATTGAATCTTTTTCTCTTACAAAGGATCTGCTTATCAGCTGCAACCAATAACACAGATTACAGACCTGAAAAATATACTGTTAAAATAACAAGTTAATTTGTTAGCAACATTAAAAGATTTCAAATCCACCACAAAATCTTTGTTAGGAAGTAAATGGGGATGGCCTCATTCTTGCAGCACACATTGTACAGATATAATTTGACATCAACAGCAGATTAATTTTCCACTTAAACCTGGGGAGCAGTGAACAAAGTCATTTATCCTTTCCTCTCATCCTCAGAAATAAATGGTCCTCTTATTCACATTTTTTCATGTATAAACTTCCCACATCATCAACTCTGTCTAATCTCATTCTTTTTGTAAAGTCCTTTTCGTTCCTTGCTTTATGAAGGACAGGTCCAATAAAAGAACTCTGGTGGGAAAGTCAGTATCTTAATCTGTTTTCTGCTGCTGTAACAGAATCCCACAGACTGAGTAATCTATTAAAAAAAGACATTTATTTGGCTTATAGTTCTAGAGGCTGAGAAGTCCAAGATCAAGGGACTGCGTTGGTAAGGACTTCCTTGCTGTGTAGTAACATGGCAGAAAGGCGAGTGAGCACATGAGACAGAGAGAAATGAGGCCAAACTTATCCTTTTATCAGGAGCCCATTTTTATAATAACTAACCTACCTCCAAGATAGTGGCATTAATTTATTCATGAGGGTGGAGCCTTCATGGCCTAATCACCTCTTAAAGTTCCCACCTCTTAATAGTGTTACAATGGCAATTAAGTTTCTAATACATGAACTTTTGGGAGACACATTCAAACTACAGCAGTCAGGGAGGGACCTAATCATCTTTTTTTTTGTTAGAAAGTCTACGTGAGCAAGAAAGGCAAATCTTCTGAAGTCTTCATGTGAATTACCTGGAAATTTCTGAGGAGAGAAAAACAACACAATGTTATACTTTTTTCTTAAAAAAGCCTTTAGTTCTTAATCTCTGGAAAGGACAAAAATCGTATCTTAGATGTTCAGTTACAAACAACTTAGATGACCACGTTTTCTACATTTTGGGAAGATGCAGCTTTCTAAGCTTGGAATATGGAAATCTAGACTGTCCTTTGATGCATATTAACTGCATGACACAGGATGAACTAATACCCCAGGTCTTTAGATTAGACTCCTTCAAAATTCCCTTATAATTATATCTCATGCCTATTCTAATAATGAGTTGGGACTATGGAAGCCTGTCAGAGGCATGTCTGTAGATGTATATACTATACACGCCAAGTAGGCTCAATAATCTTTCTATGTGGTTAGCTCATTTCCATGTCCTCCATGTATTCCCATAGAGGAATAAGGACTCATCAGGATTCTGCTAAGTACCTGCAAAACGATTTATGTATGTTATTTAGAGATCATTCTACTATAGTCTTGGTATTTAGTTGGAAAGATTACTCGTTTCTGAGTCATTCTTGCTGACTTCAAACAGTGGCATTTTTCAGATTTTATCCCTTGAAACATCATTAACAAATTTTTCTCATTTTAAAAAAATCTGTAATGAAATAGATTTCACAGACCCCATATCCTGTGATTGCCTTGGCAATTCACATTGTTCTTTAGATACTAGAAGGTAACTGAAGTTCTGCTAATGAGATCCCTTTTTAATTTCATTTAAAATAGCATGGTAGGCAAAAGAGTTCCCAAAGGTACCTATGTTCTAATCCTCAGAACCTGTGAATATGCTGTTATATGACAAGGGGAACTAAGTTGCAGATAGAATTAAGGTTACTAATCAGCTGACCTCGAGATGGAGAGATTATCCTGGATTATTTGGTGGAGCCAATGTAATCACAAGAGTCTTTAAAAGCAGAAGAAGGAAGCAGAAGGGTCAGTTTTAGAGCTGGACAGAGATAAACTTGACTGGCTGTTGCTGACTTTGAAGACAGACAGAGAAGTCCTCTAGAAGCTGAAAAAGACAAGAAAGTGATTCCTCCCTAGATGCCTCCAGAAAGGAGTGCAGCCCTTCTGACATATTTAGTTTTTTTATTTTTTATTTTTTTCAGTTTTAGTATCTTATTTTATTTTATTTTTTATTATACTTTAAGTTCTAGGGTACATGTGCACAATGTGCAGGTTTGTTACATATGTATACATGTGCCATGTTGTGTGCTGTACCCATTAACTCGTCATTTACATTAGGCATTTGTCCTAATTCTATCCCTCACCCCTACCCTGCCCTACAACAGGCCCCGGTGTGTGATGTTCCCCGCCCTGTATCCAAGTGTTCTCATTGTTCAATTCCCACCTATGAGCGAGAAAATGCGGTGTTTGGTGGTCTGTCCTTGCGATAGTTTGCTCAGAATGATGGTTTCCAGCTTCATCCATGTCCCTACAAAGGACATGAACTCATCCTTTTTTATGGCTGCATAGTATTCCATATGTGCCACATTTTCTTAATCCAGTCTATCATTGATGGACATTTGGGTTGGTTCCAAGTCTTTGCTATTGTATGTTTATATATGTGCATGTGTCTTTATAGTAGCATGATTTATAATCTTTTGGGTATATGTTTAGTAATGGGATGGCTGGATCAAATGGTATTTCTAGTTCTAGATCCTAGAGGAATTGCCACACTGTCTTCCACAATGGTTGAGCTAGTTTATCTCCCACCAACAGTGTAAAAGTGTTCCTATTTTTTTACATCCTCCCCAGCACCTGTTGTTTCCTGGCTTTTTAATGATCACCATTCTAACTGGTGTGAGATGGTATCTCATTGTGGTTTTGATATGCATTTCTCTAATGACCAGTGATGATGAGCATTTTTTCATGTGTCTGTTGGCTGCATAAATGTCTTCTTTTGAGAAGTGTCTGTTCATATCCTTTGTCCACTTTTTGATGGGTTGTTTGATTTTTTCTTGTAAATTTGTTTAAGCTCTTTGTAGATTCTGGATATTAGCCCTTTGTCAGATAGGTAGATTGCAAAAATTTCCTCCCATTCTGTAGATTGCCTGTTCACTCTGATGGTAGTTTCTTTTGCTGTGCAGAAGCTCTTTAGTTTAATTACATCCAATTTGTCTATTTTGGCTTTTGTTACCATTGCTTTTGGTGTTTTAGTCATGAAGTCCTTGCCCATGCCTATGTCCTGAATGATATTGCCTAGGTTTTCTTCTTGGGTTTTTATGGTTTTAGATCTAACATTTAAGTCTCTATCCATCTTTAATTAATTTTTGTATAAGGTATAAGGAAGGGATCCAGTTTCAGCTTTCTACATATGGTTAGCCAGTTTTCCCAGCACCATTTATTAAATAGGGAATCCTTTCACCATTTCTTGTTTTTGTCAGGTTTGTCAAAGATTAAATGGTTGTAGATGTATGGTGTTATTTCTGAGGCCTTTATTCTGTTCCATTGGTCTGTATCTCTGTTTTTGTAGCAGTACCATGCTGTTTTGATTACTGTAGCCTTGTAGTATAGTTTGAAGTCAGGTAGGGTGATGCCTCCAGCTTTGTTCTTTTTGCTTAGGAATGTGTTGGCAACGTGGGCTCTTTTTTGGTTCCATATGAACTTTAAAGTAGTTTTTGCCAATTCTGTGAAGAAAGTCATTGGTAGCTTGATGGGGATGGCATTGAAACTATAAATTAGCTTGGGCAGTATGGTCATTTTCACGATGTTGATTCTTCCCATCCATGAGCATGGAATGTTCTTCCATTTGTTTGTGTCCTCTTTTATTTTGTTGAGCAGTGGTTTGTACTTCTCCTTGAAGAGGTCCTTCACATCCCCTGTAAGTTGGATTCCTAGGTATTTTACTCTCTTTGTAGCAATTGTGAATGGGAGTCCACTCATGACTTGGCTCTCTGTTTGTCTTTTATTGGTGTATAGGAATGCTTGTGATTTTTGCACGTTGATTTTGTAACCAGAGACTTTGCTGAAGTTGCTTATCAGCTTAAGGATAGGAGATTTTGGGCTGAGATGATGGAGTTTTCTAAATATACAATCATGTCATCTGCAAACAGGGACAATTTCACTTCCTCTTTTCTTAATTGAATACCTTTATTTCTTTCTCTTGCCTGATTGCCCTGGCCAGAACTTCCAACGCTATGTTGAATTGGAGTGGTGAGAGAGGGCATACTTGTCTTGTGCCAGTTTTCAAAGGGAATGCTGCCAGTTTTGGACCATTCCGTATGATATTGGCTGTGAGACAAAGAAGGCCTTTACATAATAGTATAGGGATCAACTCAACAAGAAGAGTTAACTATCCTAAATATATATGCACAAACACAGGAGCACCCAGAATCATAAAACAAGTCCTTAGAGACCTACAAAGAGACTTAGACTCTCACACAATAATAATGGGAGACTTTAACACCCCACTGTCAATATTAGACAGGTCACCAAGACAGAAGGTTAACAAGTATATCCAGGACTTGAACTCAGCTCTGCACCAAGCGGACCTAATGGACATCTACAGAAATCTCCACCCCAAATCAACAGAATATACATTCTTCTCAGCACCACATTGCACTTCTTCCAAAATTGACAACAGAGTTGGAAGTAAAGCACTCTTCAGCAAATGAAAAAGAACAGAAATCACAACAAACGGTCTCTCAGACCACAGTGCAATCAAATTAGAACTCAGGATTAAGAAACTCACTCAAAATCACACAACTACATAGATACTGAACAACCTGCTCCTGAATGACTACTGGGTAAATAACAAAATGAAGGCAGAAATAAAGATGTTCTTTGAAACCAATGAGAACAAAGACACAATGTACCAGAATCTATGGGACACATTTAAAGCAGTGTGTAGAGGGAAATTTATAGCACTAAATGCCCACAAGAGAAAGCAGGAAAGATCTAAAATCGACACCCTAATATCACAATTAAAAGAACTAGAGAAGCAAGAGAAAACATATTCAAAAGCTAGCAGAAGGCAAGAAATAACTAAGATCAGAGCAGAACTGAAGGAGATAGAGACATAAACAACCCTTCAAAAAATCAATGAATCCAGGAGCTGTTTTTTTGAAAAGGTCAACAAAATAGATAAACCACTAGCAAGAGTAATAAAGAAGAAAAGAGAGAAGAATCAAATAGACACAATAAAAAATGATAAAGGGGATATCACCACCAATCCCACAGAGATACAAACTACCATCAGAGAATACTATATACACCTTTATGCAAATAAACTAGAAAATCTAGAAGAAATGGATAAATTCCTGGACACATACACTCTCCCAAGACTAAACAAGGAAGAAGTTGAATCCCTGAATAGACCAATAGAAGGCTCTGAAATTGAGGCAATAATTAATAGCCTACCAACCAAAAAATGTCCAGGACCAGATGGATTCACAGCCAGATCCTACCAGAGGTACAAGGAGGAGCTGGTACCATTCCTTCTGAAACTATTCCAATCAACAGAAAAAGAGAGAATCCTCCCTATCTCATTTTATAAGGCCAGCATCATCCTGATACCAAAGCCTGGCAGAGACACAACAAAAAAGAGAATTTTAGACCGATATCCCTGATGAACATCGATGAAAATATCTTCAATAAAATACTGGCAAACCGAATTCAGTAGCACATCAAAAGGCTTATCCACCACGATGAAGTTGGCTTCATCTCTGGGATGCAAGGCTGGTTCAACACATGCAAATCAATAAACATAATCCATCACATAAAGAGAACCAAAGACAAAAACCACATGATTATCTCTATAGATGCAGAAATGGCCTTCAACAAAATTCAACAGCCCTTAATGCTAAAAACTCTCAATAAACTAGGTATTGATGGGACGTATCTCAAAATAATAAGAGCCATTTAAGTTATCTTTATTTTTAACCCAGAGTAACTCGATTCTGACTTCTGACTATGAGAACTGTAAAATAATAAATTTGTGTTGTTTTAAGCCATCAAGGTTGTAGTAATTTGTTATAGTAGCCATACAACGTTAATATACACAATATGTTTCAAAGTTATATAACTTTTGGAAAATACTGGAAGATCCTTTTCTTGCTTTTTTGAGCTTGTAGAGGCCTCTTCCTAGTATCTAGTATGTGGTACTATCACCACTAGTGGCCATAATATCCCCTTCTAGTGTCTCCTGGATCTAGTGTCCTGGAGGACAACATTTGAGGAGAATGCTGATCTCAACCCATCTTTCTTCTCTAAATTATCACTATCCAATAGAACTTTCTGCAGTGATGAAAATGTTCTATATGTATGTTGTCCAATATGGTAACCACTAGCTACAGGTAGCACTGAGCACTTGCAATGTGGCTGGTGCAACTGAGGAATGAAAATTTAAATTCTACTTCATATTACTTTAAGTTTGAATAGCTACATGTGGCTAGTGGTTACTGTAAAGGACAGCAGAGCTTTAGATCAAAGTTTCCAAATTCAGTTGCCTACAGGAGCTCTGTAGGACATGAAAATATGAGAAGCAGATGAAATGTAAACAAGTCATCAGTGAAAGAGTTATGATAAATGGTCTTAGACTTCAGTGTTTCAGAGATGATAAGGAATGGTGGAGAATGTGAGGAGAGGTATTTACAGGATATGCCTTAGTTACAAGGTGTAGAGCTACTCTGCTCCAGCCTCTTATTTCAATGAGAAAACAAAGACTTAGATAGTATAATTAGAGCTCATATTTCAAAAGAAGCTAGAAATTTGGATTTTTAGCTCAATTAATCTGATTTTTCGAAGTTTCAGACAAAAGCAAGCATAGCTATGGGACACATCCACCTTTAGACTTCTGATTTAGAAGTCCTGAACAAGCATAATGCAGAAACTTTTCCTTTATTTTTATTCTGAAGCCCTGGCCTAAGGGAGAGCATTCAAGGTAGAGCTGTTGATGGTTGCATAGACTGGCATTGCACAAGAGCACACATCATGAGTCACCATTCACATTGCACACAAAAGGTGTTTATATTTACCAATTTTTTGACAGATAGCAGGAAAGCATTTCGCTCTAAGAAAGCCAGTTTGTTCTGAGGATTTTCCAATAGATGGAAGTAGATTGCCTTGAAGAAAGGAAGTGTTTTGTTTGTTTGTCTTTTAATTTGCACAGTTGCGGTGTGGGCTAGTGACAACTTTGATGTAAAGAAATAGCAGTTCAAAGAAGAGTATCTAGGAAGGCTGCAAATCAGATACTATACAGCTTAAAAACTGGGTTTTAGTAGTACAAATGAACTCATTGTTTTGAAACTGCTGAGCTGCCTTTTCTTATACACTTATTAAAAGAAAAGATCTATATCTTTTCGCAAAGGGTAACAGATCACTTATATATACTAAGCTGGGAATTCCTGCTCTGTCCTTCTTCCCAGAGAGTACTCAATTTTCCTATCACTACTATTCATTGAAATGGCTTATTTAATTGATTTATCTTTACAGTCCAAGTGCCTGCTAATGCAGAGACCTCACATCGAATCTGCCCAATAGATCCTTGTTGAAGAAATAGTCTTTCATATTTACCTCTTGCCCATTACAAGTGTTCCTTTCCTTTCTAGCTCTGTTTCATTTTGTTTTTCAACTGTCTCTGTCTTTGCCTCTCTCCATCCCTGTTTGCCTTGGACTCTTTCTCACTCTGCTTCTGCCTTCATCTTTATATCTCTGGTCTCCTCATTCCTTCTCTTACATTGTGCCTTCATCACCCACTGAACTGCTTTTACCTTCCTTTCACTTTTTCTTTTTCTCTCTCGCTTAACTCTGCTTCACTAATTTCTAGCTCTGTTGATCTGTCTTTGATCGCCTGTTTCCTCCAAACAGGGATTTAGAATCCACAAAACTGACATAGCAAAAGATGTGACACATCGGCCTTAATTTTCCAATTGTTTCTTTATCAGACAGTTTCAGGCTTTGCCTCTTTCCAAGGGATAGAGCCAGGTTGGAGAGGTGAGTGGCAGCTGCTTCCAACTATGAAAATCTTTCTTAAAAGCATCACGGTAAGGACATTTATAAAGTCATTGACCTTTTGCAGCAGGAGCCGCTGGTGGCAGCTTTCCTTTTCTCATTCCCTTTTTAAAAAAATCTTAGAAAATACGTTGGTAGCATCAAAGTGGAATTTCCTGTTTTAAATGAGACTCAAACACCTGCTTATTTCAGTTTCCATGGAGCTGGCTCTTCTTACGCCAGGAGAGGTAGAGAGCCAGGCATTCAGGGAGATGAGTCTGGCTGTACCATCACACCAGCACCACGGGGGAAGACAGCTGGGCTGAGGAGGTGAAAATGAAGACGAAACATTGGCTGTGCCTTGTATTCTTTCAGCCTTGCTTTCAGATGCTCAGCTGTGAAGAAACTGAGCTTTTGTCTTACCTGAGACAAACTACTTTACTTTAAATCATTCTTCACTGGGTCACAAGAGCCAGTCACAGGCGTTCAAGTGAAAGGCTTACTCTGTTTCTCTAAGGGCTGTTTGAGATTTTAGCGGGATTTCTGTAGAGGCAAAATTTTTCCAGTTTCAATTCAGCACGTATGATCCTGGCATCAGATTTACATATAGTAAACCTACATATTTCTACCTGGTAGAACCTCCTAGTTCTACTGAGTTCCCTTTCTCTCGTGAAGTAAGTGGAAATCAGCTAGTCATAGCAACTGAATTCAGAAGGAAGTTTGTTTGCATAGTGTGGGTACACTAAAGTCTTGCTTTTCCATAAATGACCAGAGGAATCAGTTCCTGAACCAGCAATGAGATTTAAATCGTGACTGAGTTCAGCAAGAATCTTCCAGTCAGCCACCTCCTCACGTATGTTTCAATGATTTCTTTATAACCAGTCAAAATGACTTTTTTTCTTAGTTAATTAGTACTCTTGCCTTGACATACATTTGATTGAGCAAAGCTAGTGATTCAGAGAGTAACTGCGTATGCTCTCTTTTGGCCTCGCTTTTTTATTCTCTTGAATTTGCCACATTTCTTCCTGCCGCTGGAGCTTTGAACAGGTTTTTTATTATTTGTGGACTGCTCCCTCTTATCTTCTTCTACTGCTTCATCTCTGTTCATCTCTTCGGTCCCCTCAGGTACTACTCCCTCAGAGAAACTTTCACTGACTTCTTGACTATTATTTATGGTGAGCCTTCTAAATACAGGATTTCACATGATACGTATTCTTTATATATTTTTCCTTTATACAATTTAATATTACTTTCTGTGATTATTTGATTAATGTCTGTCTTTCTTGCCAGACTACACGCTGCACAAGTACAGGGGCTGGGTTTACTCGCTTTGCTTCTGTAGTGTTTGGCGCTGAGCTTAGCATGATGAACACTCAGTACATGTTTTCTGAGTGAATGAATGGACTACAGGCCTATAGCACCGCAATGCTATTGCAATGAATCAGTTTAGCCACTAGGAGAAAGACTTAAAAAGACAGAAGAATGGATCAAGGGTCATCTGAGAATAAATCAAGGGTAATCTGACTACATCCAAGGCTTCCTGTATTCTACATGCAAGTGCTAGTAAGCACAAGTCAAATTTGTCACAGCCTGCAGTGAGGGAATGATGGAAAATCATAATGAGATAGGAAAATATTCATAATCTGGGGTTAAGTGTCCAGGGGAAACAAAAGTGCCCAATAATTGTGACCCCAACAGCTTCATTCTAATCAGACTGTTCCTATAATGCAGTATTAGCCTGAAAAGAAATCTCCCTCAGTTCTTAAAATAGTTCTTAACTATTTTCTGTCTGTTTTTTCTGTCTTCCCATTGACTGTGTGCTCTCTTTCTAATAACTTTCCTGATAATCTTTCAACAAATTATTTTTTTATTTATATAGAATCAAATCCTAATGCTTGCAAACAAGATATCTTGGACTTCTATAGGAAATGTGAGAGAAAAAGCCAGGAAAAGGCTCTCTCTAATGAACCCCCTGAACAAAAACCAAGCAATCCAAATCCAGTATCCTAAAATAGCCATAGGTGAGAAAGTGTGGATTCTTTTGGCAGATCAGTGAAGTCTTGGCAAGGAGAAATTCCAGAAGAAGCCACTTGTGATGTAAGGTTTCATCTGTGGCATGTCAATTCTCTTGGAGATAAGTCTTCATGAGACCTGCCTCTCTGACCACCAGACTGCTGGAGCCTGAACACTCTTGGTTCCCAGAGTGGAAAGGGATAATCTAATTTAGTTATTTTCAACTGAGGCAATTATCCTTCTACCCTCTCCCTAGAGACATTTGGCAATGTCTGGAGATATCTTTGATGTCACAGCTGGGGAAAAGGGTTGCTACAGGCATCTAATTAGTAGGGGCCAAGAGTGCTGCTAAGCACCCTACAATACACAGGACAGCACACAATCAGGAATTATCCACCAAAATGTCAATAGTGTTGCTATTGAGAAACTCTTATCTAAATAATTGTGCCTGAAACTATCTTTCTTCTTAGTCAGATCTCGAATTGGAAAGTCTACACTTAGAGTTTTGTTTGATCATTTTTAAAGAAAAACGTTAATTTCATATTTGAGGTATTTCATCCAATAGACATTGTTGAACACATTCTATGTGCTGATGATTGGGTTTATTAAAGATAAGTATCTCTTCCTTTGTGAAGAACTCATAGTCTATTGAAGAAGTCAGAGTTCAAAAAGGGGTTGCAGGAAAAAAACGTGTGTATAGATGTGTATCAAGAAAGGGTAATTAGCTACTTGGATGAGTCTGGGAACATGCCCACAGAGAAGGGTGTTGAAGTTGGGCTGAAATCTATCTCTCCATTCTTTGAGTATGATCTTATCATTTCCTCCTCTTGGGCTTACCATCTGGAATGTGGTCTTCACTTCTCCCTATCAATTAACATCCTGCCTATGTTGGGCTAAATGACTGAACCATATCTGGACCACTGTAGTCCAAAGTGATTCTTTATTGCATTGAACTTCTTTGAGGTCTTGACTTGTTAACTTCAATAGGTACTAATTAATATAGTTCTTGTCAAGACTCTCCTGTTAGGTTGTAAAGTACATGAAGTACGGAAACAGAATTACACAAATGTATTTGGTGAAGGCAAGAAAGACCATTCTAGAAGGTTTCATTGCATTAACTCTTACTTATAATTCATTCTTGAATTTACAGGAAAATACAATAACACATAGTCTGTGTATAGATTTCCGCACTAAATGATCTCACTGTGTACTCTCTCCTGCATTCCCTTTGCACTTTTCCGTGTTTCCTTTGACTGCATACACCCTGTTTAGCCTTCAGGTCTCAGCCATATCCTCCAGTAAACCTTTTTTGACCACTACTACCCTAAAGGATTATGTACTTTTTCTCCCAAAGCAGTTTGTCTCCTGAGAGAGTGCTTCTCATGTTTTACATTAATGTTCATTCGATTTTCATCTTCTTCCTTGGACTGTGAGTGTTAAGCAGCAGTGTCCGTGTCTGATTTGTTTTTCTTTATATTCTTAGCATCCAGCCCCAAGTCTGACACATGGTATGTCTTCTGCTCCAGGAGCAGACACCAGGGTGAGGAAACATGTGTAGATGATTTCCCAAGAAAGTGTTTGCAGGGGAAAGAGAGTTGGGGGATCAAGAAAGGCAGGGGAAAGAAGCCAAGCAAAGGTGCAATTTCAGGTCATGTCCCAGCCTTACCCTGGTCCCACTGAGAGCTCTGGAGTCTTATACCCCTGAGTTGTTCCCAGTTGAAGTCAAGGGAGTTAGCAATCCACTGCTCAGTCATTAGAAATGAGCCATTCCTGGGAGACATAAACTCTCACACCTTGCAGGGAAAGCACGTAAAGTGGCTCTGGTAGCACAGTGAAGTTTTCTGAAGAGGGTAGCAGAGGCAAGACATAAAAATCAAAGACACAGATGTTGGAAGACTACTGCACAGAAACTGTGAAGGGAATCTGAAAGATCCAGCAACAGCAGAGACAGTGTCCACTACATAGTAAATGATAAATAAATATTTGTTGTATGAATAATCTAAAAATTATCTATCAGATTGACCAGCAACAGCAAAGTTAGTCCAAGTAGCTATGTAGCTATTCATGCATAATATAATTGACAAAACTAGCAAATATAAAATTGTACCTTGGCAATTTTGGAATTAAAAAATTTCTATTTATTTTATAGAATGTATGATCAGCAACCGATTAATCTACCTGAAAACAATTTTACAAAAAGTTTGGATAAACTAATTAGTTATAAATCCACAGTATGTTTTCCAGGGAAAGTCAAGATCTTCAAAGCATTTGTCCAATACTTTTAACTGATTTTAAAGAGAGAAGCTACAATATCCATTTACAACTTTTCTTAATACTATAGTTACAGAAATATTTTGTTTGCTGAACCAGTAGCCTTACCTATTATGGCATTACTTACAGATACACCTGTTATGGACAAAAACACAGAATGGCAATACTCTTAATTGTGGGAATTGGTAAAGTAAGTGATATGGCAGTTTACTCTGACTGCAGGGCTGAATAGAAAAATCTGCTGCCTGAAATGTTTGATCAGTATTTTTTAACGATTATGGCAACCACAATGCTTCCCTTGAATTTATGAGGTTGCGTGGCACCTGGTAGAGGAATCATTATTTATTATGAAAACAGTTTAGTCTCACCAGGATGACTTCTGACAGTGTTTATACTCCCAGAGTTTGCCTTTATACCAGAGTACCTGGCAAAATATAAATAATGTGGTGTTTACCACAGAAAAAAGAAGAGAGTGATCAATGTAATGGAGATTACGGGATAAATGGTTTCAGATCAAATGTGTGATTCTTCCTATAGCAGGAATCTTATTTTTAATAGTTTTCATAGACGCCAACGTTGTGTGAGATTATTCACAGCTGTAGTGGCTCTAACCTCTCATTTCATTTATTTTAGCAATGTAGACTTCATTAGAAAAAACAAAATTTAAGACAAGGATAAATTAAGGAGAATGTTATTTCATCTGGAAGAAACCGTCTACGTCACCTCAGATTTTGTCTTTATTCTTTTGAATGAGAGCAGTTCTGACTTCCTTGTTAATGAGTGAAAAAACTATTTTATCGGAAGAGTGCTAGAGAAGAAATAATAATAAACACATGTCTATTTTCTGGAATGTACTATTATTAACCTTGTTACAAAGAAAAATTGCCAATAATAAAAACGTTTACTCATTCCAGGTAAAAATTAATGTTACAGATCTATGTGATAAGACATTAAAATTTGTATATTTATTGTGATGGGCTCCTTCAATTAAAAAGACAAGAAATCACAGATATTATGAAAGAGAATTACATATATAGAAAAGGAATTAGTAAAAGTTAAAAATAAACTCAATCAATCAAACAAACTCTAGACTGAACACAGATAAAGAATTATAGAAATAGAAAGGAGTTCTGAGTGTTTCACTTTGAATGCAATAGAGAGAGGCAGATATCATGTATGAAAGAGCAGTTGAAAGATATAGAAAATACATTGAGAACTTTCAACATATGCCTGCTAGGATTCTGGAGAGAATGAAGAAAGTTTTAGATAAATAAGATTTGAAGCACCAGTGAAAGAATTGAAGACAGACACAAATATTTAGGAAGAAACTCACTTGGTGGGCAGAGCAAGATGGTGGAATGGAACACTCTGTTGGTCATCCTCCTAGCAAGGATACCAATTTAGCAACTATCTACACAGAAAAAAGCACCTTCATAAGAACCAACAACCATGTGAACCCTCATAATACCTGGTTTTAACATCATGTCACTATAAGAAGCACTGAAGAAATTAAAAGAAAAAACAGTCTTAAATTGCCAATGCCACCCCTCCTCCACCTTACAGCAGTTGTAGTATGAAGAGCAGCTCTGGGCACTAGAAGAGGGAGAGCACAACAATTGTGAGGCATTGAATTCAGTGCTGTACTGTTAAAGCAGAAAGAAAAAGTGAACCAAACTCAGCTGATGCTCACCTGTGGAGGGAGCATTTAAGCCAGACTTAGACTGAGGGGAACTCTTGTCAGAGCTAGAGTTCCTGCAAACCTCAGCACCATAGGCTAAATTTCTTTGGGTCTCTAAATAAACTTGAAAGGCAGTCTAGGCCACAAGATTGCAACTCTTAGATAAGTCCTAGTGCTAAACTGGGCCCAGGGACAGTGGACTGGGGCGATATGAAATCTACTGAGACACCAGCTCAGGTGGCTTATTGAGCACTACCTTCACCCCTTTCCTAACTCAAGGCTGCATAGCTTATGGCTACAAAAGAGATCCCTTCCTTCTGTTTGAGGAGAGGGGAGGGAAGAGTGGGAAAGACTTTGTCTTGCATCTTGAACACCAGCTCAGCCACAGCAGGATAAAGCATTGGTTAGAGTCATGAGGCCCTTGTTCCAGGCCCTCACGTTGTCTCCGCACAACATTTCTAGATGCACCCTGAACCAGAAGCAAACCCACTGCCTTGAAGGGGAGGACCCAGTTCTGGCAACATTTATCCCTGCTAACTGAAGAGTCCTTGGGAGTACTTCCGTGAGAAAGAAAAGGACATTGTTGAGCAATAAGCAATCTCCTAAACATAGAAAACTCATTGGTAATAGTAAATACACAGAAAAACACAGAATATCATAACACTATAACTGTGGTGTGTAGGCTACTCTTATCCTAAGTAAGACTAAATGATAAACCAGTAAAAGATATAATAACTACAACAACTTTCCAAGACATAGACAGTACAATAAAATATAAATAGAAATAATAAAAAGTTAAAAAGTTGGGGGAGCCAAATTAAGGTATAGACTTTTTATTAGTTTTCTTTTTGCATGTTTGTTTGTTTATACAAAAAGTGTTAACTTGTTATCAGGTTAAGATGATGGGTTGAAAGATAGTATTTGCAAGCCTCATAGTAATCTTGAACCAAAAAAGAATACAATGGATACATAAAAATTAAAAGCAAGATACTAAATCATATCACCAGAGAAAATAACCCTCACTAAAGGAAGACAGGAAGGAAAGAAGGAAGAGAAGACCACAACAACCAGAAAACAAATAACAAAATGGCAGAAGTCCTCATTTATCAATAATAACATTGAATGTAAATGGACTGAACTCTCCAATCAAAAGACATACAAAGCTGACTAGGTGAAAAAAATGAGATCCCTTGATCTGTTGCCTATAAGAAATGCACTTCACCTATAAAGAAACCCACAGACTAAAGATAAATGGATGGAGCAAGATATTCCATGCCAGTGGAAACCAAAAAATGGCAGGAATAGTTATACTTATATCAGACAAAATAGATTTTGAGACAAACACTAAGGAGAGACAAAGAAGGTCACTATATAATAATAAAGATGTCAATTCGTTAAGAAGATATAACAATTATACATAAATATATATGCACCCAACACTAGACACCAAGATATATAAAACAAATATTAGAGCCCAAAGAGAGAAATAATTCCCAATACAATAATAGCTGGAGACTTCAAAACAACTTTCAGCACTGGACAGGTCTTTCAGACAGAAAATCAACAAAGAATCGTTAGACTTAATCTAGACCTAATGGACCTAATAGATATTTACAGAACATTTCATCCAATAGCTATAGAATACAGACTCTTCTCGTCAGCACATGGATCACTCAGAAGGGTAAACCATCTGTTAGGTCACAAAACAAGTCTTAAAACATTCAAAAATCAAAACAATATCAAGCATCTTCTCTATGGAGTAAAATTAGAAACTAATGGAGTAAAATTAGACCACTATGGAGCAAAATTAGAAACTAATAACAAGCGGAATTTAAGAAACTATACAAATGCATGGAAAGTAAACAATATGCTCCTGAATGACTAGTGGGACAATGGAGACATTAAGAAAAAAATTGAAAAATTTCTTTAAAAAATGTCAGTGGAAACACAACATATCCAAACCTATGGGATACAGCAAAAGCAGTACTCAAAGGGAAGTTTATAGCTATAAAT
This sequence comes from Macaca mulatta, assembly GCF_049350105.2. Taxonomy (NCBI): domain Eukaryota; kingdom Metazoa; phylum Chordata; class Mammalia; order Primates; family Cercopithecidae; genus Macaca; species Macaca mulatta. The sequence goes on from NC_133407.1 coordinate 28,918,096, forward strand.
GCCTACATTAAAAAAGAAGAAAAATTTCAAGTAAACAATCTAAAGATGCATCTTAAAGAATCAGAAAAGCAAGAGCAAACCAAACCCAAAATTAGTAAAACATAACAAATAATAAAGATCAGAACACAAATAAATGAAATTGAAGTGAAACAAAATACAAAAGATCAAGGAGGTAAAAAGTTTTTTTTTTTTTTTTTTTAGTGAAACAAATTGACAAACCTTTATCCAGACCAAATAAGGAAAAAGAGGGAAGATCAAAATAAAATCAGAAATGAAAAAGGAGACACTCCAACTGATACTGCAGAAATTCAAAGGATCATTAGTGGCTACTATAAACAACTATATGTCAATAAATTGGAAAATCTAGCAGAAATGAACAAATTTCTAGACACATACAACCTACCAAGATTGAACCAGGAAGAAGTCCAAAACCTGAACAGAGCAATAACAAATAGCGAAGAAGCTATAATAAAAACTCCCAGTAAAGAAAGGCCTGGGACTTGATGGCTTCACTGCTGAATTCTACCAAACATTTAAAGAACTAATACTAATCCTACTCACACTATTTCAAAATATAGAGGCAAAGAGAATACTTTGAAACTCTCTCTATGAGGCCAGTCTTACCTTGATACCAAAACCACACAAAGGCACATTAAAAAAACACACAAAAACCAAAAACTACAGGCCAACATCTCCAGTCAATATTGATGAAAAATTCTCAAGAAAATACTAGCAAACTTAATTGGAAACTACATTAGAAAGATCATTTAACATGACCAAGTGGGATTTATCCCTAAGATGGAAGGATAATTCATCATACACAAATCAGTGTGATACATCATATCAACAGCATAAAGGGTAAAAACCATATAATCATTTTGGATGCTGAAAAAGCATGTGATAAAATTCAACACACCTTTATAATAAACCCCTAAAAAACTGTGTATAGAAGGAACATATCTCAACATAATGAAAGCCATATGTGACCATTAGGATACTACAGCTAGTATCCTAATGACTGGGGAAAAACTGAAAATCTTTCCTCCAAGGATGTCGAAGAAGACAAGAATGTCCACTGTCACCACTGTTATTCAACATAGTACTGGAAGTCCTAACTAGAGCAATCAAACAAGAGAAACAAATAAAGGGCATCCAAATTGGAATGGAAGAAGTCAAACTACCTGACTTCAGGTCATACTACAGAGCTAGCATAAACAAAACAACATGGTACTTGCATAAAAGCAGACACATAGAACAATGGAACAACATAGAGAACCCAGAAACAAATCCACAAACCTACAGTGAACTCATTTTCTACAAAATTGCTGAGAATACACACTAGGAAAAAGATAGTCTCTTCAATAATGGTGCTGGGAAAACTGGATATCCATATGCTGAAGAATGAAACTAGACCCCTATCTCTTGCCATATATAAAACTCAAATAAAAATGGATTAAAATCTTAAATCTAAGTCTTTAAAATTAAATGCTTTATTTATTCCAATATTAATCCAAGTTAATGATGTAAGTCTTGAAAACTTAAACATAACTAGTCTAATCTTTATCTAACTTTATCATAGTCTTAATTCTAACTTAGTCTTTAACTGAGTCTGAAGTGTAAACTTCAAACTATGAAAATACTAGAAGAAGATATTGGGGGAAATCTCCAGGATATTGGTCTGGGCAAAAAAATTCTTGAATAATACCCCACAAGCACTGGCAACCAAAGCGAAAATAGAAAAATGGTATCACATCAAGTTAAAAAGCTTCTGTGCAGCAAAAGATACACCAACAAAGTGAAGAGACAACCCACAGAGTGGGAGAAAATATTTGCAAACTACAAAATGGCCTTGCTTCTTTGTGCAGGTGCCTTGCTTGGGTGCTGCTTGGGACTTGGTGCCCTGCGTCCCAGCTATGGCTGAAAGGGGCCATCGGCTCAGAAGGGAAATGTGGCGTTGAAGCCCACACACAGAATTGCCATTGGGGCACTGCCTAATGGAGCTGTGAGAAGAGGGCCACCAGCCTCCAGCCCCCAGAATGATAGATCCACCAACAACTCTCACTGCATGCCTGGAAAAGCCACATCATTCAGTGCCAGCCCATGAAAGCAGCTGGGACGGGGGCTATACCCTGCAAAGCCACAAGGGCAGAGCTGCCCAAGACCATGGGAGCCTATCCTTTGTATCAGTGTGACCTGGATTCGAGACATGAAGTCAAAGGAAGTCATTTAGTGGCTTTAAGATTTGATTGCCCTGCTGAATTCCAGATTTTCATGGGACCTGTAGCCCTTTAATTTTGGCCAATTTCTCCCGTTTGGAACAGGGGTATTTATCTAATGCCTGTACCCTCAATGTATCTAGGAAGTAACTAACTTGATTTTGATTTTACAGGCTCATGGGCAGAAGGGACTTGCCTTATTTCAGATGAGACTTTGGACTTGGACTTTGGATTATGCTAGAATGAATTAAGACTTTGGGGGACTGTTGGGAAGGCATGATTGGTTTTGAAATGTAAAATTGACATGAGATTTGGGAGGGGTCAGGGGCAGAAAGATATGGTTAGGCTTTGTGTTCCCACCCTAATCTCATCTTGAATTGTAAGGCCCATTATCCCCATAGTCCCCATGTGTCAAGGGAGAGACCAGGTGTAAATAATTGATTCGTTGGGGCAGTTTCTCCCATGCTATTTTCGTGATAGTAGGGGAGTTCTTATGAGATCTGATGATTTTATAAGGGGCTCTTCTCCCTTCACTCAGCACTTCTCCTTCCTGCCAGCTTGTAAAGAAGCTGCCTTGCTTCCCCTTCACCTTCCACCATGATTGTAAGTTTCCTGAGGCCTTCCCAGCCATGCTGAACTGTGAGTCAATTAAACCTCTTTCCTTTATAAATTACCCAGTCTCAGGCAGTTCTTTATAGCAGTATGAGAACAGACTAATATACTACCCATCTGACAAGGGAGTAATAACCAGAATATATAAGGAGTACCAACAAACCTATAGGAAATAAATCTAATAATACCATTTAAAAATGGAAAAAATATCTGAATAGACATTTCTCAAAAGAAGACATGCAAATGGGAAATAGACATATGAAAAGGTGTTCACCATCATTATCTAAAAATGCAAATAAAAACTACAATGGGATATCATTATACCCTAGTTAAAATGGCTTTTATCAAAAATTCAGGCATTAACAAATGCTGGCAAGAATGTGCCAAAAAGGGAACAAACCTTAGTACACTGTTGGCCGGACTGTAAATTAGTAAAGTCATTATGGAGAAAAGTTTGGAGATTCTTCAAAAAACTAAAAGTAGAGCTACCATATGATCCAGCAATCCCACTGCTGGGTATATAACCAAAAGAATGGAAATCATTATATCAAAGAGATATCTGTTCTTTTATGTTTGTGGCAGCACTGTTCATAACAGCTAAGATTTGGAAGGCACCTAAGTGTCCATCAACAGATGAATGAGTAAAGAAAATGTGGTACATTTACACAGCCATAAAAACATGAGATTCTGTCATTTGCAACAACATGGATGGAACAGGAGATCATTGTGTTAAGTGAAATAAGTTAGGAAGAGAAAGACAAACATCACATATTCTGACTTATCTGTGGGATGTAAAAATCAAAACAATTGAATTCATGGACACAGAGAGTAGGAGGATGGCTACCACAGGCTGGGAAAGGTAGTGGCAGGCTTGGGGGAGGGAAGTGGGGGTGGTTAATGTGTACCAAAAAATAGAAAGAATGAACAAGACCTACTATTTGATAGCACAACAGGGTGCTATAGTCCATAATTTAATTGCACATTTTAAAATAACTAAAAGAGTGTAATTGGATTGTTTGCATGCTTTAGGGGATGGATACCACATTCTTTATGATGTGATTATTTAATATTGCATGTCTATACCAAAATATCTCATATACCGCATAAATATATATAACTACTATGTACCCACAAAAATTAAAAAGAAAAAAGAAAGGAAAGACATGCTAAATTCTGGCCAGTTAAAAACCCCATACCAAATGCTTGGTAGTGGACCTTCAGAACATAAATAATTACAAAGAAGTTCTTAAAAGCTGCCTCAGAGAATAGATGGACCACCTAGAATGTCAATTAATGAGACAACAGACCCATTATGAACAGGATTATGAACAAGAGATGTCAAAAACAATGATAAAATATCTTCAAAATAGTGAAGGAAAATAACTTAGGCTTACATTTTTACATCTATCTAGATTATCATGAAAGAGGGAAGAGAGGGTAAAAAAAAAGACATTTCCGACATACAAAGACCAAGAGAGTTTACTAACCACAGTTTTTCATTTAAAAAGATGCAGTGGTCACCATTTACCTGCAGTTTTGCTTTCTACTGTTTCAGGTGGAATGCAGTTGGAAAATACCTGGGTACACAATAATACAATAAAATGTTTTGAGAGCAAAAGAGAGAGAAAGAGACCACAATCACATAACTTTTATTACAGAATATTATTATAGTTGTTCTATTTTATTAGTAGTTATTGTTTTAAATCTCTTACTGTGCCCAATTTATAAATTAAATTCTAACATTGCTATGTATTTTCTGGGGAAAATATAGTATATATAGGGTTTGGTACCACCTATGGTTTCAGGCATTCACTGGGGTTCTTGAAACTTGTGCCTCACACATAAGGAGGGACTACTGTATTGAATAGTTTTCTTTATCAAGAAGAAAAATAATCACTAAAGGGAGCTACAAGGAATTGAATATTGATATGGTTTGAGTAGTCCCCACACAAATCTTATCTCGAATTGTAGTTCCCATAATTCCCATGTGTCATGGGAGGGAGCTGGTGGGAGGTAATGGAAACATGGGTATAGTTTCCCCCATGCTATTCTTGTGATAGTAAGTTCTCACAAGATATGATGGTTTTATAAAGAGCTTCCCCCTTTGCTCAGCTCTCATTCTTCCTTTTCCTGCCACCATGTGAAGAAGGATGTGTTTGCTTCCCCTTTCAGCATGATTTTAAGTTTCCTGAGGCCTCCCAAGCCATGCAGAACTGTGAATCAATTAAACCTCTTTTCTTTATAAATTACCTTGTCTTGAGTATGTCCTTCTAGCACTGTGAGAATGGATTAATACAGTAAATTGGTACTGCAGGGAGTGGGGTGCTGCTATGAGGATACCCAAAAATGTGGAAGTGACTTTGGAGCTAGATAACAGGCAGAGGTTGGAACAGTTTGGAGGGCTCAGAAGAAGATAGGAAAATGTGGGAAAATTTGGAACTTCCTAGAGATTTGGAGGGCTCAGAAGGCAGGAAGATGTGGAAAAGTTTGGAACAAATGGCTTTGACTAAAATGCTGATAGTGATATGGACAATGAAGTCTAGGCTGAATTGGTCTTAGATGGAGATGAGGAACTTGTTAGAAACTGGAATGAGGTTTATTCTTGCTATGCTTTACCAAAGAGACTGGCAGCATCCTGCTCTGTAGACCTGTGGAATTTTGAACTTCAAATAGATGATTTAAGGTATGTGGTGGGAGATATTTCTAAGTGCCAAGTATTCAACAGGAAGCAGAGCATAAAAGTTTGAAAATTTTGCAGGCTGACAATATAATAGAAAATAAAAACCCATTTTCTGGGGAGAGATTCAAGCTGGCTGCAGAAATTTATGTAAGTAAGGAGGAGCCCACTGTTAATCACCGAGACAATGGGGAAAATATCTCCAGGGCATGTCAGACACCTTCACAGCAGCTCCTCCTATCACAGGCCAAGAGGCCTAGGAGGAAAAACTGGTTTCATGTACTGGGCCCAGGGCTCCCCTCCTGTGTGCAGCTTATGGACTTGGTGCCCTGCAACCCAGCAACTCCAGCTGTGACTAAAAGGGGTGAACATACAGCTTGGGTGGTTGCTTCAGAAGGGGCAAGCCCAAGCCCTGGCAGCTTCCATGTGGTGTTGAGTCTGCAGGTGCACAGAAGTCAAGAATTAAGGTTTGGGAACTTCTGCCTAGATTTCAGAGGATGTATGGAAATGCATGGATGTCCAGGCAGAAGTTTGCTGCAGAGGCAGGGCCCTCATGGAGCACCTCTGCTTGGGCAGTGTGAAAGGGAAATGTGGGGCGGGAGCCCCCACACAGAGTCCCCAGTGGGGCACTGACTAGTGGAGCTTTGAGAAGAGGGCCACTATCTTTCAGACTCCAGAATGGTAGATACAATAACAGCTTGCACTGTGCACCTGGAAAAGCCACAGACACTCAATGCCAACTCCTGAAAACATCTGGGAGGGAGGCTGTACCCTGCAAAGCCACAAGGGTGAAGCTGCCCAAGCCCATGAGAGCCCACCTCTTACATCAGTGTGACCTGGATGTGAGACATGGAGTTAAAGGAGTTCATTTCAGAGCTTTAAGATTTAATTACTGGCTCATTGATTTTGTACTTGCATGGGGCCTATAGCCCCTTTGTTTTGGCCAACTTCTTCCATTTGGAATGGGTGTATTTACCCAATGCCTGTACCCTCATTGTATTTGGGAAGTAAGTAGCTTGCTTTTGATTTTACAGGCTCATAGACAGAAAGGACTTGCCTTGTCTCAAATCAGATTTTGGACTTGGAGTTTTGGGTTAAGGCTGGAATGAGCTAAGACTTTGGGGGACTGTTGGAAACACAGGTTTGTTTTTTGACATGTGAAACTATGATATTTGGGAGGGGCCGGGGTGGAATGATACAATTTGACTGTGTCTCCAGCCAAATCTCTTCTTGAATTGTAGCTCCCATAATCCTCACGTGTGGTGGGAGGGACCCGGTGCAACGTCATTGAATCATAGGTGCAGTTTCCCTCATGCTATTTTCATGATAGTAGGTAAGTTTTCACCAGATATGATGGTTTTATAAGGGATTTCCCCCTTTGCTTGGATCTCATTCTTCTCTCTTCTGCTGCCATATGAGGAAGGATGTGTTTGCTTTCCCTTGCATCATAATTGTAATTGTAGGTTTCCTGAGGCCTCCTCAGCAATGCAGAACTGTGAGTCAATTAAACTTCTTTCCTTTATAAATTACCTAGTCTCAGGCACGTGCTTATAGCAGCATGAGGACAGGCTAATACAGGTATATATGGTACAGAAACTAAATCTAAAAAATATAATAGTTTTAATTAACTACTGGATGTAAAAATAATGCAGAAGAAATATGTATGAATAAAATGAAAAGACTAATATCATAGGTCACAGTGACACCATGGGTACAACATAGGTCACAGTGACAACATGGGTACTTTGTTCTGTGGAGAGTTAACTGGTAATAGACCAATGTCATTTTCAAGAGGAAGAAAGGAATCTCAAATTGCCTCAAACTTAGAAAAACAAAGACCCAAATAAGTATATTAGAAAATTTAAGAGTAACCCCTACTTTTCTCCAGTGGAAGGGCACAGGGAAAGGAAGTATCCTAAAGTTCATTAATCTAGCAAATTGCAGCAAAAGAAAAAAAATATGATGATAGAAATAAAAAGGTAGTTCACCACATGATAGCTGCTGATTCCCCTTGTGGCAGCTTCAGTCCTTTCCAGTTTTGTAAGATCAGATGATTCCACATAGCGTTATGTTCTTAACCTGATAGTTCTTCCTGACTTCAGTTCCTGGCTAGGGAATGCTCTGGCATCTTCCTATAGTAATACTAATGGATTCACAGTCAGTTTTCACTTCTCAAATGAATATGAAATTAAGACTAGAGAACTTGGTGGAAGCCTTATATTGGTTTTCATCCACTTTTTTTTTTTTAACCATCTTCCACCTCTCTCACTGGGATATGGAATCAAGTTCCCAGGAAAGCTAATCCAATTTACATCCCTTAGGGGACACATGTTTTGAACCCCAAATCATATCACATGATCTGATGAGTTCTGATTTCTATATGGGACTATGAGATCAAGTATTTATAGTAGAGGTGAGCACAGATCACTACTCAGACATATGGTCATTATAAATTACACGAAGAAAATAAAAGAATATTATGCTATTAATATGGAAGAAGGACAAAACATACCTGATCTGCAAGATGATCAATGAACTTGTTGAACCATTGGGAAACTGGTTATCCAGCCCACTGTACTACTTATTATTGAAGTATATTTTCTCATATGTATAATTTTCATCTCATCATAGTATTTACTGTTATATGACTTGATTGAAAATAGAGTCTCCTTTTAAACTAGAAAATTTCAAATCATTGTGTTTTGGTAGAAAATATAGATAGATAAGAAAAGTTTAGTAAAAATACTACTCAAGACAATCACTATTAATTAACATTTTGGTATATTTTTATTTCAGTCTTTTATTTAAGTATTTGAAAAAATATTGGCTTCCCTTTTCTTAAAACAAATTCAATATATAGTGGGTTTCTGTATTATACTTGGTGTCCCCACAGACAAGCATATGGCAATCACTCAATGAATAATTGGATGGACATATAAATGAATGAAGTGATGAATACATGAATAGATACATGAATAAAATTAATCAGGGTGAAAACCATGTATCCAAATTTAGGGCTACTTACAGAGACCCTAGTACACAAAGAATAAAGAGAATAAATTGTAAAGGTAGCTTATAGATAGAGAATCCAAATGTCAGGAAATAACAGATCCCATTTTACTCTAAATATGACAGCCATAAATCTCAAATACAGAATTCATGTTTTGGGGGGAAAAATGAGTGATTTTCATATAAGTAATAATGACATCTATTTCATCTTCCTGAATTTCAGCCTGTGGAATTACAGATAACATATGCCAGCAAATGTGACTATAAATAGGGAGGCTCCTCATTCTTTGCTACTGTGGTTCATTTTGTATTCTATAATGACATCATTATACATCACATAAAGGACATCTGGGCTTTTCAGATTTTTTGGCCTACAGCTTCAGACTGTAGGTAGAAGAAATTTCTGTAGAAAATTTCTCCTGCTGGTCTTAATATTATTTGGTCAATGTTTTTCATATAGGTCTACAAATTATACATATCAAAGCTTGACTTCTTGTGCGTGAGATTAGTTTTGGAAATTCTTTTGCTTACCGATGAAATATCATCAATTAGTTTTGAATATATACAAATAGAAGGAAATTGCAAACACTTTAGTTTTCAAACTTTCTCTCTCTTTTAAGCTAAACCTTTTTACTGAAAAAACATGATTTAGATATTTATTTTATTTCCATTTTCATTATTTAGTTTTCAAATATTTCTATACAATTGAATAATAAATATTAACATTGAGTAATAAACATCATCATTCATTGAGTGCCTACTATGTGTCAGGCACTGTATTAGGTACTGAATACTTCATATTAAATTCTCACCATAACTTTTGAAGTTCATGACAATTTAGTAGATTGAAAGATACTGGTTGGTTGAGATCCATTCAGAAATGGATCTGTCTCTACCTACAGATCCTTGCTACAGATGCCTTGCTATAAATAAAGATAAAACATAGAAACACATTTCCTGATATCTTCCCTTGATTGATATCAATTCAGCATTCATAGACCATGTAAGAATTCAAGAGATAGCTCATTGGCTTCTCTCGTCAAAAGTCATTGTGATATTATGAGAAAGCCTCTGAAATAGGACTGAGGAGAAAAACATTCCAGTACTGACTCTCTGAAAAAATATTTAATAAGAAGCATAATAGTAATAGCCATAAGAATAATGTTGCTAATAGAGCTTTTAGTATGAATGAATTACATGGGATTGTTGGTGGTTGAATCCTTCAAGATCAATGTGTATAGATTAGTGTACTCATGCTAACGGCCTAGAACACTACTGTGAAATTGTAACAAAAGTGATTTAACAAATGAGTATCTCTAGTATCATGTCACAGCCACAGTCCTATGTTCTTCTCCCTGTTATTACTGCTATTAAAAAGAAAATTAGATGAAGATATGTTTGGCCTCTAAACCAAGATTGCTGATGATATAAATTGTGTGTAGGTACTATCAGTGTTGAATAAATCAAAAATTGAAATGATCACAAGACATTAGACTATGGGCCAAGGTGAGCTACATGAAATTTAATTTTAAAACGTTACCATTAATGATTAATACAAATCATTATGTAACTTGATATGAAATTATTAAACATAAAAAACAACAAACAAACCAAAAATCCTTAACATTAGAGGAAACTATCAGCAGGATAATCCAAAGGTGACCTAGGGTAGACTTGACAATTCATGTGAAAGACTTATGGGTTTTACAAGTCACCTGGTCACTACAAGCTAATATGATGTTTTGACTGTGGAAAAGCTAACATATTCCTAGGAAATAGAAATATTACGCTGAATCGGAAAGTATATCTAGGACTTGCTTTATCTCAATCTAAAGAGAAAGATCGGAATTGCTGGTGATGTCCAGTATGGAATGCAATAACACCTCTAGAGGCAGGGAGCTACCTGCTATTGGTGGGGTTCAAGGCAAGCCAGGAAGACCATGTAAGAAGCATGAAGTTTACTTAGGAGGAAGGTTGAACTAGGTGAACTGAAGGACTGTTTCAGTTCTAAAATTATAATATTTAAATAGAAATTCCTTGAGCTTCAGTTTATGTTATCTGTAAAATAAGGTATTTTTCAGAACATTTAAGGTATATGTACATAACATTTTGTAGAAAAATAGTGAACATGCTTAGGCAAGTTCAAAATGATAGAGCAAAGTTCATGGTTTGTCACGATGAACAATTTTCTAAATTATGTCATTATTTTGATTTTTTCTTATTTAATTATTTCACTGTGTATAGAGCTTTGTACAGAGTGACATAGAATTTGTTAGAACACTAATGGAGTTTTAGGGGTTCAGAAATAAAAGGGCTACTCTGTTGTTTTGTTTTAGAAAAAAGGGAGCTAAATTTGTCTTATTTGTTTTTTCTATATTTTGATAATATTCCTCATAGTGTCAGTCAAGTAGAGAACCCCAATTTCCAGTCCTAAGCTAGATCCTGCAAGGAAAGCTGAAACAGAAGACATTCAGCTCTTCTAAAGAGGCTATAGTTTTTTTTCCTCCTTCAGGGTGGTCCAACTAAATAGCACTGGAATTCTCCAGACTAGCAATCGTCAAAATGTGGTTCATGGATTCCTGGGGTACTCAAGACCCTTTTAGGATGTCTATGAAGTCATAACTATTTTTACAATATAATAATACTGAGGTGATATTTATCTTTTGCATTGTGTTTACATTTGTTCTGATGGTGTGACAGCTGTGGTGTGTAACACTTCTGGCACATGAATCAAGGCAGTTTCACTAACTCGATTAGTAGGTATGGTATTCTTCATTGCCACTGATATGGTTTGACTCTGTGTCACCAGCCAAATTTTACCGTGAATTGTAATAACCCCCCCTGTGTCATGGGATGAATCTGGTGGGAGGTAATTTAATCATGGGGGCTGTTTCCCCCATAAGTTCTCCTGGTAGTGAATAAGACTTATCAGATCTGACGGTTTTATTTTATTTTATTTTATTTTATTTTATTTTAGAGACAGAGTCTCACTCTGTCGTTCAGGCTGGAGTGCAGTGGCATAATCTCATCTCACTGCAACCTCCGCCTCCCGGGTTCAAGTGGTTCTCCTGTCTCAAGTCTCCTGAGTAGCTGGGATTACAGGCATGCACCACCATGCTCAGCTAATTCTTGTATTTTTAGTAGAGACAGTGTTTCACCATGTTGGTCAGACTGGTCTCGAACTCCTGACCTCGTGATCAACCTGCCTCGGCTTCCCAAAGTGCAAGGATTACAGGCGTGAGCCACAGCGCCCAGCTATCTGATAGTTTTATAAATGTGAGTTCCCCTGCACAAGCTCACTTGCCTGCTGCCATGTAAGATGTGACTTTGCTCCTCATGCCTTCTGCCGTGATTGTGAGGACTCCCCAGTCATGTGGAACTGTGAGTCAATTAAACCTCTTTTCTTTATAAATTACCCAGTCTTGGGTATGTCTTTTTTTTTTTTTTAATACTTTAAGTTCTAGGGTACATGTGCTCAACATGCAGGTTTGTTACATATGTATACCATGTTGGTGTACTGCACTCACTAACTCATCATTTACATTAGGTATATCTCCTAATGCTATCCTTCTCTCCTCCCGCCACCCCATGACAGGCCCTGGTGTGTGATGTTCCCCTTCCTGTGTCCAAGTGTTCTCATTGTTCAATTCCCACCTATGAGTGAGAACATGCGGTGCTTGGTTTTTTGTTCTTGCGATAGTTTGCTGAGAATGATGGTTTCCAGCTTTATCAGTGTGAGAACAGACTAATACAATTGCACATTTTCAAAAATGTCAGTTTTACTTAGGAATATTCCTTATGAAAGAGTAAAATTCTAGTTTTATTAACTCATCCTACAGTACACCTTTTTAGATATTTGGAGTAACAAAATGGGATGGAGTGATGTTTAAAGCATTTGTGTGTGCTTTGAGTTGAAAGCTATAGGTTGGTGTAAAAGTTATTGCAGTTTTTGCCATTACTTTCAATATCATTACTTTTGCCATTAAAAGTAATGGCAAAAACCACAATTACTTTTGCACGAACCTAGTAACATAGCCACCTTTTCGTGAAATTTAAAATGTCCACTTTGAGAGATCAACTGACAAACTGTGGTTCTTCAAACTTGGACATTTGACAGATGTTTTCTCAAAAACAAATTAAATGAGTTGTCACTCAAGCTTTCAAGTGAAAATTAGAAGAATTTTTAAAAACTTGCATCAGATATGTGATCTTGATTTTTCCAATACTCATTAGACTTTTATGATGAGATCAGTGGTTATATTTTTTGATATTATGTAATAAAATCTGCCAACATTTTGAAGATCTGCATAACTCAGTGAAGCAGTGTTTTCTAAATGATCATCTCATGATGTTACAAAATCATTCATGTGTAAAAGATCCATTTAGAGTGCAAGAAAAGCCCAACGGATTTTAATGTTACAGAGTATGCAAAATTAATTGATGTGTTTTCAGATTACTTATTGAAACTTAGCTTTATGAAACTACCATTTGAGTTTTGATGTAGTGTCAAAGGAAGAAATCCACAAATATATAAAAATGCTATTAAAACCCTCTTTCCTTTCCTACTACATATTTGTGTGAGCCCTGATTTTCTTCATATCCTTCAACCAAAAAAACACATAACATTTGATTGAATGTAGAAGCCAATATGAGAATTCAGTGTCTCTTATTAAACTGGATGTTAAAGGAATTTACAAAAATGCAAAATGATACTACTTGTCTCTTTTTTGGGGGAAATATAGTTATTTCTGTAAAATATGTTATTTATGCTAACATGCAATAAATATATTTTTAAATGAAAAATATTTTAAATATTTCTCAGTTTTAATTTGTGCTACTCTAAATATGGATAGATATAACCTAAAAAAAATAAGTTTTTTTAAGAATTTCCTCAATAATTTTAAGTGTAAAGAAGCCAAAGGCCAAAAAGTTTGAGAACTGCTGTTCAAGAATACCGTGGAGTTGTAAATAGACAATTCTACCAGCACTTTTTTTTTTTTTTTTTTTTTTTTTTTTAGCATTGACTCTGCTTGCCCTGATGCAGCCTTTTCATGACTTTGTTCCCGGCCTTAAAATGAGATGTTAAAGTTGAGGGTCTCGATCACCATTAAAGTTTCTCTAAGTTGCCTTCAAATCCATGAACTTCACCGCCCTGACTAAATTCCCCTTGGGAAATTACAGCTTGTGGGATTCGGAAAGTCCTTTCAGCTTCCCTTGGACTTGAAGTAGTTCACTTCAGCAGTTGCATTTCCATGTGGTGTGAAATGATCCCTACATTGGACCCCTACTGTGGGAGGCATTAACAACCTGGGATGGAAAACAAAGTCAAAAATAGGGTACAAATGTGCTCTCAAAACAAACAAACAAACAACTACACAAAAACTCAAACCTGAATAAGCCATCTTTTAAAATGACCATCTCAGAAAGACCCAAACTTAAAATGAATATTCGGATTTTCGAAAGTCATAAACAATTAACGAGCCATTACTAATGGTTTCAAGTTTTTGAAATTACAATGTAAATCAAGGGGATATTATTATTCAGACATTTCTTTACTACGCAAAGTGATCTACACGTAAAAGTGTAATACAAACTCTACCCCATGTCTTTAGCCATTGACAATGACTTAAAAGTGATGTTGCTGGAAATGAGTTATCTGGAAATCAAAATGATTCCACACATATTGGAAATTTCATTAAAGTATAAATTTTGGAGAATATTTAATATCTTTCTCTTGAGAATTTACTTGAATGCTCACGAATATTAGTGCTAATGGGTTACTAAAAGTCAAAGTAATGAACAAAGTTATGGCAAAGGCCTATGCTTATGTTTAGCATACTATCAGATTTATTTTGAATTAATTCAGGCACCACATATGGAGACATGCTTATTATTTGTGAGCTCCAGCTTTCGATTAAGATGTTATTGTACTGCTGAAAAATTAATAAAAATAGGTAGCATTGATTATTTGCTATATATTCAATAGGTAATGTACTACTCTAAGCATTAAACAAATATTGTCTTATTTAATTCTTCAACAAACACTATGAAGCATCTACTACTGGTACATCCTTTTCAGAGATGAAAAAGCAGGATTTTCTTTTCTTTTTTTTTTTTTTTGAGATGGAGTCTCGCTCTGTCATCAAGGCTGGAGTGCAGTAGCACAATCTCAGCTCACTGCAACCTCCGTTTCCCAGGTTCAAGTAATTCTCCTGCTTCAGCCTCCCGAGTAGCTGCGACTACAGGCGCCTGCCACCACGCCTGGCTGATTTTTGTATTTTTAGTAGAGGCAGGGTTTCACCATGTTGGTCAGGCTGGTCTCGAACTTCTGACCTCAAGTGATTCACCCACCTTGGCCTCCCAAAGTGCTGGGATTACAGGCGTGAGCTACCGCGCCTGGCAGAAGCAGGATTATAAAGGCCCAGACAAAACCAATACATTACAAAGTCAGGATTAGGACATAAAACCAGTAAGTTACAAAATCAGGATTAGGTCCCAGACAGCCTACCTACACAATCAATACTTTTAATCTGTATTGAGTAAGTTGTCCATGTGGCAGGATATGAGGAGAGATATACAGACATATCTCATTCTTATTTTATTGCACTTCATTGTACTTTGCTCTATTGTGCTTCACAGATACTGTTTTTTTTTTTTTTTTTTTTTTTTTTTTTAACAAATCGAAGGTTTGCCGCAACTCTGCATTGAGCAAGTCTGTCAGTGCCATTTTTCCAACAGCATTTGCTCATTTTGTGTTTCTTTGTCTCATCTTGGTAATTCTCACTACATTTCAAACTTTATTATTATTATTATATTTACTATGGTAATCTGCGATCAGTGATCTTTGATGTTACTATTGGAATTATTTTGGGGTGTCACGAAGCATGACAATGACGGTGAATGTAACTGATAAAGGTTGTGTGCGTTCTCACTGCTCCACTGATTGGCAGTTTGCTCATCTCCCTCCATCTCTTCAGGCCTTCCTATTCCCTGAGACATAACAATATTGAAAGTAGGCCAGTAAATCAACCTACCATGGGCTCTAACTCTTCAAGTGAAAGGAAGAGTCTCATATCTCTCACTTTAAATCAAAAGCTAGAAATAATGAAGCTTAGTGAGTAAGGCATGTTGGAAGCCAAGAGAGGTGGAAAGCTAGGTCTTTTGCACCAAACAGGTAGCCAAATTATGAATGTAAAATTAAAGTTCTTAAAAGAAATTAAAAGTGTTATTCCAGCGAATACATAAATGATAAGCAAAAAGCCCCTATTGCTGATAGGGAGAAACATTTAGTGGTCTGGATAGAAGATCAAACAAGTCAAAACATTCCCTTAAACCAAAGCCTAATCCAGAATAAGTTCCTAACTCTCTTTAATTCTATGAAGGCTCAGAGAGGT
The DNA here is from genome assembly GCF_049350105.2 of Macaca mulatta. NCBI lineage: Eukaryota > Metazoa > Chordata > Mammalia > Primates > Cercopithecidae > Macaca > Macaca mulatta. The sequence goes on from NC_133407.1 coordinate 28,934,004, forward strand.
GAGAAAGTGGCAGAGGAAAAGTTGGAAGCTGGCAGAGGTTGGTTCATGAGGTTTAAAGAAAGAAGCTGTCTTCATAACATTAAAGCTCTAGGTGAAGCAGCAAGTGCTGATGGAGAAGCTGCAGCAAGTTATTCAGAAGATCTAGCTAAGCTCATGATGGAGGTGGCTAAACAACAGATATTTCCTGAAATGAAATGGCCTTCCATTGGGAAAACATGCCAACTACAACTTTCCTAACTAGAGAGGAGAAGTCAATGTCTGGCTTCAAGGCTTAAAAAGACAGGCTGACTCTTGTTACGGGCTAATGTAGCTGGTGACTTTAAATGGAAGCTAGTGCTTGTTTTCCATTCTGAAAATCCTAGAGCCCTTAAGAAGTATGCCAAATCCACTATGCCTATTCTCTATCAGCAGAACAAGAAAACATGGGTGACAGCACATTTGTTTACAGTATGATTTACTGAATATTTTAAGCCCACTATTGATTCCTACTGCTCAGAAAAAAAGACTCCTTTCAAAATATTACTGTTCACTGACAATGAACATGGTGACCCAAGAGCTCTGATGGAGATGTACATGGAGGTTAATGTTGCTTTCGTGCTTGCTAGCACAACATTCATTCTGCAGCTATGGATCAAGAAGTACTTTAGAATTTCAAGTCCTATTACTGAAGAAATATATTTAGTAAGGCTATAGCTGCTGTAGATAGTGATTCCTCTGATGGATCTGGGCAAATTAAATGGAAACTTTCTGGAAAAATTTCAACATTCTAGAGGCCACTAAGCATACGTGTGATTCTTGGGAAGAGGTCCAAACATTGACACTAATAGGATTTTGGAAGAAGTTTATTCCAACCCACGGGGATGACTTTAAGGAGTTCAAGACTTCAGCAAAGGAAGTCACTGCAGATGACTTGGTGGAAATAGCAAGAGAACTACGATTAGAAGTAGAGCTCGAAGATGTGATTAAGTTTCTACAATCTCATAGTAAAACTTTAACCTATGAGGAGTTGCTCCTTATGGATGGACATTGTGGTTTCCGGAGGTGAAATCTACTCCTGATGAAGGTGCTGTGAATATTGGTAAAATGAAAACAATGATTTGGAGTATTATTAAACTTAGTTTAAAAGGAAGTGGCAGGGTATGAGAGGGTTGACTACAATTTGGAAAGAAGTTCTGCTGTGGATAAAATGCTATCAAACAGCATCACGTGCTATAAAGAAATCTTCCATGAAAGGAATCAATCAGTGCAGCAAATTTCATTATTGTGTTTTTAAAAATTGATATATATCTTATTTGCACTTATTTTGGGAGAACATGTGATATTCTGACACTTGTGTATCAAAATATTTTGACACATGTAGCAAAATCATGTGTAATGATCAAATCAGCGTAATTGGGAAATCCATCAACTCAAAGTTTTATTTTTTGTATGTGTGTGAGGAACATTACTAATCTTCTAGCTATTTTGAAATATACAGTAAATTATTAGCTATAATTTCCCTACTCTAATATAGAATACTAGAACTTATTCCTTCTATTTTACTGTGTTTTTGTACCCATTAACCAACTTATCTTTATCCCCCAATCCTCATCGCTTTCCCTTCCCAGCCTCTGGTAAACATCGTTCTACTGTCTACCTCCATGAGGTCCACTTTCTAGTTCTCATGTGTGAGAACATGCAATATTCATCTTTCTGTCGCTGGAATATCTTAGTATAATAACCTCTAGTCTAGTTCCATCTGTGTTGCTAAAAGTGACAGGATTTTATTCATTTTGTGGCTGAATAGTCTTCCATTCTGTGTATCTGTCACGTTTTCTTTTTTCATAAAAGTTTTTAATTTTTAATTTTTGTGGATACATAGTAGGTGTATATATTTATGATGTACATGAGATGTTTTGATACAGGCATACAATGCATAATGATCACACCCTGGAGAATGGGGTATCCATCCCTTCAAGCATTTATCCTTGTGTTACAAACAATCCAATTATTCTCTTTTAGTTATTTCAAAATGTACCTTTAAATTATTATTGACTATAGTCATCCTGTTGTTCTATTAAATAGTAGGTCTTACTCATTCTTTCTAATGATTTTTTTTGGTACCCATTAACCATCCTCATCTGCTCTCCATGCCATTACCCTTCCCTGTCACATTTTCTTTGGCCCTTCATTCATTGATAGATGCTTGGTTGATTCCATATTTTGGCTATTGTGAATAGTGCTGCAATAAACATGGGAGTGCAGATATCTCCTCGATATACTGATTTTCTTTCTTTTGGATATACACTCCTCAGTGAGATTGCTTAATTATATGGTAGCTCTAATTTTAGTTTATCGAGGAACCTCCATACTGTTTTCCATAATGGCTGTAATATTTTACATCCCTGTCAACAATGTATGAGCCTTTCCCTTTCTCTGCATCCTTGCCAACATTTGTTATTTTTTTTGTATTTTTGATAATGGCCACTGTAACTGGAATGAGATGATATCTCATTGCGGTTTTGACTGGCATTTCCTTGATGATTAAATGTGTTGAACATTTTTTTCATATACCTATTAGCCCTTCATATGTATTCTTTTGAGAAATGTCGATTGAAGCCTTTTGTCATTTTAAAATCAGATTATTTATTTCTATTGAGTTGTCTGAATTCCTTAAGTGTTCTGGTGATTAATCCCTTGTTGGATGGATAGTTCGCAAATATTTTCTCCCATTCGATAGGTTGTCTCTTCAGTTTGCTGGTTGTTTCTTTTGCTATACAGAAGGTTTCTAGCTTAACGTAATTCTGTTTGTCTGTTTTTTATTTTGTTGCCTGTGCTTTTGACATGTTTCCTAAAATATCTTTTTTGCCCAGACCAATGTCCTATAGCATTTCCCTAATGTTTTCTTTTAGTAGCTTCATAGCTGCAAGTCTTACATTTGTCTTTAATCCATTCTACATGTATTTTTGTATGTGGTGAAAGACAAGGATCTCCTTTCATTCTTTTGTGTATGGATATCCAGTTACCCAGCACCATTCATTAAAGAAACTGTCCTTTCCCCACTGTATGTTCTTGGCACCTTTGTGAAAAATGAGTTAGATGTTTAAGGGAGTAAATTTACTTTGGGTTATTTATTCTGTTTCATTGGTCTGTCTGTTTTTTATGCCATTATTATGCTGTTTTGATTACTGTAACTTTGTAGTATAATTTGAAATCAGGCAGTGTAATGGACAGCTTCAGCTTTGTTTTTTGGCTTAGGATTGCTTTAGCTATTTCAGGTCTTTTGTGTTTCCATATAAATTTTAGGATTTCTTTTCTATTTCTGTGAAGAATGTCATTGGTATTTTGATAAACATTGCATTGAATCTATAGATCACTTGTGGTAGTATAGACATTTAACAATATTAATTCATCCAATTCATGAAAATGATATATCTTTCCATTTTTTTCTTGTTCCTCAGTTTTCTTCAGGAGTGTTTTATAATTTTTCTTGTAGATATCTTTTACTCCTTTGGTTAAATTAAGTCTTAAGTATTTTATTTTGTTTCTTTGTCACTATCATAAGTGGGCTTGCTTTCTTGCTTTCTTTTTTAAAAATATGTTTATTTTTATTTTTCGTGGGTACGTAGTAGGTGTATATATTTATGGGGTACATGAGATATTTTGGTACGTGTATGCAATGCATAATAATCACATCGTGGAAAATTGGATATTCATCTGGTCAAGCATTTATCCTCGCTGTTACAAATAATGCAATTATACCCTTTTAGTTATTTTAAAATGTACAATAGATTATTATTGACTATAGTCCCCCTGTGGTGCTGTCAAATACTATTTTATTTGTACAAATACAAATCTTATTCTTTCTTCTAACTATTATTTTTGTATTCATTAACCATCTCCACTTTTCTCCACCTCCCACTAGCCTTCCCAGCCTCTGGTAACCATCCTTCTATTCTCTGTCTCCATGAGTTCAATTGTTTTGATTTTTAGATCAAAGTAAGTGAGAACATGTGATGTTTGCCTTTCTGTGCCTGGTTTATTTTGATTAACATAAAGACTTCCAGTTCTATCCATGTTTTTGTAAATGACAGTATCTTATTCTTTTTATGACTGAATAGTACTCCACTGTGTATATGTACCACATTTTCTTTATCCATTCATCTGTTGATGGACACTTAGGTGGCTTCCAAATCTTAGCTATTGTGAACAGTGCTGCAACAAACATAAGAGTGCAGATATTTCTTTGATATAATGACTTTCTTTTTTTTCTTTTTGAGACAGAGTCTCACTTTGTTGCCAGGCTGGAGTGCAGTGGCATGATCTTGGCTCAATTCAACTGCCAGCTCCCTGGTACAAGTCACTCTCCTGCTTCAGCCTCCCAAATAGCTGGGATTACAGGCACGTGCCCCCACGCCCAGCTAATTTTTGTATTTTTAGTACAGGTGGAGTTTCACCATGTTGGTCAGCATGGTCTCTATCTCCTGATCTTGTGATCCACCCACCTTAGCCTCCCAAAGGGCTGGAGTTACAGGTGTGAGCCACCGCACTTGACCATGACCTCCTTTCTTTTGGGTATATACCTAGCAGTGGGATTACTAAATCATAGGGTAGCTTTATTTTTATGTTTTTGAGGAATCTCCAAATTGTTCTCCATATTAGTTGTACTAATTTGCATTCTTATCAACAGTGTACAAATTTTTCCTTTTCTTCACATCCTCACCAACATTTATTATTCCCTGACTTTTGGATGAAGGACATTTTATCTGGAATAAGATGATATCTCATTGTAGTTTTGATTTGCATTTATTTCATGATCAGTGATGTTGAGCAACTTTTTATATACCTGCTTCCCATTTATGTGTCTTCTTTTGAGAAATATCTATTCAAATCTTTTGCCCATTTTTATAATCAGATTATTAGATTTTTTTCCTATACATTTGTTTGAGCTCCTTATATGTACTGATTATTAATCCCTTGTCAGATGGACAGTTTGCACATATTTTCTCCCATTCTGTGGGTTAATTCTTCACTTTGTTGATTGTTTCCTTTTCTGTGCAGAAGCTTTTTAACTTGATGTGATCCCCTTTGTCCATTTTTGCTTTGGTGGCCTGTGCTTATGGGACATGACTCAAAAAAATTTTGCCTAGCCCAGTGTCCTGCGGAGTTTCCTCAATGTTTTCTTGTAGTAGTTTCATCATTTTTCGTCTTAGTTTTAAGTCTTTAATCCATTTTGATTTTGATTTTACTATATGGTAAGAGATAGGGATCTAGGTTTATTCTTCTGTATATGGATATTCAGTTTTTCTGGCATCGTTTATTGAAAACACTGTCTTTTCCCAAATGCATGTTCTTGGCACCTTTGTCAAAAATGAGTTCACTGTAGGTGAAATTACATTAATTGTAGGGCCCCCTCTGGATCTGCTTTGGAACAGAGATCAGCAAGCTCATTAGAGAGTCTCAGACTCCAAGGCTGTAAGATATGGATGAGTCTTCCTTTGGATTCTTGTGTGAGCAGCTCTGAGCTGGGACCCCAGTTGAGGGGGGCTGACGCCAAGCTATAGGGCAGCTTTCAGGTTCACTGCTGAGACCAATGGTAGTGGGCAAATGAGCCTTTCTGCCAAAGTACTAGTGTGCACAGTTCTTTCTGGACCTCTTGGCAGATGGTTTTGGTTACAGGCTGAGGGCCAAACAGGGCTGTAACCAAGCCTCTTGTAGGACTGGGCCCTTTTCTGGGCTTGAACCCAGGAGAAAGCTCAGTGAATCAGCCAACTAGGTTTCAGTTTGCACTCTCAAAATGACACTCCATGGTCTTAGGCTTCACTGGAGTTTCACAAACTCCTACTTGAATCCCGAAGCTTGTAGAGAGACATTTTTTTTTTTTTTTAATGGTAGATGGCTGCAGAGTTCTTGGTTTTATAAAGGGATATGAAAAGGTTACTTTTTATTCTGCTATTTTGGTGATGTGGCATTGTTGTCTTACTTTAAGAAATTGCCCCAGCCACCCTGACCTTCAGCAGCTACTCACCTTGATCTGTCAGCAGACGTCAACATAGAAGCAAAGCCCTCCTTAGTAATAAAGTATTTTTAATTAAGACATATACATTGTTTTTTAGACATAATGCTATTTTACACTTAATAGACTATGGTAAAATATAAACATAACTTTTATGTGCACTGGGAAACCTAAAAACGTGTGTGACTTGTTTTATTGCAAAATTCATTTTATTGTAGTGGTCTGGAGTTAAACTGAAAATCTCTCTGAGGTATGTCTCTAATATATCCCATATTTATTGTGTATGTCTTTCTCTCTCTCTCACCATTTTTACAACAAGTTGAAATCTCATCCATCCTCTTATTTCAAATGCCGTATCTTCAGTCTTCAAAGTTGTCTTTTTCTCTTCCTTGTGTTTCCATAATTGCTTTTTTATATGTTTGTAGTGAAAAATGTAACCTAGATGTGGGTTTACTTTGTGTGCCACTCTTTTTTTCCTTTTAGGCTAACCTTAAGTAGTAGGTCTCCAGATTGCTTGGTTTGCATCTCTTGGCTCATCTCTTACTACCACAATGTAGGAATCATAAAGTAGCATAACATTTACTGAACATTTCTTGGTGCTAAAGCCTACTTTCTGCTCTATAATACAAACCTCCACCGAGGTATGGGTATAATCCTGGAGCAGGGAGAGAAAATTACATTAATTGTATGTTAATATATTATTCTACCACCCTGCATAGAGTACATGCTCAACATCTAATTTAATAGAATTTAATTTATAGAATTTGATAGAGTGTAATTGATCTTGTAAATATGTCTTTTAGAAATTTGGTCTGATCCAACATCATACTGCCTGGGCAAAAGCTAAAGCCGTTCACTTTGAGAACTGGAACAACACGAGGAAGCCTACTCTCACCACTTCTATTCAACACAGTACTGGAAGTTCTAGCCAAAGCAATCAGCCAAGAGAAAGAAATAAAGGCATCCAGATAGGAAAAGAAGAAGTCAAACTATCTCTATTTGCTGATGATATAATTCTATACCTAAAACCTCAAGACTTTGCCAAAAGACTCCTAGAACTGGAAAACTACTTCGGTAAAGTTTCAGGATACAAAAGCAATCTACAAAAATTAGTAGCATTTCTTTACACAAAAAGGTTCTAGCTGACAGCCAAATCAAGAACACAATTACATTTATAATAGCCACAAAAAATGAAGTACCTAAGAATGCAGCTAATCAGGAAGCTGAAAGTCCTCTACAAGGAAAACTGCAAAACACGGCTGAAAGAAATCAGAGATTACACAAATAAATGGAAAAATATCCCATGCTCATGGATTGGAAGACTCAATATTGTTAAAATGGCCAGACTGTGCAAACCAATGTAGATTCAACACTATTCCTGTCAAACTACCAGCATCATTTTTCACAGAACTAGAAAAAACTATTCTGAATTTTGTGTAGAACCAAAAAAGAATCTGAATAGCCAAAGTAATCCTAAGCAAAAACAATGAGGCCAGAGACATCATGTTATTTGATATCAAATTATACTACAAGGCTACAAATTATACTACAAGGCTTTTGTACTGGTACAAAAACAGACACATAGATCAATGGGACAGAGTAGAGAATAGAAAAATAGAGCCGCACACCTACAGTCATCTGATCTTTGACAAAGTCAACAAAAATAAGCAAAGGGGAAAAGGTTCTCTAGTCAATAAATGGTGATGGGATAACTGGCTAGTCATATGCGAAGAATGAAACCTATCTTTCACCATATACAAAAATTAACTCAGGATCAACTAACACCTTAAATGCAGGGTCTCAAACAAAAAAATCCTACTAGAAAATCTAGGAAATACCCTCTTCAGCATTGGTTTTGGCAAATATTTTGTGACAAAGGCCCCAAAAGCAATTGCAACAAAAACAAAAATTGAGAATGGGACCTAATTAAATTAAAGAGCTTCTGCACAGCAAAAGAAATTGTAAATGAGTAAATGGACAACCTACAGAATGGAAAAAAATATTTGCAAACTATGAATCTGACAAAGGTCTGATACCCAGAATATATAAGAAACTTAAATCAACAAGCAAAAACCAAATAATATCCAATTAAAAAATGGGCAAAGGACATGAGCAGACACTTTTAAAAATAAGACATACGAGCAGCCATCAAACATATGAAAAAGTGTTCATCATCACTAATCATTAGAGAAATGCAAATCGAAACCACAATGAGAGATACAGCTCACACTACTCAGAATGACAATCATTAAGAAGTCAAAAAATAACAGATGCTGGGGAGGCTGCAGACAAAAGGAAATGCTTATACACTGTGAGTGGGGATGCAAATTAGTTCAGCCACTGTGGAAAGCAATCTGGAAACTTCTCAAAGAACTTAAAAAAGAACTACTATTCAACCCAGAAATTCCATTACTGACTATATACCCAAAGGAATATAAATCATTCTACCCAAAAAGACACATGCTCTTGCATGTTCTTCACAGCACTATTCACAACAGCAAAGACATAGAGTAAACCTAGCTGCCCATCAACAGTGGATTGGAATCAGAAAATGTGGTATCTATACACCATGGAATACTACACAGCCATAAAAAAGAACAAAATCTTGCCCTTTGCAGCAACATGGATGCAGCTGGAGGCTATTATCCTAAGAAAATCAACATGGAAACAGAAAACCAAATGCTTCATGTTCTCATTCATAAGTGGAAGCTAAAAACTGAGTACATATAGCAGTAAAGATGGCAACAATAGATACTGAAGTCTACTTGAGGAGGAAGAAAGGGAAGGGGCATGGGCTGGAAAACTACCTATTGGGTATTATGCTCACTACCTGGGTTATGGGATCATCTGTGCTCTATGCCTCGGCAAACCATGTAACTCAATATACTCATGTAAAAACCTACACATGTATCCTCTGAATCCAAAATAAAGGTTGGAAAAAAACAAATTTGGTCTGAGATATAAATTTTAAACTTATTTTAATTTTAATATGTAAGTAATGTGAATATGTTCTCACTATAAAAACTTAAGGAAAGGACCAATAACGTCCTTTGATTATCTTTTCTGTCTTTGTCCTTATTATTTATTTTCTTGCCTTATTATATTAGGCAAAAACTCAACTACAATATTGAATAGTAGCATTAATACTTGATGTCTGACATCCTTTTATGGATGCCAACTTAATGAGCATTGTCCTAAAATTTCATCAAGTGAAGTAGCTTTTGATTGGATGTATTCTTGATTATATTTGTTAAAGTTATAATAAATGAGTGCTATATTTTATTAAATGTACTTTTTCATGTATTGATATAATTAATAATTAATATTTTTTGGTTAATTTGTTAGTATAATAAATGATAATACATTTTCTAATTTATCCCTTCTTCCTATTTCTATGTGAAATTCTACCTTGACACAATGAATTATTCTATTATATACTTCTGAATTTAGTTGGAAAGTTGAAGAGTTAAAATTTTCCTGCTGTTGTTTAGCCCCGTAATTGTGTAAGGTCAAATCTTTGTAATAAATCTCTTATTATGTATGTCTCCTAGGAGGTCTGCTTCTCTGATTGTTCTTTGAGTGATACAATTATTCTCCATGTGTCTTTATACAATACCCCATTAACGAAAGGAATGCAATCATTGTGCTCCATATCACTCGCAAAACAGTGACTTTGTTGGAGTCACAGCCCTGGTAATTTATGTGGCTAGGACTCATGTCCACTGTTTCTGTATCTGCGTTCTTTCAGCAGGATTATGTTGTTTTCTTTAAATCGTGGGAAATCAGAGCTGTCTCAGCTCATTAAAATGCCTTTCCTAAACATTTCCTTCCATGAAGTGCTAATGGTAATTACTATTTTAGTAACGACATGGTTTGAGTCAGCCATAAAGTATTTTTATTTTTCAGGTTGCCCAGATGACCTGACTGTTGTCTAGTGCCATCATAGCCATGTAAAAAATGGCCAATATGGAAGCAAAATGAGCACTTTGTCCTGCCCCCATCATAAATAAAGATGCATATTATGTCTCAGAATGAGATAAACCAAAAATAACAGGGTCACCCGGTCTAATTCTCCTCCCTAAAATAAATAAAACCTTGGGCACTTCATCTACATTACTTAATCTGTAGCAGAATGACTATAACCCAGGCTTTTGCAGAGTTGATTTCTAAAGATATGTAACATCCTTTGTGGATATGATAATTACGTGAGAAAGTTGTTGTTCATCTACTACAAATAGATTGGTGTAAACTATGTAACCTTGGTAATTTCACAGTTTTTTCCCCTTAAATTTTTGTTGTGCTTTTTATTTGACAAGCTACTCTTTCTGAAGTCTGACTCCCCTGCCAACATTTTTGAAAGTAAGTCTCTTTTCTAAATGCTTTGATCTCTGAGTCTTCATCTCATACCAATATATATTTGTGTTTCCTAGGAGAGAAATGCTCATGATAGTGGGAGAAGTAAAATCATAGTAGTGTTCTTCGTTTATGTTGAGCCCATATATCACAAAATGGTATGCAAATTTGTCTACTGACAATATATAATCCATAAGCAGATGCAGTCTAGGGAATTCATATTCTAACATGAATTTGGTGGGGGTACGAGGAGGAAGGATGGGACCAGGATGAAATCTGAAATTTTTGGTTTATTGCATATCCCTTTACAGTATTTAAATTGAGACCAGCCTGGGCAACATGGTAAAACCCCGTCTCTACAAAACATACCACAATTAGCCCAGCTTGGTGGCACATGCCTGTAGTCTCAGCTGCTCAGGAAGCTGAGGTGGGAGGATGACTTGAGCCCCGGTGGTCGAGGCTGCAGTGAGCCATGAATGTGCCACTGCAGTCCAGCCTGGGTGACACAGCAAGATCCTGTAAAAAAAAAAACAACAAACTAGTTTTTATTGTCATATTGCCTGAGTTTAAATGTGAACTTTCCAACTTAGTATCTATAAGATTTTAAACATTTTATATAGTAAAAAGTTATTTAAATGCTCTATGACTCAGATTCCTTGTCTACCAATCAGGTAAAGTAACAGTACCTACTTTCCAGTGTTGCAGTGAAGATTAAATGAAATAAAGTAAATATTCAGAGTAGCACAGAGCCTGATACATAATACCTGCTCATTAAATTTTATTTATAATTATTAAGTTTTCTGATATTTTGGAAATAATTTCAGACTGGTTGGACTTACTCCTTGGAAAGGGGTGAAGATCAATCTAGTTAACAGACCAGAAGTGTTAACCACACAGCTACTGCCAGAGGTTAAAATTTGGGAGACCAAATTAAGAACTTCCTTAACTAAATTTACCTTTAGGAAGAAGAGTTTGAGGGTGTGTCAAATGACAAAAAAATCTTCAGGGATATTAGAAAGTAAAGTGCTGTGGAAAACAAGCATGAAATCCTAGTCCAATAGGCCAGAGGCAGGATCAAATTTGAGATGGCGAACAATCTAGTGAATCAGACAGTCGTGGGTTTGAAAGGAGAATTGGTTGGGGAAAAAGAAAGGAGGGTGTGTAGAAAATATCTGAGAGCAGTCTATCTTTTGCCTTTATTGGATGATAGTGTATGATCTGTCAATTGTCCAGCTGCTTTGGAGGTAGAGGCAGTATAGTAGAGGCAATGTAGATTGAAACTAGTTTGGATAAGTCTTTTTTTTTTTTCACCTTTTATTTTAGATTCAGGAGGTAACACATGCAGGTTTGTTACCTGGGTATATTGCATAATGCTGAGGTTTGGGGTACAAATGATCTCATCACCCAGGTACTAAGCATAGTAGCCAATAGTTAGTTTTTAACCCTTGTCTTCCTCCCTCTTCCCTCTAGTAGTCCCCCGTGTCTACTGTTGCCATCTTTATGTCTATGAGTACACAGTGTTTAGCTCTCATTTGTAAGTGAGAACACTTGGCATTTGGTTTTCTTTTCCTATTCACTTAAGATAAATGGTCTCCAGCTGCATTTATGTTGCTTCAAAGGACATGACTTTGTTCTTTTTTATGGCTGCATAGTATTCCTTTGTTTATATGTACCACATTTCATGTATCCAGTCCACCATTGATGGGCACCTAGGTTGACTCCATTTCTTTTCTATGTGAACAGTGCTGCAATGAACATGCAAATGCAGGTGTCTTTTTGGTAGAAAGACATCTTTTTCTTTTGGAAATATACCCAGTAGAGGAACTTCTGGGTTGAATGATATTTTTTTAAGTTCTTTGAGAAATCTCCATCATTTGGAGAATTCTTGTATGGGTGATGGGAATCCTCACATTGGTAGTACATGGCAAGAAATTAGTATTGAGCAACTGTACTTTGCATAAAGTATTTCATCTTTATTACAAACTTATGTATTAAATATTTGCATTGTTAATTTTGCAGATGAAAAAACCATGGCTCAATGGGGGGAAATGTGTTAGTCATGACTTTTTTGATTTATGTGACCAAAACCCAGCTTGAATTTATTTAGGCAAGATGGGGAACTGGTTGCCATAACAATTGGTTTTCATGGCAAACCATACTTGGTTTCCATGACACCCAAGTCATGGAAAGGAAAGGGACAACTCTTGTATCAGAGTTTTCTGAAACGGAAGAGAAGTGATAACTGTCCCCATTCTCTTACTGGCTCTCCCTGTATTTTTCTGCATATGATCTTCATTCCTTTTCATTACTTTTGCCATATGGCTGGACACATGGTCCCTGGAAGTTCCTTGTCTCACAGTTTTGCAATCCAAGAGACAGGCAATAACTCTGAGTAGTCTGGTATGTGCCATATGCCCACTCCTGGACCACTGAAAAGTAGGGAATTGGGTACGAACACTGGTTGCCTCCACTATAGTATCAAGTTTCAACTGAGAAGAGAAAGGGTCTCCTCACTCCCCTTAATAATTTCAATTTGAAAAGAGCAGAAGGGCTGGGAAAACAAAACCCATATTTGATTAATCTGGGTAAATTATTCAAGGTCTCACACACTCTGTAAATGATGGAACTGGGATTAAAACCAGTTCTGCCTGTCACTGTTTACAAAGCCTTTGCTATTTTTTGATCTGCTTCCATTGATCGAGTTAATGCCCAGCGTATGCAAGGTGTTTCAGGATTCTGGGTGAGGTGTTGAGGGGATAGTAATAGAATTTCCATATTATGGTTTTTACCATCAAAAATGATTTTCCCTCCCTCCAGCTTCTGTAACAATGGTGCTGCATCTGTGTTACTTCTGTAATACTTGCCACTTACTACTCCCTGTTATTTATTTACAATGCAGTGTGCATTAATTGGTTGTGAGTCCTTCCTCTCTCTTTTATTGAATAGAAAGCTCCTGGAGAAGGGAGATTCTGTCACATAGCACCCATCATAGCCCTCTTCTCTTATTTAGTGCATCATAAATATTTTCTGTTAGATTAGTCTTCCCAAAACAGGTGGAATAGTAATTTCAGGTAGCTATCATTTACTTGTTTGCTTTTATTGAAATATAATGTACATACAGAAGAGTGCACAAATTATAACTATACAGCTCTATGTAGTCTCACAAATTGGAAAACATCCATGTAGCCAGCCCAGACTTAAAAGAAACATAGCTAGTACCTCCAGAAACCCCTTCATACCCTTTGCTATTATTATTCTCTCCAGGAGTAGTGATTATAAGATGTTTATTGTTTTATGTAACTTCTAACAAGTGTACCATGTCTTTTAAATATGTTCTCTAAAAAACATAAAATCCCTATATCAATGCTCTCAAAAGACCCTTATCATATAACCTTTTCATGCTTTGTCTCATAAGATCTAAAACTGTTACAGGGTAGAATCTAGCAAGAAATAAAAACCTAATGAGATATTCAGCCACAGATGCTCTTGTGAAAAGATTTGAAAGTCATACAGATCATCTAACTCCTGGAATGGGCTTTCACACAGACTAAGTATTTTCTAGTCTGTTTCTGAGGTCAGTAGTGGCCCTGAAGAAAAACATTCGCCTATGTTTTATCTGATCGGATAAAGCTTTATCATTTTATTTTTTGGTGTCTTCTTGTGACATCTGATTTTCTTTGTTTTAGCAAATACTTGTTTCAGGTAAGATTGCTTATGGGGTATCTGGTACTTTCTGTACTAAATAGCATCTGGATCCCTTTATCTTAAGCCTTTCTCTCTTCAGTAAGCCACCTAGGCAGCTTACTTTCTCATTTAGCTGGAAATCTTGATTTTTGTTCATACCTTATACATATTTCTTTGGTCATTAGGTTGAGATTAGATAATTGTCCTTAATCCATATTTACAGTGCAACCAGAAAGGCCAAATACTATCTGATATTTTTTGTATTTTATTTTACTTTATTTTATTTTGCCTTCAAGTTAGGACCCTCAGATCTTACTTAATGTTTGCCTAGTACTTGGTTTTGAATATTGTTTTCAGGACAATTTGATTTTTTAAAAGTAGCCTTATGTTTGTTTAGTTTGTGCATCACTGTTGCCTCATGCAAATTCACTAGTGAGGACCCCAAATGATGGGAACCATGAACCTTAGAAAATATGTTGCAGATTCTGATGGCCTCAGAGATGAATGTGACATTGTGTTACATTCACTGTGTTGAGTTATTTTGTATAGCTTACTTCCTGTGCAGTGGGCTTTACAATTGCTCCTATAAAACATCTTGAATGGAATGCTCTAATTTTTGCTTCATTTTGTCCCCAGATGTCTCCCCAGTTTTAGTAATGAATCTTTTACCTTAGCCATTGCAATGGTTAATTTTAGGTGTCAGCTTGACTGGATTAAGAAATACCTAGAGAACTGATAAAGCATTATTTTCTGGTGTGTCTGTGAGGACGTTTCCAGTGGAGATTGGCATGTGAATCTGATTATACTAAGGGAGATTTTCTCTCAGTGTGTGGGGGCACCATATAATTGGCTGGGAGCTAGAATAAAAACAAAGGAAAGATGAATTATTCTCTGTTTCTTTCTCCTGGAGCTGCGATGAACTAGTACTTACCTTCCATGTCTACTAATTGGTTATAACAGTAGCTACTAGGATCTTGCTCACATGACTCTAAGTTCAAGAGGCTGAGGTACACTTGCATCAACTTAGGCTCCCCAAGTCCGCACTAATGTGTTCAATCCCAACTCAACTACTCATTTTGCCCTTTTCCATAAGACAACCATGATCACCTTTTTCTTTTCCTTAGTCCTGATTCGTTTCACCAGAAATAAAATTTGGGTAGTTCCTTGGGTCTTTGATAATGTTTAAGAAAATCAGTAGTTCTTGGTTATAAATCGTGGTGTGCTGGTAAACATTCAACAGTTGATTCTGAAAAAAAATTGATTTGTAGCATTTGCCAGTTTTCTTGGTGTAAATGCTTTCATCATAGCCAATCTCAAGTTACCAACTTCACTATACTGAGTATGAGGGTGGGAGAAATATTCATAGTAGACTCTCCAAACCAGTTATAGCCAGCTACTAACCTTTGTTCCTAGACTTGAACTGTGCACCTCTCATTCTGTAAGCCTTGTTCTATGTTCCTGATAGAGAACTCACTACTAAAGGAACTATATAGGAACTGAGGACAAATCAGTTCTAATTGCTGCTTGACTTGAATCCCTACTATTTCCTTGTAGCGTATATTCTTCAGGGTGGAGATATAACTCACTAGTGAACTGGAAGACCAAGTGTGTAGATTTGAGTCTGTAATTAACTCCGAATTTGGAATCTGTATAATCTTATCTTCTCTGTAGCCTATGTCAGCCTTTGAGGCTTTGAATCCATAAAAATTGTATTAGTTACCTTTTGTTGCATGACAACTTACCGGAAAACTGAGCAGCTTAAAACAACATTTATTGTGTCACAATTTCCAAGGTCTGGGAGTCAAGTGTAGCTTACCTAGGTGCCTCTGACTCAGCATCCGCCTTTGAGCTGCAATCAGGTGTCAGCCAAGCTGCAGTGCTTAGGCTTAAGTGGAGGAAAATCTGTTTCCCAACCTTCTCACATGACTATGGGCAGACCTCTGGTCTTTCCTGGATGTTGACTGGAGACAGCAATTCCTCATCATGTAGGACTCATCATAAAGCTGTTCATAAAATGGCAGCTGGCTTTTCATAGAGCAAGTGAACACAAGAGTAAGAGAGGCTTCCCAAGATAGAAGCCATTGTCTTTCTGTAACCCAGCTTCAAAACTGACATCCCTTTACTTTACCATATTCTATTTAGTAGAAGGGAGTCCCTAGGCTCAGTCCACACTCAAGGAGAGAACATTACACGAGGCTACAAAGAAAGCAGGAATCATGGGGCTGTTATTGGCCCTATGACATCTTCTAACCATGCCTCAAAGTGTTTTTCTCTAATTTCTGGTAGACAGTAGACTGGATATGTAATTCAAAAGTCTCCTTAATTGCAAATAAAAATCAAGTTCAAAATATCAGGTCTTAGTATGCTCCGAAGGGTAAAAGTTTGGATCCAGCCCCAGTATATCTGCACTTACTCCCTCAATTCTTCCAGAAAAACAAAACTAAAACCAAATCTTAAGTAATAGAGAGATCATTACATCTAGGTTAAAAACCAATTTCCAGGAGGTGATTTCATGAGCAAGTTTTTAGATTTCCTAAATTTAGAGAATTTATATAATGCTATCTACATCTGATTTTCTGCCTAGAGCGTAAAATTTATAATGGTATTCTTCCCCAACTTGTCCCTCTGGGTTTGCAATGATATTCAAAGAACCACATTTGGTGCCTTGTGACTCATTGACACCATTCTGCTAGGAGTTGAGCTGGCATAGAGGGTGCAATGCTACTGGACTTGGATTTTTGTTATTGCTTTCCTCACAGCACAAACTCTGTGCCTAAGTTCATACAACCTGCACAGTAGCCATCAATATATAACCAATAGAATCCCAGTCACCTGATGATTCATGTTTCATTCAAAAATACCTTTCCACTATTATACACTTTAAAGAATAGTGTCAATATTTATTGTGGGTTCAAGGGGCAGTATAGCATTTTTATCCAATACAGCAAGCATTCTATAAATAGATAATAAAAATTGAAAAAAGTACTCTATAGATGATTCTCTGTCCTTGTGTGTTTTTTTTTCTGCTTATGGCAACAGCTGAAAACATTCTACCTTTGCTTTCATTCTTATTGCCCTGTCAGCACCTCCAAGCATCCTACTGACTTTCTCTTCCCCAGGTGCATACCACATGCAACACAACCTCCTGGAATAGCTGTGTGTGGCTTTTGAGAAGATGGTCCCGTTCCCTCCTCTGCTGGCCTTTTTGAGATAATCAGGCACCAACTCGACCTTGGAACTGTAATTAATAAAATTCGCTATCACTATTTAAAGGGCGGTCATTAAGACACTGAAGTTTGGATTTCGGTTTCTTTCTCTTTTGGTTCCTTTCTCCCAAACTCAAATACGAAGAAAGTGGTCAGTGTTAGGAGTTACAAAAGGGCTTTGGAGATGTGATATGTATTCCAAGAACCAGCCTTAAATTCTTCATGTTGAAAACTCTAAGTTGTTCTCCGCGCTTCCCACCTCCATCCATTGAATCATCAAATTTTTAAAAATCAACAATTTTTAATGTTCAAATCACATAAAGTTATATTTAATATCATTTTTTCCTTATTACCTATGTGATATGGTTTGGCTGTGTCCCCAGTGAAAGTCTCATCTTGAATTATAATCCCCATAATCCTCACATGTTGTGGGAGGGACCTGGTGGGAGCTAATTGAATCATGGAGCTGGGTTTCCCCCATGCCGTTGTGATAGCGAGTGAGTTCTCATGAGATCTGGTGGTTTTATTTTTGCCTGCTGGCACTCCTTCTCTCTTCTGCTGCCATGTGAAGAAGGACATGTTTGCTTCCCCTTCCACCATGATTGCTAGTTTCCTGATGCCTTCCCAGCCACGCGGAACTCTGAGTAAACTAAACCCCTTTCCTTTATAAATTACCCAGTCTCCGGCAGTTCTTTATAGTAGCATGAGAACAGGCTAATACACTATGATTTTGTATTCGTGTTGCTTTTGAGTAAAGAAGCTTAATAGATGTTTTGGACAAAATTTTGGCTGTAAAGTCAGTCACAACTGAATTTAAAAAGAAGAAAGGCAATAAGAATGGACCCTTTAAAATGTTTTCTTTCATTCTATGGAAAGCATAGAGTGAAAAGAAGAGAAAGCAATACAGAAACTATAAGGATTATTTTTCCTTCTCATCTGGGTCTGAGTACTTATAGAGACTTAGAGGCTGGTTAGTAACCAAGTGTACTGCCCTTCAAATTTAAAAGCTATGATTTGTATCCCGTATTTAGGGATTGTGCACATTTGTTTTTAATTTATTATGTTTAGCTTCCTCACTTGTTTTTGGCTTGCTTCCCTGCCTACATAGCAGCAGGTGTTTGGGTGATAACAACATTTAAAATAATTCTAGGAAAATGTGAAAATTGGCTGGAATGCAGTAGAAGCTATCATAATCTTCCCACCTCCATAATTTACTTAAACTAATCGAGTCGTAGCACCAATGCTGTTAAGTGCTTGGGACATGGAAGTCTTTGGTGTGTAATTGTGTGGGTGTTTTAACTGCAGTGAGACCTAGATAGAAACGTTTTGAAGTTTGTGAGGGCTACTGTGTATTCTAGAAGTAATCACTACCAAAGATGACCCCAGTATAATAAGAATTAAGAGAGAAGAGCTTTTAATTCACAAAATTTGAACTATAAGATACACAACTAGTATTTATTAATATTCATATCAGTAAGGAATGTACTCAGCCATAAATAGACAAAAATTCAGCGATGCTGTGATATCATTAAGACTCAGATTTCTTCCATTTTCCTGCTCCACTATCCTTAGTGTGTGGGTCTCTGAATGGTTCTGTACCTCCAAGCATCAGGTTCATATCCCAGCCTGAACGAAAATAGAAACAGGAAGGAGGAAGGGGCAGGAACTATTATAGGAGTGTGAAAAACTCATGAAGAAATTTCTACCAGATTCCCAGTTGTGTTCTCTTTGTGAGAACTGGGTCACAGAATCATCTACAGATACAGAAATGGCTGGAAAGATGAAGATTTTTAGTTGGACAAATTGGCACTCCACCAAAATCAAGGCTTTTGGTTAATAAAGGAGAAGGGGAGATTTGACATTTAGTAGGTAATTAGAGAGCCATGCAAAATCCCTTTTCTAAGAATAATCTCTCTCTCATCTCTGTATGTATATATGTATATGCAGAAATGTATGTTTGTGTGTGTATATCTCCTGAGCATGTTTGAGACTGTAGTCTTTGGCATCTGACAGAAATGAGTTTTGATTGTTTCCTACTATCTACTAGATGTGAGGCTTCAGGGAAGTTGTTTCACTAAGTCTCATATTCCTGAGATTACAATTGTATTTAATTCATGAAATATTTTTGTGATCAGTAAGTAAGAAAATATATGTGAAGCTCTTAGCACAGTGATTGGTACAGTACATAGTAAGCTTCCAGTAACAGGCATTGCTTTTATTATAAATATTGCTCTTACTGCTATCATTATTAACCTCCAGGTTTTCTGAACTGACAGGAATTTGAGAAGCTAGACAGGAGCCTGGATAGGGACTGCCCACTCTCCTGTGAAGGACAGTCAGGGGAATGTGGTTTGGTTGCCAGGAACATGAAGGTGTGGCAAATCCCTATCCAAGGGAGATGGAGTAGAACACAGATTCCTCCTCCCTGTTGGCATTTATAAGGTATGCCCACTGCAAATGATGGCAAATCAAGGGAGGACAACCATGTGCAATTTGTGGTAAGGCAGATTGTATGGTTCAAGAGGTACTACCCTCACTACAAAAAAAAAAATCCACCCAGTGCAGAACTGGTCTAGTCTAGAGCTCATTCTGCAATCCCACTCTTCCACCACCTGGAGCCATTTTTGTACATTTGCAGGGTAGTTGTACTAACTCCTAAGGAGGGGCATTAGCATGTCTACCTGCTCCCATGTTCAAAGCCTCTTCTGTGAAAGCTGACACTGCAGATCTCTTGCTGGAATCATTACCCAAAATATAACACAAGTGACCCTCTATCACATCAATAGGCTCTTGCTGCTCAACATCTACTGACCATGCTACCTCTCACTCACAGAGCTTTTGCTTGCTGATATACTATCTCATTATTATTTAGAAGACCCATGCATTATTCTTGTCTTCAGTTTTGCTGCCTACGTTACCTATACCTGTCCACCTGTCTGCCCTGCAGTAGAATCATATCTCAGGATGATACCCTGAACAAATGTCCTACTTGTAAGATGAATGCCAATAAATTCCATAACTGAAGTTATAGAGCCCAAGATCTCACCAAGTCCCCATTTTCTGAAACTACATCTAAGTTCCCAAAATTCCATAGATACAAACATACAAACATATTAACTGGAAGAATGATGGACTAAATATGTTGAGATTATGCCAGCCTCATCTCAATCATCATTCAAGAAATCTACTATCAAGCTTGCTGACAAACTTGATGGAACAAATGACTTCATGAAGCTAGATCAGGAGTGTGACTAAAGCCTTTTCTATGTAGTCCAGTGATCCTGAAGTAAAGAATTTTCCTCCAAATGGAGACAAGTCTAGTCATGGAGTATTATTATTTTTGGCCTACACAGTGACTCTACAATCTCCCAGTGGGTAACAAATAAAGGAAATTAAGCACAACTATCCTCCATATTGGTAATATTCTCGTGAACATGATAAATGCAACTTCATATAGACCTCTGGTTTGAGTATCTCTGTAGCAAGTATGATAGAACTACGGGGATATCAACCTTGAGAAATTAACTTTGTATGCCAAAAAATGAAATACCTAGTCCATGTTCAGTCTAGTCAACTTGTCTGCATGATGCCAAAAAGGTACTGGAAGTTTTTGAGTGTTCTATATTGCATATAGATGGTCCCTGACTTATGATGGCTCGACTTACGACTTTTTGACTCTGTGACGGTGTGAAAGTGATATATATTTAGTAGAAACTGTATTCCAACCACCCTACAACCATCCTGTTTTTTACTTTCAGTATAATACTCAGTAAATTACACGAGATCACTCAATACTCCATTATAAAATAAGCTTTGCGCTGGATGGTTTTGCCCAACTGTAGGAAATGTAAGTGTTCTGAGCACGTTTAAGGTAGGCAAGGCTGAGTTATGATGTTTGGTAGGTTAGGCGTATTAAATGCATTTTCACCCTACATCATTTTCAATTTCCAATGAGTTTATCATGAATTACAGTGAGTTTATCACAACTTAACTCCATTGTAAGTTGAGGAGCATCTGGATTTGATGGGTTCCTGAAATAACCAGTTAGGTGTCTTGTTTCCCGGGCTGCATTATTTGGGAATGAGTTTGGCAGTCTTGCCCAGGAAGGTCTCTTAGTGAGCATTCATCCAGGTGCTCATGAATACCAGTGCCTGACTAAGATTTAGAGTCACATAGAGATGGTCTTAGGAGACATGTAAATGGACAGGCTTCTTCCTTCATTGCTATAGCTTTGTTACTGCCACCCCAAAGAGGTATGTCTATCCATTCAACATTAATATAATCCACAGAAACTTTTGATGGTTCACAACCAACATGATAGCTCTAACATTGCAAATTGTATGACTCTTAACCATATGTTATAGACAAACTCAGCAGGCCACAGGGTGCTCTGAACTCACGCTAGACTCCTTAATCTCATTGAAACAGTATCACAATAAATTTTATTTTATAGCCATGACATCATCCCCGAGACAGTGGACATTGACCAAGATTCTGTATGCCATTCTCTGCTTTGCATTCCCCGTTTTTACGAGCCACTTTCATCCTGTTTACATAAGGCATTTATCTCATTTTAATAATATAATTCTGACAGATTGTTTTTGGATCTCCAGAAGGCATATGAGGAAGTTTTGTCTCTGATTGAGTTCCAGTATTTGCCCTCATGATCACCCCCACAATCTCCTTTATATTGGGTGCAATGCCAGGACTCTGAATCCTGAGTTTGTTTTCATCTTCCTTTCTTTTTTATTTTGCTTCTGAATCTTTATCCATCTTTTATTTCTTATACTATCCCTGACAAATGAAATTATCTCCAGGTTATAGGATGGATATGAAATATTGGGTTCATGTAGCAGCTTGAGAAAAAAATAATAAAATAAATGAAAACTCTACTCAATGACATGACAATCAATTTGGTCTATACAGAAAATAATTCTGAAAGAGAACTGCATTATAACCTTTTAGATATTATGTATAGTCATGCTGTGATTGCTCAGCCTTCATTCTTGCTAAAGCATTATCACTCTTTATCCTCATCCCTTTTGTTTTCCTAGATGCTTTCAGCAATGACAGTCATATTGAAGGTAAAGAATAAAGAAAAGAAAATAAATGTTAAAAATATGACTATCTATCTAAATGTCAATGACCATTTACAACTACCGGAGACACAGCCACCCTGACTGCATTTGAAATTTCAGACTTAATGTGGTCCCTGGCTAATGGACCTGGTGCTGCCAATCTTTTTGCACAGTAGAAGAGGAGCCTTGGAACTAAGTCTCTGATTTTTTTCTACCACCTAATTATCTGCTAGGTCCCATAGCTGTGGAAACCATGTAAATGGCATAATACATTTCACTTAACCATGGCAGAGGTAAGAGTTCCTATGATTTCAGACCAGTGAGAAGTATTTTAAAATTGAGTTAAATTTAATAGTAGAATACAAATTTGATGTCAGAATATTCCATATAATGTAGTATGTGCAAACCCAGTAGAAATGTTTATATAAATTTGGTTTAAACCATAACTAGTATTTGTATAAGTATCAGCTCAATTTATTTAATCAGAAGTATTTTAATAATAATGAGCCTAGAAATTAATGTGGACACAGAGAATAATAATTGATTAAGCTGAAAATCACATGCTTTAGAAAACTGATTTTATATTAATTTATTCACTTACTACTCTACAACCATTTGCTTCTACAACCACTAAAATTTCAATCTTATTAAATATGAGTCTAATGTAATGAAACTTTGGAAATACAGGCAGAAAATAAAGAATCCATGCCAAATAAAAATAAAACAGAAAATTGATAACTTTGAGGGTTTCTATTATTATTACCTTCAGCTGGCAGCAAAGCTATAAGTTAATACAGACTTCTACTTAATTTGGGTCGACTACCACCACTAATTCAATGACTCTGTTTCTGTGTGTGTGTGTGTGTGTGTGTGTGTGTGTGTGTGTGTGCATGAATGAATGCAGGGCATTATGAAATGTTGCCTCAGTTACTAAAAGTTATTTCATAATGATCATTGATGGCTGTCTTAAACATTCCTACTAGATATTTGAAAGTAGAAATTATACCATTATGTTTGCTATTACTTCTTTTTAATTTGATTGATGTCGACAGAAAATTGTTCCTGACAATAATCTCTCTGTTGGATGATGTCTAGAAAGATAGTTGAATTAGGAAAAGCACCAGTAGATTTTCCCTTCTAATTTCTCGAGGAAAAGCATAGGCAATCATTTATCTAGAAAGAAATTACTCCACTGGTAAAAATATTTGCAATAGCTAACCTGCTGCTCTCCAGCCCCAAACTTGGTACTGCTTGACTAAAACACAGATATGAGAAGATTGCTGCTGGCTGAAGCTGAAGATCCTTACTTGACCTCTTGTTAACCTGATGTCCTCCTGTGCTGGGAGTTGAATTATATCCTTTAAAAGGATGTTGAAATCCTAACGTTTTGTATCTGTGAATGTAACCTTACTTAGAAATAGGATCCTTATAGATGATCAAGTTAAGATGAAGTCAAGGTGGACACTAGTCCAATAGGACTGGTGTCCTAATAAAAGGGGAAATTGAACATAGAGATAGACATGCACACAGAATTCCAGGTGAATATGAAAGCAGAGCTCAGGGTGATACATCTACAAGGCAAGGAAGTCAAAACTTTCTAGCAAACCAGCAGGAGCAAAGGAAGAGGCATGGAACAGTTTTCCTTCACAGTTTTCAAAAGGAATCCATCCTGCTGATACCTTGATCTCAGATTTCTGGCATCTAGAACAGTGAGAAACGATTTTTTTGTTGTTTAAGTCACCCAGTTTGTGGAACCTTTTATGTTAACCCTAGCAAATGAATACAACTCCAAATCCAACAGTGCTAGTCAGCTTTGGTCTGCTAACACACACACCTAGATCTCAGTGGCTCCAGGCAGTTCTCTGCACCTGGCTATAATTCTGTTCCACATGTGTTCTTCTGGATCCCAGACTGAAGGAGCAGCACCTGTCTGGGATGTACCATTCTCATGGTGGACAGCAGAGGTGAGGGAATGGTGGAGACTTACAAGGCCTTTTACAACTTCTGCCCAGTCATGGTGTATGTGAGTCACTGAGCACATTTAATTGGCTGAAGTGAGTCACATGGCAATAGCAAGGATGTGCAAACTTCTTATAGGAAATATGGTGGGACGGTGCATAATTGTGAAATATCAAACAAACACACTACTTCTTCCTCAATGGAGCAAGAATTGAGGGGAGGCCCATCAAAACTCTGGCTCTGAACTTCTGTGTATAAAACTGGTATTGCAATGATGGGATGGAATAAATCATTCCAATGCTTAATCTGTAGATAAAATCTAGAAGTGGTTAGGACTTAGACTTGATTTTCAGCACTGAGAGTGTGCTTATCCTTCAGTGACATACCCACTGAACTAAATTTAATTGAATTAAAAATATTAACCTTATAATAATGCATATAAGATGTATACAAGAGAAAATGGTCAGCCTCTTTGTTTGCTTATTTTCCTCTTTTCCTTTCTCATTTGTATTTACTTACGACTGGAACGAGATAATTGACTTTTTTTTTTGTTTCCTTCTATTTCCTGAGATAATTTTCCTAATATTCAGATAAAAGACTTGAAATGGATTTTGTGCAGGAGAGACGAATAATGGTTTTAAGAAAATAACAGCTATCTATTTTCATTGATAAAAGAGAATATGAGAGTTGTGGAAGAAAAAGGTAGAATTCTGCTGTTGATCAATTCACATAATTTCTGAAAACAGTAGACAGCAAATTCAATGCTGCAGAAAGTCAGACTGGTGGAACATGGTGGGATGTAAGAAAAAACCTGAAAGATGAAAGAAAATGTGAGAGATATCAGGACAGACAGGGAAAATAGAAGTTTCTGAATAAAAAAACAGACTGTTAATCAATGGCATACAAGATAAAGAAATACAGATGGTAAAAAATAACTGAGGTAGGAGACAACAATGTCTCACTTTATTTCAGATAAATAAAAGAAGCAAAAACACTCTATAAGATATACTCTGGCTATTTTATATCTTTCATAGTGTACAAATTTTATTTTGCTCTTCCCATCCCAAATTAAAGATAAATTATCAAAGGAATTAAAATCTGGATAGCTCCTATTTCTTTATCATACTATCACAGTCAAAAGATAGTAGAGCAGTGTTTGAAATGTTCTCTAAGAAGAAGGTATGATGCAGCTATGTCACACCCAGTTGAAATGCTGTCACTATGTGAAATACAGCCTAGTATATTTCAGATTTGTTTTCCAAAAACTTTACCTTTAGTGATGATGATATTTAGATTTTCAATCATTAACTAATTTTTTAAAAAAGGTTGAATTTTTAGTTATTGTGGAAAAAATATAAAGAATATTGAAATCACTTACCCAATTTACAAATAAGTAAATAATCCTGTGAATTCGATTACAAAATAAGAGTGGTACAATTAAGAGTAAGGGTAGAAAGAAGATATTTGCTTTTTCCAATTATAAAAATACAAAAGACAATGGAAATAGAAAAAGAAAAAGAAAAAGGAAATGTGCTTCTCCAAAAAAGGCATAAGACAGATGCAGCAAGTAACATAAATATTTGATATTCATACATAAAACACACAGAATCTTAGACTGTTTTTTATTTAAAAGGTCTAGTGATTTATTGCTCTGAGGATATCTGCTGAAAATAGACCAAAAGGTAAAATGAGTTAGCAAAAATGGCAGAGTAAAATTAAAAGAAAAGATAGTCTGAGTGAAGAGGATCATGACAATATGATAAAATGCATAAATTATAATGAGTATATAACACTGATAATCTTATATGTACAAAATAACAGCAACAAAAATGATGTGAAACACACAGAAAAGAAAAAGCTAGAAGATTTTTAACTCACCTTAATTAATGTATTACACACTTAATAGAAAAAATTAAATACATGGAAAAATAAACATTGCATTAAGCAAAGTAAAAGATAATGTTATAGAGATCATTTTGGGAACTTGAGGCTTCTAAAAATATATTTTCTATAGAGAAAATGTGCTATCAGGTTTCTAACCAGATAAATATCATGGTACAGGAATTAAAAGGGGGGTGGCATGTAGAATTAATGGAAATACTTGAGAAAGTGACTAGAAAAATTTTGTATGAATATAAGTATAAATATACGCACAGATATACATGTAAATACATTATATACACAGAAAAATCAATTATGTCCAATAACAATGAAAACTAGATACCTTACAAAGTCACAATGAAAATCATGAATTTGTACATCACCTTGCTCTGATAAGCATTTAAAGTTCTTTTTAAAAAAATAACAAATATGTGAAATGGCAAAAGAAAACATAAAATGCAAATATGTGAAATGGCAAAAGAAAACATAAAATGCAAACATGTAAAAATGAGTATTGTTAAAAGAGGTAAATTTTGTAGAATCTTTGAAAAGGAAATAAAGTTTTTTGACATATTTAAAAGATTTGAATGAAGAAATACAGCTGGCTCCTGGGACTCTCCCCTCCTTGATCTTTAACAACATATATTATGTATTTTTTGACTGTATGCAGTTTTAAGAATAGAAAAAAGTGTGAAGAATGATGGTTAACACTCATATGCACAAAGCCAACATTTGTATGTGGGTGAAGTATAGACATTCTTTTTAAATTCAAGAACAAAATAATAATGATATATATTATCGCTTTTCCTATTTACAACTGCATTTTATTCTAAAAACAGAGAAAAGGTCTGAAAAGTCTGCACCAAATTAGAAGCAACTAATTCGTTTTTTTTTTTTTTTTTTTTTTTTGAGATGGAGGCTTGCTCTGTCCTCTGGGCTGGAGTGCAATGGCGCCATCTCGGCACACTGCAAGCTCCACCTCCCGGGTTCACACCATTCTCCTGCCTCAGCCTCCCGAGTAGCTGGGACTACAGGTGCCTGCCACCTCGCCCTACTAATTTTTTGTATTTTTAGTAGAGATGGGGTTTCATGGTGTTAGCCAGGATGCTCTCGATCTGCTGACCTCATGGTCCGCCCGCCTTGATCTCCCAAAGTGCTAGGACTACAGGCCTGAGTCACCACACCCTGCTGGTGGTTTTTTTTGGTTGTTGCTGCTGTTGTTGTTGTTTTGTTCAGAGACAAGGTCTTGCTCTGTCACCCAGACTGGAGTGCAGTGGTGCAATCACAGCTCACTGCAACTTCAAGCTCAGCCTCAAGCAACCCTCCTGCCTTAGCCTCCTGAGTAGCTAGGACTATATAGGCTTTTGAGACTCCGTCTCAAAAAATAAAAATAAAAAAAAAGTTGAAGACCAGCTTGGCCAACATGGCGAAACCTTGTCTTTACTAAAAAACACAAAAATTAGCTGGCAATCGCTTGAACCTGGGAGGCAGAGATTGCAGTGAGCCAAGATCGTGCCCCTGTACTCTAGCCTGGGCAACAGAGCGAGACTCCATCTTAAAAAAAAAAAAAAAAAAAAAAAAAAAAACCAGGCTGGGCAAGGTGGCTCACGCCTGTAATCCCAGCACTTTGGGAGACCGAGGTGGGTGGATCACGAGGTCAGAAGATCGAGACCATCCTGGCTAATGTGGTGAAACCCCATCTCTACTAAAAATACAAAAAATTAGCCAGGTGTGGTGGCAGGTGCCTGTAGTCCCAGCTACTCGGGAGGCTGAGGCAGGAGAATGGTGTGAACCCGGGAGGCGGAGGTTGCAGTGAGCCAAGATTGCACCACTGCACTCCAGCCTGGGTGATAGAGTGAGACTCCGTCTCAAAAAAAAAAAAAAAAAAAAGAAAAAGAAAAAACAAACCAACAAACAATGAGCTATTAAGCCACTGAAACACATGAAAGAACGTTAAAAGCATATTGCAAAGTGAAAGAAACCAATCCAAAAGGCTACGTATTCATACTGTGTGAGTCAAACTATACCACATTTTGGAAAAAGCAAGACTACAGAGACAATAAATGATCAGTAGTTGCCAGGGGTTTGATGAGAGGGAGGGAGTGATAGATGAATAGGTGGAGTGTGGGGGATTTTTAGGCTAGTGAAACTGAGAGGTGAAGCCAGCTGGGCTTCTCCCTCAGGGACTTGGAGAACTTTTCTGTCTAGCTAAAGGATTGTAAATGCACCAATCAGCGCTCTGTGTCTAGCTAAAGGTTTGTAAACGCACCAATCAGTACGCTGTAAAAACGGACCAATCAGCACTCTGTGAAACAGACCAGTCAGTGCTCTGTAAAATGGACCAATCAGCGGCATGTGGGTAGGGCCAAATAAGGGAATAAAAGCAGGCCACTCATGCCGGGAGCAACCCGCTGGGGTGCCCTTCCATTATGTGCAAGCTTTGTTCTTTCGCTGTTTGCGATAAATCTTGCTGCTGCTCACTCTCTGGGTCCATGCCTTTTTGAGCTGTAATACTCAGCGCGAAAGTCTGCAGCTTCACTCCTGAAGCCAGCGAGACCACAAACACCAGGAGGAGCAAACAACTCGGGAGGTGCCCACTGTAGTATGAGCTGTAACAGTGACCAGGAAGCTCTGCAGCTTCACTCCTGAAGTCAGCGAGACCACGAACCCGCCAAAAGGAAGAAACTCTGGACACATCTTAACGTCTGAAGGAACACACTCCGGACACACCGTCTTTAAGAGTTGTAACACTCACTGCAAGTGTCTGTGGCTTCATTCTTGAAGTCAGCGAGACCAAGAACCCACTGGAAGGAACCAGTTTTGGACACAAAACCATTTTGTATTAAACTGTGTTGGTAGATACATGACATTATGCATTTCTCAAAATCTATAGAACTGTATAATACAATGAGCCCTGATGTAAGTGATGGACTTTAGTTAATAACATTGTGTAAATATTGGTTCATTAATTGTACTAAATGTGCCACACTAATGCAAGATGTTACTAATAGGGGAAACTGTATGTTGGGAGAGAGGGGAAGGGAAAGAGGACATGAAAATTCCCTGTACTTTCTATTCACTTTTATGTCAAACTAAAATTGCACTGATAAAGTCCATTAATTTAAAATTCAGAAAAGGAATGATGTAGGAAAAGAATAACTGACATATAATTACTTGTAAAAAAGTATTTTTAAATTTCTCCATTTTTTGTACATAGTATTCTATATGATGCTATAATTTTTCTAATGACAGTTAAATTTTTCTAATATCTTAGATTTATTCCTACAAATTTTATTATCTTATTTACTCCCCATTTTCTGGTTAGCTGATTAAGTATTTATTTTAATATAGTTATATTGTCTAGCTTTTCTAAATGTTTGAAGCACAACAGTCGGTTTTGCATAGTAACTCAATGTGCCGTACGGATTGTAAGTTCTCCAAGTTTTATCTTATTTTTAATTGACGAAAATTGTATGTATTTATTGTACACAACATGTTGTTTTGAAATAGTCATACATTGTGGCATCCAAGTTTTTAAAAAGTATATTTGAAAGTATTTCTATCAAAATCTCAGAAGTTTTAAGAATTTTGATAAAAAAAATTCTAAATCACTGGAAAAGTGAACAGGTAAAAAAAATCAAGACAAATGCCTTGAAGAACAGCAATAGAGAGAAAAATACCTGCTATATATTGAAACCTATAATAAAGCAATAATATTTAAGAATTTTGATATTGGTAAAAAATAAAAATATAAAATAATGGGGTAGCATCAAGTAGATATAAATAAACCTCACAAAGATGAATACATTTACTAAACATGGGAGGGAAAAGGAAAAATTGTTAACTATCTCACATTGGAATAATTGGTTAGCGTTTTAAAGCACATTATACTAATCACCAAAATATACTCCATTTGAATAAGGGCAATGTATTAGTCTGTTCTTGTGTTGCTATAAAAAAATACCAGAGACTAAAGAATTTATAAAGAAAAGCAGTTTGATTGGCTCATGCTTCTGCAAGTTGTACAGGAAACATGGTACCGTCATCTGCCTGGCTTCTGGGGAGGCCTCAGGAAGTTTACAATCATGGCAGAAGGCAAATAGGGAGCAAGTATGTCACATGACTAGGGCAGGAGCAGAAAGAAGGTGAGGAAGGGGGTGCTACACATTGTTAAACAACCAGATCTAAGAACTCATTGACTATCAAGAGAATAGCACCAACAGGATGGTGCTAAACCATTCATGAGAAATCCACTCCCACGATCCAATCACCTTTCAGCAAGCCCTACTTCCAAAGGTGGAGATTGCAATTCCAAATGAGATTTGGGCAGGGACACAGACCAAACCGTATCATGCAGAGATTGCCATTTGGGTGGAGGTGGGTGGGAGAGTGGGTGGTAAGGTGTGGAGT
This sequence comes from Macaca mulatta, assembly GCF_049350105.2. Lineage (NCBI taxonomy): Eukaryota > Metazoa > Chordata > Mammalia > Primates > Cercopithecidae > Macaca > Macaca mulatta. Next base: position 28,964,570 of record NC_133407.1, read on the forward strand.
AATAATAAGCGTTGTTTGTAGAATGATGCTGTATTCTTCACTAGGTGTAAGAAAAAGGAGTAGCTTTATAGCTATTATACCATTGAGAGTGGGAATTGTAATTTATCTGTTTCTGCTTGTGTGCTGAAGGAGAATGAAATGTCTAGATCACATCAAATTGGAGGGTTAATTATAAAATATCGAATTATAGAAGAATTGGCAGAAGATAAAATAGTTTATGGAGAAATAACTTTTTCAACATCTAAGTATTAATCAGAAGAAGGAAAATATGTTCATATATACAAGTTTAAAATATCCTTATGATGAAAATAGTAATGAAATAGATCAACCACAACGTGTTTACATCAAGTATGATACATTTTGACTTAATATTTATAAAATATTAAGGATGCACTCAAGTTATGAGAAAAATATTGAGACTACAGAAGATAAGCAGGCAAGTGACGTGAGCTGACGCTTCAATAGGGGAAATGCAGTTGGAAAATGATAACATGAAATTGTTCATCCTATCTAGTGATAAAAATTCAAAATAGAGCAATATTAAACAGAAAATTAAAAAAATTGATAGCTTCCTGTGCTGATAAAGTTGGAGTAAAATTGCTATGTATATTTTAAGTTGACACAGTTTAATTTAAAAGTAAAGTAATTGGGTTGACAGTAGGTGTTCCTTACATCTCAAAAATACAATGCCTTTTCTGAGAGTTTAATTATGGAAAAATAAATTTGTAAATGGACAACAAATATATCAGTATTTTTTATTTACCTGAGAGAGTGGGTTATAGCTTTATTTGAAGTCTTTATTAGTATGTATAAAGCTGCCACAGAGCAAATAATTCTTTGTATGATCAAACAGAGAATATAACAAAGGCAGGCAGTCATGGCAGCATGTAAGAATGGTCTTGTGTATTTGGAATATTTGCGTCTTTATAGCTGTGTATGTTTGTGTAAATTATTTAATTTCTCAGAAAATACAGATAAGGGTTTCTCTCATTACAGGAACTGGCATGATGATCAGGAAGAGACTGCAACAAATCCCACAATCTGATGTCTCTTACTTGTGGTTGGATTTGTCCCTGAAGTCACCTGAGGTTAAATCTTAAGGTTGTACCTTCACCTGTGATGTTTTAACAACCCTCTTCTTGACTCCACTCTTGCTCTAAATTAGAATTCCCAGGAGAATTAATCCTTCCATGGACTGACAAAGGGGTTCATATGACTGGTGCTGATTTTTAAAGCCTTCGGTGGATATTTTAACAGGATTTCTAGATAGAGAATCAGTAGAACAAAGGCTGTGTTCCCTCAGTTACCGAAGGTTTAGAGCACAGGTGAAAGCCAATCAAGGATTTCTCATTTCTCGTGTAGCTGTCTATCCTCTGTGTGCCTAGAGAAACTTGAGCAATCCTCTCAAGCTGTTATAGCTGCTGGAGATGTTTGTTGTCTGGAGCATAGCATGTATTTTTAATTCTGAGCATTTATAAAAGCTGTTTCTTGACAATTGGACAGTTGAAAGTGGCATGTTTTTTTCGTGAGTTGTAAAAAGTTCCCTGTATTATTGCCTTTGTTTCAGGTTAGACTACTCTAATGAATCTCTTTTGTTATTAATAACTTGGAAGATGAATATGCCATTATAACTGGCTTATCAATCATTTGAGAAAAAACTCCTACCTAAACAACTTCTGCCACATCACTTTTTCTCACTTATTTGCTTGTGGAGTGAGAAACATTTTTAAAGTGATTAACTGGAAATTTTAGGAAATGAGGGTGACCGACTTTAATGGGTTTCAGCATTGCTGTAGTCCTAGAAGATATCTGTACCTCAAGCTTCACATATTTTTTGAAATTCTATTGCCCTTCTCTTTAAAGTAAAATGGTATTAACTAACTTGTAAGTATAGGTTGCCTCTTCCTCTTCCTAGCACATTCCTAGCACATTTTACCCTGAAGTCCAGGGTAAAAGATAGTCTCTGTGTTGACAGGATTCAGTAGTAGGAAATTAAGAATATATATATATATATATATGTACACACTCACATAGCATATTCTTGGTGACTTTTTTTCAATAAAAACTTTTTCGAGATAGAATAATCGTAAATCTTTTCAACAAGCGTATGACTCTTTCCATAGAGAGACATTAAATACCCATCCATAATAAACAATGAAGGCTCTCATTTAATGAGCAAATTTGATGAAACAATTTTACATGCCAATAGGATACCATAATGTTGTTACGTATAAAATATATTCTTGTACATAACCTTTTAAGAAAAAAAAAATACAGTGCTTACATTTGACACTTGCGTATTGCACTCTCTTGGATGAACAGAAAGAAGAGGGTTTGGTGTAATTCCTTATGGGGTGTGTGTTGTTTTTCATGCCACAGTTTGTGAATTGTAATTGTGGTTTCCCACTTCATTGTCATAACTGGGCAGAAATTTTTTAAAAAAATCAATAAAAATACAAAGAAATGGCTAAGCCAAAAAAATGCTTATGTTTACTTGGTTGAGAATATTTGTAGAAGTAAAATCTTTGTCAGATTATGTTTGTATGCATTTTAACATTTGCCAGATGTTGCCACATTGCCCTTTAAGAAGGTGATATCAATTTAACATAGACCGACAGATGTTTATTAGCTACATGAACCACTTATCCTTGTTCTTTGTCAATTTTTCCACGGAATAACTTATCTCTTACTTTAATAAATATTTATTTTTTTTCATACATTAAGGAAGTTAGCACTTTGTCCTTGGTTGCTGACATTCTCCAGACTGTTGACTTTGTTAAGGATATTCTTTTTAGTTCATTTTTATGAATCTCTTTATGGTTTCAGTCTTTTTTAGTTTTTAAGGTATTAGGTTTTTGTGTTCTGATTGGAATAAAATTATTGGGCCAGGTGTGGTGGCTCATGCCTCTAATCCCAGCACTTTGGGAGGCCGAGGCAGGTGGATCATTTGAGGCCACGATTTCAAGAGCAGCCTGGGCAACATGGCAAAACCCCATCTCTACAAAAAAATTATCTGGGTATGGTGGTACGTGCCTGTAATTCCACCTACTCAGGAGGCTGAGACGTGAGAACGAGACTTGTGTCAACCTGGGAGGCAGAGGTTGCAGTGAGCCGAGATTGTGCCACTGCACTCCAGCCTGGGTGACAGAGTGACACTCCATCTGAAAAAAAAAAAATTATTTACTCAAGGATTTTATTAGAGAGAGATAGGAGAGAGAGAGGGAGAGTGTGTGTGTGTGTGTGTGTGTGTGTGTCATATCTAAATCTTTGATTCTTCTGGGATTTGTACCTTCATTGAAGAGGTGAGTTAGAATCCAGCTTACTTTTTAAAAGCTGGTTGTTTTAGTATTATTTATTGTCCGTTGATATGAAACACTAGCTTATAATATATCTAATTTTCACCCATATTTGTTTACAAATCTCGCTTATTTTATATCATCAAGCTGTATATTCCATCTGCAGTACCAAGCTGCTTTAATGGCTATCATGTGCTTTCATACCTGGCAGAGTTCATTCTCATTCACTGTTGATAATATGCAAGTATATAGGAGATGAGGTGGGGCCTTAGTAAAATCTGAAGAGAGTTTTATCGTACAGTAAACTTTAAATTCTAAAACCTAGTTTTCATTTTGAAAAGGGCTGCTTTTGGTAACTAGTCCCTAAACATCTTTTGCGATGGCACACCTCAAATGTTGTTTTGTCTCTTCATTTTTTATTATAACATTGTGTGACTATTACCCCTTTTGGAAAATGAGTTTCTGGGATATTGGGAGTGCTCTCAACTAGATAACCTCAGATCCCTGCTTTGAGACACAAATTTAAAAAGCTAGAGTCAAGATAAGCTATATTTTTAGAATTCATATGAGTATCAAGATTTTTCCCATAGAGGAGGGGATACTAAGGAGTGCCCATGGCTATGTTGGGATATAAGAACAGCGCATATACTAGAGGCTTTTTACACTGACTGAGCGTGGTTCTATGATTTCGTGGTGCATTGTATGAACTACAAGCTAGCTGTATTCACGATATCAAGAGTGCCAAATAAGCTTTATTGTGAATAAATTTGTACAGGTGACTCTCAGATATATTCAGGTATCCTGTCACATTTTGTTGAAGTCTTACAAGTCTTTCAAGGCCAATTTTGAAGCCAGCTTTTTCCTGAAGGATTCGCTGATCCTTTTGGTCAGATAACATCACCATTCCCTCCTCCCACCTTTCTCATCACCACTGTAGTTTCTCTGTTATCACATAGTTCTGATCTCTTCTGATCTGTGTTCCAGCATCTGCTTCCTTCCTTTGAGTATGAATGACTTAAGCTAGGTTTTTCCCATGGCCTTGTTCATAATACTAACTCAAAAAAATCTTTGACTGAGTGGAATTTCTAAAATTTTAAATGTTTGGGATTTGATTAAAACTATTTTACTAGTGTCTGTGACTACTGTAATAAATTACCACAAACTTGGTGACTTAAACGAAGAGAAATTTATTCCCTCACGGTTCTGGAAGCTGGAAGTCCAAAATCAGTATCAGTGGCCCCAAATAAAACTGGGTTGCACTCTTTCTGGAGGCCTTAGGGGAGAATCCTTTTCTTTCTGCTTCCAGCTTCTGTGGCTGCCAGCATTCCTTGACTTGTGGCTGCATCACTCCAGTCTCTGTCTGCCTCTGCCTTCACATTTTCTGTGTGTAATCTCGTTTTTCCCCTTTCTTATAAGGACTTTTATTGCATTTTAGGTCTCACCTGAATAGTCCAGGATAAGACCCTTAATCACAACTGCAAATATCCTTTTCCATTTGCAACTTCCTGGGATTAGATGTGGCAAGTTTGAGGATATTATCCTACCAACTATAGGTAAATAGCATCTATCTGTGGAACCATATACTAGGGAACCTAATTTTTTTTTAATGTTGAATCTGTTTCCCTATTTGAAAGTGAAGTCCAGGGTAAAAGATAGCCTCTGTGTTGACAGGATTCAGTAGTAAGAAATTAAGAGTGTGTGTGTGTATATATATGTATGTATGTATATGTTCACATTGTATATATTTAATGTAATATGTATTATTTAAAAATCATATTTATTGAGATATAATTGATATACAATAAAGTACAATCCTTTTAAGTGTTTTGATAAATTTTGGTAAATTCATTCTCATATAAACACCATTGCGATCAATATACAGAACATTTTATCATTCCACAAAAGTCCCTTGTGTTTGTCCCTAGCCAGTCCTTTCCTCTCTTTATCTTGGTTCCAGGCAATCACTGATCTGCTTTTTGTCTTTATAGATTAGATTTGTTTTTTTCTAGAGTTTTATATAAGTGTCATCACATAGTATACTTCTTTCACTCAGCATAATGCTTTCGAGATCCATCTATGTTACTGCATATATTAATAGATTATTTCTTTTATTGCTGAGCAGTATTTTTTGTTCATGCATTCCTCTGTTGATGGGCATGAGGATATTTCCAGTTTGAGGCTGTGATGAACATTTGTATAAAATTTTTATATGTGGACATTTTTTTTGTTTGACATATGTTCTTTCTTTAGAATCCATCTCCCCCATTTTAATTTTCCATGACTTTAGAGAGCCATCCCTTAAAAGATACAGACATGAACAAACTTGGCAATAAATGTGGTGACAGTTTGTGTAGGACTTTCTGCCTTTCCTGTTTCTGTAATAGAGACAGAGCAGCCACTTCAAAGACTCCTACTTTTCTTTCAGTTAGGTTTTAATCCTTTCAACTAACCAAGCAGACAGTAGTTCCATTGAGAAAACAAAAGAAATTGGAAAGAATGTGAGAGCTTGGAAGTATAAGCAAGTAATTATCTGATTCAATCAGAGGGAGAACCAATCTTAATGGGGGTATTGCTTGCTAAATTAAACTGCAGGGAATCAAACATGAATCTAACTTGAAATGGAACCAACTTTCTAAGCCACAGAAAGTTCAGGCTCCATTAGTGTACTTTGTTCTCTCTTGCTGTAGAACTCTTAGAAGAGCCCCTAGACAGATGGGGTTAATATGGAACCATTGATCAATCATATGATTGTTTCTTTTTCTCGTGACACAGGTGATTTTACAATGATTTAGAATATCAACAGTCAATGAATTCACACATATGCTGTATCTCAGTGGGTGTGAGACTATCTGAGGTCAATTCTAGCCTAGCTCCTAACTTTTGTTCTAACCCAGAGAAAGACACTGAATACATTAAGGTCCCTTTCAGAAGAGAAAGGTAGAACTGAATATTTTAGCTGCTGTGGTGACAGGTGCCATTTACATCTGATAATTTTATTCTCAGAGAAAAGAAAACTGAGGAGAACTAAAACTGAGAAATGACACTCAGTCACAGAAATGGGAACAAGATAGAAGGAGGAAGTAAAATATGTGGTCCCAAGACCTCTGGCTCAACCTCTGTGCAGAGGATTTAATAGCAATAAAGCTAGAATTCCCAGTGCGGGGAATTTTCATTCCCAACATTAATTATATCTGTATACTGAGCTACAGCTAAGAAATTTTGAGATATTCTAAAACACAGCGTTCTCATTCAATTTCCCCTGACAGATAAAAGATAGAAACTTATATTAAATATAAACACCAGGTATCTTTCAGTGTTTCCACTAGTAACATATTGGACTGTGAGAGTTAATACGACTGTCTCAATAATCTATTGATCACTATTAAAAACACAGACTTTGAGAAACAGGCTATAATTCTTTGGTAATTGTGTAAATACGGTGGTCTGTTGCCTACAAGAAACACATTTTACCTACAAAGATACACATAGACTGAAAATAAAAGTATTAAAAAAGATATTCCATGGGCCAATGGAAACCAAAAAAGAGCAGGAGTAAGACAAAAACTGTAAGAAGAGACAAAGAAGTTTATTATATAATGATAAAGGGGTCAATTTAACAAGAGGCTACAATGATTGTAAATTTATGTGTACCCAACATTGAAGCACCCGGATATGTAAAGGAAATATCATTAAAGCTAAAGAAAGAGATAGACCTCAATACAATAATAGCTGGAGACTTCAAGATTCCACTTTCACATTGGATACATCTCCCAGAGAGAAAATCAACAAAGAAACATCAGACTTAATGTGTACTATACACCAAATGGACCTAATCAATATTTACAGAACATTTCATCAAGTGGCTGCAAAATACACGTTTTTTCACACAACGATCATTCTCAAGGATAGACCATATGTTAGGTCACAAAACAAGTCTTAAAATGTTCCAAAAAATTGAAATAATATCAAGCATCTTCTCTGACCACAATGGAATAAGACTAGAAACCAATAACAAGAGGAATTTTGGAAACTCTAGAAACACCTGGAAATCAAACATTGTGTGTCTGAATGATTAGCAGGTTATTGAAGAAAATAAGAAGGAAATTGAAAAATTTCTTGAAACAAATGATAATGGAAACACAGCATACCAAAACCTATGGGATGCAGCAAAAACAGTACTCAGAGAGAAGTTTATAGCTATAAGTGCCTACATATAAAAAGAGGAAGAACATCAAGTAAATAATTTAATGATACATCTTAAAGAATTAGAAAAGCAAGAGCTAACTAAACCAAAAATTAGTAGAAAAAAGAAATAATAAGGATCAGAGCACAAATAAATGAATTTGAAATGAAGAAAAATAAGCAAAAGATCAATGAAACCAAAAGCTATTTTTTTTTGAAAAGACAAACAAAATTGACAGATGAAGACAGATGAAGAAAAAAAAGGGAGAAGGCTCAGATAAAAATGAATAAAGGGACATTACAACTGATATCACAGAAATTCAAAGGATCATAAGTGAGCAGCTGTATGACAATAAATTGAAAAATCTAGGGGAAATGAATTTCTAGACACAACCTACCGAGTTTAAAACATGAAGAGATCCAAAACCTTAACAGACCAATAACAAGTAACAAGATCAAAATTGTCATATAAAGTGTCCAGTAAACAGATACCTGGGACCCAACTGCCCCACCACTGAATTCTACCAAACCTTTAAATAACTCACCTGTAATCCCCAAAATTTGGGAAGCTGAGGCAGGAGGATCACTTGAATCCAGGAATTCGAGGCCAGTCCGGGCTACATGGCAAGACCATGGCCATCTCTACAAAAGTACAAAAATTTGCCAGGCATGGTGGTACAAGTCTGTTGTCCTAGCTACTGGGGAGGCTGGGGTGGGGAGATTGCTTGAGACAGGGAGTTTGAGGTTGCAGTGAGCCATGACTGCACCACTGCACTCCGGCTTGGGTGAAAGAGTAAGACCCTGTCTCAAAAAAAAAAAAAAAAAAAAAAAAAAAAAACCTAATATAAATCCTACTCAAACTACTCAAACTATTCTGAGAAATAGAGGGGGGAGTACTTCCAAACACATTTTATGAGGTCAGTATTACCATGACACCAAAACCAGACAAAAACCCATCAAAAAGGAAACTACAGGCCAATATATTTGATTAATATTCATGCAAAAATCCTCAACAAAATAGTAGGAAACTGCATTAAATGATACATTAAATGGATCATTCAACATGACCAAATGGGATTTATCCCAGGGACACAAGGATGGTTCAAAATATGTGAATCTTTCAATGTGATACATCATATCAACAGAATGGAGGACAAAATCATACGATCATTTTAATGGATGCTGAAAAAGCATTTGATAAAATTCAACATACTTCTTGGTAAAAAAAAAAACCTTTGAAAAATTGAATATAGAAGAAACATAATACCACATAATAAAAGCCATATATGACAGACCCACAGCTAGTATCATACTGAATCATAGAACCAGGTTTGGAACCCAGGTATGTTAGATTTCAAAATCTATGCCTTTCTAAGCTTTTAAAAAAAGTCAAGAAACAGTGTTTGGGAAAGATTCTCAGGTACTGGATTCTGATATTTTGACATGGTAGGGTAAGAGATCAGAAGGAATTTCTGGTGGGTCAGGGACCATAAACCCAAGAAGATAAGAGATTAATATTAAGTACAAGATATTAGTGCAGAAATTGGTAGAAACAGGAGCTATGAGCACAATTCGATGTATGTCTTGAAGTTTATTTTATATTTCTACAAAGAATTGAGGAGGAATGATATTGAAGTTCAGTGATACAAGGGAAGATCCCTTGATACTGGATTCTATTGTTGGTTCTTCCACTTGTATGTCATATGACCTCTCTCAGTCTTCCTTATGAATAAATTGGAGCGAATAATACTGTAGTTACTGGGGTAAAAATGAGATGGAAAGTATGAGATCAGTGTAAGATGAACAGTGGAACCATTTGCAAGAGGCTTGGAAACCATGCAAACCAATCAGCGTGGTTGGAGGGCTGCAGATACTGAGAGATAACTATGGGAAATAGAAACCTAGTCAATTATATTGTAATAGGATGGCGTGACTGAAAAGGGCAAAAACAAAAACGAAAACAAAAAAATTAGAAATGTTTTCCAGTCCTGTCTGTCGGAGGGAACATTGCTTTTTAGTCTTTTCTTAGACTAAGAGCTGTTCCACTCTGGATAACATATCTGTCAAGGTCACTGTATTCCTTTTTACCTATGTCATGCTCACCAAGCAATCCTACACCCATAAAAGTTTTTTTTTTTCTTCTTCTTTGCTTGTTTTTTGTGTGATGCCACTTTTTTTTTTTTTTGAGACGGAGTCTCACTCTGTCGCCCAGGCTGGAGTGCAGTGGCCGGATCTCAGCTCACTGCAAGCTCCGCCTCCCGGGTTCACGCCATTCTCCTGCCTCAGCCTCCCGAGTAGCTGGGACTACAGGCGCCCGCCACCTCGCCCGGCTAGTTTTTTGTACTTTTTAGTAGAGACGGGGTTTCACCGTGTTAGCCAGGATGGTCTCGATCTCCCGACCTCGTGATCCGCCCGTCTCGGCCTCCCAAAGTGCTGGGATTACAGGCTTGAGCCACCGCGCCCGGCCTGATGCCACTTTTATGCAGAGAAGGTATGTTCTGATTTCTGCTCAATTTAAGGGCACATCCCCACCATTCTTATTGTATTAGTTATCTACCTGCTGTGTAACAAATTATACTGAAATTTAGCAACATAAAACAACATATATTTATTATTTTATAGATTGTACGGGTCTCGAATTTGAGTACAGCTTGACTAGATCCTCTGTCAGGGTTTCACAGGCTGCCATTAAGCTATAAGCAGGGACTTTATTGCACAGCTTGTGACTATAGTTAATAACAATGTATTATAATCTTGAAATTTGTTAATAGAGTAGATTTCAAGTGTTCTAACCTCAAATAAAACATATTTGAGGTAATACATATGTTAATTAGTCATTCTACAGTGTGTACATGTTTCAAAATATCATGTTGTATACCACAAATATGTATAGCTTTTATGTATCGACTTTAAAAATTAAAAAAAATATAGTCAATGGCTTCAAGGTTGAACTCAAGGACCAACTGGAAAAGGATCAGCCCCAGGCTCACTCAGTAGTTGTTGATAAGATTCAATTCTCTTCTGTCTATTGGGATGAAGGCCTCAGTTCCTTACTGGATGTTGGCCAGAGGCTGTCCTCAGTTCTTTGCCTTGTGATGTTTTCTATCACAGTAACTGAGAAGAACCCGAGAGAGAAAATACCAGCAAGAGAGAAGTCACAGTCTTTTGTTACCTAATAATGGAAGTGATACCACATTATGTTTGCTGTATTCTATATGTGAGAAGAATGTCATTAGATTCAGCCTATACTCAAGGGGAGAGGATTTCATGAGTGTGCACACCAGGAAGTAAGAATCATTGGGGCTATGCCAGAAGCTGCTTATCACACTTAGCTATCTACAGCTGTTGTAGAGAAGGGAAGAGTCATGACTATTGAAACTAATAAAGATGGTTACTTAGAAAAAAATCTGAAGCCCCCTTTACTCTGTCAAATATCCTCTCTGTAAATGAAAAATTGAGCTGTGTGTTTCTCAATAAATGTATCACAGCAAGTGAATCACCCCTTCTGATTTCATTCAGAGCAATAAAAAAGCAATCACACTATACCTTTGCTTTTGCTGTGGTGTCTGATATAGCCCTCTCTTTGAGTAGCCTAGTTCTGAGCAGACCCAAGTGAATAATGTAAGCCAAGGTCCCTTGACATATGGTTTTTAGAGTATATTTACACTTCATGTAAGTCAACAACCTTGATATTTGGCAGAAGTCTCTTGAGTAGATGATGGAAATATTTTATCTCACATTTAAGCCAACTCCTTTGTGTTGATATTTCAAGTATAGGCATGAATTGGAGAGAGAAGGGGAAGAGGGCAACAAGGAAGGAAAGGGAGGAGGGGTGGCAAAGAAGGGCAGAGAAATTTTCTGTTTAGTCTCAAGCTTTATAAATAACAAGGGTTTTGTTCTTCAAGAAAGCTTCAGTGGCAAACCTAAGAATTTGGGACCTCAATAAAAAATTTATGTTTAAACAAGAAATAGTTTAAGTAGGGACAATAAGAGTCACATTTAACCTGTTCCTGCTTTAATGAGAGACTGAGGAGAAAGGGGTCTGCCTGTCTTGAATGTTTGTCTGTGAATGCCTTGCCATTTTGGCTTAGACAGAGGAACACAGCCTTTTGTGTGTGTGTGTGTGTGTGTGTGTGTGTGTGTGTGTGGTTTTTTTCTTCTATTTATCACCAGCAGTCAATAGTCAGAGCTATTGACTTTAAGCATTCAAAGACCTTAAGCCTTAAGAAAAGATGCCATTTCCTTTGACTTCATTTTTGTTTTGAAAAATAAGGTTAGTAATGCTATGTACTCAGGTTATTTGTTTGCTAGATGATTCACACTCTAAGGTATACAAATGCTCAGAAGCTTCTTCAAAGAGGGCTATGTTAAGGAAAGGGGTTCATAATGGTTAAAGAGATGTCAAGTAGAGATTCTGCTTGTCTTTGGGTACCAGTTTGAAACACAGATATTGCACAGATTTTCATTCCACAGTTGGTGGAAGATTTGGAAGCACAAAAGTAGATCTTTTGGAGTGGTTAATTTGAGTTCCATTTTAGTTATTTAGTTTAAATGCTTATTGTGTTATGGGAAGCTTTACAATGGCAAGACTTTTATTAATCTCCATATAAATAATGGTAATTGTCTAGATTTTATGGCCTATCAGCCATTTTGCATCAGCCTCTGTCCTGGTTGTTGTTTGGGGATTAGAAATCTATTGAAAGACTTTGGCCATCTTGGAAAGCCTTATAACCTAAAGAGGCACATGAGCAATAGATAAGCATAAAACTGGAATACAGTACAGGGCTAAGAGCAAGAGTTCTGAAACAAATATAATTGGGTTGGAATTCTAACTCAGCTACTTACTAAGAGTATGGGTTTGGATATATTATTTAACTTATTTTATACTCAGTTTCCTCAGCTATGAAATGAATATAATAGCAGTAACTACCCAACAGGATTATTGTTGGAACAAAATGAGTTGATATCTAAAGCTTCAAGTATAGTGCCTGTTACTTTATAAGTACCCATTAAATATTAGCTATTTTCGTGTCTTTCTAGTTTAGACTCTTTGTTTAATCTTACCTTAATATCCTCCTCTACAGAATAAGCCTTATTTTATATTTTATCCTCTGATAATACTACAGGTGTATCAGGAGATAAATAAAAGCACTCACACTTTTAAGGCACTTTGCAGATGTATATGCTTTTTCAAGATTTATTTACCAAGTTTGGGTTCAGGGCAGGGTAGAGTATGTACTTACAAACATCCAGGAGAGTCTGAGAGAGATCTAGTGACACTGTGGAGTTGTGCCGAGTATGGTTTTTGGAATCTAAAGGCACTGTGCTTCCTATTTGCTGTGGAAACTTGCATAGTTTCTCAGCCTCTGCTTTTTCATTCATGACAAAGCGATAACAAAGCATTTTTTATAGACTTGTTGGGAAGATGAAATGAGACCGCATATTTAAAGTACCTGGCATATAATAAGACAGTCAATAAACATCCTCCTATTTTGATATGAAAAGAGGAGGAAAAGGTAAAATATGGAAGACCATGGAGGAAGATCATTGAACCCCAACATAGAGGCCCATTCCCATTCCCTGATGGTTCAGCTCACACCTCCCCAGAGCTGTGGACATCCTGGGTGCATGAGGTGGGCATACTTCTCAAGTATACTACTTTTCATCTCTATTTACCTTTTATCTGCCTGTTCTCTCTTCCACAGCCCTTCTGTTTAACACCAGAAAGAGTCAGGTGAAGTAACTGATCCAGAATCAGTCCTAGTATCAGAAGGATGTAGGGATTCAACTTTTCTCTTTGTTAGTTCTAGATGCTGGGTTTCTTTTAGCTTCGCGAGTTGGGGCATGAGCTACTTGACTATTTACTATCCAAATGGTTTCTCACTTTTGTGACTAGATAATCACCTTCTCTGCTTGTGTGGATGACCAGTTTTAATTTTGGTTGCATCTGAGTAGAGTCCAAGTCATACATGAAAGTTTTTCTTAGACTTGCCTCTCTCCTTTCCCCAGTGCTCGAGCATCTCAAGCCAGAAAATGTTTCAGAAACCACCTGGCTGAATGTAATTCATCGCATGCATCACCTCCACAATGAACTTGACCAATGTTTATCTAGCCATCTTTGACCATTTTGTTACAGTTCCCTTTCAAATGCCAATTATTTTGACATGTACACAACTCTCAAAACAGAAATTGTGTTTCTATCCATGGTTACCTCTTGTCTTTTGGTTTCTGTGCCTGTCTGTTATGCTGTACTATTACATCCCTTTGACAGCCTTTGAAACTTCATGAAATAAAGAGAAGGGAGAAAAAAGGATGTTCTGACCTATCAGCAGACCTGACAACAGATTGGTTTTCTATTTCTAAGAGTTATAAGTGACTATGAACATCAATGGTAATTGAAAGGAAACAATAAATTAATAGCCAGAAGCACATTGATGAGTCAAGAGATTAATTCATTTAGAGGAAAGGTTAATTGGATACGTATGTGATAAAGACCTCTCAAGGAGATATTTTAATTGACATATCACTAGTGAGGAGAATAAGAGAGAAGAGTGTGATAAATTAGAGGATTTCAACTCAATTTTTTTTCATAATTTCCCAAATAATTTTTTTATTATTATACTTAAGGTTCTAGGGTACATGTGCACAACATGCAGGTTTGTTACATAGGTATACACATGCCATGTTCGTTTGCTGCACCCATCCATTCGTCATTTACATTAGGTATTTCTCCTAATGCTATCCCTCTCCCAGCCCCCCACCACCTGACAGGCCCCAGTGTGTGATATTCCCCATCCTGTGTCCAAGTGTTCTCATTGTTCAATTCCCACCTATGAGTGAGAGCATGTGGTGTTTGGTTTTCTGTCCTTGTGATAGTTTGCTTAGAATGGTGGTTTCCAGCTTCACAATTTTTTTTTTTTGCACTGATCTGACTCTGTGCTAACTAGGGTGAGAGAAAAAGATGCGGTTTCCTGAAGGGTTTTAAGGGAGAGAAGCAAGGACAGTCTAACTGTACAGTAATAGCTTTTTCATTTTGTACATAGACCATTTTCCTCACTTTTTCCATTATCTGTCAAAATTTTCTGTAAAAGAAATAAAAATATGCTAGAGCCTTTGTATTCTGTGGATTAAAATAAATATATTGCACTTATCATTAACTGTAGAAGAAAGACTTGATTCCCATTAAAGGAATTTTAGACCATGAAAAATGTATATGGACATGGGAGTCAATTTACGACATTTTTACAGAGAAGAAAACCTTGTTTAAAAGACTATATGCTAAAGATAGTTTAAAAAATATAATAAATCAACCATATTAGTGAAAAACATAGTTTTATTATAAATAGTAATTCTGATGATGTTTTTGCATACAAACACTCATTTAAAAAATACTATTAGGTTAGTGCAAAAGTAGTTGCGTTTTTTTACATTAAAAGTAATGTCTTTTAAAACTGCAATTACTTTCACACCAAGGAGAATGCTATGGTTTGGATATAGCTTGAGTTTGTCCCCACCAAAACTGATGTTGAAATTTTTGATTCCCAATGTGGTGACATTGGAGGTGGGGCTTAGTGGGAAGTGTTTGGGTCAGAGGGGTGGATCCTTCATAAATGGTTTGGTGAGTTGTCACTCAGGCAAGATGGGATTCAGATTCGTTCTCGTGGGAATTCCTTAGTTCCTGCAGAGTGGGTTGTAATAAAGCCAGGATGTGCCGGCCCTCAGCTTATGCATCTTTGCTTCTCTGCTTCCCCTTTGACCTTCTCCCACGTTATGAGGCAGCAGGAAAGCCTCCACCAGAAACTGAGAGAATGCCACTGCGATGCTTATTGTATATTCCAACTTGCAAAATCACAATATAGACTTATTTTCTTTATAAATTACTCAACTTCAGATATTCTGTCACAGAAACACTAAACAGACTAACACAGAGAACTTTACGGTTTAAAAAGTAATTTTAATACATGTTATTCCATTTACTTCATATCGAATGATCTTATGTAAATAGTATTTCCTTGTGTCAGTGGTCGGAATCTGCCCTTCATTGCTCTGCTTGTGATACTGCTTGTGATACTAACTGGATCTTCTAAGTATTTCCTCGTTGTCAGTAGAGGGCGCTGGAGAGACACTGCAGAGGAAAGGGCTCTTTTCATGGGTTCTGTGTCCTGCTTCTTTTGTTGGTTCCTATGGTACAGGGTGCCCAGTGGTGTATTGAACACCAGAGCCATTTCTCACACTAGCCTTGGTCCACTTGAACCTCTGGATGGATTTGCTGTTTGCCCAGCATGCATTTCCCTCTGGCCTCAGTCCAGGGACAATGGACCACTTCTTACCCAGGCAACCCAGCAAATCTCTCATTGGGCTACGTCTACCACTTTTTCAGAAAGTCTGTGTCCTAGTCTTGGAAACTTTCCAAATTTATTCCCTCCTTGGGTACCCTCTCTCCACCACGGATGTTCTTTCATCTTTTCTTAGAAACCTATCTTCCATAATAATAATTATTTATTCTAAGCATTTCCTGTTCAAGTTACTGTGTGGTTTCTGCCTTTTGACTGGACCTGATACACACATAACTCATGTAGCAGATGCTCTTGTGCTCTTCTCACATACACTGTGCACTCACGGTTCCAAGCTCTGCTTAAGGCATTCTACTGCAAACTCCTGGGACTCTCTGCTAATGTTTTGTCTTTATATTTGCATAGGGACAGGCCCGATGTATAG
This sequence comes from Macaca mulatta, assembly GCF_049350105.2. Taxonomy (NCBI): domain Eukaryota; kingdom Metazoa; phylum Chordata; class Mammalia; order Primates; family Cercopithecidae; genus Macaca; species Macaca mulatta. The sequence continues at coordinate 28,980,766 of NC_133407.1, forward strand.
TTAACATCTCTGGGTGCAGCCTTTAGCCATTAACAGATGAGACTTGGAGGATGAATAATCCAGCTTCTTCCTTGTTAGAGCGTGCAACTCATAAGTCATGTTCTATAATGTTGTCTGAAGCTCCTTAGAGTGATTGAACCTCAGTTGCTTACAATGGTTACTGCTCAATAATATATCACTTTCTAGCTTCCTTCTTTCAGTCTCACTTTCCCATTCCCTAATCAGTGCTTCCTGAATTCATCCTCCAAATAAACTGTTTCACCAAAATTTTTATATCAGGATATGCTTCTAGGAGAAGTCATACGGAAATAACCCAGTCTCAGAGAAAAGGGCGTGAAGAGTCTGAGAATTTGTTTGGTTCAAAGCCAAATAGTTAAGCAGTAAAGTAAAGAACTCAGCTTAGGCCGGGCGCGGGGGCTCACGCCTGTAATCCCAGCACTTTGGGAGGCCCAGGCGGGCGGATCACGAGGTCAGGAAATCGAGAGCATCCTGGCTAACACGATGAAACCCCATCTCTACTAAAAATACAAAAAATTAGCCGGGCGTGGTGGCGGGCGCCTGTAGTCCCAGCTACTCTGGAGGCTGAGGCAGGAGAATGGCGTGAACCCGGGAGGCGGAGCTTGCAGTAAGAGGAGATCGCGCCACTGCCCTCCAGCCTGGGCGACCGAGTGAGGCTCCGCCTAAAAAAAAAAAAAAAAAAAAAGAACTCAATTTATCTTAGCCCAAGTCTCATTCTTTATATTTACTTCAGAAAATGTCTTTATAAAGACAGTGTTAACTACGTGTTAGATAAATGCAGACCTATTATTGTAGTCTAAATACATAAACCCTGGAGTATAGGTGCTGTACATATAAAAATAAATTTAACTTGTTTAAAAGTGAAACTCTGTGAAGGATTGCCACATCAGCCATGTAGGCAGCAGCATTAAGATACAGAAACAGTTTGTAATAACAGCAAACTTTCCATTCTCATTATTTCATATATGATATTTTATTGTCAGTAGATACCACCTCTTCACAGTCAGATAGGAGGCTATTAGTTATTTTTTATGAACGTGGTTAAAACAACACAGTGCTGCTCTTACGGCTTATATATGGAGCTGGTTTTGTGTTGCAATATAAAGCTCTGATTTCTGAACACAACAACCATCTTTACTCAAAATGAGAAAAAACATTAGGTTTTTCCATGGGACACACTGTCTGTAGTCTTGAGGGAAGAACTTCTGTCTCAGCTGATGGTTCACAAGACCTACAATTGTGATCTACTCTTGTAACCAACAATTATTCTTTTCCCAAGCTCAGACTCATAAAACTGAGATGTGCCAATGATATCAGAGGAATAAAATCCTTCACAATGATATCTCTAAGCTAAATTAGAAATGATAGAATAGATGGCATTATGGGGAGCCTATTCTAATCAGAAAGTGATAGGTCCATCTACTACTATGGTTTTAAAACAGAGGAGTATTTGAAGTGGAAAGAAGATGATGAGTCTCCAAGAGGAAGGTTGATATTGATACACATCTTGTTATATACCTTGTAACTATATGCACATTCTTTCCTGCTTAAACCCTACTTCAGCCGAGGCTGCGTCCTTTGTCATCTAGACTAGAGCAGTAGTTCTCGAACTTTAGCTGGTATCAGAAGCACCACAGGTTGCTGGGCCTACCCCCAGAGTTTCTGATTCTATATGTCTGGGGTGGAGTGTGAATTTGCATGTCTAACAAGTTCCTGGTGATGCTGGTCGCTGCTGGTTAAGCCACCACATTTTGAAAACTACCGTTCTAAAGCAGTGTTTTCTTCAACCCTGGGTGTATACTGAAGTAATGTAAACATTACCAATACTTACGTACTACCCACACAAACTAAATCAAACTCTTTGTGGTTAAGGCCAGGAATCTGTTTGTTAAAAGTGACATAGGTAATTCCAATGGGTAGCCAGAGTCAAGAACCAATGTTTGTCAGGGTATTTCTTTATTTTTCTTTCTCTTCTCTTCTCTTCTCTTCTCTTCTCTTCTCTTCTCTTTTCTCTTCACCCCTCCCCTCCCGCTCCCTTCCCTTTTTTGATGGAGTCTTGCTCTGCTGCCAGGCTGGAGTGCAGTGGCGTGATCTCTGCTCACTGCAACCTCCACCTCCCGGGTTCAAGCGATTCTCCTGACTCGGCCTCCCGAGTAGCTGGGACTACAGGCGCCCACCACCACACCTGTTTAATTTTTGTACTTTTAGTAGAGATGGGGTTTCAGCATGTTAGCCAGGATGGTCTCCATCTCTTGACCTTGTGATCTGCCCACCTCAGCCTCCCAAAGTGCTGGGATTACAGGCATGAGCCACCGCACCTGGCCTTGTCTGTGTATTTCTAAGCCTTTAACATGTGCACAAATTACCTGAGAATCTTGTCAAAATGTAGATCCTGATTCACTGCTCTGGGATCGGGTCCAAGATTTTGCATTTTTAACAAGCTTCCAGATGAAGCTGCTGCTATTGTCCCGCAAATCACACCTTGGGAACCAAAAGTCAGAAATTTCGTCTTCTTTACCCCTTTTCTGTAGACGTGACTTTTGTGTAAGTTAACAAGTGTAAGTTAACTTACAGTTAAGTTAAGTGTAAGTTAACTTAACTTTTGTGTAAGTTAACAAGAGATATGCTAAGTGATCTAAGCCCAGGGCCCAAATACCTTTGGGGTACTAGAAGCCAGAGTTGACAATTAGATTTGGTTCCACAGGTTGTCTGATTAGAGCAGGAGGAACTCTTATGACTCATTTTGGTCAATAAGTTATCATGGCAGCTTTTGGAAATCTGTGTTTCCATCTGAGGGCTTCTGGACATCACTGCCAATCATAGCAAGGGGCCCCGAAGATGCTGAGTGTCGGCCATGTGGCTGCAGCTACCCAGAGGGCTCTGTGTTCCCCGAAAGATGGGGCTGAGTTTGAGCCCCTTCCTTAGTAACATTTAATACTGACCCCCATGCAGAGTTCAGAAATAATTCTCTCTCAGGACAAATAAACCATATTGAAGAATAAAGCTACAGGAGTAGTGTAAAGTTCAGGAGTCAGTACTGGTTAAAAAAAATTACCATTGCAAGTAAAAGTGCCAAAGCAATGGGGTACTCTTTACCCTGGAGGAAATTCTTAAATGAAAATGGTACTTTCAACTTAGTATATTAGTTCTTTACAAAAATAAAAAGCACAGACACACTTTTAAGTCTCACTTCCTCTTATTTGATTCTTTGTTGTACTTAAATATATCACATATGTATGTTCTATTTTTATCAAGCCAACTGTGAAAAAGACCCAGAAGCTTAGCTTCAGCATCAAATTCCATCCCATTTCCAGCTTCTTATCTCCTTAAGGGAAAAACCCACATTAAAAGGAAGTAGCCTAAGAAGGCATAGTTTTGCCCTTCGGACACAGTTTTTCCCACCAGCTGTTTTTTTTTTCTGGAATGTACAGCTTATTTAATTACCTGCAATGACAGGTGTGGAAGTGCTGGTCTATCTCTGCCTCACTGTGCTGCCCTCGTGTCTTTTATACTGTTTATTCAGGGCTCTGTTGAATGACACAAACCAAGGAATAGGTTCTTTCAGGACACAAGCTGCAGGAGGTAACATTTGGCTTATTTCCTCTGATGAGACCTACTCACACGATGGGCTTCTTTAGGGAAGCTTTGAAGGCATCTGTGTGTAGTGGCAGATATTTCGTAAGCTCTGCCTCTAGCCAGAGGAACTGTGGGTAAGAGGGCAACAACATTTGCCACAGAGAAAGCTCTGAGGCTTTTGGCTGATAGTGCTCAGGTCTTCTGTTACCAGGGGTGGTAGGTGTGACATATATGTGTGTGATTTCTGAAGCAACAGCAAATCTCTACAGAAAAACTTTATGGGGAACATGGTGTGTGTTTGTAGAATATATTTGTGTTAGTGAGTAAACTTCCTGTATCTTTCTGTAATTAAAGAGTTCAAAATAAAACTTCACTGAAATTCAGATAGACATATTAGAAGCCACACGGGTTGGGGATAAGGTGGCTGGGGGCAGAAACAGCACGTTTTTCTGCCCTGGTGGCTCTTTAACAACTTTTTTAAAAAAGGTAAATGTTGACTTGATTGTTAACACTGTGATGAATAGACTGTAGGGGATATATTATGAAAGCTAGTTTGTGACCTAAGCAGAGAAAATGTCAAAGAGAGGATTCATTTTCCAGAAAGTGGCCTGGAACACTGAGGGAGAGGGAAAAGGAGGAAGCGTGAGGAAGGGCCAAGGGGAGAGGATGGAGCGGGAAAGAGAGAACAGAGAAGATGTAAGTGGGATGAGGCTGGAGATAAAGGGAGAGCCAGGAAGAAGTTGGGGAAGAGGAGGGTGGGGGCAAGGAAAGGTGAAAAAAATCAGGAAGGAGAGGGCAGAAGGAGATGAGGGGAGGAGGGGGAAATAGGTTAGGAACCAGGGGATGAAAGGTCAGGAAGATAAATTGACATTTATTTAGCGTTTATTGTACGTCGGGTAGTGTGCCTTCACAAAATTTCCTTCATTAACTCTCACGAAGACTCTGAAAATTGGATGTATTTTATTCTTCAAGTTTTAGATGAAGAAATTGAGGCTCAGATGTCTTGAATAACTGTCCAGATCACAGAGCAAGAAAACATGGTTGGAGGCAAACACTCCTTTGTGTTCTTCCAAAACTCCTGCTCCTTTCTCAGCTTAATATTTATTTGGACCATTTGCCTTTGTATAAAGTGAAATAAATAGGCAAAGGAAAACCTTTTGGAAGAGGCTTTAATAAGGCCTGTGCCTGCATATGTACCCAAGTTCTATTTTCAGTGATGATGGTGTCTAAGAGAAGACTACATTTGAAGCACTATATACTTAGAAAAGAAGACATAAAAGCAACGTCTTAAAAAGATGACCTTAGAAAATGAGCTATATATGCCATGAGAATAAGTAGCTTTAGCAAGAACTATTTGGGGCAGGCTGTTTTCATTGTTATGAATAAAATCACAATCTTAACATTAGCAATTCCATTTCACATAGGGGACATCCACAGCAACTGTCATCTACTGACCAAATAGTTATCTTGCTTCACATACAAATATGATTCCTATCAGATAACTGACCCGTTTTTGAAACTTCAGAAGGTATTTTCACTTTTCTTTTTTCTTCTAGAAAATCTAAATGAAACAAGAAAACAAAGATCTACAACAAAACAAGAGGTATAAGTGGTGCAAGACACACAGTAGACAATCATTTTTCATTGAAGTAATTGATGCATGTTCAAAGCTCTCTTGGAGAAAAGATATCAGTTACTTTGATTAAAAAAAGTCATTGATGTATTTGGAACTGTACAGAAAGAAACTTGTCGGTTTTAATTGGTTTGATTCTAGATGGTCCATCTTCTCACAGAACTAGCTCATTGTAAAAGGAATGGTTGTACTTCTTAGGACAATGTTTTCAGAATTTATTTCTTGGAACATACATATTAGAATCACTTGGGGACTTAGCTCATGTCCGAGGAGTTGGAGCCCTGAAATCTCTCTTTTAATAAGATCCTCCAGAAATACATTATTTGAACTAAAGTTGGAGGACTACTGATTTAGGAGTTAATCAACTTTCTTTATTATACAATTACAGACTCTGGGCTGTCCTTAATAGAATTTCAATAGTTGTCTACTTACATACAGATTAGCTAGGACTCAGACTTGTACTTCTATAGATTCTAGACCAATACTTCTCAGCCTTTAGATTTGAGTCACGCAGGAAGTTTACTAAATGGTAGAGTTTCAGGACCCATCCAAAGCAGCTGGCTTGAAGCTAGATTTTCTGCATTTCAAATATATACTCCCTGTGGTTGTGATGTAGGCATTCTGCTGACTTCACATCCAATGCACAGACCTTCTGGAAAAACTGTTCCTATCAAATATTCATGCAGCCTCTGAGAGGACACTTTATTGGGGATAAACAATAAACTCCATTTGTAAGTAGCCGGAATTATCAGAAATTTCTTCTTATATTGAATTAATATGAAGTTTTGCTTAATCTCTCTGGTTTTAATTAGAATTGCATAGAAGATATTTATTCTCAACATAATAATTAAAAAAAAAAAACTACCTTGACCAAGAAAGTAACTGCTTTTGTTGCCTCTGGGTTCCTGGGATGTTCCTTCAGCAGAGGGTGAGTAGGTGAAGAAAATGGAGGGGCTCAAAAATGCATCCCTGATAAGAAAACAAGGGCCTTTGCTATTTATGCAGCTACAATGCTTGGACAATGAAACATCTAGGAAAACTTGAAATTCTCACTTTCTAGAATATTATTAGCACATACTTAAACAAAATAGAACTAAACTGTATCATCCTGAGTTGCCCTGGATATGGGAGAGTCCTATTTGTCAGAGTAGATGGGGGAAATTGTCGATAAGGAATAAAATGGGACTGATTTGGATGAGGCAGAGGTCCTCATGGAAGAAATGCATGGGAGCCCTCTCTCCTCCCAGGTGCTTACTCACTTTTGTCCAGCTGCAGCTCCATGCAGGTCAGGGAGCTGGCTCTCATGCCTGCTAAAGTCAGATGTTGAGTAAATACAGAGAAGGTGATTGGATGGAAAATATGGGCTTGTTTCCAGCCAATTCACGGGAACATCCCCAAATCCCAAGAACTTAGCTAATTAATCCTATTTGTTTACTTGCATTGTAAAAATAACTCAAATATTTTATTCACTGATTTTGAAAAAAGTTGTAGTTGACCCTTGAACAACATGGGTTTGAACTGCATGATCCACTCATATGCGGATTTTCTTCAGCTTCTGCCACCCCTGAGACAGCAAGACTCCTCCTCTTCCTCCTTCAGCCTATTCAATGTGAAGACTATGACAATGAACACCTTTATGATGATCCACTTCCAGTTAATGAAGAGTAAACATATTTGCTCTTCATGATTTTCTTAATACAATTTTCTTTTCTCTAGCTTTTTTATTGTGAGAATATAGTATATAATACATATAATATACAAAATGTATGTAAATCAACTGTTTATGTTATCAGTAAGGCTTCCAGTCAACAATAGGCTATTAAAGTTAAATTTTTGGAGAGTCAAAAGTTATATATGAATTTTTAACTGTGTGTGGGGTCAGCCCCCTTGCCCCTCATTGTTCAGTGGTCAATTGTAATTATTAGTAAAGTTTCAAAGATCAACAAGCATGCATGTGAACATGAAGAGAGAGGTACTTAGAGCAGCCATGAGTCTATCAATCATTTAAAATAATGTGACTGGGCAAGTTAAAAAAAAATCTGTGCCTCAATTATTCACTTGTAAAATAAGGATAATAATAACAAATAAGTAACTGTTAGCAGTGTTTGATTAATACACAAGGAAGTATAATGTGTATTAATTCCTAAAAACTGACTGGTACAAAGTCAGTACTCAAGAAACAGAATGCCAGTTATTCTTGTTAGCATTAGTAATAGCAGTGTAGTTTGCCGGAAGGACACCTGTGAGCCAACACCAGTTAACTCTTTTTGAACTGCACTTAAAATGATTACACAGGTCAAGAAGAGCAGAAGGGAGAATGTAAATGAATACATGAAATCTAGAATGCTGCCTTTGTCTCACTTTTCGCCTTAACTTAGGGAAAGACTGAATTTTGGAGAGGAGGAAAGTAGAAGGCATTGAGTCCTGAGTGACCTGCCTTATAAACATGTCCTGTGTTCATTTTTCTTAGAAAAGATATCTTTTCTCTCTGCTGTTCTATCCAGTTTTAAGGTGCAAGATTCACACAACATCAGAAGTCTTGGTGTGTTTAGATACTTTTAATGATACAATTCTCAGATTGTTTATTCTTTGTGGTGGAAAATAGAGAACTCCAGAATGTGAACCCAATATGTCTTCCCAAAATGTCCAAGACAATTAGACCATAACTGTTCTAAAACATAACATAAAACTTAAGTGAAGGTGCTTAAATCATTGCCAATCCCAGCATCTGAATTTGCCTGTTAGTGAGAGATGTAGGGAACATTACGGATTCTAGACTGTGTTAGCATTCCTGACTGTGTAATCTCTGGGGCTTCCCCTGAGATTTATGAAAAATAGGAATGAAAACAACTGCACTGCATAGCGTTGTGGAGCCTTAAAGAAAAAAGGTAAAGTGCTGACCCACTGCAAGCTGGTATTACTCCCACAAGTTACAGCTCAGAAGTCTTGGCTCCATTTGGGGATTTCCACTGGTCTACTACCTCTTGTAAAAGAAAAGCACTGGGAAAGGACACACCCAGGTTTTCTCCCTCACTTTGAGTCCAAAATTGCCCTATGTCCACAGACCCATTTTGAATTCTTGAGCCACAAAATATGATGCCTAGAGGACAGACATTTCTGCTGGCACAACGACCTTGAATCAGGTCATTGACATGAGTCGGCAGAGCCTAGATGGAGCCTGTCTACCCCCATGCCAAAGCTCATGTAGTTGACACTCAGTCCATGTTTTTATTTCATCAACAAAATATGACTTCACTTTTCTTTTATAATCCAGAAGCATGAGAATACATTTGTTGCAAACTACATGCAGAGAAAATGGGGGATTCCTTTGGAAACTACATCCTCTTAGTAATAAATAATTTTTGATCTACTATACACAACAGTAGTGCATTTCTTGTTAAAACAGCAAGCTTTTTTTTTTTTTTACCAAAATGAAAAGAAAACATTCATTTCTTTATAAATATTTAAATAGTTTAAATACATATTTCATACCAAGGATATAAAAATAGCCTCTGTGTTTTTTTGATAAATAAAGACGTTTTCATTTACATGGCAAATAACGTGCGAATAGCTAACAATTGGCCACCAGTTCTATTTGACTGATTGTCTAGGAGATGACATGCAGTGATAATTGTCCCTTTGCCTTCACAAAAAGAAAAATAGATCAGCAGGAGCTGTACACTCCTGAGGCCAACAGTGCTATGGATATTGTTCAGGAATGACAATCAGGCACTCATGAAAAACCTTTGCCACACTTCACAAAAGCCACCTGGGACAAAAGTCATCCACAAATTCTTTGTCTAGGACTTCTAGCTGCTCAGACCCTCAGGGTCTTTGGATTGTTACCAATGTCTGTCAAACAGACCAGTAGTTTAATACCTGTACAGAAAAATGTTTCTATTATGCTTCTAGCATCTAGAAATTGTTTGCTACAGCATGGAGGTGGTTCTGCCTTTCCCTGACTCCTCACACTCTTTTCTGCAGGATTCCCAGCTTTGCTCAGTCTTCCTACCCACCAGAGGCAAAAAAGGCAAACTAAAACTGTCATGCAGTGGTAGGTTTGAAATCAGCAGCTGCTTCATGGGCACTAATATCATACATTTATGGCTTTGTTATCTTTCACTTCTGCTGTGCTTGTGACAACTTCCAGTGGAAAGTTCTCCAAAGGTTTTGTAGACGCTGATGCCATTCCTTCCTGGTTCCAAGATCCTGGTAAGTTTTCCAGACTGAAGGAACTCACAGTTCCCTGACTGAAGCTGCCCTCCTCTGATCTGCTTGGGAGAACTAGGTGCAAAGATGTCTCCGAAGAGGAGCAGACAGAGGATGAGAGAGTTGCTGAAATGGACTGCAGAGGTGTCAGCGTAGAATCTGAATGTGGAGAGATGCACCTTAAAAATTGCAAATGACCTTCTTGGACAACCTGGTAGTGGGAAGGTGAATAATCAAGGCTTGGAGAATGATAAAGTTCACTGTCTGCAGGATTTTGCTCATGAGCTCCAGTTCGTTGGGGGCTGCTCCCCACAGAGGAGGGATCCACACTCCAAATGTCTGAGGTGATATTACTGCTACAAAGTTGTGCTTGCGTATAGGCAGCCCCGCCTGTTTGCAAGTGTAGGCAAGGCTGGTGCACACTCCAGCTCATTCTGGTCTGTAAGCTCTCCCTGGAGGGACACACAGAGGTGCTGTGCAGAGAGCAAAACCGTGATGGCTGCTGAGGTGACAGAACATTTTCCAGAAGCTGGATCACATTTCTCATGTCTTTACCCAACTGAGAAACTTCCTGAGTCAATGTTGTTACCTATGTGGATAGAGCAAAGTGAAAGGCAATAGTTAGAGGTGCAAAGTAGTGACCAAATTTCAGAGAAATGAAGCAGGGAAGTGATATTTCTTTTGGTTTTCTTTTATTCCTCCTTATTTATTTTTAAACATTTTAGCATTTGCTTGGTGAAAAAGAAATTTCTTTTTTTTTTATTTTTCTTTTTTGAGACGGAGTCTCACACTGTCGCCCAGGCTGGAGTGCAGTGGCGCGAACTCGGCTCACTGCAACCTCTGCCTCCCAGGTTCACGCCATTCCCCTGCCTTGGCCTCCCGAGTAGCTGGGACTATAGGCACCTGCCACAATGCCTGGCTAATTTTTTGTATTTTTAGTAGAGACGGGGTTTCACCATGTTAGCCAGGATGCTCTCGATCTCCTAACCTTGTGATCCGCCCACCTCGGACTCCCAAAGTGCTGGGATTACAGGTGTGAGCCATGAAAAAGAAATTTCTTAATAAGAAAGCCTGAAAAGCTGCTCCAACTCCAACCAAGCCCAAGGGGTGACTGGGTAGGTTAGGCATCTGAATGAACATACATCCTGATCTAAAGACGTCCTCATTCTGAAAGATCCTAGAGGGGCATAAGTAGTCTGGGGATCTTAAGTAATGATTTGGGATTCTTAAACAGAATGAGAGATATGGATCCATCACCTCTTAAGTACTGATGATATCTCTGCTCACTCTGGGTGAATGGGATGCACGATAGTGCACAAAAATCACCGGACGCTTCAAAACAATGTGGAGTGGAGAAATTGCATGTAAAGCACTCAGCACACTAAGCACTACTACCTATTTGGAGTAGACACCTGGTGAATGGTAGGTCTCACTCTTGCCATTTCTGGTTGAAGCCTATGTTTATTATAGGCCAGAGACAAAGTGGCCTTCAGTGATGGTGAGGTTGCTACAGAAGAATTCATACCAGATTTGCTACAGAGAAAGTTTGCAGAAAAAGGGAAAGCTATGAAATGAGAGTTGGAAAGAAATAAAAAGACCTGCAATGCGGATAAGTAGAGATAAGCACTGCAGAGTGTCTGAGAGTCCTGGAACCCATCAGTGAACCTGAAACCCCATGGAATTATAGAACAACAAATTGTGTTGTATGTACTTCATTCTGTTTTCTAGGTGAGACATTTAGCTTTCACAGCCCCCAAACACTTAAGAATCGTTGAAGAGTCTTCGTTTTACACTTAAAATGCATAATAAAATTCTTCAGATAATTTATTTTCCTAATGACCACATCAGTATTTGAATCATGGAAGAACACCAGAAAATTGAATTTCACTTAAAGTTGGCTTTTCTAAAGGATATGTATTCTTCAAATTGAGGAAAACATATTTCAGAAAGCAGGACACACACATATATTTTCTAGTCTTTGGTTATATTCATATAACTAACATAATGTAATACTTTGCCTTCATTGCTACAATACTTTGTATTTTATAAAGGACTTTCTATGACTTTATTGTACTGTCATGAACCACAAAACGCTAATAGAAGCAAATGAACCTATGGGCTAAATATAATCAGGAAACAAAAAGAGGTAGTTCAACTTCATTGAACTGAAGATTCATTCAAGACTGCTGTTTTGGGCAGACATTCTTCAACATCTAAGTACATATTCCTAATTCATCCAGCAACTTAATTCAGTCTACTTACTGTGAGTGCATTCTGAAACTAATTCTCCCTGGCAGGTCCATCAGGAGGTAACACTGCTCAAAGTCAGGCATTTTAAAAAAGGCCAGAAGGAGGTTCTTCCATGGTTCGGGCAACCAACTGGTAACACCTGTCTTGAAATTGCCAGGCCAAAACTATTTCTGCCCTTCCGCTGGCCTGAAACTCGAGGGATTCAACTGAATACTTGTCTAGGCTTTTCAGCAAATCTAAAACTTCTGAAGACAACAACATCTCTCAGTCCCACATTTGAGAAGTGAAACAATGAATATGAGAAAAATTCAATATGCTTTGAAATCTTTACTACAGGTTGTCAATTTCATGACCTGCCAAACTTCAATTCTAAAGCACATGGATCACACTTAAATCATTACCCCAGGATCTTTGCACTACCTACATTCACAAGGGTTCCATCTTAAATTGATTAACTCTTATAATTTCAGAAGACAAGGCTGCCACTAAATGAGCTGGTTAAAGAGGCACATTAGCCATCCATTCATATAGGCTGTCCAAGCTAAATTCCTGTGTGAAGCTCACCAGGGCTACATTAGTTCACTTCCCAATAAAAATGCTTTGAATTGACCTTCTATTGAGAATTAAATAAAGGCACAGTCTCTGAAGAACAATGTTGAATTTTAGGCACATCAACTTATGTTATTCAACAAATGTTTGTATGTTTGTAAATTTATACAATGTGCTTTCAGGTACATTTTCCCTACTGGATCTACAAACAGTGCTAAGACAGGCAGGGATGTATTATTATTTTTCAACTTGTAAAATGGGAGCAATAAGACTTAGAGGTGAAAGGACATTTTTAAGGTCACTTATTTCATGAATGACAGTCTTCAGTCTAGAATTTAGGACTTCTAAGTTTGGTATTCATTCTGTTATAGAATGTTATCATGTGGAAAAAGAAATATTGCTTAAGAAAGGGTTGAGAGATTTTTCCTAATGTGGTCAGAACATGTAAAGAGCACAATGACACAGAAAGGTAGCCTCATGAGTAAAAAGCTGTGTGAAATGTTAATTCAACATTAAGTAAATAGCGTCATCTCTAAAAAAATAGGATACTGATTAAACACAGTAAAATATCTTCATAGCAAACTATATGAATGCAAAAATAGTTTCCTCAGGGTAAGAACTGGAAACAGATATGTTAATAGACATATTTCTGATGAAATATTTTTCTAGTTTTCAAAATAAATAGATATTTTTCCATGATTGAAATACCTTTGCATAGACACATTCTTTTTTTTTTTACAGATATATAATCATCATATATATTTATAGGATGCATGTGATATTTTATATATGAATACTGTGTGCAATGATCAACTCAGGATAATTAGTATAACCACTATCTCAAACATTTATCATTTATTAGTGTTGGGAATATTTCAAATATTTTCTTCTAGATATTTTGAAATATACAATAAATTATTGTTAATTATAGTCACCCTACTATGCTGTCAAACAATGGCACTTACTCCTTTTATTTAACTGTACTTCGGTGCCCATTAACTAACCTCTCTTCATCCTCACCTCTCCCTTCCCAGCCTCTGGTAATCATCATTCTACTCTCTACCTCTGTGAGATATATTTTTCTAGCTCCCACAAACGAGTGAGGACATGCAGTATTTGTCTTTCTGTGCCTGGCTTACCATGCATTTGCACAACTTTGAGGCCATGAACTTTGAATGGGAATCCAGAGTCTTGACAGGATCCAGGAACATAAACAAGCACTAACATTTTCAGAAAACAAATTACTATCCTAGCTTGAACTAAAAGGAGCAAGGAACTCAAGGAAACAGATTTCTTTAACTCTAGAGGGAAATAATCAATTTATGTTAGGGAAGATTCCTGTCACTGTGTCTCTGGGGATACACCCTTGAACCTTATTAAAGTTGCATGAGGGAATTAATTGTGTTAAGTAAAGGATCTCTCTTTTTACCATGACAAAGCCAGCTGTCACAAGGAGAGATGGCATTTCCTAGAAGTAGAGACTGTGGTGACAGTAAAGGTGACAACATACTGCCACAGAAAATGCCATAAAGTTTTACTGCCTTTTTGTTTACTGCTTCCTGCTGTGCTTGCTATCAAAATTTATTCTAAAACAGGAAAGATCTCAGTCTTGATCAAATGTTGAAGGCAAAGAATGCAGTGTTGCTACTATCTGAGGGTGGTGGTGCAAGTGCTTCTCTATAGCATGGTAAGAAGACACTCATTTGCTAAAAAAGGATTGTTGGGGCTACTTTGTGAACAAAACCCTATCCACTTAAGAAGACATGTATACATATGTAACAAACCTGCACGTTGTGCACATGTACCCTAGAACTTAAAGTATAATTAATAAAAAAAGGATATGTCTTCAAAATACAACTTAATTGCAAAGAGATATGTCAATTAAAACAAACAAAATTCTTCTGATCAAATGAGCCTAAGTTTTCCCACTTACCTCAACAGCAGCATAAAATACTTAAATGTTTCTGACGCTCATATTAGAAAATGCAATCTTTCTGAGCAGGTAATACAAAGCCCTTCACAAGCCCCACTTAGTTTTTAATGACTCCATGTCCTGCGTTTTCTCCCTTGCACACCATCAGATACAGTGAGCTTTACCCTTCACTGCCCTGGTGCGTGCTGTTCCTTCTGACTGTGGGCTCTTCTCCTCTGCCCTTCTCTGTCTGGCAAGAAAATCTTCTCCTTCAAACTTCTTTTAATACTTAATTTCCTCAGCAGAGCATTTCCTTGACTTACTGACACTCACATAGCAGTTTTAGCCCTGACCAATTTGCATCACACAAGACTGTACCAACTAGTCTTTGAGTTCCTTGAGGGTAAAACTGTTATCTCAGTATCTCCTGGTCTCAAGGCAATGCCTAGAACACAACATGCACTCAGCAAATCTTGAATGTAAAATAAATACAACACCTCCATTTTGAAGGACTTTTGATTGTTATATTGCCTTTGATTCTGATATTATTTTATCTCATGATTTTACCATAAATATTTTAGGGGAAAGTTGCCTGATACAAAATTGTATTGGAAAAACTGTAACTGGCCATCTTCATTCCAAGTATATATACTAAAAGTGGGTATGACTGTTAGAATTCATATATATAACTTTCCTAAAGCAAAGCCTTGACTATCATTTTAAGTGCAGGTGGTATTTCTACTGTTAAGAATCCCTTTTCCCTTATTGTGTTTCCTTCCTAATTGTAGAAATATGTCTCCATTAGCCAAGGTTTCTGCTGGATTTCACTTGTCTTATTGCTTTGTCATCTGTCCCAGCATAAACTTGATTTCCATGGGTAGTTCTAATTCTCTGGGAAATTTCCCCCAGTGACTGATTCTTAGATCTCATAACTACATTATGAATGCCAAGTGACGAACTCAATTAAGTTATTAAGAGTTGTTTATCAACTGAAATTTGGCAAACATTTTGCATCCCTGATTGCTACTCTGGATGGCTATTGTAGATGTGGCCTTCAGATTCTCTTTATAAAAAGACTGCATAAAGGAAACATAACAATATACATTCTTATTTGTTTATTAATTTACATTTTCTTTATCCATTTTCCCCTCTTCCTCTTTTTTTCTTCTTCCCCCTTCTCCTTCTTATTCTTCCATGGATAAGAATCCATCAGCCTGGAATTTAAAACTGTTGGCCAAACCAGTTTACCATCACCATCTGCATAGCCAATTGTTCACATCCAAGATTCCTCTATCTCTTCCAAAATCCCAACTGTTAAAAAAAAGAAGTGATGAAAACACCATCTGTGCTTCCAAGTGGTACAGTTTTGTATCCAAAACTTTGAAGCACCTAAAGATTCCTCCCTTGTCTATTCTCCCAGCTTCTTGCATTCACCACACAAATCATTAGACGTTTTGCAGGCAATGCATTTGCTCTTGTTAAACAACATCTCCTGTCATGAATAAAAACCTATGTGACAATTGACTTGCCAACTGGCCATGATAATCCACCCACTGATCCTTCCATAACCCTAAGAAGGGAATCACTGACTACCACAGCTTTTCTATTTCTGTTGTATCCAGGTTTCCTCAGAACTTCTGTTGGTTTGGAAATAGTCATTGTTGCCCTACATTTCCAGAGTATCTGGTTTACTCCTCTCATGTTTCATCAGTTTTATTGGTGTAATGTTACTCTGTGTCATAGTTCCATAAGGGCCCTGTTGTGAGGATTAAATAATATAATAGATATAAAACTTTAGTCCCCATATGACTGGTATCATGTCAGAATTCCAGGTGGCTCGATTTGATAGTGGATTTGTGACACAGGCACTAAGCTTGGTAGAGAACTTCTGCAAGGGAGGGAATCCTAATCCAGAAAGTATTTAGCTTAAAGAAAATAGAAACTACAGTTATCTCCATAACTCTTCTTCTGCCTTAGCATGGAGAGATAAGCCATTCCTGGTAACAATTTTACATAATTAATATCAGAAGAAAAAGTCTTGAATTTTTAGTATTGCCTTGCATGGATCTTTGCAGTGGCAAGTAGAAACAGCAATAATTGATGCCATTGGAAAATGTAGATTAAGGTCCTGTATTTCAAGTACAAAGTTTGAGCAACTGCATTCAGATGGATTAAAAATTCTCTATAAAGGATGTAAGGATGTGCAGCCTGGTTTTGATCAGAATTGAATAAGGACCAATGTGGAGCGGGGGGCAGGTAGGGCAGCTACTACATATATTTATTGCTCTTTACAGTAGTTGAGCTCCTGTGAAAATCGTGCCACATAATAGAACTCTACAAATCTTTGTTGATTCATGAATAATTCAATGAATAGTGAATTTCATGGTGAATTTCTTATGACTTTTTGTTATTTTCAATTGAACTTCAGTAACTCACTTTCATCAGTCGCCCTTAAATATCACTGAAAGATAAAGAAGTGTCAGTATACCTCGAGCAGGTAAGAATGTTTCATATAAGATCCATGTCTCATGGAAGTCTCCACCACTTCAAAATGGGAGCTTTCAAAACATCATGTTATTAAACCGCTTAAATAATCTATCTGCAGTACTGGTGACCTATATGCATTGTCAGTGTCCATAGTTAGATTGTGTGTTTTTTGGTGTAAACACAGATTTACTGTTCTGGTGTGTCATTAGATTGTGCCTTTTGGGAATAAAAGTATGAGTTACTAATGCGGACCAGAGAAAAAGTGTCTTTGACAATACCTTTCATTTCACATAAAATGACATATAAAATCATATAAAATAGCTTTACTTCATTTTACATATGTTTTATATTTCTCCATCGTGGCTATTGGTGTGACATAATTATTGGGCTTTAAGTATAACTGGAACTTCCGTTGATAGGCAGAGAAAATAATGTGATTTCCATTTTTGTGCATTCAGTGAGCAGATGGGGTATGCATCTGTTGACATAATCTTCTTAGCTTGAAGAATTCTTGACCTGTCACTCAATTTTTGCCAAACATGTACACATTTGCCTGCTAGACACAATTCTCCTAAGGGGTACTAATTATACCAGTCATCCCCCGCCCCACTACAAATACATATACATTTTTACAAGCTATGATTAGGGGAAAGCAAATGGTTTTTCATTTAATCCTTTGTTATGTTGCATATTTATCATAGGATTTAGACATGTTCAAACAAACTCCACAAACAGGAAAAACAAAAAAGACGATTGGCATAATTTCATTTTTGTGTCTTTTGCTTTACAAAGCATTCAAAACAAGTGATAGTCTTTTTATCTGTCAGCTAAAATAATAATCACACTCAGCATGTGCATACATTTCATCCAAATGATGACCTCAATCCCATTACTAATAAAAGTTGTAAATCTTTGTCTACAGCTGGAGAGACTAGAATGTTGGAAGGTGAAGTGGCTTGTTCTAGGTCACACAGGACTACTAACCAGGGTTTTACTTCTGCAGGTGCAGCCGATGTCTCTTAAATTATAATTAGGGAAGAATTACAAGTCCAACATTACCAATACAAAATGACCAATTATAGTCCTGAAAGTGATTCAATGGCTTCGTTGAGTTTCTGCAAGCTCAGGCCTTTGGACATTACTTCAGCTGTACCATGGTAATCTGTTATTTATCAACCCTTTGACTGCTTTTGTCATCTGTTTTCCTGGTTTCTGTGGCAAAGTTTGATTAGTGTTCAAATTGCTGTCTGGCTAAGGGATCTTTACTGCTATCAGTAAACACCAGATGAAAGTTTGTCTGCTCTCAGAATACTGGTTGTATAGAACAGTGCTTGTCAAACTTTAATGTGTATAGGAATCATCTGGGGATTTAGACAAAGAGTATACTCAGATGCAGTAGGTCTTGGGCAGGGCCTGAGATTCTGCATTTCTTATAAGCTCAAGTTGATGCCAATGCTGCTAGTTCATGCTCTACAGACAGATCCTCAGCCCCAATATATTTAGAAATTTCTTTTTTATTTTGATTTTTTAAATTGACAAAAATCATATATATATATTTATGTCACATAACTTGATGTTTTGATATATGTATACCTTGTGGAATGACTAAGTTAAGTTTATTAGCATATCTATTACCTCACATCCTTACCACTGTTTCTGTGGTGAGAACATTTAAGATCTACTCTTAGCAATTTTCAGATATACAATACATTGTTATTAACTGTAGTCACTATGTCACTACAAAACAAAAGAGCACAGCTTCTGACAACTGACCTTTTCCACCAAGCTTTCTCTGACTCATGATTCAGTAACTGCTCTCTACTCTGGCCCCTTCTGACCTAGGAGTTGTGGTGAGCTTCCGTTGTTATTATCAAGAGGGGTGGTTCTACCCCTTATGGTTTCCCTATACTCTACTAACTTCTTTGTAAATAACCTTTTAATTCAACATTGCTAAAATTGCCCATTTGGAATGTGGCATTGGTTTTTACTTGGGCTCTTACTGATATATCCATCTTCTATTCAAAGATGAGAAGAGCCCTATCTATAAGCAATCACAGGCAAAGAGGAAGAAAACAACCAGTCTCCAAAAGTTACATGCATTTTAAATCCACACCTCACAGGAGAAGTTTTCTGAATGGCGTACATATTTTTTTTTCTTTTGAGAGATCCACATTGTTATTAAAAATTTTTAAAAAGCAGTAAAATTCTCATGAGAGTTACAAATCTGCCTATTTATATAGGCTTGAGAACTAGAAAATAACCAAAAAGAGTTCTACAAAGCATAAATTAGTTGGAAACATTCCAGGTTAAAAACCAATGTCCACAAAACGTAGTATTAACATCAATAACACGTATCTAAAAATTAAAAGAAAAACCGTTGATTTTGCCAGGAGTTAAATGAATTTTGTCATTCTAAGTCAAAAAGTGAATGTACAGTCTTTGTTTATATTTTGCTTTGAAAATTGATGAACAATAACTATATATGATCAGGATGAAGAAGAAAAAAGCCTATATAGACAAATCTTGGAATGACCTGACAATTCTGTCAGTGTGTTTCAGTTGACTCATTTGTCAATGAAAAGATATAATGGCAACACTAATTCAGAGGACTAAGGAATCAACTTTACTATAATATATTACTCATGTAGGTTCCCTTATGTGAATTATTGGTAATATCCTGTTTTTGTAGGCATTTAGAAAAGTAGTAAAGCAACTTTTAAATAAAAAACAGCCTCTCTTATTATTCCATCTCTTTGACTCAAGGAGATTTCATTAATCTATTAGCTTTGTCAAGTATAACCTAGAAAACAACTGAGATTCTTTGTTTTCCAGTGGAAGGTCTTTCATTGCTGGTATTTTTTTTTTACTTTGATAATACATAATACTTTTAATTGGGGGATACTTGGAATTGAATTTTGAGCAAAATTAAATGAGGGACAAAATTTTCCTATTAGCTTTTAGGTGCTATGGTAGATACTATGAGGGTTTGCCAGTATCCAGTTTTCTTTTCCTTTTTCTTTTTTTTTTTTTTTTTTTTTTGAGATGGATTCTCACTCTGTCGCCCAGGCTGGAGTGCAGTGGCTCTATCTCAGCTCACTGCAAGCTCTGCCTCCCGGGTTCACGCCATTCTCCTGCCTCAGCCTCCCAAGTAGCTGGGACTACAGGCGCCTGCCACCACGCCCGGCTAATTTTTTTTGTATTTTTAGTAGAGACGGGATTTCACCATGTTAGCCAGGATGGTCTCAATCGCCTGACTTTGTGATCCGCCCACCTTGGCCTCCCAAAGTGCTGGGATTACAGCCGTAAGCCACTGCACCCTGCCCAGTGTCCAGTTTTCTATTTCTTTTGGGATATACAAAAGCTTACACTGTCTTCTCCCATTGAAATTAACCATGCCCATGGAATTAGTTCTGGTGAATAAAATACCGGCAGAAATGATGTGTTTATCCTTCAAACCAAACAATTATGCTTCACACTTCAAATGGAAAACAGTAATCAGTGACATTCCAGATGGTGCAGCCACTTCTACTGACCTGTGTTAGGCATTTTGCTTGAACGAGAAATAAATTTTAATCACTTTGGGGTTTGTTACCTCAGTATAATTTATAACAGTGCTTATCTGATAACGGTGGGACTCTTCAAAATGTTAGAAACAGTAACTGGACTTTTCGAGGAGTTGAAAATGAGAAAATAAAGCTAAAAGATCTTGATGTTACAAAATTAAATTTGAAATCTAACTTTTAGGTCATAGTGATGATATAAAATAATTTTCTCTAAAGCCTTAGGACAATAGTGCATAGGGAAGGTAAACACCTTGTTGAAATCATAGAATAGGAATCTAAATATTTGTCTCTTTCCAAAGTGAATTCTCTTTCTTCCATAGTGTGTTTTATGCCTTATGCCTGCTGTGTCAGAGCACACAGTCACCGTTGGTAAGCTATGGCCTGTATCTTTCTGGGTCAGCCACATTTCAGAAATGAGAATGCACTCTAACCTTCACCTACAAACCTTTTCAGAAGTGGAGCATTTGACTTACACAGCCCAAGGCCCCTATTGTGACATTTTTGTAATTTTCAAAGAGTTTCCTTAGAGTCACACTATTTCATACTATGCTGTAAAGCAATGGCAATGTGGTCAAAGCGTTCTAATATTAGCAACTGCCCCACATCTTTTAAACTCTCCTAACCTGTGAATGTAGGTAATTACCAATATTATTCCTTTTCAGACTTTTGTTCCATATTTAGCTTGCAGATTATGATTATGAAATATACACACTGCTGAACGGTTTCTTTATGTCTTAAATCTTTGAACAAATCTTAGAATAGAGATTCTGCAGTGCTCTGACACCTCACACAGTGCCCCACAGTCTGCCTGGCATGTGTCACACGTATTTTAGGTCGTCCTTTTGGTGGCAGAGTTTTTATCATGCAGTACATCCCACATTTATTATCAATTCTTCTCTTGCTTGCTATTAACCAAATAATAGCAAAAACAAAGAATAAAGCAATCAAGTGATGACACATGTTAGTAATAGAAAATAGGCAAAATGGTAAAATCAGGTTTGGACTTTCAAAAAGTTTTTTTTCTATATAAACTATCATTTTACAGGAAAGATGAGGAAAAGAAAAATAGGTTAGAAAAGGGATAATTTTAAAGTTTGAAGTCCATTTGTATTTTTTATTCTGCCTGTCTTAGTGGGTTTTAATGCACTATCCAAAGGGTCAAAACTGTGTATAAATTAAATTATGTGTGAAGGATAAGATTTTTCTACTTAAGCTTCAACCGTGAATAAATCAGATATTTTCCTTTATGGAAAACCTAATTCTTTGGGAAAGAATAGTTGGACCTTGATATTTTATCTTGCCCTTTTTATTTAAATGTTTGACAAGATAAAAAGATGTATGTCATCTTGGAGGACTAGGGGAGGGATAGCATCAGGATAAATACCTAAGGTAGATGATGGGTGGATGGGGGCAGCAAACCACCATGGCACGTGTATACCTATGTAACAAACCTACATGTTATGCACATGTACCACAGAACTTAAAGTATGATTAAAAAAAAAAAGAAAAGAAATCGTGAATACAGGATCATACTGGGAAGATATTTTGTTTTTCAAATGGTAATTTTGTTTTTGTTAATGGATCTACCCCTGATTCACATTGTCAAAGGAAAATAACAAACTGTGTGATTTACAGCCCTAACTTGGAAAAAATATCTACATTCCTAAAGGTGAACATATAGATATTTTTTCTCAGAAGAATCACTAACTCTAATATATGAACTAAGATACAGATCAGTCGGTTCTTAAAATTATTAAATGCTTTTCTCAAATACGAGAGGAAAGAATTCAAATGATATTGATGGGTGGTTTTAGCTAAGAGCGGTATCTGAAGAGAAACTGTTCAATAGAAGGTTAACATCCAGTTCTCCAACAGGGAGTTGCATTCGTTTTGTTTTGGGTTTCAGTGTTTTTTTGGTTTGTTTTTTGCTTTTAACAGGAGGTTATTTGGGTGATCCAGCGCATGGCTGAGTCTTTTGGATTTAAGTATTTTCAAGCCAGTTAGTGGACCATCTAGCTTTCCTTTTCTGCTTTGGTAGTCTGCCCTTTGGCTCTCTTACTTCTTATTAGCAACAATCTCAGCTCCAGAGAGGGCAGGTGCAGAAGGAAGATGGCAGTAAAACATACATCTCCATAAAGCTGAAGAAGCACAGGTTTAAGAGAAACCTGCAGATTTTATGACAAGCTATTCAGTCCACCCTTATTACAGATAACTGGAAGTTGATTATATGAACTTCATTCTTCGTAAATCTCATCAATACCATCACGTGATTACA
This sequence comes from Macaca mulatta, assembly GCF_049350105.2. Lineage (NCBI taxonomy): Eukaryota > Metazoa > Chordata > Mammalia > Primates > Cercopithecidae > Macaca > Macaca mulatta. Next base: position 29,003,238 of record NC_133407.1, read on the forward strand.
TTTTCCCCAAGGTGTCATCAAATCACCTATTAATAACTTTACTCCTAGAAAAGGATTCTACTGCACTGTCTGTCCCTGCCCACATGCCCTTGCCTGGGTCTACCCTGAAGGTCACCAAAGACAGGCACAGGTTTTGCTGCATAGTCTCGAGTGAGGAATTTTTTTTTTCTTCAGGGCTGCCTGAAGAGCCTCAACTCCACTTTTCCTTGCTTCTTGGTTGAATAATTTTGAGTCGTCCTACATAGTCTCTCAGAGGCCTCCAGTGGGATTGAGCCCCAGTTGTTTACAAGTTTAACTATCTCACTAACACTTCTGTTTTGCTTTCCTTCCTTTTCTGTCTTACTTCTCTATTCTTTAATTATACTTCCTGTATCACCTTCCAAATAAACTATTTGCCCCCATATCATCTCAGAACTTGTTTTACTTTATTTTTTATGAGAGAGACCCCAATTAAGATGGTAATCAAGAAACTATCTTATTTTTATATTTATGTCTATAAAATTGCCAGAAAAGGCAGATTTATAGAAATAGAAAGTAGATAAGTAGTTGCCTAGGGCTGGGACATAAGAATAGAGATTAACTGTAAAATGAGTATGAGAGATCTTATTGTGGGAATAAAATATATCCTAAAACTGATTTATACATGATGGATTCAATAAAGTTACTAAAACTCACTGGATTATTGGTGAAATGGACAAATTTTATGATATATAAATATACCTCAATAAAACTGTTAAAAATGAACAGATAGTAAGATTTAGAGAGGTAAAGTACCCAAGGTGACACAAGCAAATACAAGTCAGAGGAAAGGACAGAGTTCAGGCCATTTGACTACACTGAGAAACAGCATTCTTCTGTGAACTAGTGACCTTGTTTTAACTCATTAAAAATGGAAGGTCACGAAAAAGTTTAAAATGTACCAATTAAACCAAATATGCATATATCTATGATATTAATTATAATAATAATTTATTTACTGCCTACTTTATGCTAAACAACTTACCTAGATCATTTTATTTAATCTCACAAAGGGCCACGAGGCAGGTATTATTCTTCTTCCCTGCTTACACATGGAGTGGTGGAGCTTGAGAGAAGGTACGTGACCTGTCAGAGGTCACACAACTTACATGAGGCAGAGTAGGGATTCACCCATGGTGGTCTCATTCTGGAATGCATGCTTGTAACTACTATATTACACTGCTTCTGTGAGTAACTAGGATCTATATCTCCTCTTACCATTTAAGTATGACAAAAGAAAGAGCTCCATACCTCACTGTTGAGTTTGTTTATCTGCTGCTTGGTCTCCTCTGCTTTGATGAAGAGAACAGCAGCTCCAATCTCTGGATCTGGAAAGTGACACACACACAGAATGAGTCCTTTAGGAATAAATCTCATATTTGAGGATTGAGGCAATTAGAATATGGAAGAAAGCCCACGCTACCACTTTTAATCTTTGCTGATGTCTGTGCACTGTACTGTCTTTTGGGGATCAAGCAAGTGTTTTTGTATTCCTCTGGATGGCACCAGATATACACATCATGGTGGTGATTGCACCTACAGTGACTGGATGTGTCCATTGCAAATACCCCATTTCCTCGAGTACAGTCACCACCATTTTCCAAGATGGCACGTTTCCTTTTCTTTGACCATTGTTTAAAACTGTATCATAGTTAGTGCTCAAGCCATAGAAAAGGGATATTATTTGCATCCTCTCGTTCCATTCTAAACATTGATTCCTGTGCCCACGAGCACATTTTCCTCCCACATATATATCAGCTACTAATATCCACTGCAGGTTGCCTTTCTTTTCCTGCATCACTCTAAAGGGTAATTTCTCCCAGCTTTTAGTTTTTCTTCTTCACTTTTTCTCTACTTTGCTCTTCCAAATATATTTATTTTTGTCAGGGACAAGAGTACAGGTGAGTCAGTGCCAGCTTGAGTGGAAAAGATTTGACAGATATAACCACCCTAATTCTGGTCAATTATGAGGAGAAAACTTGTTGGTAGGGGAAGAAAAGTAACTCAAAACACTCTGAAACAGAGTAATAAGAAATTGTTTTGCAGATATATCTTGCAGAGATAATCCATTCATTCAACGAATGATTGAAGGTCATATACGATAGGCCAGCCCTCTTTTAGAGGAGATAGCAACCAATAAAGAAAATACAGTTGACACTCATGGAGTTTAGAATCGAGCAGGAAAAATAAACATTTAAAAAGTAGGCCAGGCATGGTGGCTCATGTTTGTAATCCCAGCATTTTGTGAGGTTGAAACAGGAGGATTGCTTGGGCCCAGGAGTTCAAGACTAGCCTGGGCAACATAGGGAGATCCCATCTCTACAAAAAAAGTAAAATAACTAATATAAAGTAATTATGCAATAGGTTTGAATTTCATACAAAGGGCAACATAAAACCATATTAGGGTTTTAAGCATAGGAATAGAGTAATACAAATAAATTTGAATTAATAAAATTCACTTTGCATAGAAAACGGTGTGAGGTCAAAGCAAAGACTTTGGTAGTCATGCAAGCAAGAGATAGATGTAGCTAGAGAAAGAGTGGTAGCAGCAATGATAGAAAGTCTTAGAGAGAACTAAGATATTTCGGAAGTTACTTCTAGAAAGCTTGTTGCTTGAATGCATAAGCATAGGGGTAGGTGATAGGCTAAGGAAGAGGAAGAAGCTAAAAGAGTGGTAGGACTAGAAATATGTGAATGAAATGGTGAGTTTCTGTGCATTGTCTCTAGTTGAACCAAAAAGATAAATATCCAATTGAGGTGTCAACAGGCTTTCATTGCAAATATATCAGTTTGATGATAACTATGATTTCTTTGATCCTTGGTCCAAGCACAGTAATATCAACATATGTAAGTCAATTAAATCAATAAATCAAGACTGTACCCCTTATCCTTTTGCATTCTCCTCACTTCACACTCCCAATCAAGGAATTTCACAAGTATCCTTTAGTTTCCCAAGATGAGTGCTGGAAAGAATTACTGATTCAGATGAAATGCTGGTATTCTACCAGAGAAACATCTCCAGTACTGTACATTCAAATGTCTTTCTTGGGTTTGGCTTTGTTCATAAAGGGATTTGTTAATTACCAGGACATTCTAACACAAGGATTTTAGAACTTGGTGGGAAGGGAAGGGGAGGCTGGGTGAGAATTGCTGGCCTTGAATTAGGTAGTTTGCTGGTAATTGTTTTGGATTGTCTCTGCCTATTCAACACATGTTCATTATTCTCTTTTTATCAAATACAGGTGTGTCTTCTTTAGAGTTTGTCATTTTATTTGTCTTGTTGACAGAATTCCTCTTATGAGCAACAAACTCAAGATTGAAAAGTAAAGACAGGGATTAGAGTTGGAGTACCCTCACATTAATTCACCATCACTGAAGGTTAGCACATCACATAGTTCTCCATCATTTCCAACATGCTTATATCTTTCTGAAGTTGTTTTTCCTCTGGAAAACTGCAATATATAACCTCACACTGAACAAATTGCTTAAATATAACCAATGTTCCTTCAGTGCACAATCAACATGGCATTTCCTCTAGATAATGCTTTTGTGGATTAATCTAAATTTATAATAGTAAAATATGGTTATCCTCTGAAATATAGCAGAAATTTGAGTCTCCTGGCATACCAATTACCTTGGCTGCTAAAGGGAAGCTCATCCAATCTGGACAGAGAAATGATCACAAATGACATTTTAACTTTGAAATGGCATAAACTCATGTCAAATTATTCAATGGTATTGGTAAGGGTCTGTGACAGAGAGAATATTCTAAGGACAGGAAAGCAAAAACAAACAAACAAACAAACAAAAAAATGTCCATAGCAAACATTACAAGTTAATAAGAAATATTGTACCTTGGGAGAAGACTAAATATGGATCTTACCTCCAAGAGGAGGAGAAATTCTGGGCTCTGATCTGATTCGTTCAGAGCCAAAATCAAAAGTCTGACTTTCTTCACTGCTGTTTCCATCTTCAATTCCATCAACAATCCTACTTAAAATAAAGGAAATTGACTGGTTGTGGATTCATATTCATGGATTCCAGTATTTTTAAAAGAGTTAAAAGATATTATGTTAAATTTCTAAATTCTAGACACTCTAGAACTGAACTATTTGATATAGTAACCATTAGCCTTCTATTGCTATTGAGTACCTGAAATGTGGTTTGTGCAAATTAAGATGTGCTGTAACAATAAAATACACACTGGATTTTGAAGAATGTGTTGAAAAAATGTAAATTATTTCACTGACTATTTTTATATTATTTAAATTTAAAATAATATTTGGAACATATTCTGTCAAATAAAATATATTATTAAAATTAATTTCACTTTTATCACGCTTAAAAATGTAGCTGTTAGAAAATTTAAAATTATATATGTAGCTCACAATTTTATATCACATTATGTTTCTTATCACACACTGATGTTGTAGACAGAGGTTCTTTTACTTATTCTCAGATTCAAAACTTTAAGGTATGGTACAAAAGTCCTCTTACCTAAATTCATGTTAAATCACGACTCTCCAGGTTTTAACCCTTAGCATCACAGAAAATAAATATTACACCTCTACTCTAGACTTACAGAAAATTCTAAATGTAAGAGTTAAAGAATTATATTTAAATCAGTATTTAGTCTTCTTTTCATGGTAAATAGTATCTAATCCACTCATTATTTTAAAAAAATACAAGTCGATTGTAGAAAATTTAAACATAAAGGTAACAAAAAACCAGAAAATAAAAATCACCTGTAATCTACTACTATAGTCAATATTTTGATGTATGTCCCTAAAATATTATTTTCTCTCTAAAGGAACATATATTCTTTTCATAAATGTAGGATCATATTGTATATAAACCTTTCTTTCTCAGCTCTGATACAGTCTCTTCCGATTTATAATTTATTATGTTTAATTTTAGTATAAACTTAGAAGGAGAGTTAAGCAATATTTTCAAATTACCATCTCCAACTGAATTCTTGAAAATTTATCATCCGCCTACTTTTTACTAAACCTATTTTGTTTATCTTTTCCTTAATATTTTATATTAATGAATAAGAATGTTGTTCAAATAAATAATAAAACTATAGTATTTGAGAAAGATCACTTGCTTTATAAGCAGAAAAACAAACTTTTAATCCACCTTTCAGTACTTAGTATCTCTGAGATCTTGGATAAAATATTTACCCTTTGAGTTTCACTTCTTACAACTTTATAATAGAGATAACACAAACTATAGGGTTCTGAGAAGATTAAATGCAACTGTGAATGTGAAATTACCTAGCAAAGTACATGAAACATAAAAAGTAATACATATTTTGTTCATGCTTTTATTTATTATTCAGCTGTTATGTGATTTTGATGATGGCTGTTGCTTTTCTACACCATGGCCTACCCCTGAACATCTTCGGAATCAGGATTTTTCATGCTTTCAATCACCTTTAGTGGATTCTAAAATGATTTTTAAGAAATTAAAAATAGAACCATGCTATGTTACTTATTGAAGAGACCAGAAATAAAACTAAGTTTTAGCCATCCTTGATAATAAGGCAAGAATAGTATGAAAAATAAAAATCTGCATTTCATTTTCTTCCTAATTTCAACTGGTTGCTTATGAAACTTTTGGTAAGATCGAGCACTGAGGGGTTAACATTGATGGAGTTTGTTCCATTTCTTTTATTTTCATTATCAATCATAAAATCACAATGTAGGAATATACATTTAACATAATAGGTAGTGCAAAATGAATAAAGGGAGTAAAGAAGGATTTCTGAACATTTAGTATTTTGAGAACATGACTAAAGCTATTTTGCTCATCCTGCATGCACACACACTTGCACATATACTCAAAAAACTGCCCACAAAACTCAGAAAAGCTGAGGATTCCAGGAGAGGAATCTGTGGAGTAGAAAGGCTCAGAAGGCTGAAGGCAGGTACTACTCTGTGTAAAAGGCAGCCACGATCATGTGAGAAAGTTATATGATATGAACTCTCACCTTGGACTGAGGTCTGGGGGTCCAGCATTATTCAAAGTTGAAAGTTGCAATTTCAAGTTCTTCTCTTTCCTTTTATTATGGTTGGGGGGGTCAATTTCCTGCTTGGTTTTGGGGGAATTTGACCTGGAGACTCTGATAGGTGAGTGAAAGGGCACCGTTCCCGAGGCCAGTTGCTTTAAGCTTAAGCCCAGGTAGGTTTTACTGCTTCCAACCTTCTTGTTGCGTGAAGAAGATCCCCTTGTGCAGATGGGAGAGAGAGAGGCTGTCTCCTCTTCCTCCCCCTCCTCCTCCTCTTCCTCATCTTCCACAATGGATGGGAGTCGCTTGTTGATGCTGCCATTTCCCTTGGGCTCTGACTAAATTAGTGGATAATATGAATTAGTACAGACTACAAAGACCGCAGAAGAAGTATCTCATTAATGCTGGAGGTCTCATTTGAACAAAGTCAAATTTCTTAGAGACTCTTTTCATTAAATCTGAAGTCTTTGCAGATTTTGTTATTATTTTATCAGGTGCTAAAGGTCTTCCCACTTCTGCTCTTCTCCAGGTTTACCCTCTATGCTTTCTTGATGTTAGCCCCTGATTTTAACCCTCCTCTTGGTCTTTTAAACTGTCTTCATGGGGAGCCACGTGAAAGGTGCATTATACCAGGTTTGCAACTGGATTTTAATTCAACCTGTCATTTGTAATAGTATATGATGGCATGCTCTTAGAAATAAAGATATTTTCCATTTTAATGGAGGGTCTTAGGTCTTGTTATTTAAAATTACAGGATCTTTACTGGAACTTTACATGGAGATTAATCAGCAAAATTGCGTTATTCTTGAGAATAAAAAAAGCTTTCCTATTTTGGATCACATGAATGGAAGAAGATCAGAAGTATTCTCAGCTACTCTGCTTCCTGCTCTCCTTGTTCTTTCCAGTCACTAGCAAGAAAAGAAGCAAACCACCTGGTCTGCTTCCTTTGAAGAGCCTTGGAAAAGGAAGGAAAAATAGTCTTGCCAAAACCCATCCTATAACTACTGGACTCTTGACTGGGATCGTTGAACTTTGTAGACTAAGAAGAGGAAAGAAAGAGTGTGGGAAAAGACAATTGAGGTGATGATGGAAGGGCTAGGGCAGTAAACACAGCAAAGGCTAACTAGTGGCCCTCAACAGAGTCACTGTAATAGTGTGTGCTTTTTGCTTTGCCCCAGACATGGCTTCTCTTCTCACTTTTCTGTGCCTCCGTCTTTTTTGAAAATCGATTCCCTTATACCCGATCATCAATAATTTATAATAAAAATAAGGCAAAGAACTGAAAATCTCTAAGATTACTATTCAAACTCTGGGCTGTCATGGTTATTGACTTAAAGGAATAGTTGTTCTTTTGTTGTATAGGGATTTTGCTGTATATATTACAGGTATAATAACATTGCAGTGACTTATAGGCAATAGTCCATTCAGTGTAGGCCATCGATGCTGAGTGAAATGTATAGTTTACTCATGAAGTTCTTGTACTTTAATCTCATTAGCTCAAAATTTCTTGAAGAAATGGCATTCTTAGACTCATCTTTCCAAATACGTATGGTTATTTTAATTAATGATGAGGTCATACTTTTGTTTGTTTGTTTTGCTGGGATAGTCATGATGTTACTCTTGTTTGTTTTTCACAGCATTTAAAACTCTGTGTTTTTAACAAAAACTGGGCCTACACGGAATTACAGGGGAACATTTGTACACTAGCATTGTTGGATAGAAAAATTAGTTTACCCAGCTAAAGACACAACAGGGCAAACTTAATCTAAGAAATGAGAAACTATGAGCGCATTCTCTAATTAGAATTCTGTTTACATTTGCATTGGCAAGTTAATCATTCCTTTGTTTCAAGAAGCCTCTATTGGCTCTAATTGAATTCTCTGACTAATAACCTGTCAAGTATTTGTACTTCTACAAGTTTGTGGAAATTTCATACCTCCATTTTGTCATGGAGACTTGGTGTCTTGGACAAGGTGCTTAGATACTGACTCACAATCAGTGCAGCAGACATTACTTATACCAATAATCAATTATCCCACCTGCCATCATTGCAGGCAGGACCTAAGTTTATTATATTATTAAATATTCAGCCTCACATTAGCCTCTGTGCAGGAGTATCAGTTACTTTCTTCAGGCCATCTATATAAAAACAGCTGCTTTCTGCATGTAGCTGGATTCACCTGTTATACACTGCCACGAAGTTCAACCACAGAACTCTTCCTTCTCAACTGATGTATCTTTTCATTTTCTTCCTGGAAAATGCTTTCACGAAGGCACTAGGGTTTTTATACTCATAGTTAAACAAATCTAGAATTTGGCTCATGATACTTTGCTGGGATAGCCACTTCAAAGTTACAAATGACTAGATTCCATCAAATCTGTCCTGACTAAAGGGGAAACAGAACAAAGTCTAGTGGTTGAAATTCATGAACTTCCAGTTACACAGTCCTAAAAAAAAAAAAAAGTCCTGTGACTTACTAGCTGTAACCTCGGTCAAATAATATAATTATTAAATTATTGGTTTCTTCATATGTAAATTAGGAATGGTGTGAGGAAAACACTAGATATTAGATAATGAAAACCAAGCACTTTAGCAATGTGCAAAGAGTTTAATAAATGCTTGCCTACATGATGCTGATGATCATAAAGAAAATGAAAACATTTATACTGTGGCAAGTGCTACAAAGGGTTCTGGTTACCTCCTTTTATGCAATATCCTCCCTTCTTTCTTAGTTAACAGAACTCTCAGCAATGCACCCTCCACAAAGATTACCTTTCTCAGGTTCCCTTGCCACTTGGTTTGGCCATGAGGCTAAGTTATGAGATGGTAGCATATAAGTGAACAGGTTTTAAGAAATTTTTAGAAAGGCTCATAGAAACACTGTAACCTCTGTCTTACTCTTGCACATTTCTTTTGTTTGTACTCTGAAGTATGGATTAAGTGAATGTATGTTCAGCAGGCCCCATGGAGAATGAGATCTTGGAGAAGGAAACCATATTTTGAGAATGATGATGCAAAAATAATAAATAATACATCCTGGCACCTTATTGACACATGGGAGTTTTCATATTTTTCATTTCTGGACTTTTCTATGAGAGGGAAACAACACCTGTTATTCTGGTGGTTTTAACTTTACAAATTAACTTCAGCCTAAATTATACAGAGGATTTTGTTGTTGTTTAAAGTTTAGGATGTTGTAGTCTTGGAACAGATCTTCATTTTCAGAGTTCTATGAAAGGCAGAGGAATTCAAATTGAAAAATACAAAAAAAAGTATCTTTTTTTTCATAAGAAAGAGAGTATAGAAAGGTCTGAGGTGAAAGCAGTGCAGTAGAAAGGAAAAGCTGTCTGATGAGAAGAGTTAAGACATAAAGACGTTTATGGAACATAAAGGCCATTTTGCTTGTTGCTGAGGAGGATTTTGTAGAAATAAGAGAGAAAAGACAATTAGTGCCAGGAGAAACTTGAATGAAAGCACTGAAATGCTTTAAGAGCTTCTAAGAAGCTTCCCAATCTAATATTAAAAGTGGGCCTGTAATCTTAGCACTTTGGGAGGCTGAGGCAGGCAGATCACTTGAGGTCAGCAGTTCAAAACCAGGTTGGCCAACACGTTGACCCATTTCTACTAAAAAATACCAAAAAAAAAAAAAAAAAAAATTAGCGGTGTGTGGTGGTGCATGCCTGTAATCCCAGCTACTTGGGGGGTGGAGGCAGGAGAATCATTTGAACCCAGGAGGCAGAGGTTGCAATGAGCTGAGATCACACCACTGCAATCTAGCCTGTGCAACAGAGGAAGACTCATTCTATGATAAAGACACATGCACACATATGTTTATTGTGGCACTATCCACAATAGCAAAGACTTGGAACCAATCCAAATGCTCATCAATGATAGACTGGATTAAGACAATGTGGCACATATACACCATGGAATACTATGCAGCCATAAATAAGGATGACTTCATGTCCTTTGCAGGGACAAGGATGAAGCTGGAAACTATCATTCTCAGCAAACTATCACAAGATCAGAAAACCAAACACCACATGTTCTCACTCATAAGTAGGAGTTGAACAATGAGAGCACATGGACACACGGAGGGGAACATCACACACCGTTGCCTGTTGGGGGTGGGGGGCTAAGGGAGGGATGACATTAGGAGAAATACCTAATGTAGGTGATGGGTCGATGGGTGCAGCAAACCACCATGGCACAGGTATACCTATGTAACAAAACTGCATGTTCTGCACATGTAACCCAGAACTTAGTATAATTAAAAAAAAAAAAAAAATTAACCCTATTTGACCCTTCTCCACCATCATCTTCAGTAAATTCTTAATGTCTTCATAATGCATTATGTAATTTGATCTATTTGTGTGCCTCTGTGTCACAGGATTATTGGTAATAAAAGTCTAGCTAATAATCTTAACGAATCAGTTTTTTCGGGAAACTTTTCTTGAAATTAGAGAGTTCTTAAAAGTTGAAACTGTTTTAAAAGTTCATGGAATCATAAAACATGGTTCCAGAATATCTCTCAACCATATTTTTAGCATTATTGACATTTACAAGAAAAAGTCTGACTACCAATTTTAAATGCAATGAAAGTACTTTTAAGATCAACACCTTGGGACTTTACATTTGGCATGTTTTGGTAACAAACTGCTTTATAATGGTAACTATAAAATGCTTCCATAGAAATATGAGCTTCAATTCTCCTCTATACTCAAACTCAAGCAAATCAGTTGCCACATCTCTCATTGGAAAGTCAAGTAGGGAAAGTAAAAAATAAATACATGAAATTCTGAAGAGAAAGACAGATTTATTGGTAATCCTCCAGATTTTAGATAAATATTTTGCTCTTTAACAAAAGCCATACCTGTGAGACCGTAGATTTGTTTGATAGTCTTGATATCACCTGAAAGAACAAACAGAAGTGTTAATCATTGTATGTCTTCTGGTGGTTTGGGGCTGGGTGAAATGCAGCAGGCAGAGGAAAGAGAAGTATGTACAGAGTTTGCGGGAGGGCAGGAGCACAGGAAGGGGTGTGGATCTACCTGTGCAGGCTAGAGAAGAGAAAACACCGTCTACAATGTGCCAAAAACAACTGCCTCATCCTACCCTCTAGGACCACTACTGATCAGGTGTGTGTAATGAGAAAAGGAGCACCAACTTGAATGTCTACCACAGGATACCACACCTAGGAAATAATGACCACAATAGTGGGCTTATTGGCTGTATTTTCCACCTTGATGCTTCGTTCTCTCTCCTTTTTTTTCCTATATCTCCCTATTCTTCTTTCTTGCTATTTTGCCAAATTTGCTCATCTTCCTTGATTTTTCTTTCTGTCTCTATGGAAATAGAAATCTATGAAATCGTTTCTTACTTAATTTCATTACTTCTATTTATTGGCCTCTCTTTTTGCCTGAACACTCATAGGCATGAGCTATTCATCCTGTTCCACTTGTTTTCCACTATCTCACCATGGTAATCCCTGTGGACTAGGTTTCAGTTTACTGGGAATTCTAATCCCCTAATTGAATCAAATATTCCACTGATTACAAAAAAAGAAGAAAAACTGCTGCTAATCAGTGTTGATATGCCATCAATTGTAAGACATTTAAATCTCAGAGATGCTAAAATTGGGGAAAAATATATATCTTACTTAGGCTTGAATCTCACGACACATTTTGTGTAAAATCAAACTATGGCACTATAGAGGAGTATATTAAAAACATGCACCTTCCACGATGTACAAAGAAGCTCTGGAAATTATAAGATGACCTGGAAACATGCTTCTGATATTATCTACATTGTTTTTGTTCAAATATATTATTTCATTTTAATGTGGTAATAGATGCTGTTAATTAACATGATTTTATTCACATGAAAAAAATTTGTACTTGAAAATGATCTGCCTAGAAAGCCAGACATATTTGGTAATTCTGTCACCCTCCCCTCATTTTTTTCCCTAGATGATTAGGGAAATAGATCTGTTATATTTACACAAATGCCAGGATCATTATTGCTGTGCAAATATATGTTTCATCAGTGTTTAATTTTATGATAGCAGTCAACCGATTCTACATCTGCTTAGCTGCCTAAATATGCATTAATCAGATGCATTTTAGACATAAGTTTTGTGATAATTCCCTAACTAAATGGTGACAAATAAAACAGCTGAATAGTTAAAAATGTGAAAAATAAAACAAAATTATGGTGTTCTTGCTACTGTGGTAGACATGAAAACATGTTTGGAAAAAGCCTTTCATTTATAGCTTGGATTACAGAAGAACATCACAATGGGATTCAGGAAGCCTGAACACCTCCAATCACAGATACCCTTAGGGATATAAGAGAACGATGCTGGCCTTAGCAGTTTCCAGCTGTCTGGTTTACCACTAGATGAGTTCTGCCAAGTTGCTGAATCCCAGAGTCATTTTTCTATACTAGTGCTTTTCAAACATATTATGTGCACATGAATTACTTAGGGATCTCCTTAAAATGCAGATTCCGACATGGGAGGTCTGAGGTGGGGCCTGAAATTCCTAATTTCTAGTTAGCTCCCAGGTAATACTGGTGCTGCTGGCCCTGGAGACACATTTTGAGTAGTAAGAGCTTATGACCAACATCACAGTTATTATCATCCTATTTCCTATCAGTTATTTATCCATCATGTGATAAGCACCCTTATAAGTGTTTCCCAGACATTATGCACATTAATTCCCACTGTGATCCTACAATATAGGTATTTTTAGTCTCTATTCTGCAGAAGAGGAAATAAAAGGACCAAATTAGAGTTAAGTGATTTGGTGATGGCTGCAAAGTAATAACTGACTAAGCAGAGAAATGAACACCAGATTGGCTGTTATTAAGGTTAAATGCAATACTATATTTAAGTGTTCGGCATGCAATATATTTTTCTTCCTCCTACCTTTTGATACCTTTGATTACCCAAGGTAACCTTATCTCATCTTTTACCAAATGTACTGATGGTCAAGAGTCAAGCAGAATAAGCCTAGTACCAAAATCTGGCATAGACACAACGAAAATAGAAAACTTCAGGCCAATATCCCTGATGAATATAGACATAAAAATCCTCAACAAAATACCAGCAAATTGAATCCAGGGAATCCAGGAGCACATCAAAAAGTTCATACAGCATGATCAAGTAGGCTTTATTCCTGGGACGCAAGGCTGTTTTGACATACAGAATTCAATACATGTGATTCACCGCATAAACAGAATCAAAAGCAAAACACGAATGATCACCTCAACAGATGCAAATAAAATCAACTTGCCTTCATGATAATAACCCAGATTAGTCGTCAGAGGAATATACCCGAAAATAGTAAGAGCCATCTCTTGGGCAGGTAGCAGCTCCGTGTTTTCCTGGGACGGTGCGCCCACCGAGGCAAGCCGCCATTTTTGCTGTCTTGCCGCCCTCGCCCCTGTTGCCTTCAGGCTTCCAGAGGGTGCGTGGTGACAAGGGACTGGTGCAGATCCCCAGCACCATGGAGCTGCCCTGTGGAAAAAGCAGCCAGACCTTTTTCCACACAGGTCTCCGATCCTGTTTCTCCTTACGGGGCGGCCCTTGTGACCTGGGACTCCAACACAACTACCCTGTCCCCACCTGAACTTGCCAGTTGGAGGTGGCTCTGCAGTTCTCACAGCAGGAACTCCCAGAGAAAACCCACAGTCCCTCTGCTATTGCAGCTGCAGTGGTACCGCCCTAACCGCTCTGTCTGGGGCTAGGGAAGGAACAAAAGGCCTAGTCACTACGCTGGCACCTTCAGCACACTACACACGGTAAGGAGAGGAATCCAGACCCTCTTCCCTGTGAGCCCAGGCCTCCCACTCTTCTGGCTCCGGACCACAGATCAGCCTCCTCATCACAGCAGAGCACACCCACTGGTACTGGCTCTGAGGTTCCCTGGTGAGGGCTCCCAGAGGCAATCAACAGCCCCTCTTGTCATTGCCACAGCAGTGGTTCTGCTCCTCCTGCCCTTGGTATAGGGAAGAAACAGTCTGAGGGCTTCACATATGCTCCGAGTACACCACAGCCACCATACAGGGAGAAGCTCAGTCTCTCCTCCCTATAAGCTCTTGAACCTCCATTCTTCACCAGGCAGGGACCCCAGTTCAGGCCAGCAGTGCATTTGTCTCATCCCCTGACTGAACATTTCCAGTGGCAGGGGCTCTGTGTTTCTCTGAGACAGAGGTCCCAGAGACAACTGAAGGCCCACTCCCATGGCCACTGCAGAGTGGTACTGCTCTTGCTGCCCTCGGACTGGGAAAGGCACAAAGATCCTGAGTGCTTTAACCACACTTCTAGGAAGCTGTAGTTGCCCCCAGGAGAAGAGGCCAGTCTGTCTACCCTATGACCTACCCACTCTCCCTGCTTGTTATCAGGTAGGGCGCCCCCAGCTTGGGCCCCCAGTGCAGCCACCCCAACCTTGGCTGATTATACTGATTGGTAGCAACTCTGCATTTCTCTGGAGTGGAGTCCCCAGAGACAAGAGAAAGGCCCTCTGTCACAGCCACTGCTAAGGTCCCTGGCCCTGCTGCCTCCAAGCTGAGGAGGCCACATAAAGCCTGAGCTCACCCCAGAGTTGCAGTGTGCAGCCCAGGAGAGCCAAACCGAGATCTGCAGCCAGCACTCAAGTGGGAGAGGAGCTCACACTGTCAGAGTGCTGACAGAGAGCACAGCTGCAATCATGAGGAAATACAGAGGAGCCACATGGCCAAGCAAGTGCCTACCTACTGGCCATTTCACTTAAGCACCACCTACTGGATCACAGCACAAACTTCAACACCAAAAATACTTTTGGTAATAGGCTCCTCTGTGAAACCAAAGAACTTAGCTAAAAATAAAGGCCCTGCACAAAGCCTTGGCCCTCTGAAAACATCCAGAAATGAAACCTACTGATTATACCCAAATTACACCACAGTTAGAGGAACACCAGCCCACACAGATGAGAAAGAACTAGCGTAAGAACTCTGGGAGCTCAAAAAGGCAGAGTGGCCTCTTTCCTCCAAACAACCACGCTAGTCCCCCAGCAAGGGTTCCTAACTGGGTTGAAATAGCTCAAATGCCAGAGATAGAATTCAGAATATGGATGGGAACATAGACCATCGAGATTGAGGAGAAAGTGGGCACCCAATACAAAGAATCTAATGAGTACCATAAAATGATTCAGGAGCTGATGGATGAAATAATCGTTATAAAACAGAAGCAAATAGCTGAAAAACACACTACAAGAATTTTACAATGCAACCTCAAGTATTAACAGCAGAATAAACCAAGCTGAGGAAAGAATCTCAGAGTTCAAAAACTGGCTCTCTGAAATAACTCAGTAAGACAGAAAATACATAAAAAAGAATAAAAAAGGATGAACAAAACCTCTGAGAAATATGAGGTTATGTAAAGAGACCAAAATCTATGAATCACTGGGTCCCTGAAAGAGCTAGGGAGAAAGCAAGCAACTTGGAAAACATATCGCAGAATATCATTCATGCAAACCTTCCCATCCTCACTAGACAGGCCAACATTCAAATTCAGAAAATGCAGAGAAATCCTGTGAGATACTACGGAGGAAGACATCCCCAAGACAGATAGTCATCAGATTTTCCAAGGTCGAAATATAAGAAAAAATGTTAAAGGCAGTTAGAGAGAAGGGGTAGGTCAGCTACAAAGGGAACCCCATGAGGCTAACAGCAGAATTTTCAGTAGAAACTCGACAAGCCAGAAGAAATTGGGGGCCTATATCAACATTCTCTTTTTTTAAAAAAACTTTACCTTAAGTTCAGGGGTACATGTGCACGTTTATTATATAGGTAAATTTGTGTCACGGGGGTTTGATGTACAGATTATTTCATCGCCCATGTACTAAGCCTAGTACCTATTACTCATATTTTCTGATCCTCTCCTTCCTCCAACCCTTCACCCTCTGGTAGGTCCCAATGTCTGTTGCTCCCCTCTTGGTGTCCATGTGTTTTCATCATCTAGTTCCCACTTACAAGTGAGAAAATGTGGCATTTGGTTTTCCCTTCCTGCATTAGTTTGCTTAGGATAATGGCCTCCAGCTCCATCCATGTTCATTTAGAGAACATGATCTCATTTTCTTTTATGGCGGTGTAGTATTCCATGGTGTGTGTGTGTGTGTGTGTGTGTGTGTGTATGTATGCATGTGTATATATATGTATATATACATAGATACACACTATATATACATATATACACATATATACATACATATATATAATATATCTCATATTTTATTTTATCCAGTCTATCATTGATGGGCTTGTAGACTGATTCCATATCTTTGCTATTGTGAATAGTGCTGCAATGAACATATGTGTGCATGTGTCTTTATGGTAGAACAATGTGTATTCATTTGGGTATATACCCAGTAATGTGATTGCTGAGTTGAATGGTAGTTGTGCTTTTAGCTCTTTGAGGAACCTGCACACTGCTTTTCACAACAGTTCAACTAATTTACACTCCCACCAACAGTGTATTCTTCCTTTTTCTCTGCAATCTTTCCAGCATCTGTTATTTTCTGACTTTTTAATAATAGATATCTAACCGGTGTGAGATGGTATCTCATGGTTTTGATTTGCATTTCTCTAATGATCAGTGATACTGAGTTTTTTTTTCATATGACTGTTCGCCACTTGTATGTCTTTTTTTGAAAAGTGTCTGCTCATGGCCTTTACCCACTTTTTAGTGGAGTTGTTTGTTTTTTGCTTGTAAATTTGTTTAAGTTCTTTATGGATGCTGAATATTAGACCTTTTTCAGATGCATAGTTTGCACAAATTTTCTACCACTCTGTAGGCTGTTTGTTGATAATGTCTTTTGTTGTGTAGAAGCTCTTTACTTTAATAATTAGATCCCACTAGTTAATTTTTGCTTTTGTTGCAATTGCTTTCAGCATCTTTGTCATGAAATCTTTGCCAGGTCCTATGTCCAGAATGGTATTTGCCTGAGTTGCCTTCCAGGGTTTTTTTATAGTTGTGGGTTTTACATGTAAGTCTTTAATCCATCTTGAGTTGACTTTTACATATGGTGAAAGAAAGGGGTCCAGTTTCAATCTTTGCATATGGCTAGCCAGTTATCCCAGAACTATTTATTGAATAAGGAGTTCTTTCCCCATTGCTGGTTTTTGTCAGCTTTGTTGAAGATCAGATGGTTGCAGGTGTGTGGCCTTATTTCTGGACTCTCAATTCTGTTCCATTGACCTATGTGTCTGTTTTTGTACCAGTACCTCAGCATTCTTAAAGAAAATAATT
Organism: Macaca mulatta; assembly: GCF_049350105.2. NCBI lineage: Eukaryota > Metazoa > Chordata > Mammalia > Primates > Cercopithecidae > Macaca > Macaca mulatta. The sequence goes on from NC_133407.1 coordinate 29,020,557, forward strand.
TTCAACCAAGAATTTTATATCCAGCCAAACTAAGCTTCATAAGTGGAAGAGAAATAAGATCCTTTCCAGACAAGTAAACGCTGAGGGAATTCATGACCACCAGGCCTGCCTTACAAGAGGTCCTGAAAGGAGCACTAAACATGGAAAGAAAAACAAACAAACAAACATACCAGCCACTACAAAAACACGCCTAAGTACACAGACCAGTGACACTACAAAGCAACCGTACAAACAAATCTATATAATAGCCAGCTAACAACATAAGAGGATGAAATCCACACAGATAAATATTAACTTGGAATATAGATGGGCTAAATGCTCCACTTAAAAGTAACAGAGTGTCAACATGGAGAAAGAAGCAATACTCCCTGGTATGCCATCTTCAAGAGGTCCATCCCACATGCAATGACAATCACAGGCTCAAAATAAAGGGATAAAGAAAAATCTACTAAGCAAATGGAAAACAGGAAAAGGCAGTGGTTGCTATCATAATTTCAGACAAAACAGACTTTAAACCAACAAAGACCACAAAAGATAGAGTAGGACATTACGTAAAGAGTCTAATTCAACAAGAAGACGTAACTATCCTAAATATACATATACCCTCAAGAGAGGAGCACCCAATTCATAAAGAAAGTTCTTAGAGACCTGCACAGAGACTTTGATTCCCACATAATAATAGTGGGAGACTTCAATATCCTACTGAGAGTATTAGACAGATTGTTCAGGCAGAAAATTAACAAATATATTCAAGACCTGAATTCAACACTTGAATAAATGGACTTGTTAAGTGTCTACAAAACTCTCCACCCAAATATACAAAACAACAGAATATACATTCTTCTCATTGCCACGTGGCACATATTCTAAAATCAATCACAAAATTAGACATAAAATAATCCTCAGTAAATTCAAAGAAACTGAAATTATACCAACCACATTCTTGGACCACAGTGCATAAAAACAGAAATCATCATTAAGAAAATCTCTCAAAACCATACAATTACATGGAAATTAAACAACCTGCTCCTGAATGAGTCTTAGGTAAATAAGCTAAGGCAGAAATCTAAAAGTTATTTGAAACTAATGAGAACAAAGACACAACATACCAGAATCTTTGGGACACAGCTAAGGCAGTGTTAAGAGGAAGTTTATAGCACTAAACAACCACATCAAAAAGTTAAAAAGATCTCAGATTAACAACCTAACATCACAACTAAAGGAACTAGAGAAGCAAAAGCAAACCAACCCCAAATATAGCAGGAGATAAGAAATAACCAAAATTAGAGCTACACTGAAGGAAATTAAGACATGAAAAATCATACAAAGGATCAATGAATCCAATAGTTGGTTTTTAAAAAAATTAGTAAGACAGACCATTAGCTAGACTAACAAAGGAAAGAAGAGAGAAAAGCCAAATAAACACAATTAGAAATAAAAAAGGGAATGTTACCACTGACCCTACAAGAATACAAAAAAACCCTCAGAGACTACTACAAACACCTCTATGCACACAAACTAGAAAATCTAGAAGAAACTGATAAATTCCTGGACACATACAACCTCCTAAAACTGAGCCAGGAGGAAATTAAATCCCTGAACAGACCAATAATGAGTTCCAAAATTGAATCAGTAATCAAAAGCCAACCAACCACAAAAAAGGTGCAGGACTAGACAGATTCACAGCCAAATTATGCCAGTAATATAAAGAAGAGCTGATACCATTCTGACTGAAAGTATTCCAAAAATTTGAGAAGGATAGACTCCTTCCTAACTCATTCTATGAGGCCAGCATCATCCTGATACCAAAACCTGGCAGAGACACAACAAAAAAAGAAAAATTCTGTTCAATATCCTTCATGAATACAGACAAAAACCCTCAACAAAATACTAGCAAACTGAAACCAACAGCACATCATAAAGCTAATTCACCATGATCAAGTAGGCTTTATCCCTGGGATGCAAAGTCGGTTCAACATATACAAATAAATAAATATGATTCATCACGTAAAGAGAATTAAAGTAAAAAACGCATGATTATCTCAATAGATGCAGAAAAGGCTTTTGGTAAAATTCAACATCGCTTCATGTTAAAACCCTCAATAAACTAGTCATTGAAGGAATATATTTTAAAATAATGAGAGCCATCTATAACAAATCCACAGCCAATATAATACTAAATGGGCAAAAGCTAGAAGCATTCTGTTGAAAACCAGAACAAGACAGGGATGCCCTCTATCACGACTCCTATTCAACATAGTACCGGAAGTCTTGGCCAGGGTAATAAGGCAAGAGAAACAAATAAAAGGCTTCCAAATAAGAGAGAAAATCAAACTATCCCTGTGTACAGATGACATAATTTTATATCTAGAAAACCCCATAGTCTCTGCCCAAAAGCTCTGTGATCTGATAAACAATTTCAGCAAAGTTTCAGGTACCAAATCAATGTACAAAATCAGTAGCATTCCTGTATACTAACAATATCCAATATAAGAGGTAAATTAAGAATGTAATCTCATTTGCAATTGCCACGAAAAGGGTTAAATACCGAGGAATACAGCTAACCAGAGAGGTGAAAGATATCTACAATGAGAATTATAAAACACTGCTCAAGGAAATCACAGATGACACAAACACATGGAAAAACACCCCATGCTCATGATTAGGAAGAATCAATATCATCAAATTGGCCATACTGCATGGAGTAATTTACAGATGCTAGTCCTATGAAACTGCCAATGACATTCTTCATGCAATTTAAAAAATATTTTAAAATTTGTACAAAACTAAAAAAGAGCCTGAATAGCAAAGGCAATCCTAAGCAAAAGGACAAAGCTGAGGTATCATGTTACCTGACTTCAAGCTACATTACAAGGCTACAGTAACCAAAATAGCAGGGTCCTGGTACTAAACCAGACATATAGACCAATGGCACAGAATAGAGATCTCAGAAATAAGGCTACACACCTACAACCATCCGATCTTCAACAAAGCCAACAAAAACCAGCAATGGGGAAAGGACTCCCTATTCAATAAGTGGTGTAAATGGTGCTGGGATAGCTGGCTAGCCATATGAAGAAGATTGAAACTGGACCCCTTCCTTAAACTATAAACAAAAGTTAACTCAAGATGAATTGAAGACTTAAATGTGAAACCCAAAACGATAACAATTCTGGAAGATAACCTAGGCAATACCACTCTGGACATAGGACCTGGCAAAGATTTCATGAAAAAGATGCCAAAAGCAATTGCAACACAGGCAATAATTGACAAGTGGGAACTAATTAAAGTATGGAGCTTCTGTATAGCAAAAGAAACTATCAGCAGAGAAAAAGACAATCTACAGAATGGGAGAAAATATTTGCAAACTGTGCATCCAACAAAAGTGTAATATCCAGAATCTATAAGGAACTTACACAAATTTACAAGCAAAAACAAACAACCCCATAAAAAAGTGGGCAAAGGATAGGAACAGCCACTTTTCAGAAGAAGACATACAAGTGACTAGAAAACATATGAAAAAATGCTCATCATTACTAACCAGTAGAGAAATACAAATCAAATCCACGATGAGATAGTATTTCAGAGCAGTCAGAATGGCCATTATTAAATTTGAAAAATAAATGCTAGTGAGGTTACGGGGGAAAAGGAACACTTATATACTGTTGGTAAGAGTATACATTAGTTCAACTATTGTGGAAAGAAGTGAAGTGATTCCTCAAAGAGCTAAAAACAGAACTAGCAGTTGATCCAGCAATCCCATTACCGGGTATATAGCCAAAGGAATATACATTATTTTACCATAAAGACACATACATGCATATGTTCACTGCAGCACTGTTCACGATAGCAAAGACATGGAGTCAACCTAAATGGTCATAAATAGAAGACTGAATGTATTAGTTCGTTTTCATCCTGCTGATAAAGATATACCCAAGACTGCGCAATATACAAAAGAAAGAGGTTTATTGGACTTATAGTTCCATATGGCTTAAGAGGACTCACAATCATGGCAGAAGGCAAGGAGGAGCAAGTCACATCTTATATGGATGACAGCAGGCAAAGAGAGAGCTTGTGTAGGGAAACTCCTGTTTTTAAAGTCATTGGCTCTCATGAGATCCATTTACCGTCATAAGAACAGCAACAGAAAGGCCCAGTCCCATGATTCAATCATCTGTCACTGGGTCCCTCCGACAACACATGGGAATTGTGGGAGCTACAAGATGAGATTTGGGTGGGGACACATATCACTGGATAAAGTAAATGTGGTACATATACACTATGGAATACTATGCAGCCACAAAAGAGAATGAGATCCTGCCCTTTGCAGCAACATGGGTGGAGCTGGAGGCAATTATCCTAAGCAAACTAACACAGGAACAGAAAATCAAATACTGCATGTTCTCACTTATAAGTGGCACTAAAAACAAGAAAACAAAGAAGAGAACAACAGACACTAGGGCCTACTTGAGGGTGAAGAGTGACAGTAGGCAAAGGATCAGAAAAAAATATCTATTGAGTACTAGGCTTAGTACATGGCTGATGAAATAATCTATATACCAAAACTCTGTGATACACAGTTTATGTATATAGCAAACCTGCACATGTACCCCTGAACCTAAAATAAAAGTTATAATAAAACAATCTATATTAATGGTTCATCATGTAAAAATGTAATTTGTAATTAAATAACATAAGGAGAATAATGTTGTATAGAGCAGGAAAAATAATAATAATAATAAGACTCATCAATAATAAAGCCACAGCCAATATCACATGGAATGAGCAAAAGCTAAAACCATTCCCCTTGAAAACTGGAACAACAGAAAGATGCTGTATTTGTCAATTTTCACACTGCTATAAAGATATTACCTAAGACTGGGTAATTTATAAAGAAAAGGGATTTAATTGACTCACAGTTCTGCATGGCTGGGGAGGCCTCAGAAAACCTACAATCATGGCAGAAGGGGAAGCAGGCACATCTTACATAGTGGCAGGCATGAGAGAGAAGCAAGTGTGTGATTCTCTCTGCCATTTATAAAACCATCAGATCTAATTCACTCACGATCACGAGAGCAGCATGGAGAAAACTGCCCCATAATCCAATCACTTCCCACCAGGTCTCCCCCTAAACACCTGGGGATTACAATTCAAGATAAGATTTGGGTGGGGACAAAAAACCTAACCATATAAGATGCCCACTCTCACTGTTCCTGTTCAACATAGTACTGAAAGTCCCAGCCAGAACAGTTAAGCAAGAGAAAGAAATAAAAGGCATCCAAACAGGAAGACAAGAGATCAAACTGTCTCTCTTTGTGATGATATTACTGTATATCTAGAAATCCCTAAAGACTCTGCCAAGAGGCTACTAGAATTGATAAACAATTTTAGTAAGGTTTTAGGATACAAAAATCAATATACAAAAATCAGTAGCATTTCTATACACCAATAATATCAAGGCTAAGAGTTAAATCAAGAACACAATCTCATTTACAATAGCCACAACGAAAATGAAATACCTAGAAAAACAGCTAATCAAAGAGGTGCAGGATTTCTACAAGGAAAATCACAAAAGTCAGAAATCACACACACACACACACACACACACACGAAAAAACATTCCATGCTCAAGGACTAGAAGAACCAGTGTCATGAAAATGACCATGCTGGCCAAAGCAACTTACAGATTCAATGCTACTCCTATCAAACTACCAATATCATTCTTCAAAAAATTAGAGCAAACTATTCTAAAATTCACATGGAACCAAAAAAGAACCCAAACAGCAAAAGCAATTCTAAACAACAATAACAAAAATGAACCTGGAGGCAGCACACTACCTGACTTGTAACTACACCATAAAGCTATAATGATCAAGCAGCATGGTACTGGTACAAAAACAGACACACAGACCAATGGAACAGAATAGAAGACTCAGAAATGAAGCCACATGTTTAAAACCTCTGATCTTCCACAAGACTGACAAAAATAAGCAATGGGAAAGGACTCCCTATTCAATAAATGGATAGCCATATGCATAAGAATGAAACTAGACCCCTATCTGTCACTACATCCAAAAATTAACTCAAGATGGATGAAAGATAGAAGTATAAGACCTAAAATTATAAATATCTTAGATGAAAACCTAGGAAGTACTCTTCTTGACATTAGTGTTGGCAAAGGATTTTTTGCCAAGTCCCCAAAAGCAATTGCAGTGAAAACAAAAAATGACAAGTACGATCTAATTAAACTAAAGAGCTTCTGCATAACAAAAGAAACTATCAAGAGAGTAAACAGACAACCGACAGAATGGGATAAAATATTTACCAACTACACATCTGAAAAGGGTCTGATTATCCAGAATCTATAAGAAACTTAAATTTACAAGCAAAAACCAAACAACTCTATTAAAAAGTGGGCAAAAAGACATGAACAGATTCCTCTCAAAAGAAGACACACAAGTGGCCAACAAACATATGAAAAAAGCTATCATCACTAATCATCAGAGAAATGCAAATCAAAATCACAATGAGATACCATTTCACACTAGTCAGAATGGCTATTATTAAAAAGTCAAAAAACAACAGATGCTGGCAAAGCTGTGGAGAAAAGGAAACGCTGTTGCTGGGAATGTAAATTAGGTCAGTCACTGCGGAAAGCAGTTTGGAGATTTCGCAAAAAATGAAGAACTATTATTTGACCCAGCAATTCCATTACTGGGTGCATACCCAAAGGAAAATAGATCACTATATCAAAAAGAAATGTTCACTCATATATTCATTGCTGCACTACTCACTATAGCGAAGACATAGAATCAGCATAGGTGACCATCAGTGGTGGACTGGATAAAGAAAATGTGGTACATATCCACCACAGTAATAAATTACCGTAGTAATACAGTCATAAAATAGAATGAAATCACGTCTTTCACAGCAACATGGATGAATCTGGAGGCAAGAATCCTCAGTAAACTAATGCAGGGACAGAAAACCAAATACCACATGTTCTCATTTACAAATGGGAACTAAACAATGAGTACACGTGTACATAAACATAGGAATAAAAACACTGGGAACTGCTAGAGAGAGTGGGGAGGGGGGTACGGGTTGAAAATCTACTTGTTGGGTACTATGCTCACTACCTTGGTACAATATCCCCATGTAATAAACCTGCCCATGTACCCTGTATATCTATAATAAAGGCTGAACATTTTTTAAAAAGTGTGAGGCATAATCAAGTGTACTTCATTCACACACACACTCACACACATATATGCAAATAATCAGTAATGTCCCAGCAATCTGAGAGACTCTCTGAATAATTTCATTTACATGTAGTATTAATCACTTATGCTATAAAAGAGCACTATGATATATTTATTCAGACGATTAACACTTCATACCAATCCAGATTCTGCCTGGAATATTTTTTTATTGGAAACTCAGCATTTTAAAGCTAGAAGTGACCGCAGACTGTCTGCTGAAATGATTTCTTTACTTGTCAAAGAATAGAATGTCTTGAGTAGCTTTCTTTTTTTATTTATTCAAAAGTTTATTCAAACGAATATAGCAGTTAAAAACATTTTCTTGTGATAAAACTGAAGGTTGAGAATAGTTTCTAAACATAAGATTAAATGTAAATTTAAGTATTGTTTAGAAAAAGTGACATGGTCTTCAAACTTACACCTGAATCCGTGAATAACCAATAACAGTCTCTGAAATTAAGGCAATAAATAATAGCCTACCAACCAAAAAAAGTCCAGGATGAGATGGATTCACAGCCGAATTCTACCAGAGGTACAAGGAGGAGTTGGTACCATTCCTTCTGAAACTATTCCAATCAATAGAAAAAGAGGGAATCGTCCCTAACTCATTTTATGAGGCCAACATCATCCTGATACCAAAGCCTGACAGAGACACAACAAAAAAAGAGAATTTTAGACCAATATCCCTGATGAACATCTATGCAAAAATCCTCAATAAAATACTGGCAAACTGAATCCAGCAGCACATCGAAAAGCTTATCCACCATGATCAAGTGGGCTTCACCCCTGGGATGCAAGGCTGGTTAAACATACGCAAATCAATAAACGTAATCCAGCATATAAACAGAACCAAAGACAAAAACCACATGATTATCTCAATAGATGCAGAAAAGGCCTTTGACAAAATTCAACAGCCCTTCATGCTAAAAACGCTCAATAAATTCGGTATTGATGGAACGTATCTCAAAATAATAAGAGCCATTTATGACAAACCCACAGCCAATATCATACTGAACGGGCAAAAACTGGAAAAATTCCCTTTGAAAACTGGCACAAGACAGGGATGCCCTCTCTCACCACTCCTATTCAACATAGTGTTGGAAGTTCTGGCTAGGGCAATCAGGCAAGAGAAAGAAATAAAGGGTATTCAGTTAGGAAAAGAAGCAGTCAAATTGTCCCTGTTTGCAGATGACATGATTGTATATTTAGAAAACCCCATTGTCTCAGCCCAAAATCTCCTTAAGCTGATAAGCAACTTCAGCAAAGTCTCAGGATACACAATCAATGTGCAAAAATCACAAACATTCTTATATACCAGTAACAGACCAATAGAGAGCCAAATCATGAAGGAACTCCCATTCACAATAGCTTCAAAGATAATAAAATACCTAGGAATCCAACTTACAAGGAATGTAAAGGTCCTCTTCAAGGAGAACTACAAACCACTGCTCAGTGAAATAAAAGACGACACAAACAAATGGAAGAACAAACCATGCTCATGGATAGGAAGAATCAATACTGTGAAAATGGCCATACTGCCCAAGGCAATTTATAGATTCAATGCCATCCCCATTAAGCTATGAATGACTTTCTTCACAGAATTGGAAAAAACTGCTTTAAAGTTCATATGGAACCAAAAAAGACCCCGCATTACCAAGACAATCCTAAGCCAAAAGAACAGAGCTGGAGGCATCATGCTACCTGACTTCAAACTATACTACAAGGCTACAGTAACCAAAACAGCATGGTACTGGTACCAAAACAGAGAAATAGACCAATGGAACAAAACAGAGCCCTCAGAAATAATACCACACATCTACAGCCATCTGATCTTTGACAAACTTGACAAAAACAAGAAATGGGGAAAGGATTCCCTATTTAATAAATGGTGCTGGGAAAATTGGCTAGCCATAAGTAGAAAGCTGAAACTGGATCCTTTCCTTACTCCTTCTACGAAAATTAATTCAAGATGGATTAGAGATTTAAATGTTAGACCTAAAACCATAAAAACCCTAGAAGAAAACCTAGGTAATACCATTCAGGACATAGGCATGGCAAGGACTTCATATCTAAAACACCAAAAGCAACAGCAACAAACGCCAAAATTGACAAATGGGATCTCATTAAACTAAAGAGCTTCTGCACAGCTAAAGGAACTACCATCAGAGTGAACAGGCAATCTGCAGAATGGGAGAAAATTTTTGCAATCTACTCATCTGACAAAGGGCTAATATCCAGAACCTATAAAGAACTGAATCAAATTTACAAGAAAAAAACAAACAACCCCATCAAAAAGTGGGCAAAGGATATGAACAGACACTTCTCAAAAGAAGACATTCATACAGCCAACAGACACCTGAAAAAATGCTCATCATCACTGGTCATCAGAGAAATGCAAATCAAAACCACAATGAGATACCATCTCACACCAGTTAGAATGGCGATCATTAAAAAGTCAGGAAACAACAAGTGCTGGAGAGGATGTGTAGAAATAGGAACACTTTTACACTGTTGGTGGAACTGTAAACTAGTTCAACCATCGTGGAAAACAGTGTAGCGATTCCTCAAGGATCTAGAACTAGAAATATCATTTGACCCAGGCATCCCATTACTGAGTAATACCCAAAGGATTATAAGTCATGCTGCTATAAAGACACATGCGCATGTATGTTTATTGCAGCACTATTCACAATAGCAAAGACTTGGAATCAACCCAAATGTCCATCAGTGACAGACTGGATTAAGAAAATGTGGCACATATACACCATGGAATGCTATGCAGCCATAAAAAAGGATGAATTCGTGTCCTTTGTAGGGACATGGATGCAGCTGGAAACCATCGTTCTCAGCAAACTATCGCAAGAACAGAAAACCAAATACCACATGTTCTCACTCATAGGTGGGAATTGAACAATGAGATCACTTGGACACAGGAAGGGGAACATCACACATCGGGTCCTATTGTGGGGAGGGGGGAAAGGGGAGGGATAGCATTAGGAGATATACCTAATGTAAATGATGAGTTAATGGGTGCAGCACACCAACATAGCTCATGTATACATATGTAACAAACCTGCATGTTGTACACATGTACCCTAGAACTTGAGTAGTTTTCTTAAAAAAAAAAAAATCCACTGTGCTCACTACAGTGAGTCTCTTATAGTTGGTGGTGGATGGAACCCAGTGATCCAGAGTTTTCCACAAGTCTCCAGGTTAGATGTGAAACCATTCATTTAGTCCAAGTCTCTCACTTTAGAAACATGTATACTATTGCTCAGGGAGATGAGATTACTTTCTCACTTTAAGTGGGGAGACCACCCCTCATATTGTCTTATGTCCAATTTCTGCCTCCAAAGAAAGAAGAAGTGAAAACTAAAATGCAAAAATGAAATCCACAGGCAAACAGCCCCGTGCCACACCCTGTGGCCTGGTAGTTAAAGATCGACCCCTGAACTAATTGGTTATGTTATCTGTAGATTACAGACATTGTATGGAAAAGCACTGTGAAAATCCCTGTCCTGTTCTGTTCCATTCTAATTACCGGTTCAGGTGCACGCAGCTCCCAGTCACGTACTCCCTGCTTGCTCAATCAATCACGACCCTCTCACACGGACGCCTTAGAGTTGTAAGCCCTTAAAAGGGACAGCAATTGCCCACTCGGGGAGCTCGGTTTTTGGAGATGTGAGTCTGCCAATGCTTCCAGCTGAATAAAGCCCTTTCCTTCTACAATTCGGTGTCTGAGGGGTTCTTGTCTGTGGCTCGTCCTGCTACAACTTCATCCATCAAGTTAAGAACAGAATGTCTATTATAGGCCATGCATCCTGACTCTCAGTGTTCCTTACCCAACCATAGTTTTCTCAGGTACTTTCTCCAGCAGTTAATGCTGTTACTTGGGCTGAAATAAATGCCTGATATACTGCAGAATTTAATCCAGCACAGGGTTTTGATGATTCCCATAAAGCAGACCCAAATAGCTTATGATGCAAGGTTGCTCAAGCACTGCTTTAACCTTTTCTGGGTCATAGATTTTTCTGGAAATGTGATGCATTACAGACATTCTCTCCTCAGGAAAAAAAATGCATGAATACAAACTTTGAACTGAAAAACTTTATTGACCCCAATTTTCTTGTTCTAACATCTAGAAGAGGACTCAGAAGTTTTAAATGTTTCGAAGAGGGCAGTCTTATCCAATTTTGAGTCCCTTCTACATAAAATTTTTACATCCTTTACACAACATGAAGAACTTCTTGTCATCTCTCATCTCTACTGGGGATAACTTAAAAAAAATAGACTTCTAGAGGTTGGAGAAACAAAAAGGAAGTAAATTAGACAAAAGAGAATAAATGGAGCTCATTGCAATGAAGCCTTTGGGGAGGATAAGATAGTACTTATGAGTATAATATATATTATTTAGGTGATAAATACATTAAAAGTGGTGAGTCTCCCTAGGCAGTGTATCTATGTAACAAAATTAAACTTGTACCCCATAAATTTATATAAATAAAAAACAAAATCAATGAAGTCTTGAGAGAGAGAAAGAAGACTGAGGGTCAGCCTACTGAAACCTTAGAACTGAGAACCAAATGTGGGCAGAAAGATTTGTCTTTGCATAATGAACAGTGGTAAGGCTCTATAACCTTGTAGAGTGGGAAAGAAATATAATCTCAGCCACAGTCAGTTGATTTAAGAAGTTTCCACATAGCTTTTCTTCTCCTTTCTCTCCCAATCCTAACCACCTAAATTGCTCTATCACTTTGTGAATACAGTGGGAACTGAGAGGGAGGACTCTTAAATTGGAAAGATAATTGTTTTTTTGGCATGAAGAACCAGACAGAGAAAATATAGTTTCTTAGTACTCATACTATCTGTAACAAAAAAAGCAAAACAAATTCACAACTTTTTTTTTCTTAAACTGTGGAGAGAAGGCCTCAACATTCTACTATTGAGCTTGAATTGCAAATGAAATCAAGCATACCAGGCACATGGATAGCAATTTTACAGGTGAAAAGTGCTATTGTATTCTCTAATGTTGTCTTTATTCTACTGAATGAAGACATTTCTATAAGAGCTCTCATAGGCTCATACTTGACTTTGGCTATTCAACCTATATTTGCCTTAAATTCTTAAATTCCTCAATGATTTGGGTTCCTAATATTAGAATTTCCACTAATTACTGTAGTTGGGAAGGCAGTTCTTTGATTTATTTCACCTATTTCTCTAACTCATTAAAGGCCTCTGAATCCTGACAGATGGTACTATAGTAACACACAATGTTTGGGACCCAGCCTTTTGTGGGATGATAATGCTTCACCTTTGAAAGGATTTTAAGTGGTTTTTCAGTCCTGTTGAGGCAAAAGGAAGTTTACTCTCAAGCTTCTTTCCAGAGGCTGAACCACCAAGAAGTTGACTACTGTGAAGCAAGGAAAGAAGCAAGCATTGCAGAACCCACAGCCTGGGCCTATGAAACCTAAACTGTAATCTAGTAGGACAGTGGCCCAGGGAAGATAGGAAATCTATTTGCAATGTTTACGTGGTGCATAGGCCAGAATTTATAAGCCCCTGTTTGAGTCTGAAAATGTCCTCTCAATAAGGAATCTCATAAGACACTAAATGCTCCGGTAGGAATGTTATCTACAGTCGAATGCTCAATTGGGAAATGTGACGTGTATTATAAGGTTCTTCTTTCTGACTGATTCGTGATATCTTCTGCCTCAATAATAACAGAGGAACATGTGTTCCCATTCAGAAAAAGAGATCATTCCATATTTTATCTTATTCACCAGACGGCAACGTAACCAGTAGTGGTGACTGTTTGGGATAAAGAGAATATGAACGAAGCGTACTCACAAATAAACCCATGACTCTCATAGTTAAAATGTCCACTCCTGCAAAATCATAATAAATGTCATATAATAGAGACACAGCAAATCAGCAGGTCCCTTTTTCATTTCTGATCTGTTTCTTCCTCTTGTAGACTCATCTGGAGGTGCCCATAAATAGTAAATAACACCCATGGCAGGTGTAATGGGAACAGGAAATGGAAACCTCTGGGGAAAGGATAGGCTTTGAATAAGGGAGCACTAATGTACAAGTAAACAAATCTGACATTTCACCACCATCTAATCTAAAGAAGAGATTTTTTGAGGATGGCCTGAAACTCTAAGTGAGTAACACAGTCTCTACTATATTTCCCTTGCTTGTTGTGTAACTTAGAAATTACATTTTTAATGAAAGAACTGATGATATTTTAACATTTTCCAATTTCACCCTGAGCTTTGAGATCAAGATTAACTATTAAGACTTAGAAGATAATTCTTTTCTGCTAGGTAGATGGTATCACTTCTAATACAGAAGTACAAGTTAAGTAATTGAGCTCCGAATTTAGAGTTTATGGACGAGAGCTGGAGAATCAGCTACTGAGTTCATAGTGTAGGAAGCACCCCGCAAACTCCCCATTGCTATATGTTAGAGTAAAAGGTCTGTGTGTCAGGGGATGGAACCCACTTAGGAGTTCGGGTAGCATAATGATTAAGATTTTCCTAGTCCTGTCAATTATTAGCTATGTAACCTTAAGAAACATATTAATTATGACAGAGTAGGTAATGCTGGGTTAGCAATAATCTTCTAAATTTTACACAAAAGAACTTTATTTCTCAGTCATTTACAGTGTTATATGTCCAGCAGTTCTCCTCTAATGCAATCCTTAGGTGATTCAGGCACCTAGGCTTCTTCTGTTTTGTGGTCACAGGATTTTTCTGGTATTATCTAATGGGCAGCTCAGGAGAGAGTATGGGGAAGGCATACTGGGCACATGACTACCCCAGCCTAGTGTGACACATCACTTCTATTTACATTTTAATGGCCAGAACTAGTCTTACAGTAAAATTCTGGGAACATTCATTTCCTCTTCTCAAAAGTGATGACAATAACTGGAGTTGTTTTGAGAATTAAATGAAATATATATGTGATAACTGAATGGAGATCCAGTTGGCCACATCTGGCATTGTGTTACATTTAAGAGAAATGCAGTATAGAAACCAAATGTAATTAAAATGTAATTCTAATTTGTGTGTGTGTATGTAATTCTAATTTGTGTGTGTGTGAAAGCCCACAAAAGGGATTTCAAGATCCTTTTTAAGGGTCTTGAAATGCATCCCTTTCAAGACCCTTAAAAGGGATGCATTTCAAATTAAAACCACAATGGGATACCATCTTACATTAGTGAGAATGGCTATTAATAAAAGTCAAAGAACAATAGATGTTGTTGAGGATGTGGAGGAAAAGGAATGCTTATACATTGTTGGTGGGAATGTAAACTAGTACAAGCTTTATGAAAAACAGTATGGAGATTTCTCAAAGACTAAAAATAGTACTACCATTCAATCCAGCAATCCCACTACTGGGTATATACTGAGAGGGAAGTAAATCATTATATCAAAATGATACCTGCATTCATAAGTTTATTGCAGCACTATTCACAATAGCAAAGATATGGAATCAATCTAGAATTCACAGGCCCATCAGTGGAGGATCGGATAAGAGAAAATGGGCCTATGAATTCCAAACTGTGTATATATACCATGGAATACTACTAGGCCATAAAAAATAAAATTATGTTTTCTGCAGTAACATGGGTGTAACTGGAGGCCATTACCCTACCTGAAGTGACTCAGAAACAGAAAGTCAAATACTTGCATGTTTTCGCTTGGGAGCTAAACAATGGGTACACATGGACGTATAGAGTGGAATAATATATATTGGAGATGAAAAAAGGGTGTGAGTGGGTGAGGGTTGAAAAATTATTTATTGAGTACAATGTTCACTATTCAGGTGATGGCTACATGAATAGCCCAGAGTTCACCACTATACAATATGTGAATGTAAGCAATCTGCACTTGTATTTCCTAAATGTAAATAACAAATAAATAGATTTAAAGAAGGGGATGTATTTGATAACTCATAGTAAGACATCTTAAGATTAGCCCTCCTTTTTAATTTTATTAGCCGTAATAATCATGCATCTCTCTCAATTCTCTCACTGAAACTCTCTCTGGATTCCTTGTTTGTTGCTTTCCCCTGGCCATAATTCTAAGCATTCCTGTTAGAGGTATTAGTGACATGCTAGAGGTGATAGTGTCATGCCTTCCAGGCCTCTCATTTCTCCAGAGAGAAAGCATTTGGAGCCTGTTGGGCAGTGTAAGCCTCATATCCCTTCAACTTCAGGGTCTCCTATCCACAAGGAATTCTCACATAGAAATTATGGTAAAAAATAAAAACCAAAAAAATCCTCACATTATTTGTTAAGTTCTCGGTCCAGTGTCTGGCATCAAGAGTAATTCTTGTTTATAAATATTAATTATATTTTATTGATATATTGATTATGAATAAAAGTTTTCTTTGAATTGAATTCATGTTGGGAATGGAGCATTATGATATTTTACATCAATCATTTAGTTGGGTCATGATTATCTTAACATTCACATGGTGGGTCTGTCCCACTTGCAATTCACAAATATGTACAATGTCTTAATAAATAGGCCACATATTTAAATACCAGTTTTCCTAAAACAGTTCTCCCGGCAAAAAGGCTATCATGCCATGCCACAAAACACACTTTTCTTTGCACAACACTAGGAAGAATACTTTATATAAAGGAATGGCCAGGCATTCCATATTTTTCTTTGTCAATCCCTTCATGTGCTTTACTTAAATAAAGTAAGACTGTTCATGGGTGTGAATACAGTCAATAAACATTGACAATACACACAAATCAACTCAAGAATGATTATCTTTGGATGCAATTACCTAAACTACAAGGCTTTGAAATTCAAAGAAAATCCAAAGAAGTTTCTTGATACCTATTTAAAAGCTTGGAAAATGCAGGATGATTTTGAGGGAGAGAGGGTTATTTACTAATACATGGCTCATATCATTCTAGAAGGAAAAAGGAGAAAAATATACACTATGATGTGAAGAAAACTGACTAGAAATCGCTCAGCAACGATGTAAGAGTTTTAAAGATTTCAAGCTTAAGAAACTATGCCCCAAATCAATGATTTGGGAATTCAGCAGGGTAATCTGTGTGAAAAGAATTTATACTGTTTAAATTCGTTATATTAAGCTGAGATCCCATGCCCCCCAGTGACCCGCTTCGGATTAGGGTACAATGGCTCCTACTTAGCTTGTAAAGTCAGCTACTGTGTAATTGTAAAGAAACACAATAGACGGTTTCATAAGATTTTCAGGATACCCACTGAGTATTTAGGTTTCAAACCAGGTCGGTTAAGAAAGATGCTCACTTTGGTGTGAGAAGTTTGTGCAGCACAACTCCCTATGGCACTTTCAGCGTTAATGCGAAATGCCTAATTTGCTGCCTAGGAAGCCCATTGTCAATTATACACTGCAACAAAAAAGTTGAAGCCCATTGTCAATTATATACTGCAACAAAAAAGTTGAACCTACTTGTCTGTTGAAAATAGCATTTGAACCAGCAACCTGATACAGTTTTGCTGATTTGAAATACAGTGCCTAGGTTAAGCTCAATTAGCCACAAAATAAGAAGAGGGCTAATAGAGGGTCATGATAGTGGGATGATAGGCATCCTCCACGTGACTAAATGCATAAATTTTTTACTGAAAGAAATCTCTGAAACTTAAGCTTGAAGAATATTATTCATCATAGTATTAGCACTTTTACCAAATAATCATTTTCAGGTGAGGGATATATTCTCATAGTTAGTAGACATGAGGCCAATCTTCCTACGTTACAGTATTGTACTCAAAGTTGGTGTGTGGAGCATCAAAAAGAAGATATTATTGGCTAGTTATATATTGACTAAAAACAAGTCTTTGAGATAATTCACAATGGGATTACAAGCCACTGAAATTTAGAATAAAACACATCTGATTTGACATTTTTGCTCCCTCAATAGTTCTCCTGAAGAAGGAATTTCCCAGAACAAGAATTATGTCATAAATAAAATATGTCTGATAAATCTCCAGTTTCCTTCTCTGGGTCTCTTTCTCAAGAATGTTTCCACGTGGAGCATGTTTTCCATGGGGAAGAAATTATTCTCCAGTTATTTACATGGTCTCGTGTATTTTATATGAATTTTGAGCCTGAGCTTTCATCATAGGATAGACATTTTCTTAACCTTTTGAGGAGGAAATTAGGGACAAGGTTTGTGGGAAGAAGGGTGAATCAATGGTTCTTTTCCTGAAACTGTACTATTTGGAAAAGCATTTAGAGCTATCACATGGCAACCTAGTCACAAAGTCAGCATTTCCAAATTTGGGAAAAATCATAGGGATATGAGGAGCTTCTCTGCAAAAATGTGAACGGTGAACATATTCACTTAGAATGGGCATAACTTCTGAATATACAGAACTACCTAATTTAGCTATTTATAGATTCTGTACAAAGTCATCATCCGTTTAGCTATACACACAAAACCTCTTTTCAGAGCAAGCTTTTCTCTTCCTTAAGACTATTATTTTCATGTAGCAAAATATGGACAAGAGACCCCATTGGAAGGATGATGCCTCAATGAATATTCACAAAAATTTGTGCAACTCTGCCCCTTTAAGCTTCCAATCTTTTGGATCAAAATGTGCCTGTTTAGTTGTTTCTTTGGGGGTTGCAAGAAACTCACAACTTTAGATTCTTTGGAGGAACAATTCTGGCCTGAGTTGTATGTGTATTGAGTCTAATAGTCAAGATTTCTGGATCCTCTTCATCGCTCTTTTTGATAGAATCTTATTTCGTTGTTCTCTATATATGATGCTAACATTTTGTACTATCAAGATGGAAGAGTGACTAATAGCCTCAAAGGAAAATGTAAACTGTATAACCTAGGATATAAATATGCTTCATTAGCAACAATCAGACTCGGGACTGTTTATGAATGTTGGCAAAGTGCAGTGACACAAATCAGTCATCATATGTTCTGCTTTCAAAGACATTAATTTTAACAGGGGAAAATACAAGTGGAATTACCACATCATTAAACGTTTAGTATGTTGTATACATTCATATCAGAATTTTCCTTAATTAGTTTTTTCAATGACATGGAAACCAAACCCTTTGAATCCCAATTTATTTGACAGAAATGCATCTTCCTGGGTCCCCCCACCCTTACAGAGTTACCACATGCTGGCCTTCACATTCATAATTTCGAGCTACTTCAGTTTTCCCCTTAATTTGGCATTCAGCTTGCTTTGTATTTCTGACAGCTTGGCTGCTGTTTCCTCCACTCAAAGCTGCCGCTCTTTTGGCATCCTGGCATGTTGGGTTTAAATGGCGAGCAAATAGATGCCTTGAATCTGATCAAACTGGAGGTCTCCAGATCTGCCTGCTGAGCACAGTCTGTGCTGCCTTGTAAGTAGACTGCCTCTACCATATGTTATCCTCTCTGCTGTCTACACCCTTTTGGGGAATTTTGTGGGAAAAACAGTATTAAATATGTTTATCCTGGGATTTTGCAATTTGTTTTAAATTTTAATTTAATTTCCATCAACTTAGCTCATGTACACAGTTTTAATCATACCATGCACTAAATCCAACAGTTGAGTTTAGGAATTGGGGTTAAAGGGCTAACTGGTTTGGGATTTAGAGGGCCAATAGAAGAAATGCCCCACATGCCTAAGGATGACCTATGAAATGTTATTATCCTGGCACAGCCTCAAACAGTGAAATATTTACCATGATGAAACGTTCAGGATTATTCTGAAAATCCTGGACAAAAACAGTAATTCTTGGACAGAAAGCATAATAGAATTATGTTTTAAAAAGTCCTAACATATCCACAGGTAAAGTATTTGCAGGTTGATGGAGAAATGTGAACAGAAGTCTAAATTAAAGACATCGCTTCTTTCACTTATGTTCTTAATCCCTCTACATAAATGTATGTGTGTGCATGAGTTTGTGAGTGTATACAAGAAGTTCTCAGATTGTGTTCCTGGTTGGCAAATATGATATATTCACACTCCAAAGAGATTTTCATTTATTTCCAATAATAAAAAGACCTGCGTCTTCTTACAAGAATGAAACAGTCTGGGAAGAAAGTAAAATGCTGTTTTGTACATTTGAAATGATAGTGGAGTGGTGATTTCACAAATTTACTCTTAAAGATGGAGCAAGGGAAGGATGAAGAACAATCATGTAAAGAGCAGGTATACTGAACTCAAGTATACTGAAAAACGTATACTTGAGTTGGAAGAAATTCTCCCAGAGCCAGTCTGTGAGGATAGGGTTATTTAATAAATGGATGGATTTATGAACAAATAAGAGCACAAATACAAGGGGAGTGGGCAAGTCAAATGGTCAAAGTATGGATGTTTTGTCACCTTACTTGTCTTCTTGCTAATCAGCTGTCTTTCCTAAAATGTTTTGTACCAGTCGGTTTCTGATGAGATATGACGAGCAATAGAATTAAGTTAAAGAAATTAAGGTGAATGTTATTCCAGAAATTCAGTATAGCTTATGCTATAAATCAGAAGAACACTAACCCATTTCTCTCTGATTTGTGGCAGATTATGTTAGTGGACAAATGTATTAGGCTTGTATGGAGAAGACCAGGAGTTTGACTTGATTTTATCCTGTTTGATTCTTTCACTAATTTTGTAATCTCAGGCAGTAAACTACTTGAATACTCAGTTCCCTTGTTTGGGAAGCCTAAACATAATCCAAACTCCCACAGACAACACAAGGATTAAAAGTTAAATTAAATAAAGTAATATAAACAAATTACTTTGCTCATAATACTTAATAACATTGACATTCTTACCTCTATGTAGCACGTAGGTATACTACCCAACATTCAGTTAACAAGAGAAAGTAAAAAAAGATGAGATGTATTTTGTTTTTTTGACTAAATCATATTTGAAACACATGCTTGATGTCCATGGGAGATGTATCCAAATGTGAAAGTCCTCTCTGCAAAGGATATATTCTGATTAACGTAGGTATGTAATTCACTTATATTATATATCCAACCAATGACTTAATTTTTATGCCATTTGTAATCCAATTGTATTAGTCTATTTTCATGCTTCTGAAAAAGACATACCTGAGACTCGGCAATTTACAAAAAAAGAAATTTAAAGGACTTACATTCCCACATGGCTGGGGAGGCCTCACAATCATGGTGGAAGGCAAGGAGGAGCAAGTCACATCTTACATGGATGGCAGCAGGCAAAGAGAGCTTGTTCAGGAAACTCCTTCTTACAAAACAATCAGGTCTCGTGAAGCTCATTCACTATCATAAGAACAGCACAGGAAAGACCTGCCCCCATGATTCAATTATCTCCCATTTGGTCCCTCCCACAACAGTGGGAATTATGAGAACTACAAGATGAGATTTGGGTGGAGACACAGAGCCAAACCATATCACCAAAGAAAAAGCTTTACCGGATAGTATATAAAGTGCCTTTGTGTTCTAACATTCTGTTATTCTGTGGACATTAACACACACACACACACACACACACACACACACACACACACACACACGAACTGATTAAATTCCAATAAGCATTCATCAAGCACATACTTTGTACCACCAATTCCATTAAAAAAAGGATTGCAAAAATGAATTAAAATATAGTAATTGTTCTCAAGGAAATCATATGTGCACAACTGAATTATTCACTTGTAACTTGGTAGAATTCTTATAATTCACTTTTTAAAAACTTTCTAACTGAAGTATAGCATACAGAAAAAAAGTGCATAAATCAAAAGTGTACAGCTTAATAAATTATCAAAAAGTGCTGTGCTTCATTTTTTACTTATGTATTTGGCTCGTGAAGCTGATTTTCCCATGGAAACGTGTTTTCTATGAATGCTCCATTAACTTAGCTGGCATTCAGTAATCATAGGATTAGGCAACTGACCATGAATCAATAACTTTGTTTTGATGGATAAACTTACACTAAGTTTCAACTGGGTTTTGAAGTCAGGTGGTTTGGGACTTAAATTCCCTTGATTTCTCTTGCTTACTTGCTAAAGGATTCTGGACCAGTTTTTTTTCCCCTCTTTCATCCTGAATTAGTCTCCTTATATAGAGCATAAACTTATACAACTTATTTCTAAAGTTGTTGTGAGAATCAAATAAGTTAATGTTTGTAAAGTGCTTAGCATGCAGCTTGGCTCCTAGGAGCTACTATATTATCAACAGTATATATATCATCTTCTTTTCATAGAGCCTTTGTCATGAGTGTGAGGCTTTGTTAACCCAGCCTGCAGAAGAACTCTACAGAGGGCAAACACTGCACTTCATAGGCCTAAACAACTACCCAGAATGTAGCATGGAATAGATGACCCTTGATCCACATCCCCCTCTTCCTGCCAAGTAACTGTAGAGCAGGTATGAGGATTCCTGGTGGATGCAGCAGTAGGTTGTTTTTCATTCTCAAGGAATACATGTAAATGGAGCCATGTCTGTTTGTGGGTATGTGTGTGTATATGCAAATTTAACACTTTATGTAAGGCTGAAAATCTGCTGTTCTCTGCAGGATGGAAGCAACCAGGGAAGAAAGGAAAGAAATTTTTTGTCTTGTTTATGGTATGGCAGGTGGCCTTTTCTTTCTCTCCCTTTGCCAACCCAACTAAACTCCCCTTCCCCGTAAACAAACTTAAAAATCTAAATGCTCACTGTTCAACTTGCAAACAGAAGTTGAAATGTCCAGATGACACTAAAAATGTGGTTGATCTATTTGCAGGGTATATGTTGTGCTCTTTGACTAACAAGAGGCCACACAGGAGAGAACCCAGAAAAGATGAAGCATGAGCCACTGCAGCATGTTTTAAAGCTTTTTATGCGCTCCCTATTTAATATGCTCTTATTTTAATGTATTTTTATAAGGGATTGGATTTCTATGAAAATGTTGCTGAGATATGACTGCATGGAGACAAACTATAATGCCACAGCACAAAGGAGGCCCAATTCATACAATTTCTATCTTTGTTTTATGTGTCCAGCAGCTACCTCTGCCTACCCACGCTCTTTCTTGCTCTTGTCTCTTATCTCAACTCTTCAGCCCTCAGGGATTCCATGGAAACCACCATGCTCCTACAGGGCAATCTCTCTTCATCCTTGAAGCCCCCGCTCACTCTGCCACTCACAATAATTAATGAAAGCTGGATGGGCACATGACTTAAAGCTGACCCACTCAGAGTCTTTCCACAAGAATCTAGAATCAGCTAAGAAAGTCCACCTTACTCTGCTCCTATTTAAATTGAAGAGCTGCTGTCTGACACCATATTTCTGCCATTTGGATGAGGAAAATAAGACGGCAAGTCTACCGAAGGAGAGAAGAATGAAGAGGAAATGCAGAGAAAAGGAAAAGTAAGAAATGGAGAGATAATGTTAGAGTTTGAGAGCCTGACTATAAGAGTTCCTGAGATCCAGGGGGTATGTGTGGTATGTGTGCATGTGTTTTATTTGATCCCATCGGATACTTGGAATTTTTACATTAAATCTACCCTTCTTTTAGCGCTATATTTGAGTTGAATTTCTATTGTTTACAATCAATGTCCTCATTCTGAATTACCCCCAAACTTAACAGGATTCCCAGGATGGTCCATTTGCAATGTCCCACACTAGTTCTATCCTAAAATAAGAATTAAAAAAAATTACATATAATTTGAGAAAGGGTGAGAGTAACTTATTTCCTTTGATTTACAGAGTATCAAGCTTTCATTTCTCTGAAGTAGGAATCTAGAACTTCAGGATTAGAAGGGAACATGACCTTGGACTCCAGTGGAGTCCAGTAGAGTCCAGTCCTCACTGAGAAAACAATGAAGATGGGAAGAAGGTGGATAATAATAAAGGGAATGAAGCTGTCATCTTAGGCAATCACTAAGAAGAGAAGGGGCACTGAGAGTCATTTTGCTGCAGTCAGAGGAAGTAGGATGTATTAATAGATGCAAGAAGTCCAAATTGATCTTTATTTCCTCAATACCATGAACATAAACACAAAACTAGACTCTGGAGATGCTAATCAAAAACGCGATCTCTTCCTTCAAGATACTATGTTTGCCACAATCACTTCTGAATCTACTGAAAGACATCAGTAGGAGGAAAGTTTCAGAATATAAAAAACGTACTGTGACGGGCGCCTGTAATCCCAGCTACTTGGGAGGCGGAGGCAGGAGAATCGCTTGAACCCCGGAGGTGGAGGTTGCAGTGAGCCGAGATCGTGCCACTGCACTCCAGCCCGGGCGACCCTGTGAGACTCCGTCTCAAAACAAAAAACAAAAAACAAAAAACAAAAAACAACAGCAACAACAACAAAAAACATACTGGATCCAAGTACAATTCCCAGGCCATTATTTAATGAGCTTTTCCTATCTAACATTTTCTTAGGCATAAAAATGTAAACAGTTCACTGCAAGATATTTCATGGAAGTGTTTTTGCTTCCTGAGGGAGAGTATTTTAAAGTACACAACTGACAAAACACTTGTTGGGCCTGCGATAACAAGGAAAGCTGACATGATAAAATGACATGTGAGTCCTTCAGTATGCAATTTTCTAAGAACAATTATCTCAGAAAAGTGAAGAATTAATTATGTTCTCTTATTATGCAGGACTCTGCTAGCAGATGCACACCTACACACAGGCTACTTTTGAAGAATTAAGTATCTGGGCTGTCAGATATGATTTTTAAAATGTTATTAATATTCGATAAATCATTTTCAGGAAAATTGCTTCTAGGCAGCCCAATTTTATTTCAGACCGAAATGGGGACTAAATTTACAATACGTCTCTTCTTTGGAATAGCTCCCTTTTCAGTACATTCTTGAATTGAATTAAATTGTAATATAGTCACATAGGTGTCAAGAGATGTTTGCAAATCAAAAACTTTATACGAAAGATCTAGTTAGGCATGTTTTTATCTAAGAAAGGAATCATGAAGTCGAATCTCATGGATACAGCACAGCTTAATTACACAAGAAATTGCCCAGTGCCAAGAGGTTCAAGCAGACGTAACTCAATAGTTCATGGAAATTAGATGTAGAAAATGGGCATATTAGCTGAGATTTGAAGGCAGATCTTTTATTTTAACCCTACTTACTATACCAAACCACCTGGAGAAATATTACTCAGATTGCAAGCTTTATTTTTCCCCTATTATTCAGCTTAAATTCCTCATGTTGCTTTTGAAAATCTCTTTTCCTGAACTTACGGGAAATGCAAAATGTTGTTATTCAATTTAGCTGTTCTTTCAATTTGTTCTTTCAAATCCCAGTATTGATACTTTTTTCAGCTTTGCTATATCTAACAGATATAATCCTAAACTGCTTTTTGCTTCTCATTTTAGACTTTACTTACTGGCCATAGAGGCCGCGGTCTTCGGGACTTTCTTCATTTTCTTAAAACTTAACATTAGTTCCAGGCACCAAAGTAAACTTATTGACATTTGTTAATTCATTCATGTAACATATAGTAAATGTTGACTCTGCATTAGGTTCTGACCTAGGCACTGGGGCTATAGTATAGAACAAGACAAAGCTTTCATAAAATAGGTTTTGGTAGGAGAAACTGATCATAAGCAAGAAAATATACAAATTAAAATAATACTAGATCCTGCTAAATGCCATGAAAAAGATAAACAAGGTGATATATCAGAGGATAACTGGGAGAGGGCAAACTCCAGAGCAGACTGTCAGGTAAGGGCAGAGGAGTAGCACAGCAGGAAGAGAGAAGATCAAATGCAAAGGCCCTGAGGCAGCAGAGGTGGGCAGGAGGGGAGGGAGGGAGGTGAGCGGAGCCTGCCTCCCTGAGGAAGGGAAAGCAGACCCATTTGTTGGAGTGTAATGCTGGAGGCAAGATGGCATCAGATGACTCTGAAAGGCAGGCTGGGGAAGGAAGGCAAAGAACCTTGAAAGTTACGATAAGAAGTCTGGATGTTACTACTAGCCCATGGGGATCTATTTCAAGCAGCAAAATGACACAATTTGATTTATACTTTACAAATATTGCTTCTGTAGCCTTGGGGTCATAAGAGGATACAAGTGGAGGCAGGGAGAATCACTATATAGACTCTCATTTGTCATGGTCAGGTAGGTATGTTTCAGCTCCCACTCCCACCACGCCCCCGTGCTCCCACAAACACATTCTTCCCTGCCCCATGGGCTACTGAAGGCAAGTTGACTCATACATTAGAGTTCAGCTTATTCCTGACAAAGGATACACATACTTTGTAGAGCTGGTGAATATAACTGTACCCAAGTTGCATGACTGTCATAAAGATTTCACCAGATAATGCATACACAGCGTCTATCACAGAGAAAGCAATCAGAAATGACAGCTTTTAATGATGTTTATCCTGTGCATTCTTTGCAGGTTGCTGGGTTATATATTTGTGTGTGTGCATGTGTGTGTGTGTGTGTGTGTGTGTGTCTACCTATACATGAATCTGCGAAAGGAGATAAGGGTCACTATATTTCGCTCAGGATATTTTAACATGCATATTTTTAATTGGAATTTTATGGACTCCATATGTGATATTGAAAGGGTCAATGAATCCCCTGAAACTGAGTCATGATACAGGCATACCTCAGACCACTTCCAAACCACTACAAAAAAGTGAATTTCTCAATAAAGTGAGTCACATGAAATTTTTGTTTTCCAGTGAATCTAAAAGTCATGTTTACATTACACTGTAGTCTATTAAGTGTGCAACAGAATTATGTCTAAAAACAACATACATCTCTTAATTAAAAATATTTTATTGGCTGGGCGTGGTGGCTCACGCTTGTAATCTCAGTACTTTGGGAGGCTGAGGCAGGCAGATCACCTGAGGTAGGGAGTTCGAGACCAGCCTGACCAACATGGAGAAACTCCGTCTCTACTAAAAATACAAAATTAGCTGGGCGTGGCGGCACATGCCTGTAATCCCAGCTACTCAGGAGGCTGAGGCAGGAGAATCACTTAACCAGGGAGGTGGATCTCGGTAAGCCGAGATCGCACCATTGCACTCCAGCCTGGGCAGCAAGAGTGAGACTTCATCTAAAAAAAAAAAACAAAAACAAAAATAAAAATGTATTGTTACAAAATGTTAACAATCATCTGAGCCTGCGGTACGTTGTAATCTCTTTGTTAGTGGAGGGATTTGCTTTGATGTTGATGGCTGCTGACTAATCAGGGTGGTGGCTGCTGAAGGCTGGGGTAGCTGTAGTAATTTCTGAAACTAAAGCAACAATGAAGTTTTGCGACATCAACCGGGCTATTCCTTTCATGAGTGATTTCTTTGTACCATACGGTACAGTGTGATAGCATTTTACCCACAGTAGAACTTCTTTTGAAACTGGAGTCAAGACTTTCAAGCCCTGCCACTGCTTTATCAACTAAGTTCATGTAATATTCTAAATCCTTTGCTGTCATTTCAACAATTTTTGCTGCATCTTCACCATGAATAAATATCATCTCAAGAAACCACTTCGCTCATTCATAAGAAGCAACTCCTGGCTGGGTATGGTGGGTAACACCTGTAATCCCAACACTTTGGGAGGCTGAGGCAGGAGGATTGCTTGAGCGCAGGAGTTTGAGACCAGCCTAGGAACATAGGGAGACTCCATCTCTACAAATATAAAAAAGAATTAGCCAGGTGTGGTTGTGCATGCCTGTGCATGGGAGGCTGAGGTTGGAGGATCCCTTGGGCCCAGGAGGTCAAGGCTCCAATGAGCTGTGATCATGCCACCGCACTCCAGCCTGGGCAACAGAGTGAGGCTCTACCTCAATAAATAAATAAATAAATAAAATAAAGAAAAAAGAAAGAAGCAACTTCTTATATGTTAAAGCTTTATCATAAAATTGCAGCAATTCAGTCACATCTTCAGGCTCCACTTCTAATTCTAGTTCTTTTGCTATTTCCACCAAATCTGCACTGACTTCCTTCATTTAAGTTTGGAACTCCTCAGTCATCCATGAGGATTGAAGTCAACTTCTTCCAACTCCTGTTAATGTTGATATTTGGACCTCCTCCCAGGAATCACACATATTCTTAATCGCATCTAGAATGCTGAAATTTTTCCAGAGTGTTTTCCACTTAATTCACCCAGATCCACCAAAGAAATCACTATCTATGGCAGCTATAGCTTTACCAAATATATTTCTTTAATAATGAGACTTGAAAGTTGAAATTACACCTGATCTATGGACTACAGAATAGATGTTGTGTTAGCAGGCATGAAAACTGCATTGATATCCTTGCATATCTCCATCAGAGCTCTTGGGTAACAAGGTACACTGTCGATGAATGAGCAGTAATATTTTGAGATGAATACTTTATTCTGAGCACTAGGTCTCAACAGTGGGCTTAAAATATTCAGTAAACCATGCTGTAAACAGATGTACTGTCATACAGGTTTTGTTGTTCCATTTATAGAGTAGAGGCAGAAAAGATTTAGCATACTTAGGGCCCTAGGAGTTTTGGAATGACAAATGAGCATTAGCCTCAACTTAAAGTCACCAGCTACATTAGCTCCTAATGAGAGTCAGTCTGTCCTTTGAAGATTTGAAGCCAGGCACTGACTTCTCTCCTCTAGCTATGAAATTCCTAGACGGTATCTTCTTCCTTAAATTGATAAGTGAAATGTATGGATTGCTAAAGATTTCTCCAGCATTACTGAAATATGGAGAAGCAGAATAAAGAAAAGAAAGTCTTCTAAGTAATGCCTTCAAAACTTTTTGAGTTACCTATTTATATTTCTTTTTAATTATTTTATCATTTTGGGTGCTATTTCTGCTAATCTCAATTACTTATCTTGATACTAATCATATCATTCTCACTATAATTTTTAGAATTCTTTTACTATGAATAATAGAGTAGATGATGGTGTCATTTACTAACTTAGAGGAAAGACTGAAGAGGGAAGAGGTGTACAAGAAGTAAATGATCAAACTTTATTGGCCATTTGGATATGCCATTTGGATATCAGCCATTTGTAAAGTGCCCGATCATGTTTTCCTCATTTTAAAAACTGAAGTATATGTCTTTTTCTTACTTAGTTTTAGGAGTTTTAATACATTCTGGATATTCTTTCTTTTTCAAATATATGTGATGCAAATATATTCTCCCATTCTGCAGTTTCCCTTTTTATTCTGTTACTGGTGTCTTTTGATGAATAGAAGTTCTTCATTTTAATAAATGTCTCTTTCCTTTATTGTTATAACAGTCCATGTCCTCCTTAAGAAATATTTGCTATTACAAGGTCATAAAGATACTCCACAATGTTTTCTTCTAGAAACTTCATTGATTTTTCTTTCATTTAGGTCTACAGTCCATCTGGAATTGAGTTTTAGGTATCTCATGGGCCCACTTTTAGGCCAAGGTTTCTTTTCTTTCATATAAGCTTTAAATTAATACATCATCATTAATTGATAGTTTAAACTGTCATTTTTTTTCATTATAGCAACTTGTGATAAATCAAGTGACCATAAAGTGTGGGCCTGTTTGTGGAGTCTGTTCTATTGAAATTGTACAGCCTTGCACTCATACCTCATTGGTTGAATTACTGTAGGTTTAGTTTCTAAAGTTGTGTTAATGTGACAGCATAAATCCTCAAATTTTGTTCTTCTTCTGAACTGCCTTAGGTATTGACAGTCTTTGGTATTTCAATGTATAGAAATTCTTCCGGTATTTAAGTTTATAATTAGCTTATAAAATTGTACACTGATTTATTTGAGTACATTTTAATTTATGCAAGTGGTATTGTTTTAGATATCATTGTTTCTTGTCTTGTCAATAAATCCTACATTTTACATATTTATATATACTGTCACTGCTATATAGATTTCTGTTATAGATGCACCATATTTTATTGAACCTGCTCTTCCAGTGATGAATACCCAGGTTGCTTTTATCTCTTGTCCATAATAAGTAGAGTTACAATGAACATCCCCATACAATCCCGTTTATAGACCTGTATGAAAAAATTTTGGATACATTTTGTAATTGAGAGGTCATAGACTGTATATATATTTAAATGGATTAAGTAGTGACATATTTTTTCTGCTAAATGGGTACAAAGACTATATTTCCCACCAATAACCGCATAAGTTTCTATACACTTTTATTAACCTCCTCCATAAGGTTGGTATTCTAAGAATTTAAAAGTTTACATCATTGTTTTTTATTTTCATTTCTATATTTCTAATGTTTTTGAGCATATTTTTATGTGCTTGTTGTCTTTTGTGTTTCTTCATCTACACAGTGCCTGTGTATATATTTCGCCAATTTTTCTAACAGTAATACTTTTTACTTTTTGACCAAACCCTTATGGGTTTAGACATTATGGACATATTCTTCCATTATGTCCTCTATTAACTTTATGTATACTACTAGTATGCAACTTTTGCATTCAATTATGTTTGTTTATATTTGTGTTAACTTCATGCATAGGACTACTCTGAAACTTTTGCAATGAATTATCATTATATAGGTACAGTGGTCCCTTAGTATTTGAGAGACTGGTTCCAGGATGTCCTGCAGATACTAAAATCCTCAGATGCTCTAAGCCCTGATATAAAATGGCATAGTATTTGCATATAACCTATGCATATCCTCCTGTATACTCTAAATCATCTTTAGATTACTTGTAATACATAATACAATGTAAATTCTATGTAAATAGTTGTTATACTGTATTGTTTAGGGACTTATGGTAAGAAAAAAAGTGTGTACATACTTAGTACAGACACCAGTTTTGGATGATTTTGATTGGTGGTGGGTTGACTCCCACGCATCTACAACCAACTGATCTTTGACAAACCTGACAAAAACAAGAAATTGGGAAAGGATTCCGCACTATTTATTAAATGGTGTGGGGAAAACTGGCTAGCCATATGTAGAAAGCTGAAACTGGCTCCCTTCCTTACATTTTATACAAAAATTAATTCAAGATGGGTTAAATACTTAAATGTTAGACCTAAAGCCATAAAAACCCTAGAAGAAAACCTAGGCAATATCATTCAGGACACAGGCATGGACAAAGACTTCATGACTAATACACCAAAAGCAATTGCAGCAAAAGCCAATATAGACAAATGGGATCTAACTAAACTAAAGAGCTTCTGCACAGCAAAAGAAACTACCATCAGAGTGAACAGGCACCCTACAGAATGGGAGAAAAGTTTTGCAATCTACCCTTCTGACAAAGGGCTAATATCCAGCATCTACAAAGAACTTAAACAAATTTACAAGAAAAAAACAAACAACCCCATCAAAAAGTGGGCAAAGGACATGAATAAACACTTCTCAAAAGAAGACATTTATGCAGCCAACAGACACAGGAAGAAATGCTCATCATCACTGGTCATTAGAGAAATGCAAATCAAAACCACAATGAGAAACCATCTCACACCAGTTAGAATGGCAATCATTAAAAAGTCAGGAAACAACAGATGTTGGAGAGGATGTGGAGAAACAGGAACACTTTTACACTGTTAGTAGGAGCGTAAACTAGTTCAATCATTGTGGAAGACAGTGGCGATTCCTCAAGGATCTAGAACTAGAAATACCATTTGACCCAGCAATCCCATTACTAGGTACATACCCAAAGGATTACAAATCATGCTACTATAAAGACACATGCACACATATGCTTATTACGGCACTATTCACAATAGCAAAGACTTGGAACCAACCCAAATGTCCATCAATGATAGACTGGATTAAGAAAATGTGGCACATATACACCATGGAATACTATGCAGCCATAAAAGAGGATGAGTTCATCACTTAAATTTCCACAAAGGCTTTAACCATAGAAAATCCTGTGTGACTGGATATTTTTGGTTTTGTCTGGGAAAATCAAGGAAAGATTGATTTTCATTTGGTTCTACATTTATTCTGACACCAGAGTAGGGAACAGGAATCCATAAGGTAATCATTAGGATACAAGTTCCCCTGAAAGTCACAGTATGCTTGGGGAAGGCACAAGACTTTTCCCCTAGGTACAAAGTTATAGAAAGAGAGGTCCAAACTGATCTAGCCCTTAGATGGCATAGTATCCCCTAGACTCTCAGTTATATATAATAGAAGTTTTGAGAGATAAAACATCAGGAAATATAAAACAATGAAGGTCCCATCTGCCTTTAAAATGTAACTCATATGGAGTCCCCTTTGAAAAGAAGCAATACTTTTGGTTCCAGTCATAATGAAGTAACTTACATTGAACTAACCCAATCAAAAGTAATTATCAAACTGGACAAAATTAATAAAATAACTGTGCATTAGCCTGTTCTCATGCTGCTAATAAAAACATACCTGAGACTGGGTAATTTATAAAGGAATGAGGTTTAATTAAGTAAGGTCTCAGGAAACTTGCTATCATGGCAGAAGGGGAAGCAAACACGTCGTTCTTTACATGGCAGCAGGGAGAAGAAGAATGAGTGTCTGGTGAAAGGGGAAGCCCCTTATGAAACCATCAGCTCTTATGAGAATTAACTCACTATCACAAGAACAGGATGGGGGAAACTTCCCCCATGATTCAATTATCTCCACCTGGTTCCTCCCGTAATATGTGGGGATTATGGGGACTACAATTCAAGATGAGATACACAGTCAACCCATATCAAACTACTTGAAGGAATTTGAGAGGAATCAACTCGGATAAGACTTGAAGGACTGTGATCCCTAAGAAAAGAGAAGTGCACCAATGAGAGCATCACATTTGGCTAGGTATTTTTCTACAGGCATTTGCTATTTCATTGTAAGGTGGAATAGAAGAGATGAGAAAGGAACCTCCTTACCAACTAAGGAGACAGAGAAGTTCAGGTAAACCAAAGCATAAAGGATTTGAGGAATATAATACCAGAGAGAAGTAAACTGCATTGATGTTCCCTTTAAGGCATTAGTCAACTCCTAACTTGAATAGCAAGAGGTAGTACTCTAAGAAACAGATTAAAAATAGCATGTAGAAGGCTAAATTGCAGGATAGAGATTTCAGCAGTCACGTGGTGTTGGGGAGATGGAGGCTGGAGTTCAAACTCTGCTAAACAGGAAGAGCCTTGGTAAACATACTATGGTTTGAACTGAGACTCCAGAAAAGCTGTTTTAGGAGTAAAGGCTAGACCTCAGGGTTGAGGGCAAAATTGAAATATGCCAGCTTAACAAAGCCTATTAATAAACTATGGGCAGCACAAGTTGGTTTGCCGATACTCTATCTGCCTGTGAAAAGAAAATCTTATTTTGAGGAAAATGACATGAACAATCTTTAATAATCAACATCTATAGTTAAACAAAATTCTGACACCTGCTTTTCCTTTTTTAAAAAGAGAACTAAATGACCAAAGAAGAACAAATGACTGAGAGAGAGAGACAGAAAAAGAGAAAAATAACAGACAATGGAAATAATTCCACAGATAATTCAGGTATACAGGCATTTTTAAATTACTATAATTAATGTTCTAGAAAACAGAAAAAGAATCATGAAAATTTTATCTAAGATAAAAATTCCTTTTCCACATACAGAAGAATAAAATTAGATCTTTATGTTACACCATATACAAACATAAATTCAAAATGAATAAAGACTTAAACGTAAGAACTGAAATTATGTAACTCTAAAAGAAAGCATAGGGGAAAGCTCCATGACATTGGTCTGGACAATGATGTGTTTGGATATGACTCCAAAGCACAGGCAACAAAAGCAAAAACAGACAAATTGAATTATATCCAATTAAAAAGCTCTGCACAGAAAAGGAAACAATCAACAGAATCAAGAGACAATCTACAGAATGGGAGAAAATATTTGCAAATCATACATCTGATAAGGAGTAAATATGCAAAATACATAAGAAACTCAAACAACTGAATAACACCAAAAAAAAAAAAAAAAAACCTGATTTTTAAAATAGACAAATGACCAGAATGAACTTTTCTCAGAAAAAGACATGCAAAAGGCCAACAGTTATATGCAAATATGCTCAATATTGCTAACCATTAGGAAAATGCAAATTAAAACCACACCTCTTAGAAGGTCTATTTAAAAAAAAACAACAAAGATAAATTTTGGCAAGGATGTGAAGAAAAAGGAACCCCTGCCATTGTTGGTGCAAATGTAAATCAGTATAGCCACTATGGAAAACAGCAGGGAAGTTCTCTAAAACAATTAAAAATAGAAGTACCATATGATCTGGAAGTCCTAATACTGGGTATATATCCAAAGGAATGAAATCAGTATCTTAAAGAGATATATGCACTCCCATTTTCATTGCGGCATTATTCATAACAGCCAAAATACAGAATTAACCTAAGTATCCAACAACAGACAAATGAATAAAGAAAATGTGGTATATATACACAATGCAATACTATTCAGCCTTAGAAAAGAAGAAAATCCTGTCATTTGCAGCAACATGGATGAAACTGGAGGTCGTTATGCTTAGTGAAATAAGCCAGGTATAGAAAGACAAATACTACATGATCTCAGTTATATACTGAATCTAAAATACCTTGAACTCAAAGAAGCAGAGAGTACAATGATGGTTACCAGGAGCTGGGGCTGGAGATCCAGGAGAGATTAGAAAGTTGTTGCTTAAAGGATACAGAGTTTAAGTTAGGAGAAATAAGTTCAAGAGATCTGTTGTACAACATGGTGACTCTAGACAACAATGATGTATTATACGCTAAGGGAGGAGATTTTAAGTGTTATCACCACAAATAAATGATAAACATGTGAGGAAATGCATACATTAATTAGTATGATTTAGACATTCCAAAATCTATACATATTTCAAAACATCATTTTGTATGCCACAAATTTTTTAAAAAGATAAGAATCCTTAATAAGTCAAATGAAATAAAATAGACATTGAGATCCAATATTTCCCACTTTCTATGCTGAGGAATATTAGCGATTTTTCTCTCTTTGCTAATTTCTTCTTCTTTTTGATTACTTCCATCCCCTAACTCACCCTCGATTTTCAAAACAGTTGTCATTTTATGCTGTCATGGAGAGGACAGAAGACAACTGTAGTTTTAAAATTCAATCTACTGATTTTTTTAAAAGACATGAACATGATTTCAAGAAGAGGCAACATACTCAACAGAAACAATACATGTTTTAAACTCTGACACCTCTGTTGAAACTCTGACCCAGCCACCTGCAAGTTTGTGTGAACATACACACGACTTAACCATTCTGAATTTGTTTTCTCTTGCATAAAAACAGATCAAGACTTACCTTAAAAATTTGTCTTAAGCAATAAATGAGATGCTTTACATAGGTAGGGTGCTTAACACATAAAACGTAGCCAGTAAATGTTGGTACCTCCTCTGCTGTTTGCTATCAACAATGGAGAGAAGCATATATGCAAAACTGGTAATCTTGAACCTCAGAATGGGATATTATCTACGTATTTACTGTCATTAGATAGCCCCAACCAAGATAAAATAATACACAATTTAAGTTTTCTTTCTACCTTTCACAGCAGAGAATATTAATGATTGACATGAGTATCTGCACAGTATGGGTTGGTCAAAACAATAGCTTCTCAAGTACATAGGAAAAAAATCCAGAGTTACAACTATCCGAGACAAAGCTCAAGACAGCATATAAAGGCTTGTTGTTACACAATGCTATGCATGCCTTGGCTTGCCTTTCAACAATCATTCCTATTAAATCATGTGTCTCTCTGAGACATCTAATGAAGTCATGTTCACGATCAGCTTAATCACAGGATGCAGTATAGTACATATTTTGACAGGAAAGCTGTTTGTCTAATACGAAACTTGCAGCAAATATATAATTGCACAAAATGTTGATTATGCTTTCAGTGTGACAATCCTTGGCTTGAATCCTTTTATGCATATTTATTCACTTTAAGATAGACTGTTTCGTGTACCATTAAATAAAAGATTATTTTTAGGCAAAATCTATGTCAAGCAATTGGAGTAGTGAACAATTACAAACACAGCAAACTGAACCATATACTTCATATGGAAATCTTTAAATTCCGGAGAAATCACACATCTCTATCTAATGTTATATACAATTGAAATCAATTGTAGTTATAAGCATATGAAAATAACCAAGAAAGAAACTGAGTTGAGAAGTCATTCATGAAAAATATTTTCTTAAAATGTTAATAACAGACTCTAGGTTTGGCTTCTAGCTAATTATTTAACTGCTTAACTGGTGGCTGAATATTCACATCTTAGATATTCAGAGAGTTTTTAAGGTGAGGTCGTGACATCTGCCTTTGCTGTTATAAATGATCTCCAGGCCCAATGTTATTAGGTCTCAGCACTAATTAGAAATGAGACTTACATCACTCTCATGACCTTCTCGAAGGTTGTATGTGAGGTCATGCTGAATGTCTTCCACGAATTTGTGAGCATATTCTGGGTAAAGGTCTAGCACTTCAAAGAGTCCTTTGAGGATGATGCACTGGAGATCACAGTAGGTTAAAGCCTTTACATCTGCATTGGTCTTGATCACTTGGTCCTTAATTGATAGATTTGCTCCAATTAAATCCCCTTTCCCTAGAAAGAGAGAGAGAGATCACTTTCAAAAAAAGCAAGCTTAGGACTGATAACCTCATTTGACTCACAGGCTTCATTTTTCAGTGAGATTACACTGAAAAGAGAAAAACGTTTACCTTGGGGCAGGGCTTTTCAGCTTTGGCATACAATAGCCTCATACCTGGGCTTTAGCTTTTATTTGTTTTATGGCCATTATCCTCCATTTCATAAAGAACCAACAACTAACAAATTTTTAACTAACAACAACAAGCAACAAGCAAGCTATATCTTTGGAATGTTATTAGGACAAATGGCCTCTACTTCCCATTCAACAATTTTTTTTAACTTTTAACTTTTTTATTGTACCCATACGTTGTTTAAAATTTTTATTTTTTATTGTGCCCAGCATTTGTGGAAGCAAAGTCCCTGGTATGTAGCAGACTTCAATACAAGTCTGTTTTATCAGATTTGACAGTAAAAGGAAACATGTCAAATTGACTATGAATACCTGAGTTTTTAATAAATCTGCATGTCGAATAAAAAATAGTTTTAAAATTATTATATTATAACTAGGTATTATCTTCAAGTTAACACTGGACTTAAACCTTGAAATTTAGCCTATTTTGGTAGAAGAAAAAATAGACTAAAATCTATATTTACAGACACTAGGTATAATACATAGCCAGGTGGTATGGAAGAATTTAAGTCTGATTTATTGTTGTCAATATTGCTAAACTTGGAAATTTTGTTTCTTGTATATTTCATTAGAAATCTAACTTGCTGCTCAAAACTCAAAGTTGGGTACTGATGCAGGATGTAAATATAGCCAGGATGTTTTGAATACGGCAAATTTTTTAATTTTGTATATTTGAGGATAATTTATCATGATGCGGTGTCTTGCACAATAAACATTCACATTCTCTGTGAAGCAACTAGTGTCTGCAATAACTTCAGGGTCATCATACTTTCATACTTTGGGTTGCCATGGTATGGCTATTTCAGTCACAATGACACTAGCTATAAAAACAGCACCAACATCCTGCCAATCTTGGCATCCTAGAAAGAATTCCACTTTATTTATTCGTTCAATGAATATTTATGGGGAACTGACAATGTGTGCTGGACCTTGTATTGAGTCCTGGCAAGCAGGTACCAACATGGTATTCACCTCATTACCTAAAACTACCTCACTAATTTTGCAGTCTTGTGGACTTCTTACTGTCTAGATATAGGACCTTTAGTTAAGTTTTTGAGTAACTTTGGGTCTCAGTATCCTTATTTCTAAAAGACGAGAAAGATTTTCTTGTAGGCTCCATTTTTCAGCATTATACTACTGATCTTTGCTAATCAGTTACTCTTTCATTGAAACACATAAGGTGATAGGATGCATCTGCAAACCACTCAGGTTAGAGCTATAACTTACGTTTAGTTATAATTAGGCAGACTAATGTTCTGTTGAGAGTACATTTATTCATGCTTTGCCATTTTCTTTTAAAACAATGAAGAAATTGGTTGGGGAGACACTATTACCTGGACATGAAATCAAGGCGTACAAGGCAAACGAATTCCAGCCCCATAACAAATTCCTGCCCCTACCCTTTCCAGGTATCAGATTAAGAAATGTCTGCACGTATTGACTGGACAAGAAAGTTGCTAGGATAAGTTTATGGTTGAACAGCTGTTGTTGTGAAGAAGAAGAACATTAATTTTTTTCATTGGCAGAGTGAACATGTGCTAAATATCTACAGGTCAAGTATAATGTCACGTACTTGCTAAGTTTATCAAAGTAGTATTGATTTGAATTAGCCCTATAAGCCCTATAAGGCAATATTATATATATAATCCATAGGGAAAGTAAAATAGTCAATCTTTATTGAAATAATGTTAATCACAGAAAGTAAATATTAATCTTTTATTGTCTTTGTTTGAGTTTAGCCCCAGTACCACATACCAGTGTTTAGAATGGTCACGCAGCAATTTGCACTTTTGATGTATACATGGGAGAGGCAAAGATGTGAAAATGTTACCCATGTTAATCGCATTTTACGGAGAAACTTGGGGCCAGGAGCAAAAGATAATGAATTAAATCTTTCAGCCATAAGTAGTTTTTTAAAAAATGTAACAAGAAATATCCAACTGAATCATATTTGACTAGCAATGGAAGTTACACAGAAGCCACTAAATTTGTACTTATTGTGCTCTAGTGTCATAGATGATGCTTTCATATTCTATTCCTAAAACTGTTGATAGCTACCAAAATTTAAAATACACCACAATTATAGAAAAATCCACATTATATCTGTTTAGAATGATACAAGATTCTAAGGAAAAAGTCTAGATGCCCTCTTAAAAACAGGCTGAATCCTTAGGCAGGCTATAAAACATTTCATGGTACTAAAGAAAAATCAATAAAAAATATTTTATGATTAAGGTTAAGTTTTTGAAGCAAATTAAGAATAACTGTTAATTCTAATTTAGAATAACAAGATGATAGGGTGGCTGGCCTTTAACTTCACAAAGTTGAGAAGAGGCCAGGAAGAGTGTTAAATTCTCCCCTTAAGAAAGAACACACACACACACACACACACACACACACACACACACACGGAGCCTTGCTCTAATATTGAGTTACTCTATTATTGAGCCTTACTCTAATATTGATAAAGAAATGACCATATTAATAGTAAACTCTGAGTTGCCATTCCATGCCTTTCTATTCAGGAGAAAAACATAAGAGGATGAGAAAAGAACAGAGTCACAAATTTGAAAGACAAACCCTGCCTTTACTCTAAGTGGTAAACAAGTCAACATGAAGCAGTGAAAAGCATATGGGTCTTTCATCATTCACTAGTGTCTATCTCTTCACCTTTAATCTTGGAAATAATCATACTGTCTTAGTCTATTCAGGTTGCCATACTGTAAACTGGGCAGCTTATAAACAAAAAAAAAATTATTTCTCATGTTCTAGAGGCTGGTGTCTGGTAAGGGCTCACTTTGTGATTCACAGATGGCACCTTTTCATTGTGTCTGTACATGGGAGAAAAGGCAGGGTAGCTCTCCTGAGCCTCTACTATAAAGACACTAATCCCATTCATGACGGCTGTGCCCTCATCACCTATTCACTTCTTCAAGGCCCCACTCCTAATACCATCATATTGGGGATTAGGTTTTGACATGTCAATTTTGGGGGGAGGCAGACATTCAGATCGTAACCCACAAATAATGAGGTTGTAAGATTTAAATTCAATAATGGGCATAAACACCCAGATCATATGAGGGATTCAATACATATTAGTTCTCTTTCTCTCTTCCAAAATATAATCTATTTTGAGGCTTACTAGCCAGAATCCACTGATAGAAGGCCTACAATGATTATATAGAATAATGTCTTTTTAAAATTTGCATAAATTTAAGGAATACAAGTGCAGTTTTGTTACATAGATATATTGCCTAGTGGTGAAGTCTGGACTTTGAGTGTAACCATCACTTGAATGGTGTACACTGTATCCATTAATTTATTTTCATCCCTCACCCCCTCCCCTAGTCTTCCACTTTTACTAGTCTCCAGTGTCTATTATTCCACACTCTATGTCCATCTGTACACTTTATTTACTTCCCAATTATAAGTGAGAACATGTAGTATTTGAATTTCTTTTTCTGAGTTATTTTGCTTAAGATAATGGTATCCAGTTCAATCCATACTGCTGCAAAATACATGATTTCATTCTTCTTTATGGCTGAATAGTATTCCATTGCATATACGTACCATATTTTTAATCCGTTCATCCATTGATGAACACTTAGGTTGATTCCATATTGTTGCTATCATAAATAGTGCTGTGATAAACATATGAGTGCAGGGTTTTTTTTAAATTAGAAAAATAGATATTGTTTAGACATGGAAGGAACGCTGAATACAGAATCCAATGTCTTAGGTTAGCCTTGACTTTAGAAAAATCAGAGAAAATGCCTTCGCCATCTGTCTTTCTGTGTTGTAAAGGCTTAAATGAGACCTTGTGTATGAACACACTTTGCAAGTAATTGTTTACAAATATAAGGTTCTTAAAAATTAAAAATAAAAAGGTACTGAATTTATGCCCCTTTTATTAGCGCAAACTCTAAATATTTGTGTTTTATATTAGTGTTTGAAATACATCCTGAATTCACCTGCCTCTCACCATCATTACTACCACCTTGGCTGGTCTCGGACCCCATCACATCCTTCACTTCAGTTTAATTTTCATGTAGGCAAGGATTTTGGTCATTCTCTTTTTTGCTG
Source organism: Macaca mulatta (assembly GCF_049350105.2). Classification (NCBI taxonomy): domain Eukaryota; kingdom Metazoa; phylum Chordata; class Mammalia; order Primates; family Cercopithecidae; genus Macaca; species Macaca mulatta. Next base: position 29,060,568 of record NC_133407.1, read on the forward strand.
CATTATCAGTGTTTAGACCAGTACTGGATTCATTCATAGGCCATCAATAAACGTTAGGTGAATAAACAAACAAAAATTACAGTTTTTTTTTTTTTTTTTTTGAGACACTGTCTCTCTCTCTGCACTCAGGCTGGAGGCAGTGGCGCTATCTTGGCTTACTGCACCCTCCACCTCTCAGACTCAAGCGATCCTCCCATCTCAGCCTCCCAGGTAGCTGGAACTACAGGATCCTGCCACCATGGCCAGGTAATTATTTGTACTTTTAGTAGAGACAGGGTCTGTCCATGTTGCCCAGGCTGGTCTTGAACTCATGGGCTCAAGCAATCCACCTGCCTCGTCTCCAAAAGTGTTAGGATTACAGGCGTGAGTCACCGTGCCCAGCCCAGAGTGACCTTTAAAACAGGCCCACATAAAATTGTAAACAGGATTTTGTATACATTAACTCTGCATGCCGTTTTTGTCAACTGCCCTTTATGTTTCAATGAAGGCCAATTACGTATTAATATTGAGAGTCAGCTCTGTGGCACAAAATTTTCACAATACATCTTGTAAGTTTTCTTTAAGGAAGTAAAAAGAGCCTATAGTCACCTTGACAGTATTAGGTTAATGACTGCTATGAGAGCTTATTCTTGAAACATAGTCACCTTTGCTCTATTTCTAGCACAGATACAATTGAGTTTTTGTGTTCTCTGAATTAATTTTCCACAAAAATAAATGCCCTCTTAAAACGGAGCAGCTATTTCACCAGAAGGGAGTATACATCATGATTAATAATTTGACTTTAGGAATCAAAAATAACTGAGTTTATTTTCTTACTAGGTGATCTGGGCTTGTTAACTCAAGTACTAGTTATTCATGTCTAAAATGGAGATAATATTTATACTACTTTTTTTTTTTACAAGAATTAAATAATATGTTGGATATAACACTTAGGCAAACTAAACTCATATGAAGAATACTCCTGAGTTCACGTCTTCATCTATTCTTTTCCTACTCTCAATAGCAGTTTTTCCCCATTTCATCTTCTTAATTTATGCTCCAGAGTCAAACTTCATACAAGTGTTTCAATTCAGACCTACCAAGAATAGCCAGCACCATGCTGTCTTTAAGAACTTCCATGGAGCCCGAGCACACAAAGTAGATGGCCTGCAAAGCATCCCCTTGACGCAGCAGATACTCCCCCGGAGCACAGAAAGAGGTTTTGATGTGTAGAGACAGAGACCTGAGGCAGCCCCGGCTGGCACATTCAAAAAGGGACAACTGTAAGATCTCCTTGTTCAAGTGCATAGTGATGTCAGAACGCAGTTCATCTGGAAAGTCTTTCAAAAGCTGTCAGAGAAGATGAAGGAGGAAATCAAATTGGGGTAAGTGTCGTCTAACTGATTTACTTTGCAAGACTGCAGGGATGCTCTTCCTACTGTCTCCTGCTGTTTGGCCATCCAGCATACGGAAGAGGAAATCTAAGTATGTATAATCCTGGAGAGATTTTTCAGTGACTGTGATTTCAATTATGTGCTACTAAATAATCAGCTGATAAGAAGTCTGGAGAAAGAGAACAAATTAAGAAAACGCTCTAGCAGGAAAACATATAATGACTCATTGTGACTTGCTTCTCACAGAGTCCTAGTCAGGACATAAGATATGGAATTTGGATCCACTGGTGATTATACGAAGAGAGGAGAAACCAATTAATCACTACTAAAATGGTGGTTACAGGTTTGGTTGGTGGGTTGATGAAATGGTTGGTTGATTTATATAATATCTTTTTTTTTTTTTTTTTTTGTGAGACGGAGTCTCGCTCGTCACCCAGGCTGGAGTGCAGTGGTGTGATCTTGGCTCACTGCAAGTTCCGCCTTCCGGTTTCACCCCACTCTCCTGCCTCAGCCTCCCGAGTAGCTGGGACTACAGGCGCCCGCCACCACGCCCGGCTGATTTTTTGCATTTTTAGTAGAGACGGAGTTTCACCGTGTTAGCCAGATAGTCTCCATCTCCTGACCTCATGATCCACCCGCCGGGGCCTCCCAAAGTGCTGGGATTACAGGAATGAGATATATATAATACCTTTTTTATAGTGGCCGTCTGGGGTGTTTCTGGAAGTATAAAGATAACCCCTTTGATGGAATTTTTTTAACTTTATTGATGTTAAAGGGAGACAGAAACTTGATTCATATAATTATCCCAGATTACACCATTAAATTGTCATAAGAATTGATTCCTTAGAAAAGAGACGATAAGAAGGAAAGTCCACCTGATTGAACAAGCAGCAAGTTAATATAAAACTTTGGTCCATCCAAATTGGCATTGTGAAAACACAAGCCAAAGCAAGCAAAAGAAGATGGATTGGGATTCATGAATAATTAAAAAAATAAAGGAATAAAGAAGTTAGTATGCTTTTCACTTCTGATACCTGCATTAGAGCATCTTGCTTTTACCTTAGAATATGTGCTTTCTGCCTGAAAACAACATGAGAAATGAACATTACCTCATTTGAATCTATTCCATTGTTGACTGACCAGGTTGTTTGAAAATATTCGAGCATCCTCTGCTTGAGTTGTTGGGGCAGGTGATGGACACGGATAAAATCTTTCAGATCCTTAGTTCTAGTGTGATAGAGGGACCATCTGGAGTACATCCTCTGTATGATTGCTGTCACGTTTCCAAACACCAAGGCGTGCATCAAGGCTACAAAGAACAACACAGTATACAATGGAAGAGAAATATGACAGTGAGGCCCACCACTTATATCTAATTTACAGTCTATCCTGGATCACAGCAGAATGTGCTTATATGGCCATGTTGATACAGCTATTTTGGTACAAGCATTTTGGTGCAGATACTGTATCACAGGGTACATCGTGAAGCAATCACTTTGATTCCATATGGCTTGATCAGAGTAAAAATATCTTTAAAAATACTCAATGATATGCAAAATAGATCTCTTTGATTTACATTTAATCTGTTAGCTGCCATTCTGGTTATGATAAACTTTTATTTGAACTCGATTTACATCTATATTATTTTAATAGTTATGTATAGTTTAATAGTTACAATAAAATAGTTTTCATAGTTTGATAGAATAAGCTATAAAGTTATAGTTTAATAATTACTTTTATTGTAGTAACGAATGAAATAAATTTTTGAAGTAAGTCTACTTTGGTTAGCCTTTGTGGGAACTTTAGTCTCACCCCCTCAAAAAGCCATCATTTAAACTTTGTTTTAGAATATTAAATATGATAAATTTATATTAATGCAGATATGAAGGAAGTTGTAAAAAATGTAATTGAGGATTTCTTGAGCAGTGTGAAGCTCCAATACTCACTCCAACCCCGGCTCTGCAGTTACTTTAATTTTGAGGGAGATATCGGAAAATCTGAGACCATTCAAGAAACAAATGAATTCACAGAGAAAAAGAGGTATTCTGCATAGAGGAGTCATTGTTGCCACCATGAGATGCAACAGAAGGGTGTGTATGTCTATGTGTGTGTGTGTGTGTATATATATATATATATGGGGCTCTTGTTTCAATGAGGTTTGTCAGCCAGATAGTATTTAACCTCCACTTACTTGCTAAGCCTGCCCTTTGAGCCTGTCTCAAACCTACCATTAAAGTGTAATGACATGAAAAATTTTGTTCACCAGAATTTGAGGGCATATGGATATTTAGGGTGGATATTTCTTCTGGAGAACAGTGGAGTGAAAGGATGGACCTCATTTTCCAGGAATTACCCACTTTGGGAAGCAACTAGGTATTGTCAAGACATAGAAGGCATGACAGGATTTTGCACTCACTAGTCAGTAGCAGAACGAAACTGAAATGGTTTCTAAACAGACACCAGCAGATAATCCAAGAAGGCCTTGAACATACCTGGAACTGTGAAACTGAGAGAGATATGAGGGCCAAGCACATGCATATTTATGGATAAGTCAACTCTAAGTAATATTCAGATTTTATCCCTGATCCTTATTCTGGGACAGGATTAGGAATGAGGCATGAAGCTTATTAGTTGGGTAAAATCATCTGTTTCAGTAATTTGGGGCTTAGAAAAAGACTAAACATTTAGTAGCTTGTCTATTAGGATCTATCAAAATGTACATGTATCAAAACCTCAGTGCCCAAGGAGCTATGTTAAAAATTTCCTAGCATCATAATGGATACATTAGTGCAAATATGTCAACATATTATTACTTCTATCTTCCTATTTCAGGATCTCCCCAATTCAAATCTTGTGTCCCTACATTTGTCAGAAATTACCAAACACTGGCATACTAATTTAATTCTAATCTCACGCTGGAATTAAAATTCTTTACCAGGTAATACATAATTTCTCTATGGAATAATGGTCACTATGTCTATAAAATTACTCCCTTCATAACAAGACCTCAGTATTTTGGAAAAGTTACTAGAATAGGGTTAAACTTAGGGTCTATATACAAGAAGTAATGTAATGTTGCAGAGAGAATATGAACTTCAGAATCAGACAAATCTGGATTTGAATACTGATTTTGCTACTTCTTAATTGTGTGAACTTGGTAAGTTACATAATTCCTTTAAACAGATTCATGTTAAATGGGCATAGTCATTATGTTAAATAGCCCTTACTCATAGCGCTATTTCAAGATTTAAAGACCTATGTATGTTTTAAAAAGTGCCTAGTATATGTATGAAAAAAAGCATTTGCTCAATTTATGTTAATTTTCCTTATGAAAGTGAAAAATTTTATGAATTTTCAGCATGCTCAATGCAATTAAATTTGGGGAAAATGACTCAGATTTAAGGTTTTCCTGCAACCTCTTAAATAGTAAAGAGTGGCTCTTAGTAGACATAAGTTATTGATGAAAGAAATTCAAAACATACTCAATAAATGCTTGATACATGCAAGAATGTGTAAGTATGTATTATTCCTAAATGTTCAAAAATGAGATGTGTCCCAACAGGTCAAAAATATTCCATGAAAAATATATATCATGTAGCAACTAAATGTTGGATTTATTCTTTGTAGATTCTAAATAGAGGTTTATTCTTCTGTATTGTTTTAGAAGCACAGCAGTTCTGATGCTTAAGTCTTTTATTTGGAAGATAAGAGCTCTACTTACAATAAACACTCAAAGAAAAGAACTGATTCTGCTCCAAGTCAAAGAAATTAAACATTGATTTCAGGCTCCCTTAATATACTTATGGGCTAAGTGTTTGGAAGCCCTACCATCTTTAACACTATGTAATCGTCTTTTTATGGAGATTAAATCGAGTACAGAGAACAATTCTGTTTCATTTATTTTAACACTGCTTTCCTTAATTATGTGTATGATTTTAACCTTGCTTTGCTTAATTATAATGTGTAAAGCACTTAAAGTAAGAGAAGTAATGTGTTCAGATTATTTAACATCCTAGTTGTATTTTATTAGTAAAATGAATTACTGGATTAATTATAGCATTCATAAGTGTTATTGAAAAGTACTAGTCTATGTCTGAGTCACCACAATTTCAAAGTCTCATTTCAGCATAGATAACTATTTCTAATTTAAGTAGTTAAAAAAATAAAATTCTGGTCCTCATAGCCTTTCATTTTCCAAAGTCATTATGACCATTCTGTCACTGGTTATCATTTCACCCTGGCAAAGAGTGTGTGTAACTGTCAGAAAAAATCATTCCATCTGCTATGAAAGTTTGACTCAAGAACTTCTATATCCAGGTCAGTATGGAAATTATTACTTACTTTTTCTTTATTTCTAGCAAATTTGATGTATATAATTCTTGAGTGTTCGACCTGCTGAGTGTGTGGGCGTCTCTTTTTTGTGTGTAGGAGTTTCGCATAAAATGCATTTTGTAAAATTTCATCTCAGTATCAGGTCCTGGAAGGAACCTCAACAATTGGCATCTAAGAAGAAAGTAAGCGGTTCTCAAATGAAAGAAGTGCTTCTGTAGAACTGCTTGGCTTTTTCTTTCTCGTTCTCTTTCCCTTTGTCTTTTCCTTTCCCTTTTCATTTCCCTTCCCCTTTTTCTTTCCCCTTCTCTTTCTTTTCCTGAATTTTGGACAACACTTATCTCCAGGAGTATAACATCATTGCTAATTACTTTAGCCAACTATTTTGCAGTGGCTGTAGAGGCTAAGTAGGGGGCGTTTTCTACTGATATAAAAGGAGGCCAGAGCTCAGGTTTTGGGTAATCTTAGCTGCCCTCCTTCTCTTTCCCACCTCCTCATTGCCCTGGAAATTTCCATTCTTGGTTATAAGTACACTGGCTTGTGGATGGCAGATGGCAGAGAGAATAGAGATGAGAAAAATTTCCTAAATGATGAATTTAAATGGCAGTGCAAAGACATCTTGAGAACAGCCTGAATTTGCGAACACAATAGCTCATCATATGGGTCCAATAAAACTATGTCAGGGTAGTGTGTGTGTATTCAGTGGGGGGACCCGAGGGAAGCCCTGATTACTTTGTGATAATAATGCTTCATTGAAACTGAGTATGTTCTCAGTGATGAATGATCTTTATTAGGAAGCTTTATCCAACCTCCAAGGCTGTGCTGATGACTCTATCAACTGGGGCAAACTCATTAGGTGACTATAGGCAGTCACTGTTTAGTGTGATAGAATTTTTAAAGACATTAGAAAATATTTTCTGTATATTTTGTCTGGTTGCAAAAAATATGAATAGTTATACATATATATTTCAAAAAATAGTTACATATGTATGGAAATTCTGGAAAACTATCTTTTGATAATGAGACTATGTGTAATTTTATTTTTCTGTTTTCCAGTTTTTTCTAAATGTGTATTATAATAGAAAAAAATAGAAATAAAAAAGAAAGAACATCCTCTGCTTAAGTACCTATTTCCATTATTAAACTGTGAACTCCTTGAAAGAAAGTATCATATCTTAGTCATCTTTGTTTCCCCTGCATCTAGCACAGCTCTTGGCATAATTTAAGTATGCCATAAATATTTATGGAACTGAAATGTGCCTCTGGTAGTTTGATACTTTCTTTAAAAAGTTTTATAATTGTAAGCAAATGGTTTAGAAAATCTATGATAAATAGTCTAGCCCCAAACTCATCCCTTCATCACCATCTCACTCGCCAAAATCAACCTTTTAAAATGAGTTTTTTGGGTGTTTTTGCAGTTATCACCAAAATGTTGGACAATATAATTGTACTCCATTGCTTGACTCATTATTGTTAAGACAAACCCAAGAACAACCTGATATGAAAAGCAAGAACTTAGCTCACTATTACCCAGCTTCTTAACTCACACTTGATATATTATTTTTAGCTCATCTATTAAAATTTTACAAGGTAAAATTAAAATCAAAGATACATATAGAACAAGTTACCCACTTGCTAAATGTGAAGCTCATTGAGATTTTTCAAAGTAAACATAGCTATAGAAGCACTACCTCCCACCACCCCAGATGAATAAACCAAATAATAGTATTCTGGAGGCTTACCTGTGTCCCCTTCACAATCACTAACCAATCCCTTCACCAAAGGTAACCACAGTTACCAATTATATTACAATTAATAAGCTTTGTCTATCTATGAACTTTCTCTAAACAAATCATACAGTATGTACTTTTTTTCTGTCTGGCTTCTCTGCTGAGCATTGAGTTTGTAAGATTTGTCCATAAGATTCCATGACATAGTAGTTAATTTACTTTTAGTGTATAATGCTCTCTTGAATAGGTGTTTCAAAATTTACTTATTTATTCTCCTATTAATGGACATTCCCAGTTTGAGATTCTTACAAAAAGGCTTTTGCAGACATCTATGTATATATCCTGAAGTATACATGTATGCATTTCCACTGGTTATATATTCAGAAGTGGCATTGTTGAATCACAGATTAGAGGTATATTCAGATATGGTAGATGTTGACAAAGTTGTATCGACTGACATGCCCATCAACAGTGTAGGAGAGGTCAAGGTCTTCCATTATCCTCTCAAACACTTAGGGTTGCGGTGTTTTTAAACACATCATTTTGGTGAACATAAAATGGTATCTAATTTTGGTTTTAATTTGCATGTTTCTGATTAATGATGTTGAGCACTTTTTTATATGTTTGTCATCTACTCCTGTATTGGAAATCTACTTTTCAGGTTTTTTTTTCAAGCTTTTGCCCATTTCAGGGAGTTGATTGATCTTTTTCTCATCGATTTAACAGTTCTTTATATACAGTAGATGAGAGTCCTTTGTCAGATAAACATTTGAAAATATCTTTTCCTATCCTGTAACTTCCCTCTTCACATTTATAATAAGGTCTTTTGATACAAAAGAAGTTCTGCAGTTCAATTTATCATTCTTTTCCTTTATGGCTAGGGCTTTTTGTGTCATGATTAGGAAACCTTTGCCAAATCAAAGGTCATAAAAATATTCTCCTATATTACCTTTTAGAAGTTTTATTGTTTTCCCTCCTAAATTTAGATCAAAATCCAACTGGAATTAATTTTTATGTACAGTTTTAAGAGGGACCAAGGTTGTCTTCCAACAGGTAGATATACATTTGACCCAACAACATTTACTGAAAGTAGCATCCATATCACAAATGAAGTGACAATATATGTGTGACAATATATGAGTTCAGAAACAGTTCTGAACTCTCTTCTATTTCATTGGCCTATTGGTCTATTATTGGACAAACACCATACACTCTTAATTACTGTAACTTTGAAATACATTTTGATATCTGTAGCACAAATCTTCCAATTTTGTTTCATGATAGCTTTGACTGGTTTTTGCTCTTTTCCACTGACTTTTAGAAACAACTTGTCAATTTTCAAACACACACACACACACACACACACACACAAACACACATCTACTGGAATTTTTATTGGGATTGCATTTAATCTTTAGATTACTTTGAGTACAACTAGTATTTTCGCAATGCTGAGTCCATTGTTAGCAGCCATCACTATTGTATATCCTTCCATTATTTTCTCACTAATGTTTTGTAATTTTCTGTATGGAAGTCTTACAAATTTTTAGTTATAATTATTCATAAATATTTAATTATTTGTAATAATTTTTATATTTTATTTCTAATTTGTTACTAGTATATAGAAATGCAATTGATTTTTTGCATATCGATCTTGTGTCCATAAACCTTACTGAATTCGCTCATTAATTCTAATATTCATCTGAAGCTATTAGGATTACTTATTTGTTTTGAGTGTTCTCAAAGTTCACATAGTTTTGTCTATGTATAATTTTTAGAAATTATTTTTGCTTTAAATCTCTCTGATTTATAGTTTTAAATATTCCTCCCATGTATTAGTGGTTTGTACACTCCATAATTACAGATGCTTATATGGAAGTTTATATGGCATCTTAAATGAAAACTTTATATATATATACACATACATATAAAGTTTATGCTTATATACATATACACACATATGTGTTTGTGTGTGTATGTATATATCTATATATGTATATATCTCTATATCTCTATATATCTATATATATAAGCTTTACCTATCTATGAACTTTCTTAGCTCTTCACTGTAGCTCGCACTGTAGCTCTTCAGAAAATCTATATATATCTATATATAGACATATAAAATAAAACCTGTACAACTCCTGTGGAAATTCTGATGGGTTCCCAGAGGACTCCCAGGTGGATCCATTCAGCATTTTTTCACCCGTTTCTTCTCACTGAGCAATATTATCTCTGTCATTGATAATTATCTGGAGTTTTGCCAGTCCCCTTTCTCATTTAGTATTGCTACTGTTTATTCTTCTAGTATATTGCATCCTTGCCACTAGCAATTTCATCAGCCTTGTGTGGGGGATTCCTAGTGAGATACCCTAGACTTAAGTCTATAGTAACACAAATTTTAGGTTCTTCTTTTTAAAAATAAATTATTTGTTTATATTTATCAAAATTAAGTAAATAAAATAAATTTATAGTACATAATAAAATGAATATTTTAGAAGAAGTTTGCCAGGTCTTAGTGAGTCCTGGATTTAAACTCACTAAATCTCTTCTGCCTTATGTCTAAATTGGGGTATTAATAATCTCTATCTCACAGTATTATAAGAATTAAATGAACAAAGTGCTCAATAGTGTGAGCTCTTATGATTAGTTCTCAACATTTTACAAGTAATTAGTTAATTAGGAAATATTAAAATGCAGGCATCATTTTTCCTAGCCAGTGTAATTTTCACAATAATATAAAATTATTTCCCCACAAACACAAATATGAAAAGCTTTAACTAATAAATTCAAGTCACTTAGATGCCATTTGACTTTCAAATGAATAGTTTGCTAAGTGCTGCTCAGGTCACCTAAATTTTTTAATGCCACTTACCAGTGGGCACTGATTTTGCACCAGGACATTTGCTCAATAAACATTCAACAAACAAGAAACAAAGTAACATTACCAGATTATTTCCTGTATCTTTTGGCCTTTGTGATCAGTGTTGCACCTACCTACAGAGAACAGCAGGGAATAGTTTGCACATTAACAATTTTTGATTCAGTACTACTCGCAATACAGTAAGTGGATCAATAGAGAATAAGCTCATTTATCTTACGGATTTTTTGAAATGTCAAATTAGTAGAATTAAGCTGTGAGCATTTCCCAAAATTATCATCAGGAGTAGAGGAAACATGGGCAACTATTAAATAAGTATAGACTGTGTTTATCTGCAAAATGCTTGTGATTTTGCTTGGCTGAAATATGGGCTATCACAGAGAATAGAAATTATAAAAAGTCATAATGCTGGATATGAAACAGTCACCACAGGGCCTGGCACACTGTAGCTCTTCAGAAAATGAGAATTCCTGTTCTCTGCTCCCTAGGCTATCACTGCTCTACATCAGCCAAGAGCTTGCTACAGTTGCTGCAGCCCCAGCATGCTACTTCAACAACTGTGCCATGGCACTGTCTTTCCAAGAAACTCTCACTGCTTCTGAACTTCCTAACTGACATGGCACTTAGCATTTACTGCCTGGTATCGTTAACACTCTTTCCACATGTTTCAGCCTATCTCCTCCGAACTGGATCACAAGCTCTTTGAGGGAACGTTTGTTTTTATACCTCTTTGATTTCACTATATGCTGGGTGACCAATTGCTTAAGACCCACACACTCATATCACTTCTCTCATGCAAGGAAGCCTGTAGGAGCCATCTCCTATTATAAAGTTCAAAACTCAAAGTGATGTCTTGACTTAAGGTCATTAAGAGGACCTGCTAAAACAGGTTTTGAGGGGAATATTGTGGGGCAGAAAATATTAACGGAACTCTAGCCTAAAAAGAACGCTTACTTGATCCAGGTAGACTCCAACATCTCCTAATACTCCATCACAGCAGCCTTATGGTTCAGTGAAGTTTCCCTTTACATATTTAAGGAGAGAAGTAAGTATTCACCTGGGTTCAAACCTTGCGTTTTCACTAACTGGTTGTGTGGCATTGGAAAGTTACTTTAATTCTCCATACTTTAGATTTGTCATCTGAAAAATGTGGATAATATCAATCTGCATCAGTTGGCAGTTTAGAAGAAAGAAATTATACTAAATATTTCAACAGCAGTAATTCAGTATAGAGAATTGGTTTTCCTGGGGTTGGAAGGCTGAATAAACAAAAGGAAAAATAGAGGTAACACGGACATAGCAAATGCAGAAGGCTTAACCCTTAGGGCTGGATACACAGAGGGAAGAAGTGCAGTTATCAGAACATAGAAACACAGAGCAGGAGTTGTGAGGAGTGTCAGTGAGCCAGGGTTCTGTCTTTGGACAAGATGGCGCCCCTGACTGATGCAAGATTGTCCGAGGAGGCCCAGTGAGTTTGGTTCTGGAATGAAGGCTGAAACCATCTGCTGCTGCTGAGGTGCCCGCGTCCACTGAGGGAACAGCATGCGCACCACAGCAGGCAGTCCCTTCTCCCCTCCTCCTGCCTGCCAGTCTTCCCTTGGTTCCTCTGGTAAGAAAAAGCAACTGAGGTCAGCTGGCAAAGAAGAATGAGTTTTACTGAGTACAAACCCCAGCGTTACAAAGCAAAATAAATAAAGGTGGGTTTGGAGTCCAGAGAAAATAGTATAATAGTCTATTTGTTATAAGAAAAAATAATAATAGTGCCAACCCCATAGATTTGCTTTAAAAATTATGGTATTGTGTTAGAACACTTAAAACAGAGAATGGAACATAAAAACAACTAATACATGTTCACTATTTATTATTGTATTGGTGTTGTCATATAATAGACATTCAGTAAGTATTTGGTTATACACTTGATATGGTTGTGTCCCAGACCCAAATCTCATTTTGAATTGTAGCTCCCATAATCCCCACATGTTGTGGGGAGGGACCTGGTGGGAGGTAATTGAATCATGGGGACAGGTTCTTCCTGTGCTGTTCTGCTGATAGTAAATAAGTCTCACAAGATCTGATGGTTTTATAAAGGGCAGTTCCCTTGCAAATGCTCTCTTGCCTGCTGCCATGTAAAATGTGCTTGTGCTCCTCCATTGCCTTCTGACATGATTGTGAGGCCTCCCCAGCCATGTGGAACCATGGTCCATTTAACCTCTTTTTCTTAATAAATTGCCCAGTCTTGGGTATGTCTTTATTAGCAGAGTGAGAATGAACTAATACAACATTTGAATACATAAATTGTTGAATCTACCCTGTTATTTTCCTTCCTTTCTATTGTGCCTCTATCTAGCTTGTTCTCTTCTTCCTGCTTAAAAAATTTACATGCAATAATTCATGTTATCAAACATTTTCTAAAAAATTATGTAAAATGCTATATAGTGAAAAGTCTTCCTTTGAATTTGCTGATTCTTATTAAAATTTATGTATGCATTAATAAGCAATATACATATGCTGGCTCTCCTTAGCCTGCTTTCTACTGTTAGGGTTTTCTCTACTCTTTTTAAGTTCATTTCTTTCTGTCTTTGTCACTCACTCTTTTTCTTTCTTTCTTTTGCCTGCCTGCCTGCCTTCCATCCTTGATCTCTCTCTCTCTCCTCCCTCTGTCTCTTTTTGTTTTTTCTCTCTGCTTTTTCTTCCTTCCCTTCAGTTTCTTTTCCTTTCCTTCTTTTTATCCTTTATGACTCATTATATTCTTTGCAATGTCTATTCCCTTTTTTCCTTCAATTTTATCTTTGTGCATAAGATGGCTTTGCTTTTTTCTTTGATATCTTTGCTTAGATACTTCATCTTATCTTTAATCTCTTTTGTTATATCTTTTCTAAGATACTTAGTTTTTGTTTGTGGTCTTCTTTAATAACAGCAATAGCTTTATTAATATATTTTGAATTATTGTCTGTTGTTAGCATGATCTCTGCAAATATGAACGGTCTGTGTGATTCTTTGTGAGTTAAGCCTTCTCTACTTCTCCACTAAACTTGCTCACTTGTTGCTCTTACTTGTAATAAAGGAGGGTGATAGCTTTTGCACTTTAGGTTATGCACCTCACACTTAGGAAGTGTATTTTTGCTGATGCTTTCTGAGATTTGACATGCCAGGCCCTCTTGTCACATCTTCCCATCTCTCCTCGCGTTTGCCATCTATCAGTCCCAGTTTTTGCAGACTTTATGTATATTTATGAATTATAGCTGTCTCCAACTGAATATTGAACTTACTGGCTTTAAAAATATTCTTAATGCTTTAAAAATGTGATTTCTTTGAAGAGAAGTATAAAATGCAGACTATTTCATTATGTTCATATAAGCAATATTTATTCCTGTTTTTGATTGTCATAAAATTCTCTAGAGAGCATTTTGGGCAAATTTCCTAATTTTTTAATGTTTTGAGCTTTCCAAAGTAAGTGTACTTGGGGCTTTCATTCCAGGAGTGGGGATAGATATTTGCTAAATCAACCACCCTCTTTCACTGAGTCTCTTATAAAAGAGTTGCCTAGGGAGAGAAGTGTGAAGACCATCTAAATTAAATTTGTTTTTTTATTGGGAAAAGTACTGCTGGATCTTACTAATACCCTTGTTTTATAGAAAGCAATTTCTATGTTATTTATGATCATATAACATTACATCAGAGATAGAAAGAACCACAGTTGCATCTTGCCTAATACATCACTTGAAAGATGAGGAAACTGAGTGAAGAGTCTGAAACGGACTTGACCCATAGTTTCAAGGCCACAATGTGGACCAGAAAGAGGGCATATGTAAAAGTAAGTTGGAGGATCTAGGAAAAGTCTAGGATCTAGGAAAGGGTCTAAGCCACTGTCCAGAGTACACATTCTAGTGGGCAGGGGAAATGTGTATCACAAGTTTGCCTACATAGCCACTTCTTACTTCATCTTACCTTTGCAGGCTAAAACAGTAAGCTGGAGGAGGTAATGATTCTACATAAGGGGAGCCCCATATGTTAATCTTGCTTCATTCTTCTTAAATGCACGCTCTAGTGTGCTAATCTCTCAAGTCTCTTTTTATATGGAACCACAGAGACAACTACAGCTTTGCATCTAGACTATCTAATTAGTGCTTTCAGAATCTTCCAATGTTACTCAGCTTCTCTCTATTGTATTTCAGGATGGAACAAACAGGCAGTGATAGTTAGGCAGGCATAGTTCCTCTTCTTGGTATAAAAGAAGATGCTCTCTTACCACCAATCAGCATGGTGCAGATGGAGAAGATCTTTTCTGCATCTGTATTAGCAGAGACGTTCCCAAAACCCACGCTAGTCAGGCTGCTCAGCGTGAAGTACAGCGCGGCAATATAGGCACTTCGGATCGACGGGCCCCCCAAGGTATTGTTGCCATAGTACGGAGATTCCAGTCTCTTTCCCAACTCATGAAGCCAACCTGCAATGGAGGAAATAATGCAAATGAGAGAACAAAAAGTAAAGTCTCAGTATTAACACATGGGAGTAATGATAAATAATATTTGGGGAAGTAATAATTTGCTCGGGGGAAGAAGAAGGTAAAAAGGAAATTAAAGGCAAGTTATTACATTTCATTCTTTAAAAGTGAAAATATAATTTTCCTCATGCTGTTCTCTATAATACACACAGCATATAAACATGAATTCCAGAGTGGATTGATGGACAAAGCTAAACAAGTTACTCTAATGCAAGAAACAAACTGCAGGGATGGCTACTCTCAGAAGCAGTGTTGCTTATTTCACTTGCCCTGTTAAGCTCATCTCATTTGGAATTATAAGAAGAAACAAAGAGTTGAGTAAATATTTCAAAACCCAAAGTGATGATAAATTACAACAGCCATGAGTCTAGATGTCAGAGGTGAGAAGTCTAGAAGTCTAGGTGAGATAGACTTTATTTCCATTCTGTAAAACTCTTCCCCTTTGTATTCACTTGGGGAGGTATCCACTCATCTTACAAATCTTAGCTCATGTTACTTTACTCAGGAAGTGTTCTCTGCAGTCCCATTTTAAAATCAGGGTTGAAAGGGGGAAAATGCACAAGTAATGAATACCTGTAATCTATCAGAACTGAAAGCCCCTCTACAAACTGTTTTATGATACTATGTATATATGTTTCAAAATGTATCAAATTAAATGCTTTATAAATATATATATAGTTAATTGTATATTAATTATGTTGTCAGAAAGCTGTAAACAACCTGTATTAATAAACATGAGAAGACAGCAAGTATAAACTTAATATTATCTAGAATTTAAACACAACACAAAAATCACTTTAAAATTATTTATTGAAAATATTTGTCCCTTAAGATTTTATACTTTATAATTCTCTCTTTCTCTCTCTATGTGTGTGTGTTGTAACAAGCAATAACAATGCAGCTCAACTCATAAGATTCATAAGGCTTTTTGTAATGGATACTAACTACTACTTTCTAATAAATACTTCATTGAATGGCTGCTCAAGAAGAGATGAAAAACCATTACACTCTTAAGTAGTAATAATATTATCATTATCAACTAAGCTTATATATGATAAAACTGTGCTAGGTAATTAAAATGCAAATTTGAAGCAGCTGGGAATTCCTTGAGACCAAGGAGAAGTGCTTAGGGGCAAGTACTGGGCCTTATTCCTTCTGTGTTGCTATTCCTTATTCCTTCAGAGTGTTTTTCATCCTTTAACTTGCATCAGAAACACCTAGAGGGCTTGCTAAAGAGGGTCTAAACCAAGCATTTATTTGGTTCTTTTGGTCCTGTATTCTCTGAATGAAATCACTTTGCGTATCATTTACTTTCCTTAATAAAATAGGATAAAAATGTGTGTCGGAATGCACAGATGATATGCTTGCTTAATGTCTGTTAGTTTACACATGTGTGAGATGGTGTGTCTCTGAAGTGGTTCAGGGAGCAACACACAGACAAACAACTGACCTAATTTTGTTGATATCTCTTTTCTGTCTAGCCAACTGTTTGGTCTATTTTGAAAAACATCTCATTCTTTAAAAGGATTGCCCTAAACTGTGTTACAGCTGATGAAGCAGAAGCAATAATGATGATGAAAAAAACTGGTAACACAGAAAGGAGGTAACACCCACAAATCCGGGGATTGGCTATGTGGGCCAAAGAAAACTTTTTCACAGAATGGCTCTTCTGAAATGAGAGCACATGTTCCACTGTAACAAGACAACATGTGACTGAACTGTTACAGAAGAAGCAATTTAACCAATTTGGAATCCAATCATTTTTTATGCTGGAGAAACTCATGTCTTTAAAGGAAAGGATGTCCTAGAACAGCCTGTTTCTGCTGCTCAAATATTTTTTTTCCTAAAGAACATTTTGAAGGAAACAGCATACACAACATAAAGTAGAATCTAAATATACTGAGTGCACTGACTTATGATAAAAACAAAAGATATCATAAAACAATCTCATAATTAGTAAAATTGATTCCATGAATATAATAGGTTTATGAAATAAATAATCAATGTCAAAGACAGAACGACTCTTAAGAGTCATTCCTAGAAGAGTTTATCATTAGCATGATAATTCAGTTGCTGTATTTTTCATTGCATACTTACCATGGACCCAGTATTTTGCTTAATTACATACTTTTAACGCTAAACAGGAGTTTCTTATTTTACTCTTTAGATTTCCTACAACAGTATACTTTGGTTTACTATTTACATGTGTGCATTCACAATGTGTACAGGTGTGATCTGTTTTATACAATAGATGTGTTCCTAAAAACTCTGATTTATGTTAGCATATGGTAAATTAACATGTTTTAGGTTTAATATAAGGAATGTGAGCATGTTATTTAAGGAAAACCTACGGAGAATCTCTGTGGTTATATAAAATACTTCAGTAATATGAAAAACCACCCAGTACAAGATAAGCTTGTTAAATCAGATTTAGATGTTTGCTAAACGATATGTGTGTGGAGAGAAAGGGGAAAAATAATCAGCAAGTACTTAATCACACCTATAATTCAAAATGGTGTTCTACGTAATTTGGTATGAATGAGCCATGTTGTAAAAGAAGTCAGCTAGCAGCAAGAATGGGGCCCAGGTGAGGGTTTCCTTGTTAGCAGGTTAGTACATGGTCAACATTTTACTAACTGCTGCCTGTGCTCTAGATACTCTGCTAAAATGATACATCCCATCTCATTTACGTGCACTAACCCTATGGAATAGGTACAATTACAGTCCACATTTTGGTTCATTATTTCATTAATAATCACAAAGAGTTAGGAATTGTTATCTTTTAAAGATGTGAAAAATATGGCTCAGGGACATTAAATAACTTGTTCAAAGTGGCATTATCAGAATTTTAACCCAGAGGTAATCATTTTGCTGTATTTTTTTTCCTCCAGTTGTCTTTTGGGCATATTTTGATTCTTTTTTCTTCAGTTTTATTGAAGTATAATTGATAAATAAAAATTGTATATATTTATAGTATACAACATGATGTTTTGATATACATATACGTTATGAAATGATTACCACAATCAAGCCCAGTAACATATCCATCAACTCACATTATCTTTTTTTGTGTGTGGTGAGAACATTTAAGATTTATTCTTAGCAGTTTTCAAGCTTTAAATACATTATTAACCTTACAAGAGTTCATTTGTATAGTTATCTCGTGATGCTGTACAAAATATCATTTCAAATTATCATTTTAAATTGTGCTATGTTGAGATCATTATTAAATAAGTTTGCACTTCCCACTTTAGTGGGAAAATGTGTCCCAAAAGCATAACCACATACCAGAGAAAATAGAATTATCCAAATGCAGTCTACAATATAGACATAGTATGCCTTGGTATTTAGAACCTGGATATTACTTTAACAGTAAATAAAAAGTATCAAATGCAAATTCCAAGAATTTAAAAATACTCTTACTAACATTTGCTTCCTCTCTCTCCACAATTCTGAAGGTCCACTTAATCAACCTCGTGGACTTCATTAGGATGAGAGGTGGAAAAGCACTGTGATGTTTGATGTAAAAGGTGGCAGGCGGTTTGCTGGGAGAGGCAGAGCATTGGAAGAAAATGATTATGATGGGGCACAACATGGGAGCTTCTCCACCCTCTTCAGCCTCCTAAGCAAGGGCCTGAAGCATGGGACTACTCAGCTGCAGAAGTGACTGAGAGATATCAGGATAAGTTTCAGAAGTCTGAGTGTGTGTGTGTCTTTATGTTTGTGTAAAGGGAGATGGAGTGGGATGGTTATTGGTGAAGTATTTATTACTGCTACAAATACTGGATAAGAGCAAATATCAGAGAAAAGCTTGAGATTTCATCTCTATTGCTCTTAAAATATCTATACTTCATAGCATTGATTACAAACATCATTGAAAAGAAACATACTTACATATCTGTCTCTGTGCTTCAAGGTTAATCTAGTGCCCATGACTATAATTTTTGGGGTGTTTTTGTTGTTGTTTTGCTTTAAAAACACTTTTTGTTATGAGATAATTTTAGATTTACACAAAAGTTCAAAGTGTACAGACAGCACCTGTATAGCCCACATCTTTCGCTAGTTTCCTCCAGTGCTGATATCTTATGTTATCACAGCACATTTGTAAAAACTATAAAACTAACATTGGTACATTACTATTAACTAAACTATAAATTTTTCACATTTTAATTTCAGAGACAGAGTCAAAGAGGTTAGAGACTTGGATCCCAAAGCTCACTCTGAACCCTTCACCCCTTTTCCGTTTTATGAGATGTGATCAAGGATAAGGCTAGAACGGCACAAAGCTGTAACGGCATTTAGTGTTGATTTGTTGTTTTACTTAGAAGGCACCAGTAAATTTAGGTCCCAATTCAGCAGGAAAGCAGTTATTACTTGGAATTCCCACTAATGTCAGACTTTGATTCTCACAGAATAAGAAGTATCTTACATTTCTGAATTCGTACAATCTACTTTTGAGATAAACATCTGAAACAAAAGTAATTAATCATAAAATAGTAAAGTGGACTTTGAGTCAGGAAATTGGGGGTCCTATGCTTGGTCTTGCTACTAATTGGGTAGCTCTGTGATCCTTCATAGAATTCCATTTTTTAAACTTAAATATGAAGTGATTGGATTGAGTAATCTCTAGGTTCCCTTTCACATCTAAGATTTTGTGAAATAATATTCTGTAAAGCTTCTTCACAAATGACTGACCTTTTTTAAAGGCAAAATTCTGTGTAAAAAGTATGACTTTTTGAATTTATCTTTCATTTGTTTTAATTATTCGAGGGAAGATCCATCAGCAAATATTGATGGAATAAAGATGGCAGATTTTCACATTCTCATGTATGTATCACTTGTGCTCTATTTCCATGCTGAACAACCTTCCAGAACAAGCAATATTACATATTGTTAGTACTGTCAAGAAAAAAATGTGGCATTTGCATTAAACTAGTCCAGAGGCTGCCAGTTCATAATAGTCTAAATGAAAGTTGAAAAGTTTGTATGATAGGAAGTTTTTGAACATTCATTACTAAAGTACAGCATTTCACTTAAGCAATGATTAATTGAAAGATTGTACAGTATTGTAAATTGCCAAAATAGGCCATCATCACATGTACAAAAAAAAAAAAAAACAAAAAAAACCATATGAAAACAAAAGACAAGCAAACAAAAAAAACCCCTAAACAATCTGAAGCCACAGTTGAGCAGCTACTGTAGAGCTCTCTGGTTGATTCTAAGAAGAGAAAGAACAGGCCATCTGTTTCCAGTTAACTGGGGCACTTCCAAATGCCTCTTAAATCTCAGCTAATAATAGAAAAAAGTGTAACAAAGATTAGGCTCATGGTTAAGTTGGCAGAATATAAACTATGAACTGTTGCATTTAACCTTCCTACATAAAGTACTTACAATTCACAATGCTTTCAGATCTGTGCCCCAAAATGGGCATTTATTTCATGGGTAGTTGCTCTAGTGTTTCTTGTGGTTTAAATAGGTTTGTGGGACATAAATTTGTGCCTGAGCTCAGAGTATCATTTACAAAGGAAACTGTTTACTCAGTAAGAAAATCTTAACTGAAAGTGCTCATCACTTGCATTACATCAGGACAAAAACATGTTTTAGGAAGGCAATTTGGGATAAAAATAAGTAAGTCCAGCCAAATTATTTTATTATTGATATGCTAAAGTTTACATTAATAGTCTGCCTCAAATTTCCTCTTGTCCTCTCTTTTTTCTCGAAGTTTCAGGCTGGTGAAAAGCTGGAGAGGAAAAATGAAGTGACAGGTCTCCTCTCAAATTTGCATATAATTTCTCAACTGTTTTTGGTAGTTTCCTGACAGCCATTTTACTTAAAATGATAGGGTTTTGCATCTATTGAAAACGAATCTCAAGTTTCCCTGGTTTGCAAAACTTCAAAAGAAAATTATAATTACGTTTTTTCCCAAAAACATTGGAGGGGGATGCATTTTCTAACATCTCAATCATAAAAGTAAATGTAAAATAAATTAGACCATATAATATGCTTGAGTATTGTATACAAAAATCCTGTTAGAGAGTTCACTGGATTTTGTTTACCTTAGCTTGGTATTGAAACTGTTCTACCGAGAGCAAACAAATCCCAAAACTAGCAGAAGTTAAAAAATAACAAAAATCAGAGCCGAACTGAAGGAGATAGAGACATGAAAAACCATTCAAAAGATCAACAAATCCCAGAGCTTGTTTTTTGAAAAAATTAATAAAATAGACCATCAGCTAGATTAATAAAGAAGAAAAGAGAGAAGATTCAAATAACCATAATCAGAAATGATAAGGGTGATATTACCACCGACCCCAAGAAAAAACAAAGAACCATAAGATAACTCTCTGTTCACATAAACTAGAAAATCTAGAAGAAATGGTTAAATTCCTGGATACATACACCCTCCCAAGGTTGAACCAGAAAGAAATTGAATCCCTAAACAGACGAATAACTAGCTCTGAAATTGAGGCAGCAATAAATAGCCTACCAATAAAAAAAAAAAAAAAATTCCATGACCACACAGATTTCTGGCTAAAGTCTACCAGATGTACAAAGAAGAGCTGGTACTATTACTACTGAAACTATTCCAAAAACCTGAAAAGGAGGGAAGGAGGGACTACTTCCTAACTCATTCTATGAGGCCAGCATTATCCTGATTCCAAAACCTGGCAGAGGTACAACAAAGAAAGGAAACTTCAGGTCAATATCCTTGATGAACATCGATGCAAAAACCCTCAAAATACTAGCAGACTAAATCCAGCAGCACATCAAAAAGCTTATCCACCACAATCGAGTAGGCTTCATGCAAGAGATGCAAGGTTGGTTCAACATACACAAATCAATAAATATGATACATCACATAAACGGAACTAAAGACAAAAACCAGACGATTATCTCAATAGATACAGAGAAGTCTTTTGATAAATATCAACATCCCTTCATGTTAAAAACTCTCAATAAGTACTGAAGGAACATACCTCAAAATAAAAAGAGCCATATATGACAAACCCACAGCCAACATCAGGCTAAGTGGGCAAAAGCTGGAACCATTCCCCTTGAAAACTGCAAAAGACAATGATGCCCTCTCTCACCATCCTATTCAACATATTATTGGAAGTTCAGACAAGAGAAAGAAATAAAGCGTATTCAAATAGAGAGGAAATCAAACTGTCTCTGTTTGCAGATGACATGATTCTATATATAGAAAATCCCATCGCCTCAGCCCAAAAGCTTCTTAAGCAGATACACAACTTCAGCAAAGCCTCAGGATACAAAATCAATGTGCAAAAATCCCTAGCGTTTCTGTACATCAACAATGGTCAAGCTGAGAGTCAAATCGCGAATGAACTCCCATTCACAATTGCCAAAAAAAAGCAATAAAATACCTAGGAATACAGCTAACTAGGGAGATGAGAGATTTTGTATTTCTACTAAGAGAACTACAAAAACACATCTCAAGAAAATCAGAGATGACACAAACAAATAGAAAAACATTCTATGCTCATGCATAGGAGGAATTAATATTATTAACATGGCCTTACTGCCCAAAGCAATTTATAGATTCAATGCTACTCCTATTAAACTACCATTGACATTCTTCACAAAACTAGAAGAAAACTATTTTTAAATTCATATGGAACCAAAAAAGGGCCTGAATAGTCAATACAATCCTAAGCAAAACAAACAAAAGCAAAAACAAAAAAAAAAAACAAAGCTGGAGGCATCATGCTACCCAACTTCAAACTATACTACCAGGCTACAGTAACCAAAAGAGCATGGTACTAGTACAAGAATAGGCACATAGACCAATGGAACAGGATAGGAAATCCAGAAATAAGACCACACACCTACAACTGTCTGATCTGTGACAAACATGACAAAAACAAGCAATGGGGAAAGGATTCCCTATTTAATAAATGGTGCTGGGAAAACAGGCTAGCCATATGAAGAAGAATGAAACTGGACTGCTTCCTTACACCATATACAATAATTAACTCTAGATGGATTAAAGACAGGAATACCATTTGTCCCAGCAATCCCATTACTGGGTATATACCCAGAGGAACATAAATCATTCTATTAAAAGACATGCATGTGTACGTTCATTGCAGCAGTATTCACAAGAGCAAAGACGTGGAATCAACCTAAATGTCCATTAATGACAGACTGGATAAAGAAAATGTGGTAGATACACAACATGGAATACTATGCAGTCATAAAAAAACAAGATCAAGTCTTTTGTGGGAATATGGAAGGAGCTTTGTAGGCTATTATCTTCTGCAAACCAACGCAGCAACAGAAAACCAAATGCTACATGTTCTCACTTACAAGTGGGAGCTAAATGATGAGAACACATGGACACAGAGAGGAGAACACCACACACTGCAGCCTTTCAGAGGGCAGAGGGTGGAAGGAGGGAGAAGATCAGGAAAATCAACTAATGGGTACTAGGCTTGATACCTGGGTAATGAAATAATCTGTACAAAAACTCGCATGAAACAAGTTTACCTAGTAACAAACCTGCGTTTGTACCTCTAAACTTAAAAGTTAAAAATTAAGAAACTGTTCTAAAGGACTTTTCTTCATGTTTCTAGGAAATGTCCAAGTCTCAAAAGGAAACACCAAGTTTTAGGTGTCAGCCTTTGTTAGAAGAGTGGATTCTGACTCATATGCATTTAAAAACATATAAGTAACTTTGTTTCATGGCTTGACAGGTGTGAAAAACAGTAAGTAGTGGGAGTTTGCCTGAACATTCCAAAATAAGTTTTCAGCCAGTGTGTGGTGAAGCAATTGGCCTTGAAGTAAACACAGGGCAATGACGTTGTCTTGGAGAGACCTAAAGTGGGGCACAGTCATTTTGAAAAATGAGAAGTAGATAGAATGCAGAGAGACAGCACACAGGAGACCAAGAAATGCAGTGAAATGCAGAAGAGAAACATGAGTGGAGAGAGATGTGTTAGACCCCGGTAATGCAGTAAACCTTGATAACCCAGAAGGCAAGCAATGCAGCATATAAAAGTGCATACACGATCTTGTCCTGTAATTATGTTGCCTGACTTTTTTATGTCTTAGTTCTGCCTCTTAGTGGTTATGTAATGCAAGTTTACTTATTCTTCTTCTGTCAGTCTTCTTCTCACTAAAATGGAGAACACAATAGTAACTCACTTCATAGGCTGTTGTGAGGTTAAGTGACATGATTCACATAAAGTGCTTAGCAGAATGCAGTATTACATGTTGGAAGCACTCAATGCAAGGCTTTTATTAGTGCTGGTGCTGTTGTTTTAAATATGAGATTTCTGTTTTACTGAAAATTATGCAGACTTCAAAAATCCTTCATTATTGAAAACCTATATAAAATATTAATTCAGCATCCCAATTTCATAGGTAGAAAATAATATACACAATTGCATCATTCTCAGAAATCAAAGATCTTGTAACATTCATATTTACAAATGACACTTTCCATTATGAGGTACCGAAGACATTAAATGGTTAAGACATAGACTCAGAATATTTTCTGGCATTGATTTGTTTTGCTGTTATTTGATTCCCTATGATAAAAATAGTATGTTGTAATGATCTTTTTTCTGTTTGTGTAGGAGACCATGATTTAATGTGCTAAGTACTTTATATATTATTTAATTTAATCCTACATCACATAATTTAATTTATTACAACTCTAAGAACTATGTATTACAATCTGAAATGTTGACAGTAAAATATTGGTACTTAAGAAGGTTTAAGCAAAACAACCAAGGGTGGACATCTGTTAGGGAGAAGGACCAGGTTTTGAATCTGGGTTTGTCTGAATTGAAAGTCATTACACTTTTTAATATGCTCCTATCTCCTGATCCTTCTTGTTAGTCAAAGTTTTGATATTAATGAACTTCTGATAGACTTCATCTCTTTCATAGAAATAGCTATCCCAGTAATTTTTCTCCATTTCACCTGCAAATAGGAATTTCTCACGTTGTCTACTGTCTACTTAACTGTCTCCATCATCTAGGACATGTGGTCTGCAGACCTTGTATTATTTTTATGTTGAATATGAAAACTTTTCTGAACACTTCCCCAGCCCTTCTCGCAGAAAACCTAGCTATTATTCCAAAGGTAGCTGGTGGGAAGGTGTTTTAATGTTCTGTGTATGCAAAGATTTCGGTAATATAAGACCTTTTTGGAACCACAGACTGAACTCTCAGCAACTTCCCAATGACTCATTTTCTAGGAATAGAACTCTTTGGTTACTGTCTTATGAACTTTGCAAGATATTGATATAGGTCATACCTATGCTGTGAAGAAATTTATAACCTCATAGCTTTTGTTTATAGGAACCCATTTTTCTATGTAATTTCTTGGACCTTATCAAAAATATTGAATAAACTAAGAACTTCAAATCACATTTTAACCATACAACTTATTGACATTTGACTTCTAATTTCACTTACAGACACCAACTATCTGTTTAGAAATCCATTGTTTGGCAACTATAATGCCTTTTCAATGGATTTGAAACAATGGAAAGAAGGACAAAAAGTGGTTTAGCCTCCAGCATGGCATACAAAAGCTGGTTTAATTCACATTATAACCAAAGTACAGTATCTGGTTTTAAATAGATAAACCTAAGTAGAATTAACAGCGGTTTTTTTAAAAGCACTGTGAGAACAATGGGCCAATATCCTTTAAACATTGAAGGATATGACTAGTCGATATCTAGATCTAACTCCCCATCTTCCTTTGAAGATAGAGGTTGCTTACCCCTGTTGCATTAATTTTTGTGTTTCTGTTCCTGGCCTTGTCCATTGGTACCCTTTGGTGCTTTGCCCTGTGACACTCACGATATTATATGAGATGAGACATTGTATTAATCAAAACCATGGATAAATCTGAATCACCAACTCAAGACAAAAGGGAAAGGAAAGGAGATTTGAGAAAGGAGAAAGATACACATCGCACGAAGAAGGAAATATTTATTGACTATAGAGCAAATGTATAGGAAGAAAGGGACAAATGCCACAGGATCAAGAGCAATGATATTTTTGATTCAAAAGTAGGCAAAAGTGGAAAGAAGAACAGGACAAAAGTGGCTGATTGCTAAGAAGCAAAGTCACAGTTTTGGGTGTTCAACCTCCCTTATTGTTCAAGACTATATCATATCACTTAGTCATGAGGCTAACAGCAAATTCAGCAGCTATCCACTCTAATATTTAAACTTACAACATTCAGTTAAATAACATCTAGCTCCTGGCCATCTACCGCAAAACCAAATTTACTTCGTATCTTGTATGTCATATCAATTTTGGGACAATTCTGATTATTAGAAAGTTATTTCTGGTGCAGGGAACATTAATATACATATCTACCTGAGTGGTTTGGGGATATCAAAACCATACAAGCCAACAGAAATTTAATTTGCACAATTGCCTAAGTCTTGACCTACCAATCTGGAAAAATGTCTCCATTATATGTCATTGGGTGGTATTTTCCAGAAACTCCAATTTTGGGAAGCATGTTTTAATTTCCATGAGGCAAATTTTACAGGTGTCCTTCAGGGACAGAGCTCTCCAACTTTGGCCAGGTACCAGAAGTGGCAAGAGGCACAGCAACAATGGGAAAAGGGAAGTCCAAGAACACCAGAGCACAGCAGTAGCATAGCCCAGCAGGACCAAGGGAACAGCATCAGGGATTCTCAGGGAGAAGCTAAGAAGCCAGGGCTCTGGCTTTTCCAGGCCTTGGTGGAAGGCAGAGTTTGGCTCCAGTTTCCACAAGAGCTAAGAATCCAGGAACACATGATTCTCTTTGCTGTCACAGCCCTGACACATTTAAAATCTAGTGTTGAGTCCAAATCTGCCTCCATTGCTTCTCCACTCTCTGGCCCTATTTCTACTCTCTTAAGTAATATTACAGCAATTTTCAATGTTTAAAAATAAAATTGTCAACACCTCAGCTCCAACTTCATCCCCTCTATATGGTAATCTTTTTCAAGGTCGTATGACAACACTTCCTGTGCCTGCTCTTCCTTTTCTGAACATTCTGCAGATTGTCAAAGTCTATCTTTGATATTTTGTACTAGAACTGAACCGAACAGAGTCAACGTTGTTTTTTCTTCATTTGTTTTTGCCAGCAATTGCCCCTTCACGACAAGATTTGATTCCTAAATGTTCTGTTCTCACATCCTGTTCCCAGTCAAGTTTACTTTCAGACCAGTTCCCTTTGCATTTCCTTCCACTACTATTGAAGGGGAGACTTACCTTGAGCCATGAGACTACAACATTAATTTCATTGAGTCCATCTATCCGATAGTCTCTTGCCCTTAATTAGCTGATTAAAAATTCTCTCCATTAAAAAATATTTAGTGACCATGCACAATGTTCAGGCTGTTGCATGAGATACAAAAATAAGGGAGAAAGGTCTTTATTATCTTGCAGTCTATTGGGGAAACTCTAATACAAATGTAAATAAGGCAATATAAGGTTGACTCTACTTAAAGTCCTCCTAGCTGGATCAACTAGAAAGAGTTTAAAGAAGGAGGAAAATATTCAATTGTACAGTACAGAATGAGTAGAATTGGATGAACAGAGATGGAGAAAAAGTACATTTAGGACAGTTGAAAGGACATGAATAATAATCACAAGGCCAGGTAAATATAAAGCATTTATGGGGAAAGAAATTCATGTGAATTGGCTCAAATTAACGGTACAAAATGGGAAGTCATGTAAAGTATATTTAACTTACAAGTTTTCAAACTTTAAATGTTTTCCTTTTCTTCCAAGGTATCAAAATCAGAACCCATAAAAAAAGCTTGGTTTGGACTGATATTTAATATAATGGCCCATTCTCTTCCTCTGTGTGTGTGTGTGTGTGTGTGTGTGTAACAGGGAAACCACAAATGATGTGGGGATGGATTTAGTATAATTCTTCCTAGAATCAGCAAGTTCGTTCAACTTTATTTTGAAATACTCATAATGCAAAAATAATGCACATTTTAAATTTTAGAAATAATTTTAAGAGACTTTTTCATATATTTTTTGGCTATTTGTATACCTTCTTTTGAGAACTGTCTATTCATGTACTTTGCCCACATTTTTATGGGATTATTTATTTTTTTCTTGCTGATTTGCTTGAGTAGATTCGGAATATTAGTCCTTTGTCAGATGCATAGTTAGAGAATGTTTTCTCTCACTCTGTGGGTCATCAGTTTACTCTTCTGATCATTTCTTTCTTTTTAGTTTAATTCGGTCTAATCTACTTCCTTTTTGTTTTGTTGTGTTTGCTTTTGAGTTCTTGGTCACGGACTCTTTGCCTAAGCCAATGTGTAGACGAGTTTTTCTGATGTTATATTCTAGAATTTTTATGGTTTCAAGTCTTAGATGTAAGTCTTTGATCCACCTTGAGTTGATTTTTGTATAAGGTGAGAGAGGAGGATCCAGTTTCCTTCTACATGTGGCTTGCCAGTTATCCCAGCACCATTTGTTGAATATTATATTTTTGTTTGCTTTGTTGAAGATCAGTTAGCTGTATTTGGGTTTATTTCTGCGATCTCAATTCTGTTCCATGGTCTGTGTGCCTATTTTTATAACAGTACCATGCTGTTTTGATATCTATAGCCTGTTGTATAGCCTTGTAGTATATCAGGTAATGTGATACCTTCAGATTTGTTCTTTTTGCTCAGTCTTGTGTTGGCTACGGAAGCTTTTTGGTTCCATATGAATTTTATAATTGTGTTTTTCTAGTTCTTTGAAGAATAGTGATGGTATTTTGATGGGAATTGCATTGAATCTGTAGATTGCTTTTGGCAATATGGTCATTTTCCTAATACTGATTTTATAATGAGATACCACCTTACTCCTGCAAAAATGGCCATAATCAAAAAATCAAAAAATAATAGATGCTGGCACACATGTCATGAAAAGGGACTAGTTTTACACTGCTGGTGGGAATGTAAACTAGTACAACCACTATGGAAAACAGAATGGAGACTCCTTAAGGAACTAAAAGTAGAACTACCATTTGATCCAGGAATCCTACTACTGGGTATCTACTCAGAGGAAAAGAAGTCATTATATGAAAAAGACACTTGCACACAAATGTTTATAGCAGCACAATTTGCAATTGCAAAAATATGAAACCAGTCTAAATGCCCATTAGCCAATGCATGGATACAGAAAATGTGACACAAACCCACACACACACACACTCACACACACAATGGAATATTAGTCACAAAAAGGAATGAAATAATGGCATTTGCAGCAATCTGGAATGGAACTGTAGACCACTATTCTAAGTGAAGTAACTCAGGAATGGAAAATGAAATATTGTATGTTCTCACTTATAAGTGAGAGCCAAGCTATGAGGATGCAAAGGCATAAGAATGATATAATGGACTTTGAGGACTCAGGAGGAAAGGTGGAAGGAGGGTGAAGGATAAAAGATTACACAATAGGTATGCTGTACACTGCTTGGTGACAGATGCACCAAAATCTTAGAAATCACTACTAAAGAACTTATTCATGTAACCAAAACCCACCTTTCCCCCAGAAATTATTGAAATAAAATAAAAATATACACAAAAAGAAATAATTTTAAGAGAAATAACAAGGAAAAAGATACTGAGGCTTTGAGATACTGCGGTAGAAATCTCTCGGAATTTATTTTAGGATTTATCTTAGGGTCATGCAGTCTGACCCAATAAATGTACAATCATGACAAAGCTTTTCAGTCTTTAGAAAAGATTATACTCAAGATTTCAAGTTGCTGGCATTCAATCCTTATGCTGGTGTTGAGATAATAATTTCTAATCATTGTGGATCATCATCACTATGACGCAACAATTATAAATACTGTTAAGGATCTTTCAGGATATTGCAAAATTCTTTCATCTGCAGTGATTTCATTTAGATTTATCCCCTTTCACTTTTTCAGTAAACTAGGTAATCCATTTGCCATTTCAATTGCTTAAACTGATCAATCTCTTGGCCCTATCTTCCTTATACCTCCCACCCCACTGGAGGTCTCAACACACTTTAATTTCTGGTTATCTGCCTACAGGTAAATACTAGGCTGACTGCTTTGTGAACATAGGGATTATGGTCTCTCTTACACACTTGATTCCCAAGCCTAGCTCAGGATGAGGCACCTAATATGCACTTGATTAATATTTGTTAAATGATAAAAAATGTATTTCTAAATTGTAAATACCACAGAATAGATACTCTTGCTTTGCATATAAAACAGGATTTGGGTTTACAGAATGGTTTGAACTGCAGCCCCCACCAATACTTAATAATTTATCTTTAGGTAAGCTAATTCTCTAAGTTTCAGCTTTTTCAGCTAAAATATGGAACTAAAAATGCCTTCTTGTTTGCTGAGAGCATTTAAGAAAATAATTTTGTTCTGGCACGGTGCAGGGTGTATTGTTCCTGCTTAAAATGACAGTTCTTTCTTCACCTTTTCTGCAGTCTTCTGTTACTTTGTCACAAAAAAATTGTATTATTTAAAAATAAGTTAGCTTTCTGATTTGGAAGATTAGTTGACAATTTTCATTATAAACTCTGTATATATCTACAAATAAACATGTGCCAGTTGGGAAATTCAAATGTTAAAATACCATGATCTGTAAATGTAGATAGAAACTAAGATATAATGACTATTTCTAAGACATCAGTATCATATAGCAAAACCATATAGTTTCTGATTTGTCCTACTGAGGTGTCTAATATCTGAAGGAGGATATTTTGACCCAACTGTTTGGATTGTAATGATATTTGACTTCCATCTCCACCTAGTTACCATCATTTGTACTATCTCATGTTCTTTGCATCTTGACTAAAGAAATAAACACATATTTTAATTATTATATCCAATTAGTAAACACAAGTGGTAGCAATGAGGCAAACGCAGTTGGATATATTTAAAACAGAGTACGGTAAAATTGATTAGTCCTCCAAACAAAACAAAACAAAAAGACCTGACTGGGATTATACATTCTTTAGGAACATTAAAGACAGCAAGCATTGATTTTTAAAAAATTAGACTTAGTAGAAATAATAAAAAATAAAATTAACAATGACTAAAAACGCACAGATTAAAATTTGTAACTGACCCAAAATTGATGAAAGAATAACATTTTCTTGGTGAAAATTAGCTCACTAAGACTTAAATTGACAAAAATTGAGCATTGTAGACATGTTACTAAAATATCAATGTATCTGATATGAACTTTTAAAAATTGATTAGTGAATTAAATCTTTGGTAGTAAAGTTTATACCAAAAGAACTTAATAAAAAATAATTTCAATAAAATCAAAAAGGAAACATAAAGGAATTGTTTAACTCTACTGTATAAGAATTTGATTTAAAAATTAAATTAGTTTAATGAAATTGTAGAAAGTACACTTTACATAAAAGTCACACAGGTTGCTATCATTCTAATGAGAATGTCTGTATTAAGAAACACACAATAGAAATGTCCTTAGGGATCAAGACAGTGAAGACAAAAACGCTTAAAATGGGAGGTTCAAAATGGTAGATGAAAATATCCTATACTTATTAAAATGTATTGAGTATTTGGTCAAATAAAGATTTTAAAAAAATTATCCAATTTGTACCTCTGAAAGTAATTATTGACTTATATGAAAGAGAGCATTTTATTAAAATAATCCCATTTAGCTCATTACCCAAAGATGTAATATGTCCTTTCTAAAGAATAAAAAGTAGTTGTTGCACCAATTTTGAAAAAAGTGTCAAATTCTAACAATTCTATAACTTGGCAGTGATAATGAATTGCAGTTCTTCTTTCTCTTCTCCCTCCTTCTCTCTTACACACACATGTGTGCATGTGAACACACACCCACAGTCAATATGGTCATGATATTTGTAAAGAATGACCACCATAAGATGGCTTGCTTATACCATTCACTAAGGGTGTTGTTGATGGAGAAATCACAGTCACATATCCTCAGCTGCCAACAAAATAATACTAGATTTTCATTTAAGTATCTCTAACTCTTCTGAATCCTGATGTACCATGGTATTATTTTTTGGATTCTGGCAGATGTATTTGTATTACTATGCACATTTTTGTATGAAACATATAAAGCACTGTATTGGAGACTAGAATCATGTGCTATAATCATGTGCTGTCACTTGTAAATCAGACACGAATCAACTCTTTGAAATCATTTTTATGGATTACTCCTGAGTGGGTCACAGAGTCACGACATATTCCAAAATATACCATTTCAGTCACAAAATAGCTTTTCAATCTAAACCTAAGCCATTATGTTTTAAAAATTAATGAAATTAGCTAGCACTAAAACATGATTTTATGGGCAGATGATAAAATTAGAAATACCGCCCTCCCTCTGTGCGTCACAGTCAAAAAAGCCAACCTTGACAGAATTCCATTTCAGGCTAGAAAGATTGCTAAAAATAAGCCTTTAATCCCTGACCATCAGCAGCAGCAGGTTTTCGGTAGAGACTGCGAGCAGTTCAGGCACTGGCTTCAATATAGCAAAAAAGTTACATAAAGTTTATTGGGAACAAAATAAGCTACCATAGTCATTTAAATAAAATGTCATCATGTTAATAATAGCAATGATAGTTAAAACAACCACAGCAGCAGTGGCAGCAGTAGCAATGAACATATATTGAGCATTTAATCACTCTACATCACTTAATCCTTATAACAACCATATAAAGTAGCTAATGCTGTTGCTATTTTACAGGCTGTACCTTAGACAGCCTGTAAAATTTAAGTATCTCATAAATTTTCAATGATAGTAAATACAGGGTCTAGGCTTTGGAGTCTGAATTTAGAACATATATTCTTAAAAATTGTCATATGACATTTTATCCTAAACACAGGTTCATTGAGAACTGTCAAGCCAAAGGTGAATTTTAAGTATCATTATAATAGAAAATGAATTTAGAGATGTTGAAAGCTACATAAAGCTAAATAGGAGTTAATTTTTATTTTTGCCTTTAGTACTTCAAGTGACTGAACCTTCTGGAATCCCATTTCTGCTTGAGTTTGGTGTAAAGGATAGGAGTATGGATAAATATAGTAGGATGTGGATCCACCAGTTTTTAAAATGGGGGCCTTTGTAAATATTTTCTATCTTGAATAAGGTTCTGGACTCAGAGTTTCTGAGAAATTAAAATTGGGTTTTGTTTCTATCTTTTCTGGCTAATTTCAATGAAAAAATAAGAAAAAACCCAAGGACTCTCATGTTCAAGTAAAGTCCATGTCAGCATAGATATTTTGGCAGTAGTTTCTTTAGGGCCGAAGGTTGCATAACATATTTTAATTACTTCTTTTTGTGACTAGATGGAAAAATGCTAAATACAAAGCAAACAGCCACATATACATGCATGATGAAAAATAGAGAAGAGGTATTACAATTTTATTCCAGATGTCTAACTAGTTTAGATAAAATGTTTATCTTTCATTTCCTATCATGTATCTATGAGTTATGTACATGTTTGTTAAAATCTCATATGGGGAATGTATTCTGGTGGAAATTCTTTATAAATGCCAAAACGCTGTTATGGAAATATTCCCACAATTAGTATAATAGAATACCTTTTCATTAGTGCAAGTATAGAGAGCATGAGACCTTTACCTAAAAACAGCATTGATATTTCTTTTCACAAGAATGTGCAGCTGGATGAAAATCATTTGGCAAATATTGTGAAGAAAATCACTTTCAGTGTTTCTCTCAAGTTTGCGTTAATATTTTTAAATTATTATATCAATCAAGAAACCTAGTTACATCTTCTCTTACTCTCTGTCTGGGTATGTCTTAGGGGTCATACTCAGACACCTCAGCTAAAAGCCCAACCCATCATTTTGGTATTATCCATTTATTTCACTTTCTTTGTGTCTAGGATGGCAAATTAGTGACCAATGGGCTTGATCAGACCCACAGATATTTTGTTTGGGCTTTATATGATGTTTTCAAGTTCTGAAGTATTTGCCAATGTTTAAATATTAGAGATTTATAAAAAACTCCTGATTCTCAAATTCTCTAGAAAACTCAGATGTGGCCAAACTTAAGCTATATTGTTGCTGGAGTTAGGTCATGATTAGTTCTTTCAGATGAGACTTGCTTTCTCCACCTTTTTTAGAACTTAATTTCATTAACCTTTAGTTTATTATCCAGCCTGCTTCATCCAGGTACACCATGTCTCCTTCTCCTTTAGTTTTTTTTTTATCTTGCAAATTCAGCTATTCATTAATTTTCTACTATAAGCCAACTGATCCACTCACAATTCCTCAAATACACTGTGAGATTTCCCACTTTCATGCATTTATTCACACTGAGCCTCTCACCTGAAATGCTCTCTGATGAATCCTCGAAAATAATATTCACCTTTTGAAGCCCAGGCAAATGCAACCTTCAGAGAGATTCAGAGTTATTTCTGTGTCTTTCTGAACTTTTAAGGAAATTTCTACTTGTGCAAACACACACCGAACTAACATTTTTGTCTTTTTACATTTTATTTTACTTTTTACAATATTTTTGTGTCCACCTTGATTTTCTAATGAGAATACATTTAAAGGAGGCAGACTCTATTTTTCAATTCTTAGTATTATTCACAACAGTGTGTCACTCTTAGGTAATCAATAATTATTTATTTTATAGTAAATACTGAAAACCTTATTGGATTTAACTGTCACAGTCTCAAAGCCTTGGTTATTTTCTGTTTTGTCTTTTTTCGTATCTGTAGTCTCTTAGACACATAATCTGCAGTATATTAACTTGTCATGCATTCCAAAGGAATTACTATGATTAAAGTAGCAGTTAGAAAAAAATAATTGTATATTAAGCATATTTTATGATCTCTTTTCAATTCAGAAGCATAATTTATATTCCTGCTAACTGAAAAATTCTGTTTGAAGGATTGAAGATTTGAAGTCTTACATTTAAATGATTTTCCCACATAAAGAGAAATCTTTATGTGGGAAATCTTACTTATAAGATTACTTATAAGCATAATAATCTTGTAATAATCTTACTTATTCCAAGCAAGAATAAGGTCCAGAGTAATTAACCGTTATTCAGTTGGCCTCTTATGGGTAGATAACAACCATTCTTATATTTCAAACAAAATATATAACAAAATTGCACTGGAATTTAGGCCCTATTCTTTTGGTAGAAATTAATACTGTGGTTCTGGCAAGATCATAAACTTAGTTAATGTGCAAGCCCTTCTGATATAAATACCTATAAATACTGGAAATATATATATATACACACACACACACACCCATATACATATATGAATACATATATTCTTCAAAAATATCTAATTTAATATATATTAGATTATACATATATCTTCCAAATATATATAATATTTTGGAAGTGAAATTTCCATACTAAATATAAAGAGTAGGAAGTTAGTTAGCTGACACTATGGTGGTGATGCTGATAGGGGAAGAGATGGGAAGCTAATCAGTGGTAATGATGTCAGTGGGCCTGAGTTTCATGCCATTGCAAGGCACAGGAGATAACTCTTAAAGCCTACAAACACTGGAACTTACACCTTTTGTAAAACTGGGTTAGTGAAAGGGTGAAACATGCAGGGAGAAAGAAATAATTTACCTACCAGCTTATGGAAATGACAAAGGAGTTTTAAAAAGTAGTCTCTTTTAAGCAAATTAAAAAATTCAGCCCTGTGCTTCGGAAGCACACTATCTATGAGGCACAGGAATTTTGATGCTAAGAAGTTTTTAAAAATTTGATCCCAGGGCAGGTGATAATACTAGCATCATTGAGAGAAGCAAAGACATAAACACTCACCACCGAAATTCTGTATATTTTCACAGTTCAGTGTGCACAGGATTTCTACAGAAAGAGTGCTACTGAAGACAAGCTCAGAATAAGAATTTTTAAAAAATTACAAAACACATGAGGGAATAATTTACCATTCACAAGGTTAGCAGAACAGAAACTTAGAACACAATGAATTTGAACTAATGAAACAAAAATGGGAAATACAGGGAGGTAGTATGTTTTAAATATTTAACTTCAATTCAGAAGCTTGACCTAATAAAAATATTTGAACTATAAAACACAAACTGAACACTGTAGAAAGTGAATCGAAACCTGAAAAAGCACCAAATAAAATTTCTCTACATATTTGATTAGAAAATAATTAATAAGGTCCTGTAATATGTGTACAATTAAACTCAAAAGCTTGATCTAATGGAAATATATAAAACACTAAGAATTAATGCATATTCTATCCAAGTACACAAAGATTATGTACAAACTGAGCCTCAGCAAATACTGAAGAATCAGTATCACGTAAACCAAATTCTGTGATGACCAATGCACATAATTAGAAATCAGTAATAAGAATCAACTTCAAAAGTCCCACATAATTTAAATGATAATTAAAAAAAATTTTACACTTAAAATATATAGCATTAAATAGATTACTTAGGAAAGAAGATAACCTGCAAGTTAATGAGCTAAGTGTCTAATTCATCAAAGAGAAACAGTACTGGTCAAAAAATATATGAAAAAGTATTCCACCTTACCTACTCAGGGAAATGGAAATGAAAATAAGAACTAAGCACTATTTCATACCACCCAGATTTTTACAAATTGAAAAACACTGGTAACAATTGCTAGTGAAGATCTGAGGAAAGAACACAGAAAACTACCAAAAAATAAATTGGCACCACTACTTGAGAGAAGAATTTAGCAATATATTAGTTCGGTGCAAAAGTAATTGTTGTTTTTATATTACATTAAAGAAATGGTAAAATTACTTTTGCACCAACCTAATATGCTAACATTGCAGATGCATGAGCATTTGGACTGAGCAAGTGCACTTGTACATATCTTACCTAGAGAAATTCTTGCATGTATACAAGGGAACTCATATTTGATTGCTCATTGCTCTCTACTCGATTAATAAGTGCAAAACAAGTAATTGTGCTTCAGTAAGGAGATGGATAAATCAACCAAAATGAATAAATCAACAGTTGATGGTAGAATAATAAACATAAATAAATAAACATATAAGATTTACATCTGTTATCATGGGTGAATGCTCTGCGAGAAAGTAAAAATCCCAAAAGGAAGACAGACATCCCAGCTCTCACGTATACTATCTGTGTGATTGTGATTTAGGACAAGTTATTTAGTCTATGGTGTGTTTTCTTACCTGTAAATGCAAATAATAATAGTATTGGGCTCATAGAATTGTGCCAATATTAAATGAGTTAACCCATGTAGGTGCCTAGAACACTGCCTGGTACTGAGGAAACCTCATGTGTGTCTGCTATTATTATTATTACCATCATTTTTTTCATTTGTGATGATTCACATAGAAGTTAATGAGACAAAATAATGCCATATATTGGTTGTTAACTCATTTGTGTAGTAAAAATAGTAGCTAAAAAATCTTATGCACCAAGTTTATAATAGTAGAGGAGAGAAAGAGGGGCCAAGTGAGAATTGAAGGCTTTATCTGTAACATTTTATTAAATTTAACAATAGAAATTAAGCAATTATGGCAAAATGTTAAGACAATAATTTCTGGCAGGTTTCTATTACATTAGTCATAAATTTTTTCATGTTAAGATATTTCCTAATTTTAAAGGATGCCCAGGAAATCTCAAGCTTTTCAAGTTTTAGTTTTTTTCTTATAAAATCGGCTTGAAATTATCTGCCTCATGGGATTGCAATAAAGATCAGATGAAATAATGTACAAGAATGTATTATGCACTCTTCCATGCAATAGTTTGTGATCAATAAATGTAAGCACCATATTAATTTGATATAAATCAATTATTTTTTAACGATTAAAAAGGAAAACTTCCAAATAATTTTACTATTCATTGGATTTGTTTTCAATTCTTTTGTGTGTGTGTTTATTTCCTTTTTTATCCCAAATAAGAATCATGTAATATGTAATAGTCTGTTTCTTGAGTTCTTCACATGAAATAACCTGAACTGTGTCCTATGCTTTAAGCATTCTTTAAAATCATGGTGTTTATGACCTATTATTTCTTACATTTGTGTTTTCTTGGTATTTCCTTTTTTCCAATCTTTTTCCATATGTTTCAAGGTTTGTTTGATTTGTATGTTTTCTATTTTAAATTTTATTTAGTGGTGACTTTTAATTTTGCAAAATCCCATTATATCTGTATTTTCCTACTTATCAGTAAATATTGACACTTTAACATTTGAGTATCTCCTTCCCTGCTCCAAACTCTAGTTGGGACATTTTGTAAACTTTAATGTTTCTTTTACTTTTGAATTGAATGAAAAAGCTACTGGGCCTAGCAGAGTGACTGTTATGTTTTCAAGCAATGTCTAAGCAGTAGAGGGACGACTGTGTCCCATTTTCTTGGAGACCTCAGCTCTCTGAATCAGGGGGCAGAGTGTGAGCATGGGGTGAAGGATTTCCCATTAGAATAGGTATCTCAATGGTATTGCCTAGGTTTTTTTCTAGGGTTTTTATGGTTTTGGATCTAACATTTAAGTATTTAATCCCTCTTGAATAAATTTTTGTATAAGGTGTAAGGAAGGGATCCAGTATCAGTTTTCTACATATGGCTAGCCAGTTTTCCCAGCACCATTTATTAAATAGGGAATCTTTCCCCCATTTCTTGTTTTTGTCAGGTTTGTCAAAGATCAGTTGGTTGTAGATGTGTGGTATTATTTCTGAGGGCTCTGTTCTGTTCCATTGGTCTATATCACTGTTTTGGTACCAGTATCATGCTGTTTTGGTTACTGTAGCCTTGTAGTATAATTTGAAGTCAGGTAGCGTGATGCCTCCAGCTTTGTTCTTTTGGCTTAGGATTGTCTTGGAAATGCGGGATCTTTTTTGGTTCCATATGAACTTTAAACAGGCAAGGACTTCATGTCTAAAACACCAAAAGCAATGGCAACAATGCCAAAATTGACAAATGGTATCTAATTAAACTAAAGAGCTTCTGCAAAGCAAAATAAACTACCATCAGAGTGAATAGGCAACCTACAGAATGGGAGAAAATTTTTGCAATCTACTCATCTGACAAAGGGCTAATATCCAGAATCTACAAAGAACTCAAACAAATTTACAAGAAAAAAACAAACAACCCCATCAAAAAGTGGGTAAAGGATATGAACATACACTTCTCAAAAGAAGGCATTTATGCAGCCAACAGGCACATGAAAAAATGCTCATCATCACTGACCATCAGAGAAATGCAAATCAAAACCACAATGAGATACCATCTCACACCAGTTAGAATGGCGATCATTAAAAAGTCAGGAAATAACAGGTGCTGGAAGGGATGTGTAGAAATAGGAACACTTTTACACTGTTGGTGGGATTGTAAACTAGTTCAACCATTGCGGAAGACAGTGTGGCAATTCCTCAAGGATCTAGAACTAGAAATACCATTTGACCCAGCAATCCCACTACTGAGTATATACCCAAAGGATTATAAATCATGCTGCTATAAAGACACATGCACACGTACCCATGTATTACTGGGTATATACCCATATTGGTATATACCAATAATATATGGGTATATACCCAAAGGATTATAAATCATGCTGCTATAAAGACGCATGCACACGTATGTTTATTGTGGCACAATAAACAATAGCAAAGACTTGGAACCAACCCAAATGTCCATCAATGATAGACTGGATTAAGAAAAAGTGGCACATATACACCATGGAATACTATGCAGCCATAAAAAAGGATGAGTTCATGTCCTTTGTAGGGACATAGATGAAGCTGGAACTTTGCTCATTCTGAGCAAACTATCGCAAGGACAGAAAATCAAACACTGCATGTTCTCACTCATAGGTGGGAATTGAACAATGAGAACACTTGGACACAGGAAGGCGAACATCACATACCGGGGCCTGTCGTGGGGTTGGGGGAGGGGAGAGGGATAGCATTAGGAGATACACCTAATGTAAATGACGAGTTACTGGGTGCAGCACACCAACATGGCACATGTATACATATGTAACAAATCTGCATGTTGTGCACATGTACCCTAGAACTTAAAGTATAATTAAAAAAAAAAAGAATAGGTATCACAAAAAACTCAAGATATCTGTTGTTTA
This sequence comes from Macaca mulatta, assembly GCF_049350105.2. NCBI lineage: Eukaryota > Metazoa > Chordata > Mammalia > Primates > Cercopithecidae > Macaca > Macaca mulatta. Next base: position 29,100,478 of record NC_133407.1, read on the forward strand.
TATTTTTTAAATCTAATCCTATTTGCTTGGCTTTTAGTGAAAATTCCTCTACTTGCTTACAACATATCAGTGGTTGACACTTAACTTTTACTGATGACTAAGATGTCATATTATGTCTTCATCCTGGCCTTCAAATTAATTTTCAAGGGAAAATGTGAGAGGCTGCAACAAGAGTTGTTTTTCAGATGAACTCTTTTGTTTTTAAAACAGAGGAGGGCACTTTATTAGTTGTCTAGGGCTTCTGTAAAAAATATTACAGACTAACTGGCTCAAAAAACAAATTTATTTCCTCCAAGTGCTAGAGGCTGGAAGTCCAAGATCAAAATGTCAGCAGGATTGCTTTCCTCTAAAGCCTCTCTCCTTGGCTTGTCAATGGCTATTTTCTCATTGTGTCTTCACAGGGTCTTCTAGCCGTGTATGTTGTCTCTGTTCTAATCTCTTTGTTCTAATCTCTTCTTTGTTTTCTTTTTCAACTTTTATTTTAGATTCAGGAGGTATATGTGCAGGTTTGTTTCATGGGTAAAAAATGTTACCCATGATGCTGAGGTTTGAGGTATGAATAATCCCATGACCCACGTAGTGAGCATGGTACCCAACAGTTAGTTTTTCAACTCTTGTCCTCCTCCCTCCTTCCTTCCCTTCTCTAGTAGTCCCCAGTTGCTATTGTTCCCATATTTATGTCCACGAGCACCTGATGTCTCGTTCCTACTTGTGAGTGAGAACATGTAATATTTGGTTTTCTGTCCCTGCATTAATTTAATTAGAATAATGGCCTCCAGCTCCATCCATGTTGCTGCAAGGGGCACAATTTCATTCCTTTGTTTTCTTTTTGCCCATGTGGTATTCCATGGTGCTTATTTACTACATTTTCTTTATCCAATCCACTGCTGATGGGCACCCGTATTGAATCTGTATCTTTACTATTGTATTCGAAGAGTGCTGCAACGAACATGTGAGTGCATATGTATTTTTAATAGAAATGATTTGTTTTCTTTTGGATATATATCCAGTACTGAGATTGCTGGGTCAAATGGTAGTTCTGTTTTAAATTATTTGAGAAATTTCCAAACTGCTTACCACAGTGGCTAAGCTAGTTTATATTGCCACCAACGGTGTGTAAGTGTTCCTTTTTCTCCACAGCCTCACCAGCACTTATTTTTTTTTTATATTATAATAACAGCCATTCTGACTGGTGTGAGATGACATCTCATGGTTTTAACTTGCATTTCTCTTATGATTAGTGATATTGAGCATTTTAAAGAAATGTTTGTTGGCCATGTGTATGTCTTCTCTTCAGAAGTGCCTTTTCATGTCTTTTGCTCATTTTTTTTAAGTGAAGTTAATTGTTTTTTGCTTGTTGAATTGTTTAACTTTCTTACATATCTCGGACATTAGACTTTGTTGGATGCATAGTTTGCTAATATTTTCTCCCATTCGGTAGGTTGTCTTTTTATTCTGTTGGTAGTTTCTTTTGCTGTGCAGAAGCTCTTTATGGGGTCCCACTTGTCAATTTTTGCTTTTGTTGTGATTGCTTTTGACTATTTAGTCACAAATTCTTTCCCAAGGCCCATGTCTGGAATAGTGTGTTCTAGGTTTTCTTCTAGAATTATTATAGTTTGAGGTCTTACATTTAACTCTTTAATCCACCTTGAGCTTTTGTATATGGTGAAAAGTAGTAGGTCCAGTTTCATTCTTCCGCATATGGCTATCTAAGCATCCCAGCACCATTTTACTGAATAGGGAGTCTTTTCACCCATTGCTTATTTCTGTTGACTTCATCAAAGATTAGATGGTTGTAGGTGTATGGTTTTATTTCTGGGTTCTCTATTCTTTCCCGTTGGTTTATGTGTCTGTTTTTAAATCAGTATCATGATGTTTTGGCTATGGTAACCTTATATTATAGTTTGAAGTCAGGTAATGTGATGCCTTTGGCTTTGTTCTTTTTGCTTAAGATTGTTTTGGCTGTCTGTGCTCTTTTTTGGTTCCACGTAAATTTTACGATTTTTTCTTCTAATTCTATTTTTTTTTCTAATTCTAAAAGAATACGTTGGTAGTTTAATAGAAATAGTGCTGAGTCTGTAGATTGCTTTGGGCAGTACGAACATTTTAATGATATTGATTCTTCCAATCCTTGAGCATTGATGTCTTTCTATTTGTGTGTGTCATCTATGGTTTCATTTAGTAGTGTTTTGTATTTCTCCTTGCAGATATCTTTCATCTCCTTGGTTTGATGTATTCGTATTTATTTATTTATTACTTTTTGTGGCTATGGTTAATGGGATTGTGTTCTTGATTTGGCTTTCAGGTTGAATATTACTGGTGTGAATGCACACTACTGATTTCTGTACATTGATTTTCCATCCTGAAACTTTGCTGAAGTTGTTTATCAGTTTCAGGAGTCTTTTGGCAGAGTCTTTAGGGTTTTCAAGGTGTAGAATCATATCTCCCCAAAAGAGAGTTTGACTTCTTCTTTTCCTGTTTGGATGATTTTTATTTCTTTTCTCGACTGATTGCTCTCTAGGACTTCCAATGCCATGTTGAATAGAAGGTGGGACAATGGGTATCCTTGTCTTGTTCTAATTCTCAAGGGGAAAGTTTTCGGTTTATGCCTGTTCAGCATGATATTGGCTGTGGGTTTGTCATAGATGGCTCTTATTTCAAGACGTGTTCTTTTGATGCCTAGTTTCTTCAGAGGTTTTGTAACAAAGGGATGTTTGACTTTATAAAAATCTTTTTCTGTATCTATTGAGATGATCTTATGGTTTCTGCTTTTAATTCTGTCTATGCAGTAAACCACATTTATTGTTTTGTACATGTGGAACAAACCTTACATCCCAGGAATGAAGTCTAGTTGATCATCGGAATTGACTTTTTGATGTGCTGTTGAGTTTGGTTTGCTATATTTTGTTGAGAATTGTTGTTTCTATGTTCATCAGCTATATTGGTCTGTAGTTTGATTTTTTCACTATATTCTTACCAGGTTTTGGTGTTAGGGTCTGCTAGATTCATAGAAAGAGTGAGGGAGAATCCCTTCACCTCAAGTTTTTGAAATTAGTTCTAGTGGAATTGGTACCTGGCTTTCTCTGCACTTCTGGTATTATTCAGTGGTAAATTCAACTGGTCCAGGGCTTTTTTTTTTTTTTTTTTTTTTTTTTGCTTGGTAGGCTTTTTATTACTGATTCAATTTTGGAACCTCTATATTGGTCTGTTCAGTGTTTCATTTTCTTCCTGATTCAATCTTGGGAAATTTTGTCTTTCCAAGAATTTATTCATTTCCTCTAGATTTTTAGTTTGTGTCCATAGAGGTGTCCATAACACTCTCTGATAATCTTTTGTATTTCTATGGGGTCAGTAGCATTGTCACCTTTGCTGTTTCTGATTGTACTTATTTGGACTTTCTCTTTTTTTTCTTTGATAATCTTGTGGTCTATTGACCTTGTTTATCTTTTAAGAAACTAATTTTTGGTTTGGTTGATTTTTTAAATGGATTATTAGGTTTTAATTTTATTCACTTCCATTCTGATTTTAGTTATTTCTTTACTCCTGTTAGCTTTAAGGTTATTTTGTTCTTGTTTTTCTAGTTCTTCTAGATGTTAGGTTAGATTGTTAAAATGAGATCTTTTTAACTTTTTGAGGTAGGCGTTTAGTGCTATAAACTTTCCTCTTAACACTGCTTTGGCTAGATCCCAGAGATCTTGATATGTTGTGTCTCTGTTTCCATTTATTTAAAATAATTTTTAAATTTCTGCCTTCTTTGTTTACCCAAAAGTCATTCAGGAGCAAGTTGTTTAATTTCCCTATAATGGTGTGGTTTTTGAGAGGCCTCCTTGTATTGATTTCTATTATATTCCACTGTGGTCTGAGACTACAGTTTGCATGATTTTTAGTTTTTTAAAAATATTATTGAGATTTATTTATTTTTTAATTTATTGAGCACGTGATTTCTTGGAGTATGTTCTATGTCCAGATGTCCAGATGGGAAGAGCATATATTCTGTAGTTGATGGGTGGTGTATTCTACAGATGTTTATTAGGTCCAGTTGGTCAAGTGCTGAGTGTAAGTCCAGAATTTCTTGGTTGGTTTTCTGCCGTGATGATCTGTCTAATGCTATTGGTGGGGTCTTGAATACCCCCACTATTATTGTGTGGCTGTCTAAGTCTTTTTGTAGTTCTAGAAGTTCCTGTTTTATGAATTTGGGTGCTCCCATGTTTGGTGTGTACATATTTATGATAGTTAAGTCTTCTTGTTGACTTGAACAATTTATCATTATGTAATGTGCTTCTTGTCATTTTTCACTGTTGTTGCTTTAAAGTCTGTTTCATCTGATATGAGAATAGGAACTCCGACTCTCTGTTTTTTGTTTTCTGTTTGCATGGTATATCTTTCTCCAACCCTGTAAGCCTCTGGGTGTCAGTACGTGTGAAACAGATCCCTAAAAGAGAGCAGATGAATGGGTCTTGTGTTCTTATCTAACTTACTACTCTGTGACTTTTAAGTGGATCATTTAGACCATTTACCTTCAAAGTTAGTATTGATGTGTGAGGTTTTGATCTTGAAGTTGTTAGCTGTTTGCTGTGTAGTTTCTATTGTATTTTGGTTTTATGGGGTCTGTGAGCTGTATACTTAAGTGTATTTTTGTAGCAGTAGTTATTATTCTTTTGTTTCCATGTGTAGAACTCCTTAAGAATCTCTTGTAAGGCAGGTGTAGTGGTAACAAATTCCCTTGGTGCTTGCTTGTCTGTAAAAGATTTTATTTCTCCTTCATTTATGAGTTCAGCTTGGCAGGATATAAAATTATTGATTGGAATTTCTTTTCTTTAACTGTTAAAAATAGATCCCCAATCTCTCTTGGTTTGTAAGCCTTTTTCTGACAAGTCTGTTGTTAGCTTGATGGGGTTCCCTTTGTATGTTATTTTCCCTTTTCCTCTAGCTGCCTTTAAGTTTTTTCTATAGTGCTGACCTTGGATAGTCTAGTGGCTATATGTCTTGGTGATATTTGTTTTGTATAGTGTTTCACAGGTGTTCTCTGAATTTCTTATATCTGAATTTCCATCTCTCTAGCAAGATTAGGGACATTTTCTTGAATGAGTCCCTCAAATGTATTTTCCAGGTTATTTGCTTTTCCTCCTTCTCTCCAAGGAATGCCAGTAATTTGTAGGCTTGATCAGTTTACATGAGCTCATATTTCTCAAAGATTTTCATCATTTTTTAAAATTCTTTTTTTCTTCATTTTTGTCAGACTGGGTTAGTTGAAAAGACTGGCTTTCTGGCTCTGAGCTTCTTTCTTCTACTTGATCCAGTCTATTGATAAGATCTTCAATTGTATTTTGAGGTTCCTTAAGTGAGTTTTTCAATTCCTGAAGTTCTGATTGATTTTCTTTTTAGGGCATTTATCTCTTTCTTCATTTACTGGATTGCTTTAGAAATTTTTTTGTGTTGATTTTCCACCTTGTCTTGGATCTCTCAGTGAACTTCTTTGCAATCCATGTTTTGAATTATTTATCTGTTATTTCTGAGTTTCTATTTTGGATAGTGACCACTGCTGGAGAGCTAGTGCAGTCCTTTAGTGGTGTCACTACATTCAGATTTTTCATGGTGCCAGCATTCTTGTTTTGGTTCCTTCTCATATGGAGATGCTGGCACTTCTAATTCTTATAATTATGTTCATGCAGGTAGGATTTTTTCTTTTTCTTTCTTTCCCTATAATGTTATTATTATTATTTTGTGTAAATTCCATGTGTGCCTACACGTGGAGCTGAGAAACCTTGGCTTCAAGATCTCTGTATGGTAATGGGCGCAGCTGAAGCTCAATCTAGGAGAGTGGGTGCTCTAGATGCCTGGAGATCTGTCTAGCATGGGACAGAGACAGTACCCCTGCACCAAGATCTCTACATGGAGGGGTAGTGTGACTCAGACTGCTGAACCAGGGAAATAGGTGCTCTGAATGTCTCAGGATCTGCCTGGACATGAAGCAGAGAGGGTTTCACTGCACCACTATCTATGTCTAGGAATGGTGGAGCAGGTTGGGCTGTTGAATCAGACAAGTGGGCACTCCAAATGCATGGAGATCTACCTGACCATGGAGCAGAAAGGGTCACCTCAAGATCTCTGCACAGGAGGGTTGGGACAACTCAGGCTGCTGATCCAAGTGAACAGACGTTCCAAGTTACTGGAGATCTGCCTAGGTGTGGAGCAGAGGGATTCCCTCTGCACCACAATCTATGTCTAGGTAGGGTGGGCAGCTCAGGTTGCTGAACCAGGTAATTGGGGGCTCCAAATACCTCTAGCAGATAAACTCTTATCTGAAAACAACATTTGTAAATTTAGCAGGAACAGGCGTAGAAAGATAAGGAAGATATGAACTTAAGAAAAAAACTACACTTAGATTATATTTCCATTAATATCACAGCTTATTTTCTATTACTTGTAAATATTATCGCTAATTTTCAATGCTTCAAATTAAAAAATACTTTGTTTGGACTTGAGAATAGAAGCATTTAGACTACAAAGTAATTTTTAAAAAGACATATATCAGGTCAAACTTACTCCTTCTTTGGAACAAGGGTCAGAAGTCATAAAAGCCATTTATTTCATGGACTTTTGGAAGTAGAAAAATATATTTCTATCTTCAGAAATTTTTTGGAGTAGAGTAATTCCACTAAAAGAGCTTTTGTTCCACTCTTCTTCTCATGCAAATAAGATAAGTTGATGTTCTAAAGATCTTGGAGCTCATTTGATCTGACTAGCTCATTTTACAGAGAAGAAATCTGAGGTGTAGGGCCACGATAGATCCTTAATTTTATAACACTCAATTCATGTTCTCCCCACTACATTATGAGGCCTCATCGAAGAGAAATAATCAAGTAAAATTAGGGATTTAGAATATATTATCTCTAAAGTCCCTTCTTACACTAACATCCTGTGACTCTATGGGTTACAGTTGGTTTAAATAAAAGAGTAACTCACCTGGAGCCAACTCAGTTGCATAAGGTTATTGAGTATGGGGGTTGAAAAAAATACAGCAGTTGAAGACTATGTTGTGAAGGATCTCACAACATCTGGGCTAATTAGAACATTGTCCAAACGACAGAAGTCTTAAAATACTAGGAATCTCCTTTGCTTCTTACTATCCTTTAGAAATTAAACCAGAAATTAAATTTTGAGCATTTTAAAACATGTTATTTCTATATCCAACCTGAAGAGTGGTTGGTTTCTCTCAATTTAAGAAATTACTACATTTCTGAAAAGTTGCATATAAAGTGAAACTGTTTATTAAGCTTGTTTGAATAGCAAAATTGAAAGTTCATGTCTGTAGCTAAAAGTCTCCAAAGGTTAAGAACTTTAGGAAGAAATGGATTAAATGAGAGGGATTTCATAAAAGCATATTACTATGCAGAATACAATTATACTTTAATGGTATAAAACCTGAAAGAATATAAAGGCTAACATGTTTTACTAGTGAGTTATGGCAACTGTTACGTAGTTTTCATTTACGACTAAAGATATGTCAGTAGACTAAGGCATTAGTTGTTCGACAGACCTAAAATTCATATGCAAGACACATTTCTTAAAGGTAATGTAGCCAAATACTACTTAAGTTAAAAACTTTAGAGATCAACTAGCTCTCAGATGGTTTTGTGTGTTTTGTTTACTAGGATCCTATGAAATAATCTAATGAAACATAAAACTATACTTTAATGCAAATATCATTTATATAGGATATATTAAATTTATCATTGGATATCTACAGCTTCCATTCATTTTCCAAAAGGGTTTCAAGAAGGATTGAAACTCAGTAAGAATCAGTCAAATATCTCATTTTAAGAGAAATAATCGAGACAAATACTGTTTGATAAAATGTCCTAGGTCAAACAGCTAATTAATGTCAGGGCTTGATTAGAATAAAGGATTCTCAACCTCCGGGCTAAGAATTGTTCTATTATGTCATGTTCTTTTATGAAATACATTTTTGAGAACCACAATATAAAGTTCTGTGGTATATCACTGTGGTATATCACAGAACTTTATCTAGTATCAATGTATATCAAGCATCGATGATAATGCCTGTTAGTGATTTATAAAACATCTTTTCAGCAAAATCTCTTAGTGAAGTTACAGTACATATTTAATAAAATACGTCATTTTCTCAAGCTAGTAGCTAAAAAGACTACGGATATTAGAAGTCAGGGAGAAATTTATTCGTATGTATATATATTATATGATTGTCTTTCTAAAAAACTCAGAAAATATAAAACTTGCCAAACATTATTAGATACATATTATTTGAGATTTCTATAAAATATTTCAAAGTTACTAGATTTTCTTGTACAGTAATGACTGAAACAAAAATCAATGAAAAATAGATCCCATTCACAGAAGCACAAAAACGCATAATACTTAAAAATATACTTAAGAAATATGTGCAACCTGTGTAAAGAGAATTACACAATTTCACTTAATTATACAGAATAATATTTTAAATAAATGGAGATTAAATACCATGAATTGGACAAAAACAATCTCAATCTCAATGTTCTTAAAGTATTACTTTCCCTAATTTAATTTCTAAAATTAACTCCAATTAAAATGCCAGTTAGATTTTTTGGGGCAGGGATTTTTTTTTCTGATATTTATCTAAATAAGTAAATGAGCCAAAATGTCCTTTATTCTACCTGCTATACCCCAAATTTTAAAGTACAATAATCAAAACTATGTAATATTTTTGTAAAATTAGACTGTCAACAGAAGAAAAATGAAGCCTAGTAAGAGCCATAAGTATGCATAATTAAGCCTGATTAAAACACTATAATTAGTGGAAATAAATGGATTATTTGATAAATGATACTAGGAAACTGAGTAGGTGTTTAGAAAATTAATTAGTTAGTTAGTTAGTTTAGATCCAAACCTCAAGTCAGTAGATCACATTGCTCCCATTACCAAAAATAAATCTCTTTTCATTTTATTCTTTGAATGTTCCTATTACCTTTTAGGCCACTCTAAGATTAGTAGTTCTCGTGTGAGACATGTCTTCAACACTGAACTCATTTATATATAGAAGCCCATGATACTCCCAGAGCCAGAAGCATATTACTTGTCCATAATCTTAACAACTACACAACTCAGGAAAATCCAGTAGGATAGAAAAACAGTGATTGACGTCATAGGATCCTTTCAGAGAAGCAGAGAAGCCAATGAATGGTCAGCAAACTATCACCTTATAACAAAGACTCCTTGGAGAAAATACTCAAAAAAGACTCAGTCTTCTAAAATCTAGGTCCAAGGTACAGCCTAAGATGTTTAAGAGCCAAGAGTATTCCTTGAAAGCTAAGATACCAAAATGAGACTAGAAAGATGAGACTAGAAAGCAATAGCTCTTTGGAGGGATTCTGGATCCAACAAGAGCTGTAAGCAGTGCCAATCTAAATTTATCTCCAGCTAGAAGATGGAAGCATGCTTGAGCCATTTACTGAGACAGGAAATACAGAAAAAGCAACAGGGTAGGGAGTGAAGAGCAGTTGAAATGATTAGTTTTCTCTTGTAACCTGGTGAAATTAAAGTTCTGTAAAACTGAAATCATTGCTTATCATTTCCTTTATGACACTATCACACAGTAAGAAATTCAAAATACATTTACAATTGACTGATGCACTGCAACCTCACACAAATTTCAGGACATCTGATGAGGAATAGGGCCTCTAAAACCTACATATTAAAATGTTATATGGGGCATAATATAAAACATACTACACAGGTTTCAATAAAATATATACTAGGTACTTTAACAAAGTCCAGATAATAAAAAATTACATAGTGATTAGCATCATTGCTACAGAACGACAATTAACCTCAGTCACAAAGTATTAGCTGCTTAACACTTTTTTATCCTTTGGAATACGATGACACTGTGGTTCTGATTTTTATTTTCATCATCAAAGCTAATTTGTCTGTTTGTTTTGGTTAAAAATATATTAGTGTGAGTGGTTCAAAACCCGTGCTTTTCTACAAGCACACTGAAATTTCACACTTCACATTTCGAATCAGTGACTTAGACTTAGTCAGTATGTAATTCTTATAGCTGCAGTCAGTGCTCATAGACTTATTAATCTAGTAATTATTTTTCACAATAAAATTATAAATAGACCAATGATTTAGAGTTTACAATATTTTCTTCTTTGATGGGGATAATAGTTAAAGACTGCTCTTTAGTAATACCATAAACAGAAAGATTTTATATATATATACTCCTTACATATGTATTTCCTAGGGGGGGAAACATAAGAAAATGAGCAATTGTTTGTACGAGATTGTCAGTAGATGTGAGGAATATGTAGAGTATAGATTGCAAGTTAATTATTGTAAAACAGGTCAAAAATTTTCAAAACAGAGCAAGGAAATGTAGAGGCAAGGTACACTTGGATAATGTCTTATAAATCAGAAAACCAAACCCCAAATGGATTAATTTGTGATACTTATAAATGCTTAATAAAACTTATATTAATAATAGTCCGGTATTATAAGATCTTTTGAGAGAAAACCAAAACAGTTTCTCTTCAAGTGTAATCTGAATACTAAGGGACTTCAGTATTTGGGGAGCCAAAATATCCAAAATAATAGACTATTCAATAGAAATAGAATCCTGACTTTTGGTTTCCCATAACTTTATTGCCTATATTTTAGGCAAATCAGTTTTAACCAAATGACTAATGAGAATGTGGTCTATAATAGTACAGTATAAATAATGAGATAATATAAGGAAGTATGAAACAAGCATCACTTCCAAACACTGAAGGAAGACTGATTTCAGAATGTCTTTCTCTTTTAAGCTAAAGGGTGACCTAATAATAAAGTACGGAATCCCTATTTGTTGTTCACCCACTTATTTCTGCATCCATTCACTCAAATACATGTATTGTGCATGTACTCTTTACATACAAGCTAGGATCAGTATCGTGGAGAACATGAAGACAGGAATTTGTGGTACAGTGTATATACATTCCTGTCTTTCTATATATGCATACATATACATATACATATACACATGTATGTATATCTGTGTGTATACTGTTAACTATGACCCAAAAATAACACATCATAATTCTACAGCACTTTTAGATTTGCAAACTGCTTTCATATACATTCCTTTTTTTTTTTTTTTTTTTTTTGAGATGGAGTCTCGCTCTGTCCCCCAGGCTGGAGTGCAGTGGCGCTATCTCGGCTCACTGCGAGCTCCGCCTCCCGGGTTCACGCCATTCTCCTGCCTCAGCCTCCCGAGTAGCTGGGACTACAGGCGCCTGCCACCTCGCCCAGCTAATTTTTTTGTATTTTTAGTAGAGACGGGGTTTCACTGTGTTAGCCAGGATGGTCTCGATCTCCTGACCTCGTGATCCGCCCGTCTCGGCCTCCCAAAGTGCTGGGATTACAGGCGTAAGCCATCACGCCCGACCTTTCATATACATTCTTATTTAAGCTCACCAGTGATTTTCTAGGTAGGCATTTTAATCTCCATTTTGTAGCGAGAATAATCTCGCTCTCTATTTTTGTAGATTTACCGTGGGATGATACATGTGATATCCTATATTTTTAAAAGATTAAAACCATGATTATTCTTCCTATTATGATATTGGTTTTAGTAACTTTTCCTAAGGTGTGTTTTTAAAACTTCAAATTCATAGGATAAGACGTTAATAGAGTATTGATAATATGTACAAAAAAGAAAAAGATTATGATATAAAATAAATTTATGCAACATTTCTTTTAAATAAAGTTTAATCAATTTCTTCAGAATTTCTCTGAGCGTATATATGCTGCTAATATACCTTGTTAGTCTTTTAGAATAGGGATGCAGTGTGCTACATCTCTGAAACTTACATGATAACAGAATCTTTGTTGCTTGGAGTGTTTGGTAGGAAGTGTGAACACATTTGGAAACACCAGTGCAAAGATTCTGAGTATATTGTAGCTTCATTTCTTTCTAGGTATAAGTATTTTCTCCTCTTAAGCAACCGTAGCAACTTGAAATCATATTAACTCCCTGCTACCTGAAACCCAGAAATTCTCTTTCAAAGGACTGCGAATATTATGCAATTAAATGCAAACTTTTGTATTTACTATCTAAATGCCCTAATAATCTTTAAATACAAGATCAGACTGCAGAGATAATGCAACTTCATAACTGGACATTGCTATATATACTTTATTTCCACAATTTTTATAATAAGCAAAGCTTATTGCTATACTTAAAATATAAAACATTTGAGTTTTTAAAATATACCATTTGCTCCTTATAACAAAAGAGTAAAATCTTACTTCTAAAACATGGAAATATTTTCTGTTTTCTAGAAGCCCTTATGAAAATAGAACAGAGCATTGACAAAACTTTTAAAAGGATGGTATTTGATTTGAGTTTTCTGGAACTAACAGTTATTATACATTGTGATGACATTTTAAGTACTGTGTTGTACTACTTCAGTATTGAGGTTAATTGCTTTTAGATAGACCTCCTCTGTCCATTAGAAATAAACTATGTCCACATAAATTTGCAGATGTGTTGGGGATTGAAAAAATATAGGACGGTGGAAAAGGATAGAAAGGACTGAATTGTTACTGGTTAGCGCTGTTTACAGCTGGGAGTATTAACTTCCTCAAAAGTTTCAAGACATTTTTAAAACCTTGCCACCCACGGTGTGATGTGCGGGACCAGTGACACCAGCATCACTTTGGAGTTTGTTTAAAAAAGAAGGGTCTTGACTTCCTGAATTAGAATTTATATTAAAGGAGATCCTCAGTTCATTACAGCGCACATTAAGGCTTAAGGTACTGACTGGTTTTTGTTTTAAAAAAATAAATCCAGGAGTCCTTCACTAGTGTCCACTTTAATGGCTGGAAAACTTCATTTTAGATTTTTTCCTCTTTTCTTTATCTCATGCATTCTTAAGAATGAGAATTTACAAGTAAGGGTTATCTGTAAAAGTTTTTATAATTCTTCATGTAAACCCTGAAAAAGTAGGGTTAGTAAATTCAACCTTCTTTAGGAAAACCGATGCAGTTATTGAAGTAATCAGCTCACAACATCATAAGCCTGGTCATTTATTTTTTTCTTACATAAGGCTTGTAAATGCTAAGTAGTTAATAACTAGAGAGCACTTCAAATCAATCTGCTTTTATGAGGTTTTATCCAACGAGGATCAGGAGATTTTGGATTAAAATTGTCAATGAAAATTTGAAAATGATGTCTGACTTAATCCTTTTTTTCCCATTCTAGATTCTTGGCCTTCCCGCCCTTCCCTGCATGATACAGATACACTTACAGGCATCTGCAATGGATGCGCCTGCTCCAGCCCAAGGGTAAGAGATAAAAGAGTTTCCTCTCTATTACAAAATACTCTTTGAACTTTGAAGTAGATTATTTATTTTAAAGTTCAGATTGTCATTGTCTTAGAGGTAATTTTGAAAAAGAATATAAGGTAACATTTTAGCTATAAAACGGGAGCTACTGACCAAGACACAATCTATTATACATGAGGAAACACAGATTGGTAATTAGGATTCCACTGTTAGACTCACATAAGGAACACAGATTTGTTACAGTGAGCAAGATGCATCAAAAATACCACTTCCCCATATTTCAGCTAATTCTGTCTGACATTATGATGCTTTTTAATTTTTTTTTTGCTGGCTAACATCCTATCTGGCAGGGGTATGGGTGGGTTCTTCCTTGTATATAGTAATGGGGAGACACAGGCCTCCACTTTCCATCATGGAAGGGTAAGATGGAAAGAGTCTCCCTGTCCTGGCAGTCTGTGTCTGAGCATGTGATTTAAGCTTGGCCAATTGAATTCTTCCCTCAGGCACTGTGAATCAGACATGCAGAGGAGGTTAGGATTCCTGCACAGGATCTACAGACAGAAACATGTTCAGGCCATCCTTGTGAAATGTCACAATGGAACTTCTTGCATTGGCAGTGTGGGGCTTCCTTAGCTCATGTTCTCTTCCTCGTCTTGTTTTGTATCCTTCTAATTCTGAGTCTACATGTCCTACGAATGAATTCCTTTTTTGTTTTTACTTGCAATCAAGAATCATGACTGATACAAAAATATCACCTCTTTACTAGACTTTAAGAGTATTGCTATTTCAGTTCTACATTGCTCATTGATATAAGTGATAATGGTGGCAGTTACCAACTACAAGCACACACTATGTACCAGATACTATGTGAAGTAAGTACTCATGAGTCAGTATTGCCACAGTCACAGATGACAAATCTGAGATTGTTTAATGAAAAACCACACATTGAGGTCATTTTGGTCAAAATCACATGCCTGATTCAAACTCACATTCCTGAAGCAGGATTCAGACCTGAACCTTTTGAGCTGCAAATCAGAACTCATATTAGGATGCTAACGGAGTTCTTCAGAGACTAATTCAATATCGTTGATTGAACTTTAAAAGTGATAGGAGCTGAAATAATATATACATATATTAATTGATATATAAGAAAACATGCAAGGTCTACTTGTACATTTTTAGCTGGGTATTTATTGATATCCTCTTATAGTAAACAAATAAAGCATCCTCCACTCCCTGCAAAAAGATCCTTCTGAAACATTTTTTTGCAGCCTCCCAAAAATTAAACTGTAAAAAGCACTCTCTGATTCAGTTGTGACACGTGTCTTTAATACAGTGTTTAATCTTACCCATGAAGCACTATATCTAAATTCCATAAAAAATTGATATATCCTAACAAGCTTATAAGGTTGATATAGGACTTGCCTCCTAAATGAACCTGAAAGAAAAAATCTCCTACGTATGTGCAATTGTGAGCCTATGTAAAAATTTTTCAGAGGCTGACTTTCCAATTGAAAGGAGGTTCAGATAAATTACTTTAAAGATATGCAAAAGCATATAATTTTTTGTCCAGCACCAAACTAAACTATGAAGGCAATACTTTTAAAGCTATTTCCTAATAACTTTCATACATAAAATGATAAGTATTCACTAGTCATAGTTCATGGTACCTTCTTTCATTAGAAGTAATTGTCATAATACAATGATAATGAGAACTATACTAGCTGTTACTTACTGAGCAGTTACTAGGTACCAATCTAAATGCTTTATACATCTTGCTTAATTTAATACTGGTAACCCCACTGAGGTTGGCACTATTATTATTGTCTGTTTACAGTCATTGAAAATGAAGCAGAGTGAAACATCTCCCACTCTTTGGTGGTGCTCTATGTTCAAAGGATCTCTGTTCAAAAGAGAGCTTTATCTCTCACTGTATCTTATGATGAAGTCCACACTCTAAAGCTTAGCATAGTCTTTAAAGATCTGGTCTCTACCTATCTACCTCTTTAGCCTCATTCCCTTTCTACCATACCTCCATTCACCTTCTGTGAGAGTGAATTGCTTAATATATTAATAACCCTGCTGCCACAAATGCCCTTTCCTCAACATCTATACAGACAAGACCTATTCACCCTTTAAAACTCAGGTCATCTCTGAAAAGCCTTTGATGACATTCTAGTTAGATTTAGTGCCACCCTTCTATACATATTCCTTTTATAAAATATATCACACTGTAATATACCCATTAAATCTTTGTCTACTTTTCCCACTAGATTTTAAGCTCTATTATTTGTTTTGGTATCCTCAGTGTCTAACACAGAACCAAGTATGTAATGGGCACTTAAAAATTTCATTTTATGGAAATTAACAGTAATTAGAAAGAAATTTTATCCTTTGGGAAAATGAATCTATTTTTATACATCTAATGTTAAACACAAACATAAGGAACAACATGTTCTCTCATCAAATGTTATTGGTATGATAAATTTTTGGATTAATGATAATTGGACCCAAAAACGTAAAATTTACTATTAGTGCAAAAATTACACGGTAAAAACTGAAGTAGCCTAGACTCTCAGCTACTTCATTATACAGTTAGATAGGGCAGGTCATAATTATTTAATTTGTGTTTAAATCTCAACCGGGGAATGTTTTAAATGAACATTTAAATGATGCAAATAATTCTAGCAGAAGGGAAAGTCTTTGTAGACAAGTCTATAAACCCAATATTTACACACTTAATTAGCATACTATCGTGCTAGTCATATCCCAATAGGTGTTTGGACAGGAAATGTCGTTCTCTAAAGATACATTTTCAGTCATTTTTACCATAAATGAGTAAGATTATCAATTATTTGACATGCCATGATCATAGGATGTACTTTCTAATATATCCTCTGGTGGTTTATGTGGACACTGACCCATAATAAGAAAACATATATATATATATGTATATATATACACACACACATATATATGAAGCACACATTTTGGGGTTTGTTTATCCGTGATAATCATTACTCATGAAACCAGAAATAAACTTTCAAATTATATGGTGAGCTTTTTCACATTGTAGATGAGGAAACTGAGGCCCAGACAGGTGAAAAAAAATATTGCAAATCTGACAGCTGATTAGCAATGGAACCATGATGACAGGAGAAGTCTGTTGCCCCCAGTCCAATGCTCTTCTTGCCACTACTTCATGACAACGCTCTGTCTGTGAGATTGTGTTCTGGCTTACAACCTCCTACTCATTACATTGAACCATAATACAAGGACCAAGAATACAAGTAATGGGGTAAATACAGAAGCAATTCAGGTTTTTTTTTTTTTTAATTGATAAACAAATACCTCTATATGTTGTGGGAGGAAAAACAGCAGCTAGATTGTAAGTCTGCAGCAAGCCTGCCATGTTGGAAATGAAACAAAAGCCTTTCTTCATATAACTAAATTTGAGAGTGTGAATAAGCTAAATTTTCCCATCTGCAGACTCTCAGACTAGACGAGACTTACAAATTAATATGAGTGTATAGGTCTGGGGCCTGAGGAAAATTAGGTCAGGTCTAAAAAGGAATCAGGTGCTGACCACAAGTCAGAATTTTAATATGAATTCAAAACAAAGGGCAGAGATCTAATGCTGTAATTTACTGAACACCATTAGGATGATGACATATGATGTGATGAGGAAGCCTTCAAGACAAAGTTATAGAGAAGAAAACAATATTGAAAGATGGAAAATGTTTTAATCCACATACAATTCAGACCCTGATCCTCCTTTTAACCAACTCTTCTCTCTCTCTCTTTCTCCTTCTCTTTCTTATTGGATCTTATTTTTACCGAAGATATTTTTGCTTTCACTCGGCAGTTTTATTTCCCCATTTTCTTTGTTTCCTAGAATTGAGGACCCACAACTAGACATTTAAAAGTGCTTTGATAAAGAAGATAAGAAAATCACTCTAAGATAAAAATTATAAGAACACATCAGTTGTTTTGTGTAGCTCAGAAATAAAATTGGGATGTGAAGAGGTATTTTTAATAACCTGGACAGGAGATTATTCCCTTCCACCTGCTTTCCTAAGGTCTCCACCTCTTCCTCCAGTGCTGCCTTTGAAGGCTCTGTATATGTCCTTTGCTGAGAGACTGCCATTTATGAGGGCCAACACAGGGATGTTCCAAATATGTCCAGCCATTTAGTGCTGGTATGAAAAGTTTGGGCATTTTTCTCTCTTGGGAGTCTCTTATGCAAAGGTCTGAACTTCTTCCAAAAGTTCAAGATCGATTTTTGGTGGAGAAGATAAGTGAAGGATTTTCTAGCCAACTAAGAAGCAGATTCTTTTGATTAAATGTCAGATTAATAAAAAAAAATTCTACATAAGGTACTGTGACAATTCTCTAAAGGGTATGACTGTGAGAAAAATGCAGATATTTTGGGATAGAGAGTTATAATTTTGAGAATTTTCATTTTCTATAAATTTACTGTGGTTGACATAAGTTTAAAAATGTGTTCATGTGCATAATGTTTCAAATTCATTTATGCAGATTATGTAACACTCGAAAAATCTCCCTTAAATCCCCATGTGTTATGGGGACTCACAACTATAAATTATGCTTGTAAATATCTAGTCCTTTCTACCATCACAAATTCTCAAAGTGTGCTAAATGTGGAGAGTGTGTTATTATGTTTACTTTCACTCTCACTCTCTCTTTTTAAAGGGAAGGATGGTAGAATATCTTTTCTATTAATATATCACCTCAAATATAAGTGATCATTTTCTTATTAGTTAAGATATTGTAAAGATAGGCCATAGGCCAGTTTCCCAGTGATTTACTATTACTAGCCCTGCATAGGAACATTTCAAGACAAGATTGAACATTATTTATCTAAACACTTCTACAGCCAAACTGGTTATTTTGATTATATACAAAATTTATTAGTTTAACCCATTAATTTTCAAAAAAAATGTAAGGTTGTTCCAGAAAACCTTATTGAATTAAATTGCTTATATCATGGATTCAAAAACAGAAATTAATTAGACAAATTGACAGTAAGAAGAAATATATTTATAGACTTGTCTTTCACTTCCTCCAAGTTCTTGATACTCTTTTTTTAAATTTAAAAATGGAAAATGTGACAAATGTAAGCCCTTACCAACTTCCCACTTCAGAAGGCTGTTGTCTTCCCTCTCCATTTTTCCAATGACATACCAGATACACGCCATCCAGTGTGCAAGGAGTGCAAACATGGACATGAGCAGAGTCAGGACGATAGTACTGTGTTGGGAATAGCGGTCTAACTTCTGCAGCAGACGCAAAAGACGCAAGAGTCGCACCGTCTTTAGAAGATGCACAAGAGACACCTGTGGTAGGAGACAGAGCAGCACAAGTTGGTGCATGTGTTAAAGTCATACCACAACATTAACTTGGAGCCATTCTAAAAATTCTGGAAATGAAGTAGAATTATTTTAATATTATTGTTTTTATGAATTGTCTTTGTTCTTGATATATTATATCAGAAAGTGATAGAATTAAAGAGGTTGGAATAAAGGACAGGATAGGAAGGATAATTTAATTTCTTTGAATAAATACCTTTCTTAATTAGGGGTTATTGTTTTTTCACTCCCTGTCTGATTTCATACTGTAGTTTACATTCTGATACACAACTGAAACACATTATGGTATCAGAATTGTACATATCTCGAATTCCCTATACATATTTCTTTTCAACCCCGCATTCCCTTCTCTGTGTAAGGAAATTGCTTTATAATAATAATTCAGGCAAATTGAAGTAAATGCATAGAAAGTGATAATAAAAATACCTTAGAGTTTATTTTTTAAAATAGGTAGACCCATAAAACTTGAGTAAGTTCTGCTCACAAATACCAGTAGCATCTTCTGCCTCATGTACTATACCTCCAACATTATCAACGGAGAGAGAAAACATTTGCCTGAAGCGCTCTCTCTCTCTCTCTCTCTCTCTCTCTCTCTCTCAGTGCTCTCTTAAACATGCTTAGGGAATTAAAATGAAAGGGACAAGAATTTCTGAAGAGTCTCCTAGTGCCTTTGCATCCACTGTAGCAGTAGAATTGTATTTGAGGGGTTATTTTATTGACTTCAGGGTCCAATTGAAAAATGTGCATCATTGGTGTGGACCAGAATGGTCAATATCACCATTAATAAGGGGTGTACATAACACACATTCTTTTCATACCTTCAAAGAACATTCTAAAATGGAAACAACAAATAAAACATTAAATCATATGGAAATGCAGTTTGACAGATTTCTTGATGTCACCTAATTTCTTTGGGGAAAGCATACGTAGAAAAGGAGTGACTTTTTATGGCTTTAACTAACTGCACTCTTTCCTTTACAAAACTTAATCAGACACAAGGTCAGCATTGGGAGTTTGCTTTTGTATTTATCTAAAGTCAGTTGACTTCTAATTCTGTCCTCTGCTAGCCATATTCTCTTATCTCTAAGAAAAACAAACCTAGCACAGTGCCTGACACATAGAAAATGCTTAATAAATATTTATTAAATGAGTGAATGAATAAATTATCAAGTTAAGATGCAAACATGCCAAGCTCAGCATAGAAATTGATACTCAACAAAATTATATTCAGTTGTAATCTTGTGAATTATTCTATACTCAAATACAGTAAACTCTTAAGGACACTTGAAGAACTTAACAGCTAGCTTTGCTCTTTTATTTCTTTTTGTCATTCTCCTGTGTCAAGTTTTACTTTCTTCTCCTTTATAGCTAAGTTCTCATCTATCATTTCTCAAGCTGGTGGTTAGCCAGATGGTCGGAGGCCAAGATTTGTAATCTCTATTCTGTTATTTAAATATATTACTGGGGATGGAGTTTATTTTACAGGTAGATGAATTTGATGGTTAGGTGACAATTTGGAAGTGAAATGAAACTGGAACGGAAGTCCCAAATGGAGGCAGGCATCTGCACACATAATTTTGATACAGTCTCCCCATTTTCTCTGACCAGACAGGGGATATTTGAGCAAAGAGTGTGGAGTTGCTTGTACATGAGGACAATAGCCATTTGCAAATATTAGGAACATGAACCTTGGTGTCCAGACGACCCAGATAGTTCTATGTTCATTCTTAAGTCAATAAAAACTGGCATTAAAAAAATTATGCTTGCTCCCATCAGAGTCAATAGCTTCTTGCTAAAGTTTTAATGTTGCCTCTTGAAGAATGATAAGAGAAAGAAGCATATTTGACTTAGATGGCAATATGTATCTGAAAAGGGAGAGGATTCTTTGGATGCTGTTTCAAATTTGTCACTGATGAGAACTGTAAGCTACTCATAGACAGGGGCATTCATTGAACCCCCCTATCAAATGTGAGTTTCCCCTTTTACCAAATGGATATGACCACCTCCTAGCTATCACCCAGAAGGGAGAAAGAGAGAGAGAGGAGGCGAACTAACATGTTGTGAGGTCTTCCTAGGTTTTAGACATTTAGAAAAGCATTGTATAGATATGTGGCATTTTTAGTCTGGTCAAAAACTCTGTAGGAATTATATTATGCCCATTTTACGGACATTTTAGTGTTAACTTCCCCAAGTAAGTTACTCAGATGGTAAGTGATAGAACTTGGATTCATACTTCTGCCCTTTCTACTCTATCAACCTTCCTATGTCTTATTCATAATTTTATCTCTTATAAGTGCCTTTTACAGTGATATACATACTAGTTTTCAAAAAGCATGTGATCTTTACTTAAAAGAACTGCCATGAGCAATTGTGAGCAGAGCCAAAGCCAAAGCTTATGCAGTTCTGAATGTCACCTATGGAGATGCATTAACTGGACACATTTCAGATTTGGGAGACAAACACATTTTGTTATTTATTTGTTTCTTTTTTTTAAGTCTTTGTTGTAAAAGAGCATAACCCGTAAGTTATTCCTCATAACTTACATTTGCCTGAGAAGAAAACATAATACCTTGAACAAGCTTTTCTGTTCAAATATTACAGAATATTTTGTCCTGACTAACTTGTTTAAGAGGGATAATGAATTTAGGTGCCAGCTTTTTCAATGCTCATATGCTCACTCCTGTGAAAAGCAGAACAAGTATCAGTGAAAACAGATTTCTTCCTTCCCCTGTTTCTTTTTTTTTTTGACATAGATGTTGCTCTATACCTTGTATTATTTATGAAGCATTTGTGTTAGATTACATAAGATTGATGAAAAGAGAGCAGAAGTGTAGTGAAAGTATATAAATATTTAAAATTCGTCAAACATGCGAATTAGACTTTTAAGACATTTCTTCATCCATATTAATTTTGGGGAATGAGAATGCTAATGATATGAAAGTGTATGTTATATATACCTATAATATATATTATATATGCATATTTAAAATACCTTATTTGCTCAGTACTCAAATAAAAATGGGACATAAAAAATGTATTCATTTTTAGTAGCAAAGCAGCAAATTAATTTAAAATGGAATTGTATTAAATAATTAATGAACAATTTAAAACAATTTGCCAGGGGAATTTGGAAATTTTTTTAACCTTTTGTGAATTACATGCTTATTCTGCAGTCTTGCAAAAACATGGTTTTAAGCCATTACTGTTTCATGATGGTACACTTATCTAGTTAAATTCAATCTTAAAAAGCACTGTAGAAAGCCTGGATAACAATTCAGTGTAGCAGTGATTGATATATACTAGATTTTTCCTGGGAGCTTTCCTTTCAGTTGAGTCACAAACGTTTTAAAGATGTTGGCACTATCAATTGCCCAACTTAAAAAGAAAAAGAATAAAAAGAAACTATTGTACAGGCAATTAACAAATGCACAAGTCTGCACTAACAAGTCGGGATCACAATTCTACATTCATTCTGAAGTTAATAATAAATGTATTTGAAACTGTGATTATTGTGTGTAATATTTAAAACTATGCCTTTAAATTTTTGAAAGAGAATATGATTTCTATGAAGCACTGTCAATTGAATAGAATATCTGCTTAATTTGAACTAATGTTTAATAAATTTTTACATGCCATAATTGGTTACTCTAGCAGAAAATTGCATTACTGCTTCACAAATGGCCTCCCTAAAAGTTTCTTTATAAGGGAGCATTTAATACTTTTAAGAATACCAATCATCATATTATAAAAACGGCTACTACTACAAGTGATATGCTTTCTGTCCTGTGAGGCTACATGAGGGTAAGGGATTTAGAGCAAGAAAAAGAAGGTACCAAGATTCATGCAAATTCAAGAGAACTCTCAAGTTTTACATTAGTCATATCATTTAGGTTTTTGCTACATCCAACAGTTTTACAAGGACTTCTAAGAAGTGGTTGAATTCCTTCATTTAAAATCAACAGTCCTCTCTATCTTGATCAGTCTTCAGTCGGTTTTGCCAATGAGTAACAAAATACTAAAGAAATAGAGAGTTAAGGGTCATAAAAGCAGAAAAAAAAATCTTCAAACTCTCCAGCAAATTCTTGAGACAAGTATCTGCCTAGGTAATATAAAGTGATGCTTAAATTCCTGCAGATGATTTCCTTCAAGTCTGTATAGTATTTTCTATATCCTTGAATAAGTAAATGTAATATGGGAAGAAATCCATTAATCCTCAGATAAATCTGTAAATATAAAGCAATTCCAATTAAATCCTTATGGAATTCAAAAAAAAGAATTTGTTTAGTGGGTCAATATTTATGATAAATTCAGCATTTCTGTGTTTCTTGGCTCTGGGTATTTATAAAAGCAAGAACAGGTAATATGAATGTCAAAAGGAAATAACTTCATCAACTGAAGAATCTGGCCTGCATATCACTGGGCATCAGGGCATCTTTATTGAAGAAGGTACAAAACCCTGGAAGCATAAATCGCCACAACCATTTAAAACCTAAACATGGGAAAAATAAATCAACCTTAAAGGCCACGTGGCGGGGAGCTCTTTACTCACCACTGTGACGTTGAAAGCATACAGGAGATCAAAAGGCAGGGCAGCGATTAAATCAATGATGAACCAGGTTGTGACATAGTGGATGCAAATTGATCTTGCTTCAAAGATAACTTGGCCAGACTTGCTGACATAAGTTGTTCGGAAATTTAAAATAATATCTGCTTGGGAAAAAAAAGATGGAGAAATAAAAGGAAGAGACAGAGAAGAAGAAAGAAGGTAG
Source organism: Macaca mulatta (assembly GCF_049350105.2). Lineage (NCBI taxonomy): Eukaryota > Metazoa > Chordata > Mammalia > Primates > Cercopithecidae > Macaca > Macaca mulatta. The sequence continues at coordinate 29,123,981 of NC_133407.1, forward strand.
GAAAGACAATGAAAGAAAGAAGAAAGGAAGGGAGACAGGCAGGCAAGCAAGCAGGAAGGAAGGGAGGAAGAAAATTGTAGAAAATTAAATAAAATTAGGCAAATGGCAACCACTTAGCCTAGTTCAGATTGATAATATTCAAAATATTCTCCTCTACAGATCCAGTTCAACTCAACAGATACTGAAGAAGGGTGAAAGAAGTAATATTTTCTGAGCACATAATATGTTCCAGACATTAAGCCACATGTTAAGATTATTAAAATAAATAATGACAGCAATGGCAACAATAGTCATCACTTACTAAGTGTTCACTATGTACCCGATACTGTTCTAATAGCTTGGCATAGGGTATTTCACTTATTCCCAGTACATCTCCTGAAGTAAACAGTGTTACTCTGATTTAAGAGTCAGAAATCAAGTCTCAGGAAGAAAAAGTAATTAATCCAGAATAATATTGCCAAGAGTGGTAGAGTCAAGTTTTAATACAGATACAGGCCGGGCATGGTGGCTCATGCCTGTAATCCCAGCACTTTGGGAGGATGAGGCAAGAGAATTGCCTGAGCTCAGAAGTTCGAGATGAGCCTGGGCAACAAAACGAGACCTCATCTCTACTAAAATTCAAAAAAATTAGCTGAGCATACTACATGTCTGTAGTCCCAGTTACTCCAGAGACTGAGGTGGGAGAATCACTTGAGCCCAGGAAGTTGAGGCTTCAGTGAGCCATGATTGCACCATGGCACTCGAGCCTGGGCAACAGATTGAGACCCTGTTTCAAAAACAAAAACAAAAACACCCACTAAATATAATCTTAAGTCTGTATTCCTTATTTTATATAATATTATTTCCATGTATAAAAGTTTTACTAATCTCTGTGTTGATACGGAATTCAGCCCTGCCCTGAAGGCACTCCTATTAACAAAGTACTGGTAGTTTCTTGTGTGAATTTCTAGGTTAAATTCTATTTTAATGAAAGATGTAATTGCTTTCAATCTTTCCCTGCATCATTATTTAGTTATATATTACTGAGTGTTTTACAATATATGAGGTCTCCTGAGTGCTGATCAAATGACATCGCTATGAGCTTCCAACAGCCCTATAAGCTTGAAAGAAGACCCTGAGCACCAGAAAGGAACACAACTCAGCTGACACTTTGATGTCAGCCTTTTGAATTCCTGATTGGAGGATCCAACTAAGCCATCCCTGGACTTCTGACATATAGCAACTGTGAGATAGTAAATGGATGTTGTTTTAAGTTGATAAGTTTGCTATGCAGCAATACAAACTAACACAATACTTACGTTATTTGATTCTCAGTATAGCCTTGTGAGGTGAAATACACAGGAGTTATGACAAGGCAGATTAGTATTAATGTAGATAACATATAGGTTCTTAGTATGAGCCCAGTACAGTTCTAAGTCCCTTATCATCATAATCTCATTGATGCCTTACAACCCTTAGAGGTAGTCATTTCTATTATCTCCTTTTACAGATGAGGAAATTGAGGCATAAAAGAGGTCAAGTGACTTGCCCTGGGTGATACATCTGATAAAACTGAAGCACAGGATTACATCTTCCAACAAGTTAGTGAAAGAGCAAGACCCAAATCCAAGTCTCCTGAATTCCAGTTCAGGACTTGGGGTTGTGGTATCTTCACAGAGACTAGTCTCATCACAGATCTAGAGGCAAGTTCTGGGTGACCCAAAAAGAAAACAATCGTTGTTCTAGTCTATTGTGAATGATATAACCTTTAAAAACTGAATTATTAAAAGTGACTTTTTTGTCAAAAAATAAAAATACCTAGATAATTTTATTGTTAATATTGAGAATACGAAAGAATGAAGCTAATTAATAAAGCACTCACATAGGATAAGAACAATCCCAGGTGAATTCCACTGCACAGTTAAAACGCTATCGTGGCAAAGCACCACCGGACCATGGAAGCATGGCCACCGTGAAGGAGACAGGTCAGTGGAATGCCCTCAGACTGTAAGAGTAGCACGTGAACCTTCATTCTTCCTCTTTATCTTTCTAGGCTCATGCATTAGCAATGCAATTTAGTACCTCAGACCACCCACTTTGAAATAAAGCAAATATTTCAATTTCATGTTTTCTAAAAGGAAGCACAGGTGAAGCATTTAAAGTCTCATGAGTAAGGAAACCCAGAGTTGTTTATTGAGCCCATTAGTGATGTTTGGTTTCCACAATATAGGCTAAGGCAAGCCCATAAGTTCGTTATAAAATTAAAGGGGATAAATTCCTTGAATAAGTGGCCATGAGATCTACCACAGTTTTCACAGAAAACCCATTGCCATCGTCCATATACATACCAGCGGCACTCCCATGAATGGAAGAATGAATGAAGTGAATGACCTATGGTTGACTGATACAGCAACATTTTTAAAGCTATGTGGTTAGTTATGTGCTTGACTAAAGAACAAAATAGTGGTTCAGACTTCTGAAAAAAAAAACAGGTATTTTCTTGGATAAGTCATTACAGAATATTAGTTTAAATAGCTTTTTAAAAAACAATTTATTATTCAACTGAGTTAATGGAATGAAAAGAAATATGCTAAATTTAGGTTTAAAAAGAAGTAATTATAAGACTTTTATACACAAAGAGATAATAGTAAAAGAATAAAAGATTTTCAAACATCTATACAAATCTATGTTTGACATACTTGAAAACTTTTTGGTTTATTTTCACGGGGAAAACTTAGATATATATTATTTTCTAAGATTTCTAGGTCTATGGTACACTTATAAAGTGTATGGTACACTTGCAAGGACTGTATGTTTATCCAATCAATATTATTTTTTGGTAGCTGATTTCAAAGCAAATAACTACTTTTGTCATACTCATAAGAACAGACATAGTTCTGGTATATTTACAAAACACTTTTTCACATTCATTAATTTGAATATTTCCCATGCCATCCTCTCAGGTGGACTGCTGTCACTTGCATTTTAACAATGACACAGGAGATTTAAGTAAATTGTTTGAAGTCATGCAGATAGTAAGCAACAGAGACAGAGGATGTCTTTTGACATTCAATCCCATTTTCTTTCCATTATCTAAATGATTACTGCACTTCTAAATATATTTTAGAGGAAATAACAATAGGTCAGTGCAAGGAAATGCATTTCTGATTGTAGTCCTTCGATCAAATTCAGCATCAGCACTACCCAGGTAAAATAATATTAAATTAGGGTCACAGAATTAAATGTGGTGAGATGAACTGTCTTTGATTCTGGAAGTACAAGGGCTAAGCTTTTGTTCAGGGATAACAGAGAAGTCTCTCTGTTTTCTATCCAGTGGTGAGGATGTGGTGGTGGTGTTCACGAACCAGGATAACTCAATGTTTATAAATATTTCCTTCCATTTAAGAGAACTGTAGAGATGGTAAGTACAGATTCTTCTTTGAAAGAGAAGGAAGCACAGAATAAAAAGATTGTGATGAGGAAGAGCTTTCTAGATCTGGTGTCCCTCATGACAGAATCATAGAAACAGAGTGGAGTTTCACAAACACTGAATGCAGCTACTCCTCCCCATGTAGCTGTCTCACTCCCTTTAAGATTTTTGTTTCTTTGGCTAATTAAATCAACGATTTATTTAAATATTACAATAAGAGTGTGATCTCCAGACAATCTATAACCTATCTGAAAAGCAGCAGTATAACTTTCATTTTTGAGAGTCTAGAAGCATAAGTATAATGTTTAAAAAAATACATGGAAGTGTATTCACTAATATCTACAGTTTTATATGTAATTTTCTGGTTAATATCATTTATGATCAATTTGCACAATTGTCCATAAGTACAAAACACACACACATATACACACAGTTTAAATTTTTAAGAAATTTCAAAATCCATAACAAATTAACTCAAAAGGATTTTTCACTTAGAAATCTTAATGTCTCCATGTGCTTACATATGCATAAATGATCCTTTATGGCACCAGTGAGTAAATAAGCAGGGTAATGCAGAATTACCATACATACTCTATGTGGTTTGTAGAATTTCCAAAAAACTCATCATCATATACCCACCCAAAAGAAGCAGAATATAACTGAATTATCTAATGCTTCAGATGACAGTTAATAATTTTGCAGAGTGATCAGTTTGCCTTGTTGTATTTGAGTTTTACATAGAATGATTAATAAAAGACAAATAATCAAGAGAAAAATGTGTACATATTCTATTCCATGCTCTTAAGGCAGCCAAAAGGGAGTATTTCACTTATATCCCACACTAAATGTCTTTATGTGGACTAAAAAGCAGAAAGGTTAAATCCATTTTTTCTAGTTTGATTTCCTGAAGAACTATGTAACTAAAAAGCACAAAAAAAGAGGCTAAATTTAATATGGCATAAATTAGTAGGTTTCTTTACTTTATTAGCATGCATGACAGATGAGAAATAATTTTAAAATCATATTGGCTTACTTGTTAAAAAGTAAATTAAAATACAATAGTGTGCATGAAAGCATATGTACCACATACAAATAATTAATGTCTTCATTTAGCCATTTCTTTAAAAATTAATCAATGTAGTACAGTGTGGGTGGAGAGATATTTAATTAAACCAGCTGCCAACTAATATTCAAAGATTCTCTGTTTTTTTCATTGCTTATGAGGCACTCTTTCAAACACAGTACAATATCACAGCAAATTTGAGCTAGAAGGTGTGGGACGAATGAATAGAGAGCTGATTAATGAAGAGAGGCTTGAGGGACTAACAATCCTAAGAATAATTGCAATTGATTGCCAATATTAGTGGATGAGAGTTTCATATCACTTGACCGTTGCTCATCTTGTCAGATTTGTCCCTCTTGCTTACCTGAAGTGAAAGATTAATGGAATAGAAAGAGCAGCAGGCCCAGTGAGAAACAGCATTTAAGAACAACTACATTTAGGAGAAAAAATGAAGCTGACAAAGGGCAATCAGGTAGATTGAGGTGTAGTTGATGCTGGTATTGGCTTTTGCTTTGTATCTGTAGGGTCAATTATTCATAGTTGTGTTAGTTGGCGATGTCCATCATTAGGTAGTTATTTTTTCATGTTTTAGAAAAATTTTCTTTTTTCTGTTGATACATGACCAATGTACATCTTTTGGGGGTGCATATAGTTTAATACATTCTTATAATTTATAAAGATCAAATCAATATAAGTGGAGTATCCATCACTTTCTTGCTTTTCTCAAGTCAGAGGAAATGTCTTCTTTCTCATAACTTCTTTTCCTTTATTCTAGTTTTGTTCTCAGCAGCAGCACAGAATACATTGTCCTCTCCCAGCCCAAAGCTCTTTCTGTAAATATCTGAGATCAGCCGTCAAGTTCATCTCTCAGTTCTCAGGTTGAATATCTTCATTTCTTTCAACCATCTCTTACTGATACGGTTTCCTCTTCAGAGGCCTGATGATACTCTCTAGTTTGGTAGTTTTCACAAAAGCCTCATGGAAGAAAGGAAGGATTTGGGTTCTATCTCCACCCACCCAACCTTTCCAATTTTCAGGCTGAGCTTTTATTCATTTTACATAGTAAGCCTCCTCATCAATTTTGATTTTAAAAAGGAATTTTCAAGTCTTTAATACAATAAAGAAAAGAAAAAGAAAACCACTCTTGTAAGGTACTTGGAATTAAATTTACCATCCCAGAAGTGGTCTGGCCAGTGTGGGAGACAGGGGCAAATATCCACAATTCCCACCAGCATTGTTTGCAGAGTTCTTGTTACTCCATAGCCTTGCTAACACTTGATGTTATAAAATTTAAAAATTTTTTGCCTATTGAGTGGGATAATAATAATTTTAATAGTGTGTTTAGAATTAGTTTTAATACTTCTGGTAATGCAGCCTTATTAAATTATCACGGTTTAAAAAAACCCTTTTATTACTATATACTGAAGTGAACTTTTGCCAACTTAAAGTCCCAAATGCTATTGTTTTTCATACATATCGGTCCTAATAGACTGCTTGGGTTCTTACTGGAAGAGCTAAAGCATAGATATATCTTTCAGCTTTTCAATATACTTAAGTATCACAAAATACTGCTATTGAGGACTTGTGTTCTTTGCCTTGTGCAGAGCCCCTGGCACTCAAAGATGAACAAGGCATCCAAGAGAAGCATGCCTTTTTCTGGTAACCACAGGATTTCATAATTTTATTAATCTGCAATCATTCCAGCTGTAGATGCATAAACACACACTATCTGTGATCTTGCTTGCAGGTCAGAGGAGACAGTGCGCACTACCAGTGGATCTTTAATATTCCTCATTTATCATCTACAACTAATTATTTGTGTTATATTGGTCTTGTGCTTTTATTTTGTTATATAAGTTTACCATATCAAAAGACTTCCATGTAACATGCCCACTGGCATGTGTACAGACTATTTTGACTCCCTATATTCACTTTTTCAGTGATGTGTAACTCCAAATTAGGTATTAAACTTTGGAAACATTTAATCATTTTTAATAAAAAGAATTTAATGATTAAACTTAAACTTACTGAAAAAACCTTATTTAATCAGTCTTAATTATATAAAGTTTTGACACATTTATTCTGTTTATAGGTGTAGTTATTAGGTGGCAAAGTTTCCAAGTTTAAGTAAAAACAGAAAATATAAGAGCTATCTAATTTATAATATTCAATCATGCAATTAAAAAACTAACAATGGGGGTTATGACTTTCATTTGAAGTAAATATTAATTATTCCAGTTACAAAGCTTAGAACTAATGAACACTTGGCTGGGTGTGGTGGCTCACGCCTGTAATCCCAGCTCTTTGAGAGATCAAGGCGGGTGGATCACATGAGGTCAGGAGTTTGACACCAGCCTGACCAACATAGTGAAACCTGTCTCTATTAAAAAATACATAAGTCAGCAGGGTGTAGTGGTGGGTGCCTGTAGTCCCAGCTGCTTGGGAGGCTGAGGCAGAAGAATCACTTGGAGGCCAAGGCTGCAGTGAGCCCTGGGATTGTGCCACTGCACTCCAGCCTGGGAGACAGAGTGAGTTACACATCACTGAAAAAGTGAATATAGGGAGTCAAAATAGACAGTCCGTACACATGCCAGTGGGCATGTTACATGGAAGTCTTTTGATATGGTAAACTTATATAACAAAATAAAAGCACATGACCAATATGACACAAATAATTAGTTGTAGACAATAAGTGAGGAATATTAAAAAAAAATTAACGAACACTGAGATGAGTAATAAAAAATGTGTTAATATAATTGATGTTTGTCCCAAAATGAAATCCCACATGTATGCTCATTAGAGACAAAAATAAATTTAGGTTAAATAATATCTCTTATAGTAACATAGCTCTTTGCATTTTAATTATAACTATTATGTTCATTTTCACATTTGAGGAAAATAATATTCTCAGTATTTGTGGTAGGTTTTTAGTGCTGTTTACCAAATATTATGGTTCCTTATTTCCTGGAAAGATTATAGTTCCATACCTTCTGAAGAGATTAAGTGCATCCCTGTGATTTGCTTTGGCCAAAATTGTAAGAACAGGGGTAACCTGGAACACTTTTATGAAAAGCTTTGAGAACCAGGGCATAATTTCTTACATTTTCTTTTCCTTGCCTTAATAATTATGGAAGCATATGGCAAGATCTGGATCTTCTGTCAGTCTAGGTGCCTGAGAGGTTACAATGGGCAGAGCCCATTTATTGTACATAGCATGAGTGAGACATAAAACTTTACAATATATCCCACTGAGACATTGAGATTGCTTGTTACTGTAGCACACCCTAGCCCATCCTGACTAACAGGTGTTTTTGTAAAGCCATAGAGCAGAGTGGCTAACAGTGTAGAATCTGGAGTCCATCTCCCTAGGTTGTGGATCACTGGGCAGGCGTTGTCATTATTATTACTATTACTACTTCTATTACTACTACTCTAGAGGCTTCAAAACTGAGGAACAGGGTCAATGAATGACTTAATCTAAGATTGCATAACATATTAATAGTAATATTTTCATTGTTACTTTACAGACCTAATATAGTGGTGTTGAAGTGACAACAAAATAGTAATAATAATCAAAGTAATATAGCTAGCATGTATTAAATTTTTACTTTGTGACAGGAATTGTTTAAGTACTTTCTATGTATTAAGTATTTTGGTCATCATGTAGTCACTTTAAAGTAGGCAATACGTCTACTTAATGATACATTAAACACTCAATTAACTTGCTGAAGGTTACCCAACTGGGCAGTGGAAGAGCGAGTCTGTCTGTATACTGCCACCAAAACATTATTTACTATAATTCTTACCCTCCTTCCAGCTCAGGAAAGAGATTCTTTTAGTAATATCTAAGTTTTTTGAAACTTAGTTAATTTTTAGAATCATATACAGATAATATTTAGCATTTAAACTATAGGTTTCCATGTACAAAATTGCCCAACATTTTTTAAAATGTTGTATTTCAAGAATAGCATATATACTGTAAAATGCACTAATCTTAAAGGGACAGTTTAAAGAATTTCCCAAAGCTAACCATCTTTGTAGCCAACAATGGATAGGGATATAACTGGAACCAGAACTCCAGAAGCCTCTTTTATGATCCTGTCTAGCCATTAACTTTCAAAACATAACAATTGTCCTGAATCTCATAGATTAATTTCATTTAAATCAGTAGGGTGTGTATGTCCATTGATTCTATTAATCCAATTGCTGGGTCAGCAAGTAAGTATATATTCTAGTTTAATAGACACTGGCAAAGAGTTTAATAGGAAGACTATACTAATTCACATTCTTATATGCAGTGTATGAAATTTCATGTTGCTCTTTATATTCCTCCAATCCTTGGCAATTTCTGATTTTTTTTTTCCTTTATTTCCCTTTTAGCCATTCTGGTAGTAGTGAAGTTATTTTAATTTTCCTTATGATTAATAATGTTGAGCACAAACTACTTTCACATTTGTATATTCTTATTTATGAGTATCAATTCAGAACTTTTGTCTAGGGAAAATCTCCCCCACCCTCAGCATTCTTTCTCATTTGCAGGAGTTGTGCTACATTTTCATATAAATTGTGTCATGTTCAGGTAATTTCTGCCTACCCCAAGGTCATTAAGATATTCCACTGTGATGTCTTATAAAAGCTTTATTTTTTAACTTTTATAATTTGTCTACAACACAACTACAATTGATTTTGTACATGGTGTGATGCAAGAGTCAAGATTTACATTTTCCAGACAGATATCCAATTGATCCAGCACTATTTCTGAAGACATGATTTATCCAAAATGTTGCAGTGGCACCTTTGACATAAATCAGGTGTTCATGATCATATATGTGCAGATTCATTTATGATCTCTGTATTTTGTTCCAATGGCTTATTTGTCAGATGCTAGTTTTTCCACATTTCCAGCACAGTCAGAAATAGAAGTGTTCACAAACTATTTTTTAAGGACTCTCAAGAACATTTAAAACATAACTAATATATTTAACTTTAAAAGTAAAATTTAAATATGATTTAGTCATAAATACGAGGTGTTATATTAAAAGTGAAATAGAATAAAATGTTCTATATTTGAAATAACAGAAACTATGCTCAATTAAGAGAAAAATAGATTCTCACTTAAGCACATTATGATTTCATAGTTATACTTATGAACGCCATCAGTAGAAATTGCTCATATTTTTGTGTTATGCTAGAATTTCATTTCTACTTGTGGTTACAATAATTCAGTCTATTTTTAATAACTGTGAACAGTAAAATCACAAAAAGATCAATAGCATCAAGCCACACCCATGTGATTTCGGAAATGTATGAGCTCAGGCAATAATGCCAAACTTGGCACTAAGTGCTGTTCACTCTAGCTGTGTTGTAATTCAGGTCACTGAAACCAAAAGGCAAGTTGGGAAGCAAAACAGGGTTTACATTTTATTAATTCTCCCCCAGAGTTACTTGAGTAGAGGGTATAGCCTAATGACCAGTCAAGTCAATATCACTAGGTATTTAAGAGCCAAGAATTTCATTGTGGTAGCTTGATCACCAAAGCCAAAAAGATGAACAACACCACAAACAGAATTCAAAATCCAAACAGCCACAGGAAATCAATAAGAAAGAACAAGAATTCAGTGGGCTAGGAGGAATTACAGAGCCTGTTAGTGCTGAAGTACACCTGGCCTATAGTCAGAATTAGGGTTGAAAATGTGCCTCAGGAGGTAAGATCCATGGGTTGGAAATATACACTATCAAAGGAGTTTCCAATTAGAGCCAGAATCTCCAAAAATGTGAAGTTGCCAGTCATTTTTATTTGTTCATATTTCATGTTTAAAGTTTTGTTTTTAGGTTCTTACACAGTTTATCCTCTTTTTGTATATTATTTCAGGAGGGAAGGAAAGACACTGTTCCTGTATCTGTTTATATAAATATAGTATCTAGAGTTTCTCAGTGATATTCTAGAGGCAGCAAAACATAACTCTCAAAACTTACCAATGCTGTGTGTTTCTATACTTATTCTTCATAGGGTATAGGTTGTTGATATAAGGGTTAATAAGCAAAACTTTACATAAACACAGCTGTTTGTTAGAAATGATCTACCCATATACTCAGGAAAGTTCTTATCCTCAAAATAACCTTTTATTACACTGACATAGTTTTCTGGTTTTTTGTTTTTTTTTTTTTTCTTTTTTCCCCTAGCAATATGGATGAAACCAAAGTGTCTTTACTGGGGTTAGAGTCAGAAGGTGCTAAATATTCAGGTTACTCAGGACTGAACACTGCCACAAACTATAAGCCTAAGGCTTTATTCCAGGAATTGTTTTCTGAGGCATAGCTCCAAACATTGAGTAATGCAAATGTGATATTTGGCTGTCACTTGTATGTTGCTTGACTTGGGGTGGTTTTGATGAATTCTGTTACTCACGTTAATGTTGTCTTCTTTTCTTTTCTTTTTTCTTTTTTTCTTTTGAGACAGAGTGTTGCTCTGTCACCAGACTGGAGTGCAGTGGCACAATCTCCGCTCACTGCAACCTCCACCTCCCAGGTTCAAGCAGTTCTCCTGCCTCAACCTCCCGAGTAGCTGGGACTACAGGTGCATGCCACCACACCTGACTAATTTTTTGTATTTTAGTAGAGACGGGGTTTCACCATGTTGGCCAGGATGGCCTCGATCTCCTGGCCTCATGATCTGCCGGCCGTGGTCTCCCAAAGTGCTGGGATTACAGGCGTGAGCCACTGTGCCCAGCCTTCTTATTTAGCATTCAAACGCTTGTCAGTACTAATGCTATGCTAAATACTTATTTAAATACAGGCAAGAATATCTCCCTTGCCATTCAAGAGATTCAAACATAACTTCTTCTTAACTTGTTTAAAAGGATTGCTACTAGTCATGTACTCTATATTTAAATTTTAATGAGGCTTTTCATGTGTGTGGTCAATTCAGATTTTCAATCTGTTATGAAATACCTTCTTTGTGATAAGTAAAGATTAATTTGTATTATGTTAATAAAATTGCCCAAGATAGTACTTGATCTGATCAAATACACCCTCCAAAGCTGCTTACTATTTTTCTTCTTACTTTTATGTGGCACCTTTAAGGAACATGTAAATTACTTGCCTTTGTGTACCTACAGACCTCACTACTTGTGAAGAACTGTCTGGGTGTCTGTGATGCATGAGACTTGAAATACCTTTAAAACATGCAACAGCTAAACTCTAGGGACTGTGAAGAAATAGCGTATATTTATTTGTTTTGCAAGGATAATTTTTTTATGTTGATATTAGGTTCTGAAGTTTCGAGTAAAGGATAATTCATGTAGAGTCAAAATTGTGCCCCAAAGAACTTGTCACCATAAAGTATATCATCATAACGTATCATTTCTCATTAAATCCAATATATCACCTTTTTCTTTGGTGTTAAAATAGATCGTGATATCTTCAGTTAAATAATAGATGAAGTGGTTGACTTACATCCAGTGGTCATGTTGTTATGTTCCTTAAAATACTAAAATCACATTCAAATCACAACATTCCCACTCTATGGGAGAAACAAAGAAACTAAGAACAATACAGAGCATGGCAGAGTGTGCTCACCTATCTCACATTTTACCCCACATTTTCTTTGAGACAAAATGATGGGAAAGATTGCTTCTAATACTTAAAACAGTCCCTTGCTATCCTTGTCTACTTTTCTTTCTATCTAAAAGTCCCGTAGTGCAACTCTATTGTACGATGAAAAACACAGTGGCAAAACAAACAAACAAACAAACAAAAAACTGACCATCAAATTCACTTCTGCTTTCTTCAGAGCAATAAGATTGTAGCTGGAATGACACTTTCCAGCCATCTTTGCAACTACTTATGGTCACATGACTGAGCTCTTGTAATGAAATCTATATGTGCAAATTTTATGGTTTGCCCATAAAATTGTGCACATTTGCTTTTCTATGCTCTTTTGTTGGCTGGAATGAAGAAAAATAGAGTGACATTACTAGCCACTCATTAAAGATGGTAGAACCACTGTCAGTCTCAGTTCCTGAATGATTATCTAAGAGAACCACCCCCAACACGCACACCTCCCCGCCTCACATACACCTCTCCCATCTCAATACACTACCCAGAACATTAGGCAAGAAATAAAATAAAGAGAAATACATTTTCATATCCCATAATGCACTGAATTATTGTTGAGCACTTGTTCAAACAGCTTATTAACACTAACAAAGCAAAAACCACTGCCCTCTTCCTTTCACTAACAGCATTTTAATGGTTCTCAGCCTTTTGAGAATAGTCTTTTGATGGTTGGTCTTGAAAATTCAATCAAAATGTGACTTTTATCATTATGAACAAGGAATTCACCCAGTTCTCCACCATCTACCATGGATGACAGCACTCATAAATAAGTTTTTCTTTTTCAATGCCCAGTCAAATGTTGATCAGTATCATCTCAATATATACCACTCTTGCAGCTCCTCCTGGGCACTGGACCTCTTAGTGTCACTTGCTAAAACCAGGGCATTAGTATGATCCATTGAGGTCACTGCTGTATACTTGCCAGATTTAGCTAATAAAATATAGGATAGCTGTGGAACTTTGAACTTCAGGAAAAACCAGATCATTCTTTAGCATAAATATATTGAATAAAAAGAAAATGTCCCTACGTCTGATTTAAATGGCTATAACCACCCTTGGACTCTTAATCATCTCAGAATACATCGAGATTACCTGAAATTGACCACATATTCTCACCTCTCCAATAAATATGCACAAATTCACTCAATGCCCTGATAAGGGACCTTAAAAAAGTGTGTGTTTATCACTAGATGGATCCTGATGTGGATCCTGTACAGCAGAAATGTATTTCAGCAACCAACAGAAAATATCATCTTTTCATTTGTCTCCTTGTCACTAATATCTTTTATCCTAGTTCTTTGAAAACAATATTTCTGTTGGCTGCTACAGCTGTTAACCTTCCTGCTATTTCTTCCAGGATTCATCACTGCCTAGCATAGCAAAGGTATACAACTTACATTCTAGATTCCCATTGTATTCCAGACATTTGTTTCTATTGACAACTTATACACAATAAGGGACACTCTGTCTACCTTCTTCCATGTATGTTTACGGTTGTACAATCTCATTCTCTGCCTTACCTGTGCACAGTATTGCTGTGTACCCATCAAATGACCTTTTTATGTCTTCATAATTTTTTAAGTCACTAATTTTGGACATCTCCTCTTTGTTCACTATTGGTCTCCCAAAAATGGGAATGAGAGTTTCTTCTTGTTTAGTATCTTAAACTTTTGTCCCCAGGCAGTGTATTTTGAGTGTCTTCACACTTCCCATTGCACTTTTTGGATTATCCAATGTAAATTTAAAATGTTCAAAGTTTCCTCCAAAGAAATATCACCAAAATTACTGATTTCCATGGAGACCACAATAATCATCAGGCTGTGGGCAATATATTAGCCAATTTAAACTATGTATACATTCTTTGTATTTTATTCTTTAAAATTATAATCTTAGCTTAGTAATAATATGATTATATGATAAAATGCCATGAGATGAATATTAGCTTTAAAATAAAATATAAAATAAAACATTTACAAAATAAAATATGTCCTAATCCCGCTCTCTCACTCAGTAGCAGTGTGTCCTATGGAAAGTTAATTATCTTTCCTAAGTTCCAGTTTTCACTTAAGTAAAATGAAACGAATAATGGTTGCCCTTCAACTGTTTACTCAACCAGTATTTATGAACACCTAATATGTACATGTTTAGCTGAATTCTGGGAGTACAAACACTCTGTTTCTGCATTAAAAGGAATTGTAGTTTAGTAGAGGATACAGACAAGCAATTAGGAAATTATAAAGTCATGTGATGAATGTTATGGGAATGCCAAGAAAAAAATAGCTAACACAGACTTGGGAGGTGAAGCTTGAGGCAGGCACGCAAGAGATAACAAGCGAACTACATCCTAAAGGATTAATAAGAGTTATCAAGGCAAAAGAGAAGAAGGTGGAGGCAGCAAGTCTGCATTTATTTAAAGAGTAGCAAGTGATGGGAGGGATTTAAGCAGAGACATGATATGATCAGACATATACTTTATTAAAACAACAACAAAAACCTATTTATAGCATAGTAAATAAATCTCAAGACTGTAGGTAGAGAAGGAAGTTAGTCAGGGATTGTAGTAGTCTAGAGAGAGCTGATGGTGACCAAAACTAAAGAAGCAGTGACAATAATAATAAGGGAGAGTGCAAAAATAAGTTGTTAGGAGGTGGACCATACAGTTTCGAGTTTGATTTTATCAAAGGATGGAGGGACAGACAGACATCTGCAATGGACCCTAAACTTATGACTTACTAGATCATTCACAAATATGGGGAAATCCAGGAAGGAAACAGGTTGTGGTTTAGTGGGAAAAAATGATGAGTTCACTTTCCAACTTATGGTATTTTAAGTAGCTATGTTTCATTGGAATGATATCCTATAGACAGTTGAATTCACTTGCATAAATTTAGTGAATGCATCAGGCTCAAGATACTGTTTTGGGTGCCACCAACATTGAAATGCGAGGTGGCAAAACAGTCTCCCATGATGAGTGTGTGATACAACGGAGAGAAAGGAGAGAATCAAGGTTAATATTCAGGGGAGGAGTATCATTTAGGATACAGGAAAAGGGACAGGAGCTCATAAAAGATACTGAATAGAAACATCCAGCAAGGAGAAGGAAAATCAGGAGAACACAGTATACAATGGAAGCCAAGGAAGAGAGGAGGGGTCACTAGTATCAAATATGAAAAGAGGTCTAGTCACATAAAGACTAACAAGCACTCCTTGACAAACAAGAGGCTACAGGCTACAAGTGACTGAACACTCTTCTGTATCCTTGTTACAACCATTAAAGGAAATAATGAATATAAAAATACTGTTACCTCCACTGTTCAAAATATGTTTATACTTAATTTCCAAACATATTTCCTTTTAAAAAAAGTGATTTAAACTCTTTGAGTTTCAGTTTCTGTATCCATAAACTGAGATGAATATTAACATGCAATTTGGCTCTTAATTATACTATAGTAGGAAATGTCAGCCTTACAAATATTAAGAGATAGAAAAGCCAGAAGGGAGTCTTTTCAGAGTTTTTGTATGTTTCAAATGAGAAAATATAAGTAACTAAACTTTAAATATTTTGAATTTTTGTGGCTATAAAATACAATAAATTTTTAAAATTAGACAACATCTCACATTTTTCTTGATGAGACCATCTGTTTCATCTAGGCCAATATATGATCAGCCCAAGGGAATCACGGTCTTATTTACTATTGCAGTCAGTTCCAAGACACAATAACTTTCAAACGCGCAGCATAAATTTACTGACCAGCTATTATATTGCAGATACTAGATATCTAGCATGTTTATGCTCAGTCATGCTTCTAAGTATATAATCTTTATTCAACGGCCTTATTTGAGGAAGGTCTCTTGAAACATTCCACTCCAGCCATGGATTTCCTTTAGTCTGTAGTAAGGCTAGGCTTAGATATAATTACGAATGGGGAAATAATCACAAATACAGCTTCTTTGTTGTTGCCACCTTGGTAAGTTCCTTCTCATTCCAGGTGCTCAGTACTCATGGTCTCTCATCACACTGTCCTATCCATTTCTCTTCTCTGATCATACCTTCGAATTCAGTGACTAGTATGGACCAGCCCTACATCAATTTCAAAATACACCACAAATTTTTTTTCCTACACTTATGGAATTACACTACACAACTTGAACAAGGTCTCCACTTTTCTCCTTTACTATTGACTAAGAGTTTTCCATTCTTAGACAAATTCCCCTAATCATTTATAGGCTTGTTGAACACAGGGAGAGTGTCTTCAACTTCTTCAATATGCTTTTCATAACACAAAGCATGGCATCAGATTTATATCAGGCCTGATATAATTAAAGTATTTAGCAATGATTAGGTAATTCTTATTAGTTATTTGATAAGAAAGATTTTTAATTGCCTGGTGGCCAGTATGTCTAGCTGAGTTGAGACTGTAGCATCTCCTTGGTCCTCTGTATGGTCATAAGTCTCCCCTTTAGGGTTGTCATCCAGAAAAGGATGATATCCTAACACCTAGCATTTAGATTTGCTGGGCTAATCCCACGCTCTCTGGTAAGCCAACGCTAAGGGGGTCCTTGACAAGATCTTGATGTGTTTGCAAGGGTCTGGGCCTAGTGCCAAAACCTGTAGGATTTCCCAAGTTACCTGCTCTTTGTTTAATGATACATGACTTGTTAAGAATTAGCAACTTTAAAGTAGGCTGTGCTGTTTAAAAATTTTAAAAAACACAAAAAACACATCACACACTGGGGCCTGTCGTGGGGTGGGGGAGGCTGGAGGGATAGCATTAGGAGATATACCTAATGTAAGATGAGTTAATGGGTGCAGCACACCAACATGGCACATGTATACATATGTAACAAACCTGCACGTTGTGCACATGTACCCTAGAACTTAAAGTACAATTTTTTAAAAAAGAAGGATGATTTACCAATAACATGTTAAAATTCCACCTAGAGGGTGTTTGAGCGCAAATAAAATTGACAGAGTAAGAAACACACACACACACACACACACACACACACACACACACACACACAGTTACCTGTGAGGCCACATGAAACAAACAAACATGCAAGCCTACCTTTGGAAATAAGGCTGTTGTTCAACTCAATGAGCTACATGTTATATTTTGTTTATCTGAACTATGCTAGTCAGGAGACATTTGTTTAGTGCTACTTTGGGTTAAATACTATATTTGCTGGTGGAATTTGAAAAATAAATGCATTGCCTGGTCCATGTTCTCTGAGAGCTCAAAGTTTATTTCTGGTACACACACACACACACACACACACACACACACACACACACACCCCAGATAATAGTGTCTGCCCACTATTATAATATGAGGTTAAAGAGTGGAGGAAGGAAATAAGTTAAATAGAACGTGATGGAAACCTAACCCAGACTCATGGTAATTGGGGTAATAAGGGATAAAGACGGCTTTGCAGAAGAGTTCACAGATGATGCTTCAAGGATAAGAAAAATGTCATTGGGTAAAGAGGAACTAAGGAGAGGTCTTGCCATTTTTATTTTCTGGGAGTAGAAAGTGCAAAGATCATGAAACGAGGTGAAAAGAATGACACAGCTGAAGAAGTGCAAATGGTCAGTATGGCTGGAGCCACAAGAAGGAGGAGCAAGTGGTGATAGATAAAAGGATAGAAACAAGGAGCCCAGACCATGAAGGGTCTTCTATGCTTGGGTGACATAATAATGGTCCTCAACAAATATTTAATACATTGACTACATAAAGAATTACATCTAGACACAGATAGCCAGAATGTTTTCTGTCATCTAAAAATATTTCAATAACTTTTCACTATATTTAATATATATTTGTTTTATTGTTTATTATTTATGTATTTGCTGATCTTAAAACTATTGGAGTGATGAGGAGAGGAGGTAATTCCAATGGCAAATGCTAACACCATGGACTGAGATGGAAAATACAAACCACGTGAATAATGCCTTTTCTATTTTGAGAGTAGAATTTTATTTTATTTTTTTAAACTTTAGGAAAACATACTCGAAAAGTGGAAAGAAGAGAGAATGACATAGCAGAACTCATGTTTGGTAAGACGGAAAAAAACTCATTACATTAAGTTTCTAAATCAAGAACTCACAATTTTCTCCTGGGTTTCTAAATTTAGTAACATTCCATTCTTAATATCCCTGCCTTGTTCAAAACAAGCACCACTATTTCATATTTTATGAGCACATGCCCGTCTCATAGTCTATTTACAGTAATATATGTCATAAGGTGGAATCATTCTCGGATACATGCTAAGACAATTTTCTTTCATATTTGCCATCTCTCAAATATTTAAAATTTTAACATTTAGGTACACTGTGAAATAAGTTTTGAATCCATCAGACAAATACTTCATTTTCCTTGTAAGCATTAAACTTTAGGAAAAAATAGGAATAAGTAACAATAATGCAATATTAATATAATAGTATCTGAATTACTCCATCAAATTGAGTGACTTTAAGTATTATAAAAAATTCAGAAAGCAGCATGCAACTTATAATATTTCACAGTAACTATTACTATGAAAATATTACCATGGACAAATGGCATTTCAACTAGAGCTTTACTGACCAATAAAATGCTTGAAGGATAACGTAATTTTTTTTTAAAAAAAGATGTGTTATAAGCTGTATATATTAACATTCTTTGGTCCAATAATTCCACTCCTTCTTAAAAGAACTCCAAATATGGGGGTAAAGCATCTTGCTGTCCCCTTTGCTTGGAATGTTCTTCATCAAGACATACAGTTGATTGCATCTTCATTTCTCTTCTGTCTTTATTTAAATGTCATATTCTCAATTATACTTCCCGTGACCACTGATTTAAAATTGCAGCCCATTCCTTCCCCCTTCTCTGCTTTATTTTTCTATGTGCAACTTGCCACTATCAAGCATGTCACATATTTAAATTGATTGTTTTGTTTACTGTTTGTCTCCTATCAGGATGTAAATCATATGAAGGCAAAAACCTGTGTCTATTTGCTTCACTCGCCTATCTCCAGCATCTAGAAGAGTACATGGCAAATGATAGGCACTCAGTACATATTTGCTTAGTTAGTAAATAAATACATTTTTCATAGAGATGTTCATTACAATTTTTTATATTTAAGTGGCAAAAAATCAAAATCATCTTAAATGTGTAACAATTAAGATGCGGCTATATAAACTAAATAATTCATTATATGATGGAATATTATGCAAATATTAAATATGTTTGTAAATATTTATAAAACACAGAAAAATAATTCTATTAAAATGTTATGAGAAAAAATATTTCCCAAATTTGCATGGAATACCAGCACAACTGCATTAAAACAGGTAGAGAAAACAACAAACAGAAAGATTTAACATGGAAGCAGAGGTTGTTTTAGAATGGCTGTAATTGACAGACATTTGTTTTTCTCCACTGTTTCTATTGTAAAGTTTAGATAATTAGCACAGTATACCCACAGAGGAAAATTAAACAAATCACAAGAAAATACCTTAAAATGTAATTTGTAGGTTTAGAGAGAACATGGTTCTTGAATGTGATTCTGCTTATAGTAAAGAATGGTGGAATTATTTCCAAAAATCCATAAGTCTGCCTAATAGAAAGTGATGGTGAATAACATTCTTATAATTAAACATAAGTGTATTACATCTTGCCCAAGGAAACATCAATTGCTATGTTTGAAACAATCAAATGAAAAACTGTCTGCTCTGCAGTTTCATATGGTTAGGGAAAATGTAGTGGTTACACATCCTGGGTATCCGTTCAATAGTTAATTTATGATAGCGTTTCATCTTCCCATAGTGAATTCCGAAAAGCCTAATGAAGCAATACTTGAACTGAGAGTTGATTTGCAAAATAAATGCGATTTTAATCTTTGCTTAAGTGCTTAAGTAGGTACTTTAAAGTTACCTAATTTGAGAGCTCTTAATAAGAACGATGAAAACAGTACCTTACTTTTCAATGCACTGTCTTTTCCCACCAAGGTATTCTGACACGTAAAATCATTACATTTTTTAGATAAGACACTTACTACCTTGCACCTCACTGGGAATCTGAAGTGGTAGTGTAGTTTTCTGGTTTTTTGTATAATTATTGCTATATACTCAGGCTTAGATTTATTCACCAAACAATAGCTGGCCAGTAGCCAAGTAGGCACTGGTTCATTTCTAGTCAAAGATTCATGCTCAATACAATACATTCCTTTTATTAAATATTCCAAATACATTATTTTGGCATATAGACACTGTAAATATTCTCATAGCTGCGTTATAAATAGCTTTGTGGGACAAAGGTCAAATCCGAGCCATGAATGCCGTATTGAGTTATTGTTAGTGAGAGACCCTATTACTCAATCCTAGATTAGTGTGAATGGCTAAACAGAATAACTGGAAGGAGTCTCCTCAACATGCTTAAGGCTTTGTGTTGTGGAGGTGTGGGCATGAAGATGTGGGGGTATATGGGTATACGGACCTCCACTGCCACCTTATATCTAAAAGGTGGACTAGGAATAGGTGGGAGAATGTGAGTATGTTAGTAGTAGGGGAGGAGGAAAAATGAGATTTAAAGAGGAAGAGAGGAAGGGAGAGAGGGAGCCAAACACTAAGAGACGAATGGATGTTAACTAACCGAAGCATAACTATGTAGTCAGGGTATACCAGAATGTCCAAGCAATTCAGGGATAAAATTTATTTAATTTTCTCCTCATCATAAAACTTCAACTTTATTTATTATTAGATGTCTTTGCCTTTAGTATCATAGTCAGTATCTTTAATTTTAGCCATTTTACCTAAGGAGGAAATGACATCTCTGCAGTTTTCAGGAAAATGACTATACCATACATTGGGATTTACTTACACAATGAAATAACATTAAAATGTCCATACCCTTTCAGGGCCCACTGATGTTTATGTATTTTACCCTGATAGAAAAAGACATCCAAGAATCCTAGAATTAAAGTACCTTTTTGGGGGCTACTAGTGTAACAAGCATTGATATGAGTAGAGGTCAGTGGTACAAGAGCACTACCCCTTAGTTCCATTTAACATGAAACTAAGATAATATAGGTTATGCACAATAAAGAGGGGATTTGGAGAAAAGTTTTTTGAAGCAAATATGTATTTGTAAATGCTACTAAATATTGAATTCAGATCCAGCAAAATTATGAAGCTGTTGGAAAGGGACCTCTTGATTACTCAAGTTGGTGATTAAGCTTTTAGCTAATGACTTCCTTCTACACTGTGTTACTGGAAGTCCCAGTTGTGCCTTTCAGGCCTCCTCAGAGCTGTTTGGGGAAAAAAGGAGGAGGAGCTGAAATGCTGATGAGCTCATTTCCTTGTTCTTAGAAGTGCTGACGGAAGATTGCAAGGAAGAAGATACTGGAACGATTACTTCTAATGTTTGACATCATTCAATGCATGTCACTCCCTAGAGTACTGCAGATAAAGGACGCCTGACTTAGGTACACATAAGATGATGGTCTTTAAGAGATCTTCTCTTGGTTTTTCAGAAAGATGCTGAGCCAAGTCTGCGTAAGTACCTGAAAAAGCCTCTGCTCCTTTAAGTAGTAAATGAATCCTCAGACACTTGTGTTCCTGAAAGCTTTGAGTTGTGCAATGTTCTGGTGTATCTTAGTCTCAAGATTAGCTGGATTACTAAGTATGTTTCAAAGGATGTAGATTTTCTAAAAACAGTAGATATTAAAACAAACTGAGGAGGCTGGGCACAGTGGCTCATGCCTGTAATCCTAGCACTTTGGGAGGCTAAGAAGGGAGGATCACTTGAGCTCAGGAAACCAGCCTAGGCAACATGGGGAAACCCCATCTACAAAAATAAAACCAACAAAATTAGCCAGTCATGGTAGCACATGCCTGTAATCCCAGCTACTTGGGAGGCTGAGGTGGGAGGATCACCTGAGCCCGGGAGATTGAGGCTGCAGTGAGCTGTGATTGCACCATTGCACTCCAGCCTGGGTGACAGAGTGAGACCTTGTCTCAAACAAACAACAAACAAAAACAAAAACAAATATTGAGGAAATACAGGCTTGATGACCTTGAACATGCCACCTCAAGATGTGCTGCTTTGTTATATTGATTATTTCTAGCTGAAGGCATTTGAGAAACAGCAGGTGTAGGAAAGCCTCCCTGACCTTCTTCTAAATGCAAATCATAAAATTTCCCATGAGACAGGTGCTTTCCCCATATCAGAAAGAAAAGAACATTCTTATCACTGGAGACTGGGAGTTGAAGCTGAGATGAATCTGGACAAACCAATCTACTAAACAACCCATCTTCCATTAATTTCCCCCGTATATTTCCTCGTCACTGCCCCACAATTTACTTCCCCTGTCTTGTCACATCCTCACAATGTTTAACACATTTTTTAAAAAAGGTATTTAGGCTTTTGGGCCTAACAGCTTCTTTGGATTTTTATTTTCTTTATGAAGACTCCTGTGTGTATGGAAAAGTATTTAATAAAATTTGTATGCTTTTTTTCCCTGTTAGTCTGTCTTACATTAATTTAATTCTCAGTCACAGAACCTAAGAGATAGAAGGAAGATTTTCCTCCCCTACATTATTGACGATAATCATCATTATTGATTGAACAGTGAGTGAGCTTATTTCTTGATATAATTACTTCACCAAATCCTCGCAATTATGCTACTTCTTTGCCCATTTACAGATGAAACATTTAGGGTTTTAGCTCTAGCTTCGTCAGTAATTAACTATATCTTGTATAAACTTCTTACTTTCCCTTCCTTTCTCCCTATGTATACAAATATATACCTGCCCTAATTATGTCACAAAGTTACACTAAAAATTAAATGATATTCAGAAATAAAGATTCTGAGATAGAAAAATTTGGACATTTGTAAGTTAATAGAAGTATTGGTTAATAAAGCATTTTAAACAAAAGGAGAAAAACAAAATAATTACAAACAATGAAAATGTGTATATATGCTTATAAGAAATACTGCACTAATGGGAATTCTGCTCATTTGTTTAATTTTTACCCTATTTGCAAATATGTAAATTGGGATTACAAGCACAAATTCTATACCAAATAATAGTAATGCTGATTGGTGAATTAAAGTCAAACCTGTGTATTTCTAAAGCATCTCCCATGCGTGGTATTGCCCTTCTGAGAATCAGCAAACTAGAACTATGGAAGTCGATGCAGGAAATAACCTTAAAATACAGCATTGAAAATAAATGCCAAGTATGTATGGATTATTTTGAGTTATAATGATTGGGAACATTACTGGTGTGTAGTGGGCAAGGACGTGAGATGTTCTGGCCTGGAGAGGATGATCTACCCAATATGACAGCCCTTTACTCCACATGACTTCCAACTGTTTGAGCAGAAAAATGTGGGATGTCCTTTATTTTAATTAATGAAGAAATACTTACTTAAATGAGAGAAAAAAATCCATGATTCTATTGAAAAACCATCAGGAAAATTTAATGTCATGATTTCTTTTTCTTGTTGTTTTTCCCCACTCAATTGTTTCTCCTGTTATTATTTATTTTGATTTCATCACTACCTCACTCCAGGTCTGAGCATAGGAACTGTTGGAACACTACATATAGGGATAAGGTCCAACAAATTTGCCAGAAGACTCAGTTTCCTCATTTTTTCTATTTTCATAGACTGAAATTTGTGTTAGCATGCTATCCTTACTTGAGTTAGCTATTTCTTAATTTCTCTTGTCATATATTAATGTCTGCTTAAATGAATACTCATCATAATATGAGTTCTTGTTCTATGTCCACTTGTACCTCTACTCTTTTAATCTGCCTGTACTACTTTGATGGAATTATTGTAAATCTAAATTTGTTCATTATAACTAATTGCAAGTATTTATTTCATTATGCATTTTAGTATCCTAACGCTACAACCCTTATGAATTGAAATACACAAGAAATTATTATAAATGATTTCCTTTATGTTCTGATATTACAGTTATTGTATCAATTTAATTTTTAAGGTGAATAGGTAGAGAATAAGAAGGTATTATAAATATTTGTCATGGAAAAGGCAATGTTGGGTTAGAAAACATTGTTCTAGACCAGGGGTTGGCAAACTTTTTGTTTAAAGGACCGATTGTGAAGATTTTAGGCTCTGTTGGCCACAGAGTCTCTGTTGCAACTACTCAACTCTGCTGATATAGTGAGAATGCAACAATAAAACACATACAAAAGAATATGAGTAACTGTGTTAACAATAAGTTTTATCTATAAAAACAGGCAGAAGGATTTTGCCTGACACTTGGTTTGACAATCCCTGCTCTATATTCTTTTTTCTCTACTGTGTAGTTTTTCATTATATACGTCCACCCATCCACCACACTTGATTTATACTATACTCTTGGTGAATACAGACTTTGTTTCCATTATTTTGTTTCTGTAAACAATAACTCAGCAAACATTTTGCACATGTCTGCAAGTGATTCTCCACCTAAAAAAAAATGCTGAATGCTACGATATGTGCATTTCAAATTTGATTGATTCTTGCCACATTGTTCTTATTTTTGTTTGCTTTCTAGAGTATAATTTCTGTCCTTATCTTTATGACCTCCTTTAGGCTTTTTCCCATGCTTTTTAAAAATTCTGGGGTAATCACTTAACTTTTATATTTATGTTTTTTACTTTAATTTTGTTTATTCTTTATTTGGCATTACAATTATATTGCTCAAAACTCAAAAGTTCACAGAAGGTATCCAGTAAAATCTTCCCTTTTCTGTGCTCAGTACCCCTTGTGGTTCTCTCTGGAAGCAAATCAGCTCAGCAATATCTTATTTAAATCTCCAAAGACAACCTAAGCATTGTCAAGTAAATATATACACACATACTCTTTTCCCACCTCTTCTGTATAGAAACGGTAGCATACTATATATACACAATTAATCTTGCTTATTTCATTTCACAGTATGTCTTGGAAATTATAATAAATGCATAAATTGGCAATGTCTAGAGGCAATTTTGATTGTCACAACTGGGCAGTGGGTGCTACTGGCATCTAGTGGGTAGAGATCAGAGGTGTTGCTAAACATCTTGCAATGTACAGGGCAGCCTCCATAACTAATGATTATCCAGCCCCAAATTTCAATAGTCCCAAGGTTGAGGAACTGTACTTAAACGATATTGTATCAGGTGTCAATCGCGTTTTTCAAATCTCCGATAGTCTAAAAATTTTGATGTGCTAGTTTATCAGTTTGTGATACTGTGTGTTATAATAGCTATTTTTATTTTCTAAAATAAGTTTCTCTCTCTCTCTCTATGTATATAAACATGCACACACAACACACATACATATGTATATATAAGTACATATATTTACTGTGGTTATATCTTCTTAACAGTTTCTTCCCTTAACATGTAATAATACTTACTAGTCCTATTAGTATCTTCGTCTTAAATTTTGTATCTCAACTATTTATATTCTTGCACCACTTTTCTTTTGGTTAGTATTTACATAACAGATCTTTTTTCCAATTCCTCTAGTAGTTTTGTATTAGATTTAATTCTATAACTGGCATATTTTTGAATTTTAAAAATCTATTGACTATTACTTATTTTAGCAGGTGAGTTACTACCCATTAAGTGTTTACATTTGAATATTTGTCATATATCTTGATTTACTGCTGTTATTTTTCATCTTCCATTCCCCAATTTTTCTTCCTCATTTGTTTTTCTCCTTTCCTTTTCCTTGTGGATTGGTAATATTTCACATTTTCCTTAGGTTTTTTTTCTGGTTGTTTTGAAATCACTGGGTCCATTAATAGTTCTCTTTTTTCTTTTTGCACAGTTACTTTAAAAATTTTAATAACACAACTAATTACAAAGTTTTCTAACAATATTTTCTAGGTTCTAATGTATTTACTCTGAACATGTTAAAAGGTGACATACTGCTTTTTAGCCACCTACCATCACTTCCATATGGTCATCATTGTTTAGAATTTTGGTTTCCACCTATTTAAAAAACATAAAACACCTTAATATATTTTCAGTCAATAGTTAATTAAATCTATCAATATGTTTTAGCAGTATCTGTTACAACTCATTTTTATTCAGTCCGTCAAAACAATGTTGTTTATTATCACCCAATGGTTAATCTAATTTGTCAACACATTTTTATCAATTTTCATTTTAAATTTTGTTTTATCTTGGATCCACTCCTTCCTTCTG
Source organism: Macaca mulatta (assembly GCF_049350105.2). Classification (NCBI taxonomy): domain Eukaryota; kingdom Metazoa; phylum Chordata; class Mammalia; order Primates; family Cercopithecidae; genus Macaca; species Macaca mulatta. The sequence goes on from NC_133407.1 coordinate 29,150,261, forward strand.
GCTTCACTTTTCTTCCTGCTAAAGAACATGTTTTAGTAGTTCTTTCAGTGAGAATTGGTGGGTGGTACAATTGTTTTGTTTTATTTTTTGTGAAAATAACTTCACTGTGCACCCTTTCCTCAAGAAGAATGAACCAAGAGAAAGAAATGAAAGAAAAAAGAGAAAGAAAAGAAAGGAAGGGAGAGGAAGGAAGGGAGGGAGGAGAAAGAGAAGAAAGAGAAAAGGAAAGAAGGAAAGAAGAAAGAAAGGAAGGGAAAGAAAGAAAGGGAAGGAAGGAAGGAAGGAAGGAAGAAAGGAAGGAAGGAAGGAAGGAAGGAAGGAAGGAAGGAAGGAAGGAAGGAAGGAAGGGTCGGCCAGTCAGTATTTTTTTCTAGTAAGCCAGATATTGTTCATTGCCTTTTGGCCTCTACTGTTGCTGTGAAATCTGATATCAGTCTAATTATTATCCCTTGGTAGGTAAATTTTCTCTTTCAGAAGGTTTGAAGATTTTCTTTTCAATCCTTTATAATCTGCACTGTAACATGTTTCGGTATGGAGTATATATATTTTTATCCTATTCAGTTCCTAAAGTGCCCTTTTGGTCTCAGGATTTATATATATATTCCTTCCATTATGAAAGCTTCTTAGCTTTATACCTTTATTTATATATTCCCTATTACTCTATTCTGTTTTTTCAGATGTCCTATTACATAACTCAGTGATTTTTTGACTAAGGTAAATATAAACAGAAAGCATACTTGCATATCATGTTACTTTGACAGTTAGCTTTCTGAAGAGTTCTTAGAGAGACCAAAGCCATCAAAGATACAATTTTATGGCATAATCTATGACTCTCAGCCTTTGTGGTTATAATAGTAGTTAGTAAGAATGTGCAAATCACTTCTTAGTCTCACAGTAAAATGACAAGATCTAAAAAAGAACATTCTGTTTCCTTTGAAAGAATATAACTTAGAACCTTTGAAATGGCCCAGTACAAGGGGCCACAAACAATTAAGTGATTTTGTTTTTGTATTTTAAGAATGATATAATGATTACTAACAAAATACCCAGTTAACAGTGGCTCCAATAATAAGAATATTTTATATCATCCAAAAAGGAGTTTGGAGATGCATTGTCTCAACTTTCTGCTTGGCCATCCACATCTTCTTTGCCATATCTCTCTGAATGATAACAAGACAGCTACAGTGGTTTCAAAACATCATCTCCTTCTATCTACACATATCAGTGGAAATGAAGGAATGAGGATGCAAATATTTTTCCCTTGCATGTCTTTCTTCTTTTATCAAGGAAAAGAATTATTTCCAAGAAGCTCCCCTCTCCCCACCAAAACAATCTCTTTATATCTTATTGGATAAACTTGGTCACATACTGACCTTCACACCAAAAAGTGAGATAAAGGGAATGAAATTAGCACTGGTTTAGAACAGTCATAATTTATTCTCTGAGTCTGGGCATACTGCTGCCTACATAAAATTGCTTTTTTTTTTAATTTTTCAGTAAGAAAATGGGAGAGATAACTGTTGAACCTACGGACACCCAGCAGTTTTCACCACCAAGACTACAAATTCAAACTATTAATTTCCACATTCATGGAAGAAAGAAAAGGAGGTAGCCTTTCTTTTTCTCATTTTCTGCCTCATTGCCATAAATAAAGAAAAGCAAGTTGAGTGAATTTTTTTCAGAAAATAGAAACTTATTGACTGTAAACTCAAGCAAAAAACCTGATCCAGCAACCAGAAGGCCTGAATCTGCCATCAGTTAGTTATAGCGCCTTGGGCAAATCACTAATGCACAGTTCTCCAACTGTGGTGGAAGAAAGATTGGATTCAATTAATTGCTATACAGTCACTTCTCGTTTTAAGTTTCCATAAGGCTTTGAATCAGCAGCGTAATTATATGGGATGATTTTCAAACTAAAGGTAACTCTATAGCCCAACTTTGTAACTAATAGGCAACCTTGCACCCTGTTGATCTCAAATAATTAATGTGGCTTACAAAGGAATTTAATTTAAGAGTCAGAGTACAACCTAGTAGAGATTCACCATTCAGAAGATGGCCAAATAGGAACAGCTCCAACCTCCAGCTCCCAGCATGAGCAACACAGAAGATGGGTGATTTCTGCATTTCCAACTGAGGTACTGGGTTCATCTCACTGGAGCATGTCAGACAGTCCATGTGGGACAGTGGGTGCAGCCCAACGAGTGAGAGCTGAAGCAGGGTGAGGCATCTCCTCACCCAGGAAGCACAAGGGGTCAGGGAATTTCCTTTCATAGCCAAGGGAAACCATGACACACAACACCTGGAAAATCCGGTCACTCCCACCCTAACACTGCACTTTACCAAGGGTCTTAGAAAACAGCACACCAGGAGATTATATCCAGCTCCTGGCTTGGAGGGTCCCACGCCCATGGAGCCTCCCTCATTTGCTAGCACAGCAGTCTGAAATCTAACTGCAAGGCGGCAGCTAGGCTGGGAGAGGGGCGCCTGCCACTGCTCAGGCTTAAGTAGGTAAACAAAGCAGCCAGGAAGCTCGAACTGGGTTGAGCCCACTGCAGCTGAAGGAGGCCTGCCTGCCTCTGTAGACTCCACCTCTGGGGACAGGGCATAGCTAAACAACAAGCAGCAGAAACCTCTGCAGATGTAAAAGTCCCTGTCTGACAGCTTTGAGGAGAGTAGTGGTTCTCCCAGCAAGGAGTTTGAGATCTGAGAATGGACACACTGCCTGCTCAAGTGGGTCCCTGACCCCCAAGTAGCCTAACTGGGAGACGTCCCCCACTAGGGGCAGACAGACACCTCACATGTCATACGGCCGGGTACACCTGAGATGAAGCTTCCAGAGGAACAATCCGACAGTAACACTTGCTGTTCAGCAACATTCTCTCTTTTGCAGCCTCAGCTGCTGATACGCAGGCAAACAGGGTCTGGAGTGGACGTCAAGCAAACTCCAACAGACCTGTAGCTGAGGGTCCTGACTGTTAGAAGGAAAATTAACAAACAGAAAGGACATCCACACCAAAACCCCATCTGTATGTCACCATGATCAAAGACCAAAGGTAGATAAAACCACAAAGATGGGGAAAAAGCAGTGCAGAAAAGCTGAAAATCCAGAAAATCAGAGCGCATCTCCCCCTCCAAAGGAATGCAGCTACTCGCCAGCAACGGAACAAATCTGGACGGAGAATGACTTTGACTAGTGGAGAGAAGAAGGCTTCAGTCGATCAAACTTCTGAGAACTAAAGGAGGAACTATGAACCCAGTGCAAATAAACTAAAAACCTTGAAAAAAGATTTGACAAATGGATAACTAGAATACCCAATGCAAAGAATCAATAAATGACCTGATAGAGATGAAAACCATGACATGAGAACTATGTGACAAATGCACAAGCTTCAGTAACCAACTTGATCAACTGGAAGAAAGAGTATCAGTGATTGAAGATCAAATGAATGAAATGAAGCGAGAAGACAAGTTTAGAGAAAAAAAGAGTAAAAAGAAATGAACAAAGACTCCAAGAAATATGGGATTATGAGAAAAGACCAAATCGACGTCTGATTGGTGTGCCTCAAAATGATGGGGAGAATGGAACCAAGTTGGAAAACACTCTTCAGGATATTATCCAGGAGAACTTCCCCAAAGTAGCAAGGCAGGCCAACATTCAAATTCAGGAAATACAGAGAACACCACAAAGATACTCCTTGAGAAGAGCAACTCCAAGACACAGAATTGTCAGATTCACCAAAGTTGAATTGAAGGAAAAAATGTTAAGGGCAGCCAGAGAGAAAGGTCAGGTTACCCACAAAGGGAAGCCCATCAGACTAACAGTAGACCTCTTGGCAGAAACACTACAGGCCAGAAGAGAGTGGGGGCCAATATTCAACATACTTAAACAAAAGAATTTTCAGCCAAGAATTTCATATCCAGGCAAACTAAGCTTCAAGTGAAGGAGAAATAAAATCCTTTAGAGACAAGCAAATGCTTAGAGATTTTGTCACCACCAGGCCTGCCCTACAAGAGCTCCTGAAGGAAGCACTAAACATGGAAAGGAACAACCAGTAGCAGCCACTGCAAAAATATGCCAAAATGTAAAGACCATCATTGCTAGGAAGAAACTGCATCAACTAGCAAACAAAATAACCAGCTAACATCCTACTTACAGGATCAAGTTCACACATAACAATATTAAGCTTAAATGTAAATGGGCTAAATGGTCGAATTAAAAGACACAGACTGGCAAATTGGATAAAGAGTCAAGACCCATCAGTGTGCTGTATTCAGGAGACCCATCTCACATGCAGAGACACACATAGGCTGAAAATAAAGGGATGGAGGAAGATCTACCAAGCAAATGGAAAACAAAAAAAGGCAGGCGTTGCAAACCTACTCTCTGATAAAACAGACTTTAAACCAACAAAGATCAAAAGAGACAAAGAATGCCATTACATGATGGTAAAGGGATCAATGCAACAAGAAGAGCTAACTATCCTACATATATATGCACCCAATATAGGAGCACCCAGATTCATAAAGCAAGTCCTTAGAGACTTAAAAAGAGACTTAGACTCTCACACAATAATAATGGGAGATTTTAACACACCACTGTCAATATTAGACAGATCAACGAGACAGAAAGTTAACAAGGATATCCAGGAATTGAACTCAACTCCGCACCAAGCAGACCTAATAGACATCTACAGAACTCTCCACCCCAAATCAGCAGAATATACATTCTTCTCAGCACCACATTGCACTTATTCCAAAGTTGACCACATAGTTGGAAGTAAAGCACTCCTCAGCAAATGTAAAAGAACAGAAATTATAACAAACTGTCTCTCAGACCACAGTGCAATCAAACTAGAACTCAGGATTAAGAAACTCAATCAAAACCGCTCAACTACATGGAAACTGAAAAATCTGCTCCTGAATGACTACTGGGTACATAACAAAATGAAGACTGAAGTAAAGATGTTCTTTGAAACCAATGAGAACAAAGACACAACATACCAGAATCTCTGGGACACATTTAAAACAGTGTGTAGAGGGAAATTTATAGCACTAAATGCCCACAAAAGAAAGCAGGAAAATCTAAAATTGACACCCTAACACCACAATTAAAAGAACTAGAGAAGCAAGAGCAAACACATTCAAAAGCTAGAAGAAGGCAAGAAATAACTAAGATCAGAGTACAACTGAAGGAGATAGAGACACAAAAACCCTTCAAAACATCAATGAATCCAGGAGCTGGTTTTTTGAAAAGATCAACAAAATTGATAGACCACTAGCAAGAGTAATAAAGAAGAAAAGAGAGAAGAATCAAATAGACACAATAAAAAATGATAAAGGGGATATCACCACCGATCCCACAGAGATACAAACTACCATCAGAGAAAACTATAAACACCTCTATGCAAATAAACTAGAAAACCTAGAAGAAATGGATAAATTCCTGGACACTTACACTCTCCCAAGACTAAACCAGAAGAGGGTGAGTCCCTGAATAGACCAATAGCAGGCTTTGAAATTGAGGCAACAATTAATAGCCTACCAACCAAAAAGAGTCCAGGACCAGACGGATTCACAACCGAATTCTACCAGAGGTACAAGGAGGAGCTGGTACTATTCCTTCTGAAACGATTCCAATCAATAGAAAAAGAGGGAATCCTCCCTAACTTATTTTATGATGCCAACATCATCCTGATACCAAAGCCTGGCAGAGACACAACAAAGAAAGAGAATTTTAGACCAATATAACTGATAAACATCGATGCAATAAAATACTGGCAAACCAAATCAATAAAATACTGGCAAACCAAATCCAGCAGCACATCAAACAGCTTATCCACCATGGATCAAGTGGGCTTCATCCCTGGGATGCAAGGTTGGTTCAACATATGCAAATCAATAAACGTAATCCAGCATATAAACAGAACCAAAGACGAAACCCACATGATTATCTCAATAGATGCAGAAAAGGCCTTTGACAAAATTCAACAGCCCTTCATGCTAAAAACTCTCAATAAATTTGGTACTGACAGAATGTATCTCAAAATAATAAGAGCTATTTATGACAAACCCATAGCCAATATCATACTAACTGGGCAAAAACTGGAAGCATTCCCCTTAAAAATGGGCACAAGACAGGGATGCCCTCTCTCACCACTCCTATTCAACATAGTGTTGGAAGTTCTGGCCAGCGCCATCAGGCAAGAGAAAGAAATAAAGGGTATTCAATTAGGAAAAGAAGCAGTCAAATTGTCCCTGTTTGCAGATGACATGATTGTATATTTAGAAAACCCCATCGTCTCAGCCCAAAATCTCCTTAAGCTGATAAGCAACTTCAGCAACGTCTCAGGGTACAATATCAATATGCAAAAATCACAAGCATTCTTATACACTAAAAGCAGACAGATATCCAAATCATGAATGAACTTCCATTCACAATTGCTTCAAAGAGAATAAAATACCTAGGAATCCAACTTACAAGGGATGTGAAGGACCTCTTCAAGGAGAACTACAAACCACTGCTCAACGAAATAAAAGAGGACACAAACGAATGGAAGAAACTTCCATGCTCATGGATAGGAAGAATCAATATCGTGAAAATGGCCATACTGCCCAAGGTAATTTATAGACTCAATGCCATCCCCATTAAGCTACCAATGACTTTCTTCATAGAATTGCAGATTCACCATTCATATTTAAGTTTTGACTAGCATAATTTACAATCAGACACTTGCTTTATGGTGAATCTATATGGGAAGAATGTTTCTGAATCTATCTTCCCAAAAGAGCATTACTAAGTGGTCTGGGAAAGAATGAGTTCTGAGGTAAAAATAAATTTGAGAGATGCCGGATTAATCGTATTTAAATAAATTTCTTTATCATAAACTTCTTAGAAGACCTACAAAGCCAAAGTGTGTTGTGACTCTCCCAAAGAGATATATCACCTCGAAATTTGACTGTGGGTCCTTTCTTCATGAAACATTTGAATTATTTCTCACTTTAAAGTAATCATGCTGCCTTATATTTTTGTATGGAGTTGACATAAATTCCAAAATATTTTTTAAAACATCCTCTTGTAGTTCTATGAACACCTTTCCTTCCCAGACCTTTTTTGCACTACTTTTTAACAATTCTGCCCTAATTGATTATAAGATGTCAAACTAATAATACTATTCCAGAAACAGAAAATAAACAGTATATAAATATACATGTAAATTTTAGCACACATATTAATTTAATAAATATATATATTTTGTTGTACTTTAATTTCTAGGGTACATGTGCACAACATGCATGTTTGTTAAATATGTATACATGTGCCATGTTGGTGTGCTGCATGCATTAACTCGTCATTTACATTAGGTATATCACTTAATCCTATCCCTCACCCTTCCCCTCACCCCACGACAGGCCCTGGTGTGTGATGTTCCCCTCCTGTGTCCAAGTGTTCTCATTGTTCAATTCCCACCTATAAGTGAGAACATGCGGTGTTTGGTTTTCTGTCCTTGAGATAGTTTGCTCAGAATGATGGTTTCCAGCTTCATCTATGACCCAACAAAGGACACGAACTCATCGTTTTTTGATGGCTGCATCATATTCCATGGTGCATATGTGCCTCATTTTCTTAATCCAATCTATTATTGATGGACATTTGGGTTGGTTCCAAGTCTTTGCTATTGTGAATAGTGCCACAATAAACATATGTGTGTGCATGTGTCTTTATAGCAGCATGATTTATAATCCTTTGGGTATATACCCAGTAATGAGATGGCTGGGTCATATGGTATTTCTAGTTCTAGATCTTTGAGGAATCACCACACTGTCTTCCACAATTGTTGAACTAGTTTACAGTCCCACCAACAGTGTAAAAGTGTTCCTATTTCTACACATCCTCTCCAGCACCTGTTGTTTCCTGACTTTTTAATGATCGCCATTCTAACTGGTGTGAGATGGTATTTCATTGTGGTTTTGATTTGCATTTCTCTGACGGCCAGTGATGATGAGAATTTTTTCATGTGTCTGTGGGATGCATAAATGCCTTCTTTTGAGAAGTGTCTTTTCATATCCTTTGCCCACTTTTTGATGGGGTTGTTTGATTTTTTTCTTGTAAATTTGTTTGAGTTCTTTGTAGATTCTGGATATTAGCCCTTTGTCAGAAGGGTAGATTGTAAATTTTTTCTCCCATTCTGTAGGTTGCCTGTTCACTCTGATGATAGTTTATTTTGCTGTGCAGAAGTTCTTTAGTTTAATTAGATCTCATTTGTCAATTTTGGCTTTTGTTGCCATTGCTTTGGTATTTTAGTCATGAAGTCTTTGCCCATGCCTATGACCTGAATGATATTGCCTAGGTTTTCTTCTAGGGTTTTTATGGTTTTATGTCTAACATTTAAGTATTTAATCCATCTTGAATTAATTTTTTGTATAAGGTGTAAGGAAGGGATCCAGTTTCCACTTTCTACATATGGCTAGCCAGTTTTCCCAGTACCATTTATTAAATGGGGAATCCTTTCCCCATCTCTTGTTTTTGTCAAGTTTGTCAAATATCAGATGGTTGTAGATGTGTAGTATTATTTCTGAGGGCTCTGTTCTGTTCCATCGGTCTATATCTCTGTTTTGGTACCAGTATCCCTCTGTTTTGGTTACTGTAGGCCTTGTAGTATAGTTTGAAGTCAGGTGGCATGATGCCTCCAGCTTTGTTCTTTTGGTTTAGGATTGTCGTGACAATGCAGGCTCTTTTTTGGTTACACATGAACTTTAAAGTAGTTGTTTTCCAATTCTGTGAAGAAAGTCATTGGTAGCTTGATGGGGATGGCACTGAATCTATAAATTACCTTGGGCAGTATGGCCATTTTCACAATATTGATTGTTCCTATCCATGAGCATGGAATGTTCTTCCATTTGTTTGTGTCCTCTTTTATTTCGTTGAGCAGCGGTTTGTAGTTCTCCTTGAAGAGGTCCTTCACATCCCTTGTAAGTTGGATTCCTAGGTATTTTATTCTATTTGAAGCAATTGTGAATGGGAGTTCACTCATGATTTGGCTCTCTGTTTTTCTGTTATTGGTGTATAGGAATGCTTGTGATTTTTGCACATTGATTTTGTATCTGGAGACTTTGCTGAAGTTGCTTATCAGCTGAAGGAGATTTTGGACTGAGACGATGGGGTTTTCTAAATATACAATCATGTCATCTGCAAACAGGGACAATCTGACTGCTTCTTTTTCTAATTGAGTAGCCTTTATTTCTTTCTCCTGCCCGATTGCCCTGGCCAGAACTTCCAACACTATGTTGAATAGGAGTGGAGAGAGAGGGGGAATGCTTCCAGTTTTTGCCCATTCAGTATGATTTTGAGGGTGGGTTTGTCATAAATAGCACCTTTTTTTTTTTGAGATACGTCCTATCAATACCTAGTTTATTGAGAGCTTTTAGCATGAAGGGCCGTTGAGTTTTGTTGAAGGCCTTTTCTGCATCTATTGAGATAATCATGTGGTTTTTGTCTTTTGTTCTGTTTATGTGATGGATTATGTTTATTGTTTTGCATACATTGAACCAGCATTGCATCCCAGGGATGAAGCCCACTTGATTGTGGTGGATAAGGTTTTTGATGTGCTGCTGGATTCGGCTTGCCAGTATTTTATTGAGGATTTTTACATTGATGTTCATCAGGGATATTGGTCTAAAATTCTCTTTTTTTGTTGTGTCTCTGCCAGACTTTGGTATCAGGATGATGTTTAGCTTCATAATATGAGTTAGGGAGGATTCCCTCTTTTTCTGTTGATTGGAATAGTTTCAGAAGGAATGGTACCAGCTCCTCCTTGTACCTCTGGTAGAATTCGGTTGTGAATCCGTCTGGTCCTGGACTTTTTTTGGTTGGTAGGGTATTCATTATTGCCTGAATTTCATAGCCTGTTATTGGTCTATTCAGGGATTCAACTTCTTCCTGGTTTAGTCTTGGGAGGGTGTATGGGTCCAGGAATTTATCCATTTCTTCTAGATTTTCTAGTTTATTTGCATAGAGATTTTTACAGTATTCTCTGTATTGATATCCCCTTTATCATTTTTCATTGCATCTATTTGATTCTTCCCTCTTTTCTTCTTTATTACTCTTGCTAGTGGTCTATCAATTTTGTTGATCTTTTCAAAAAATCAGCTCCTGGATTCATTGATTTTTTGAAGGGTTTTTTGTGTCTCTATCTCCTTCAGTTCTGCTCTGATCTTGGTTATTTCTTGCCTTCTGCTGGCTTTTGAATGTGTTTGCTCTTGCTTCTCTAGTTATTTTAATTGTGATATTAGGGTGTCAATTTTGGATCTTTCCTGCTTTCTCTTGTGGGCATTTAGTGCTATAAATTTCCCTCTACACACTGCTTTAAATGTGTCCCAGAGATTCTGGTATGTTGTATCTTTGTTCTCATTGGTTTCAAAGAACATCTTTACTTCAGTCTTCATTTTGTTATGTACCCAGTAGTCATTTAGGACCAGGTTGTTCAGTACCTATGTAGTTGAGTGGTTTTGATTGATTTCTTAATCCTGAGTTCTAGTTTGATTGCACTGTGGACTGAAAGACAGCTTGTTATAATTTCTGTTCTTTTACATTTGCTGAGGAGTGCTTTACTTCCAACTATGTGGTCAATTTTTGAATAAGTGTGATGTGGTGCTGAGAAGAATGTATATTCTACTGATTTGGGGTGGAGAGTTCTGCAGATGTCTATTAGGTCCATTTGGTGCAGAGCTGAGTTCAATTCCTGGATATCCTTTTTAACTTTCTGTCTTGTTGATCTAACGTTGACAGTGGTGTGTTAAAATCTCCCATTATTATTGTGTGGGAGTCTAAGTCTCTTTTTAAGTCCCTAAGGACTTGCTTTATGAATCTGGGTTCTCCTGTATTGGGTGCATATATATGTAGGCTAGTTAGCTCTTCTTGTTGCATTGATCCCTTTACCATTATGTAATGCCCTTCTCTGTCTTTTTTGATCTTTGTTGGTTTAAAGTCTGTTTTATCAGAGACTAGGATTGCAACCCCTGCCATTTTTTGTTTTCCATTTGCTTGGTAGATCTTTCTCCATCCTTTTATTTTGAGCCTATATGTGTCTCTGCATGTGAGATGGGTCTCCTGAATACAGCACACTGATGGGTCTTTACTCTTTATCCAATTTGCCAGTCTGTGTCTTTTAATTTGACCATTTAGCCCATTTACATTTAAGGCTAATATTGTTACATGTGAATTTGATCCTGTAAGTAGGATGTTAACTGGTTATTTTGCTCGTTAGTTGATACTGTTTCCACCTAGCATTGATGGTCTTTATAATTTGGCATGTGTTTGCAGTGGGTGGTTCCAGTTGTTCCTTTCCATGTTTTTAGTGCTTCCTTCAGGAGCTCTTGTAAGGCAGGCCTGGTAGTGACAAAATCTCTCAGCATTTGCTTGTCTGTAAATGATTTTATTTCTCCTTCACTGATGAAGCTTAGTTTGGCTGGATATGCAATTCTGGGTTGCAAATTCTTTTGTTTAAGAATATTAAATATTGGCCCCCACTCTCTTCTGGCCTGTAGTGTTTCTGCTGAGAGGTCTGCTGTTAGTCTGATGGGCTTCCTTTTGTGGGTAACCCTACCTTTCTCTCTGGCTGCCCTTAACATTTTTTTCTTCATTTCATATTTGGTGAATCTGATAATTATGTGTCTTGGAGTTGCTCTTCTTGAGGAGTATCTTTGTAGGCATTCTGTGTATTTCATAAATTTGAATGTTGGCCTGCCTTGCTACGTTGGGGAAGTTCTCCTGGATAATATCCTGAAGAGTGTTTTCCAACTTGGTTCCATTCTCCCCATTACTTCCAGGTACACCAATCAGGCATAGATTTGGTCTTTTCATATAGTCCCATCTTTCTTGGAGGCTTTGTTCATTTCTTTTACCTCTTTTTTCTCTAAACTTCTCTTCTTGCATCATTTCATTCATCTGATCTTCAATCACTGATACACTTTCTTCCAGTTGATTGAATCAACTACTGCAAGCTTGTGCATGCAGCACATAGTTCTTGTGCCATGGTTTCAGCTCCATCAGGTCATTTATGGTCTTCTCTAAGCTGTTTATTCTAGTTAGCCATTCATCTAATAGTTTTTCAAGGTTTTCTATTGGCTTTGCAATTGGTTTGAACATCCTCCTTTAGCTCAGAGAAGTTTGTTATTACCAATCGTCTGAAGCCTTCTTCTCTCAACTTGTCAAAGTCATTCTCCATCCAGGTTTGTTCCATTGCTGGCAAGGAGTTGCGTTCCTTTGGAGGAGAAGAGATGCTCTGATTTTTTAGAATTTTCAACTTTTCTGCTCTGTTTTTTCCCCATCTTTGTGGTTTTATCTACCTTTGGTGCTTGACGATGGTGATGTACAGATGGGGTTTTGGTGTGGATGTCCTTTCTGTTTGTTAGTTTTCCTTCTAACAGTCAGGACCCTAAGCTGCAGGCCTGTTGGAGTTTTCTGGCGGTCCACTCCAGATCCTGTTTGCCTGGGTATCACCAGCAGAGGCTGCAGAACACAAATATTGAAGAATGGCAAATGTTTCTGCTTGATCCTTCCTCTGGAAGCTTCGTCTCAGAGGGGCACCTGGCAATATGAGGTGTCAGTCAGCCCCTACTGGGAGGTATCTCCCATTTAGGCTACTCCGGGATCAGGGACCCACTTGAGGAGGCAGTCTGTTCATTCTCAGATCTCAAACTCCATGCTAGGAGAAGGATTACTCTCTTCAAAGCTGTCAGACAGGGAAGTTTAAGTCTGCAGTAATTTAACAAATATTAAATGGTATGAACACTACCTTCACATTATAAAGATACAATATTACAGGCAACTATTTTGTCCCCAGTATTTTAACTTACTTGTCAATGATCACTGTTAGGCCACCTTTTTGAAGTATTTTATAGAATAAAGGTTTGGGGGAAACAGAGAAATATTAATTTAAGTCATTTTTCTAAATATGCTATAATTGTAGATATGCTTAAACTCATTCAAAAGAAAGAGCAAGCAGATAACACCAGGAAAGAACAGGAAAGTTTTTACTGCTTATAAAAATAAGTCCATCAACAAGGGATTTCAGGCAGGAGTCACACTAGAACTGCTTGCAGACCAAAATTTCAAATCCTAAACGAATCTTTGCAGAAAGTAAACTCCAAAAAAATTGGAATGGGTTTTCATTCCTTTGTCATGTAGCTAGTAAGGGATGGATATTGCCTACTGGGAGAACCATCTTGCTGCCTGAAGAACAGCAGAAATGACAGTAATAAAAAACACAGAAGAATTTAGGGGTTGCTATCAGGGGAGCAAAAGAGTCTCCATTGGTTTAGTAGAGAAAAGCAGCCTTAAAACGAAATAAACAAAAACTTTTAAAATATCTCCTTCAAAAGTATGAGTTTTTATGGGAGTAAATAAGTCATCATCTGTTAATGAACACACAGTAACAGAAGTGGCTTCTAAGGCCAAAGAATTTCAAATATCTAAGAACCAGGAAGAATGGAAAGGAAAGTTCAAGATATAACTTAACCTAATAACAAAGTTGTAAATAACAATAATAAGATGATGAAATATTTGTTAAGCAGATACTTACATCTATTATTTCATGAAACCCTATGCAATTGTTACTACAAAAAATGAAGGCTTAGACATGTTGAGTGACTGCCCAAATTCTTGAGAATTTTGACCAGGTCATGGAGAGTGTTTTTAGGATGTTAATTTATGTGTGCATCATGGGTGGGTGGAAGAAGACGTCAAATGTTGGCAAAGTGAAAGGATACAAAACCGTAGACACACCCAATTTGTCTACCATTTTCATTTTAAATTTTTGTTCAAACTGGAATGTTATTTTCCATTTAACCATTATTTAACAGATCCCTTTATGGTTACAACTTTCTAATAAAGGATAGCTATATTTTAAAATTAAAAAATTAAAAATAAATTTGCCATCTGCCTAACTAGACAACATTGCCATCTAGTGGCCTAAACACACTACAGCTACCACTTCTGGGGTGACAGCAGGGGTCCTATCAAGGCTCTGAAGGATGTGCCCAGTAGATACAATGTTAATAATGATGGCAAGCCATACCAAGAGCACACAAACTCATCCAAAGCAAACGTGCTGACATTCAACAAGAAAACTCACTCTAACCTCAAAGATGTCACAGCTTCACTGAGAAAAAAACAACCAAAAAAAAAAAAAAAAAAAAAAAAAAAAACAACTACCACCACCATTGAACCAAGGTTTTGATGTGCCTCACTTATTTATTTATTTTTCTTTGAAATTTTAAGATCCATTTCTTACTCCTGTGTTCACATACCTGCATGGTAATGTTTTCAAACATTCTCTCATCTTTACAGTAAGAATATAGCCCTCTATCAACATGACCAAGGAAAGAAGCAGGTATCAGCTGCTAATGACAGTCAATAATTCAACAGGGAGTCAATCTGTTGACTTAACAGACTTTAAGTTAAGTTTAAGTCCCTGTTGACTTTAAGTCAGGGACTTAAAGACCCGGAATCTGTCCTAGAATGAGCAAGCTAAAGCTAGGCTTTGGTCTAAACAAGATGAAGATTTAAAGGACAGGAAAATAGGAAAAGGCTTACAAAATTGGCACAGATGCAGCTTCAACTGAGGTACCCAATATTCTAGGGATAAATTCTCTTAACAAACATCCTTTGGGGCCTTTTCTTTAATTAAAATCAGATACTCACTGCTTCTCCAGATTTACTGCAAGGCTTATGTAACGCTTTGTTTCTGCAACCAGGTCACCTATTGAAACCATCAACGTGCTGAAAGGGCACGGAAGGGCATGGAGAAAGAACCACGTCAAGGAGTGGACCACTGTCACAACACCACTGGTGGGTTTTTGCCAAATCCCATCTCTGACCCTACAAGTTTAAGATCATGAAGGATGTGAGAACACAAACAAAGCAGCTGTTAAATCTTTTTTAGCCCATTTTGGATGAAATAAGTATAGAAACACAGGAGATCAGTTTAGATCTGTTTGAATAAAGGAACAGGAAAAGTTGGAAGAGGCAATTTTCAGAAATCCAAATACAGTATGCGCTTCTCCAAAATTTGCATCAGAGGCTGAATCACGCCCATGCAAATGGATCTTAGTTCAAATTCATGTCAGAAAAATCTGGAACACACTTCACTTCCCATATGCAAATATCCTAGAAAGCAGCTGTTTGTTCTTACCTATAATAAAAAGGATCTCCACTGCAATGTCACTGACAGTTGTGCTCCGAGTTGTGGATAGGTCGTCATTGCCAATAAAGCAAACGTTGTAAGGTACAGTCACAGCAACATAAAACGTTGCCAACAAAATAAGCCAGTCCCAGCCAGCTTTAAAAGTGCTAAAATGCAAAAGTATGAATTTGGACTTTTTAGCATCAGAAACTTTATACTCCGGAAATGCTGGTTTATCTACAAAAACATTCTGTGGATGAAGACCAAAAGGAGAGAAAGGAGAAACACAACATTAGAAACAAGGTTTACATAGTTTGAAACATACACTTTTGTGAGAAGGATCATTCACTACACAATGCAATATCTTACAAGTGACTTTTAAAAGTTGGTGATGCAAAACATCTAAACATCTAAAACTGAGCAGAGATCTTTGTTATAAGGAACAGGAATATGCAGAGTTTAGTCATGAAGCTAAGTGAGTAACCCAGATTTTGTTCATTAAAAAATAAAAAAGACCATTACCTAAGATGTCATCAAAAAACATTCACAGTTACATGTAATCCTACACACATTATAAACACAAAGCTATATTTACATTCCTATTGTCATGGGAACATTCTGTATACTTATAGATTTCTGATGACAGTCATTATCTAAAGACTACATTTGACCTGATATTTTACTCATGACAGCAATGGTATCTTTCTTTCCAAAAAGAATAGATATATGACCAATAATATATTGTAAACAGTTTACATTTCTTTCCAAATATAGCTAAGTCATGCTAACTACTTTCATTTTTTGCATTGTGGCTGTTGGTGAAGTTGGGAACCCAAACCTCATTACCTTGATAGACACAGATGCAGTCTGACATGCACCAGACATTGTTCAGATGGTAAAGTAAGAAACAGTTACTTAAGAGTTATTATTCAAGTCAGGGGAGGAGAAAGCCAGTGTTCACTGTGCAATTGACTAAATGCAGAATAGCTGGAGTTTTTGATAACTGCAAAAGCACTTCGCTTTGAATGCAGTTCAAATTGATGAACAATTCCCTTGTTGCTAGAAGACAAAGGGAGGCCCAACAATAGCATGTGTGGAAATTTGACAAGCCTGTGACCAGATACTTGCAGACCTTGCTTTGACCTCAATTAATGAGAAATCCAAGATAGGTAATGGAAACTTATATTTGAAAGTTTAGTTGAATTAACAGAGCAGTTAAAAATTCCAGAATATATATTACTTGTAGGTCACTATGTTGTGCCTGTCTCACTCATTGAGGGAAGGGCAGATTAATGTGAAGTGTTCAGGGATCCTGAAGTACCTGAGGATTCAAGAAAGGTTCAGAAACATCAGGGACATCTAGCTCTAAGTGGTGACTGTCAGTGATTGAATAGTTTTGCTACCTTGATATTAATGCACCCCTGTCTGGCATTTCTCTTTGGTAGGTATTTTCAACCCATGTTTCCACTTCCTGTTAATATTCTCACTCAACCCACACAGGCATCTCATAATGTCAGCACTTCGTGGTGGGTCACTGTTAAACTATTTCCAGATGGTCCTTAGATGCCCATCTGCCACTGCATCTATGTTTCATACAATTCCCTGATATTCATCCTGTCTCCTTTGCCTCATTCTCTGGTTTGAAGAAACCAGTTCCAAAGGTAGACTTTGGCATAAAACAGAGAAGAGGAGACGAAGTAGCCCTGTTGGGCTTCTCATAAAAATTCAGTCTGTTACATTGGAAGAGGGAATTGAGGTCTGTAACCATTAATCTTCCCACTATTGATAAACACTTCTAGTTATAACAACATGATTGATTCTAATCCAAATTTTCCCTGAATATTTACTACAATAAAGAGTTATCAGAAGCCATGGGAAATATCTCATTTTCTATCCACATAAATTTTTCCTATCATATTACAGAAATTAAAATTTTACAGTGTTTGAGGGAACATCGATATCCAGGGGTAATGATTTGGGAAAACTAAAAAGTGAAGTTTTTGCTTTTGTTTTTGATTATGCTGATAATGAAGCATTAGGGATTCTGTCACAAAAGTTCAGCAATATATCACTTTTCTGTACAAATCCGAAAATAAATCACATGGTTTCATTTTGTAAGCTACTTAGAACATATTTTAAAAATATTTTTAAAAGATACTGAGAATTCAATGCATTTGAGATTAGATTTAAATTTTGAAATGTTGTTAACTCAAATCCTGCAAACATCTTTACATAATCACCTGAGTGAAAAAAAATAGATGCTCCTCCTCTTCCACCAGTTTTTGTAACGTTTTATCAAAATCCTTTCAAATGAAAAAAATACTTAAAATTGTAAAGAAAAATTCTACACAGTTGTAAAATTATGCTTTTTAGCAGGAAGCAGGGAAGAAGACATGTTATTCGTAACTGTCAAACATGGAGTTTGTCTACTCTAGATGTTAGGTTTATCTTACTTATTAATCTTCAATCATATTTCTTTAGTACCAATGGTGTTTTAGATGTTTAACCTCTAACCTGTGACACCAACAAAATAGTTAACTCCAGTGCCTAATTAAGGTAATTGTTTCCTAAACTATTTTTGCAATAGTTCCTTTGAAGCTATCATCTGAATGAGCAAGAGAATGTGAAAATATTTCTACAGTCATTTCAGTGAGTAATCTAAAGCCAGTGTATGCCTTTGATGATTACCACTGTCCCCTGCCGGAAATACGCATTTGTAGCACTCTCCTTTCAAGCTTCCAAGGCTCTAGTGTGATCTTTAACATTTCTTCGTGTTGGAAACATTTGCATCATCTCATTCTTATTTGATTGACAGAATAACAAATTAAGGAAGGTAGAATTTGAAAACACCTTTTTCAAGGTATACCAGGCAAAGTTAGAGCCAGACTAAAATATGTTGCATCTTGATTCCCAAACCTGCTGATGACCTGATGAGTTCATTTGACTATGGCTGAAGCATATATTCCTGTTCCACAGAACTGTATCTGAGAAACAGCAAGGTAAGAGTCAGAAGCACAGTGGCTTTGAATTAGAAGATTAAAGATTGGGTACCACAACTGCTGCTTCTAATAAGTTGAGTTTTTTCCATCATTAAAATGGGACTAATAAAAATCAGACCTAGTACTGGCTTCTATGAGAATCAAATAATATGATTTAAGTAAAAGGAATTTGTAAATAGCAAACGACTATAAAATGTTAAGAATTATTTTTTGTGTGTGCAAATGTTATTACAGCCAGAATTTCCAGAAAATTTGTTTATTTAATAAACTATACAAGTCATTTCCTCTTCTCCCTTCTGTCTTCCTTCTATCTGCCATTTAGCCATTCTACTCTGTTATTCCTGAAAGGAGATGGTGAACAGGTGAACAGGGCAATTCCTGATTCCATACTTTGCTTCAGGAATAAGATATTACCTGTAGTATTAGATATTACCTGTAGTATTACCTGTAGTATTAGAGTCACTGTGCTGATTAGGCGTCTTAAATTACTATGTATTATTTTAATACTCTACCTTGATGTTTGTATTTCTTAAATGAATGGCAATTAAGCAAATTAGCTAAGTAATGGGAGTTATACTTTTTTTGAAATCATATTTTTAAGTACTGCTTTGTACTTTGTTAAATCTAAAGGGAAAAATAGCATGCCCAGCAAATGCATTTTAAAGCACTAATTCTTACTACGTTTAAATTCTCCACTAAAAGCTAGATAGTGTCAGCTTTCAGCCTTACAGAATCTGTGGATAATATTTGTTTAGGTGCTTTGCTGGTTGGTTTGCATGGAATCAAGCCCAGATGTAGTTACCTTTGTTTCTTCCTATAACTTGCTTATGTCACTAAGGCTGACTTGGTAACTGAAAGGGGATGTAAATAGGCACCAGTGGAAGGATCCATAGATCAAGTGGTGTGTACTGTTTCAAGCCTCTCCCTGGATTCCCAGGAAATCAATATAACACTAGGGCACACGTATCCCTAGAGAACCTTTATATTGAATTAGGACCAAAAAAAAAAAAAAATCAAAATGTGACCCTCCACAGTGGTACATGGCAGACCAGCACAGACATGGTTGATGGTCCTGGGAGGACAAATGATTCAAAACATCTTGTTTTGGCTTCCAGAAAGTTGCACTGAAGTAGAGCCAGGTTTGCAGCACGTTCATGTCAAATCTCGCTCCTCACCCTGGGTTCATACATCTTTCTTTGTTCACTACAATCAGAGAAATGAATACTTTGTATGTCTGATGAATGGTCCTGTTTTATCAAAGCATGTGTATGTGTATGTCAGATTAGGTAGTCCTTGAGCTTGCTATGTTAAAAATAAAATGCCAAAGTATCCCCCCTCTGTCGTTAACTCCCAGAACTTCTGGATCTTAAATCAATTCCAAAATAGATCTGGTCATTTCATGTGACTTTTTCTTGTCATTGGCAAGTTAGATGCTGGTATTTAATCTGCCACCTATGGTCACACAACCCCCCATATATGTTTTGATGATTCCATAAGGCAAATTAATGACATTAACATCATTTTAAAACTCTGACTATCTACAACTAAATAGATATTGTTCTAGGTTTCTCAGTGAAGTCTCTTAGTGCTAAGAACCAGTTACAAAATTCAGTGTGAAATCCTGGAGGATATATGCCATGTAAAATTGGAAAGAATCACCTTATACAGGCATAGTTATTTGTTGTGGCTTTGACAGAGAGACACCATATTTCAGAAAGCAACTCTATTATAATTTACTAAAAGTGTGACTTTCCAAAATTGTTTAATGTATGGTATGCAATTGTAAATCCAGTGTTTTACTGTGAAATTTTCAACTGTGTTTTATATATAATGAAAGTTTTTTAGTGGCGTAATGGCTTTGATTTGGTCATGTTTCTCCTGGATAAAAGCATTTGTAGAACTAGATAATGTGCAAAACGATGGAACTAAAATTAAATTTGAGAAATTTTAACCAATAAACTATGAATGTGTAATATGACTTGCTGCATCATTTTTGTTTCATAAAATGTAACCAGTGTGTCCCCATTTGCAGTGTCCCTAGTACCATATTTACTTCACTGCAATAATATTCTAATCTCTATGCTGTGATAACACTATGATTAAGCACTTTTATTATAGAAATGCCTCATGACTGCTGACCTTTTCCAGTTTGTTCTATATAGAAAAGCACAAACCAAAGTGGAAAAAAAAATGTAGGCAAGCCAGTAAATGGGTAATTGAGGCCTTTCTTTAACGAGTCAAACATTGCCACCAGGGGAAACACTAGCATTCGTCCTGTACACACATACCACCTACGTTATTTATTTTCAATTTGTTCTTTTCTCTTCTTTGCAGGTGCCCAGAGATGTGATAAAGGACTGCTCGACTCCGTCTCCGGGCTGAGTCAAAGTGGGTCCCTGCTCTTGATCTTCCTTTGACTTTGTCTGGGGGAAAATAAAGCTCATTAGACACAAATGCATGCATCATTTCACCTCCAGAATGTCGTTTTGACAGTTCCCTTTCAAGAGCATATTGTACATGTTTTCCAATACCTAAAATAATCTGCTGGATCCTAATGACATTTAATTTAATTTTAGTCCTTTATAATTTGTACATTTTTATCATCATATTGACTGCATTAATTTTTAAAAATTAAAGTAAAACATACATGAACAGAGGAGAACTTTCAAATAGTTCAGGAAATCATTAATGGGTATTATTCCTTCCTTCCTGCTATTCCACACTGAAATCGCTAATTCTACTCTCAACATTTAAAAACATTCTTTCCAGAAAAATTTCTAATATGTACCCTATATCCACACTTATAATTATTTTTTCTCTGCATATATATATGTTTACAGTAAAAATTGTTTACATATTACTTTTTTCACATTAAAATACTTGCAAATCATTCAATATTTGCATATTATAGTTCTCTCCTATTTTTTTAAACAGCTAATAGCACACTATGTTAAGGATATAACTAATTTTATTAATTTTACTGTTTCTCTATCATGAAGATTCAGATTTACCTAAGATTTTTTTGTCAAAATCCGTGTGGCCAATCCTGCAAAGAAAATTCTTAAATGCATACAGCTTTGAGTTTATTAAGTAAATGAATTACTGGCAGAGGTATGTACATTTTAAATTTTGGTATACATATTCCATATTTCATTCCAGCAATTTACAGTACCAGCAAGTGAATAGATGTGCCTGCTTCACCACACACATGCCAAAACTATAAACTATTAAATGAGTATTGGCTAATATTTGGATAGTTGAAAAATGCCATATTAATTTGTATTATAAAAATCATGAGTGTGGATGAGCATGCTTTAAATATTTATTGTTTGTTTGTATTGATTTTTCTGGTCTATTCAGTTTTGTCAATTTTGAAATCGAAGTAGTGTTTTTAAATTTATTTGCAGTAGCTCTTTGTATACTAGAGTAATGGCCATTTTCTCATCATATTTGCCACCAAAAATGTTCCCAATTTGTTCTTGACTTTGGAATTCATTTACGCAGTTTATAAATTCTAAAATACCTGTTGTCATGTTACAGTAGGTAGTTAGTCAGACATGAACAGTGCAGGAGAGGACCATCTCCCCAGGAATGTCAAGCAAACATTAGTTGATGGCCTAGTGGTTGCTAAACTGTCGCTCTGAAATGATAATTGGCTGCAGCCAGTGCCAGTGAAAGACAGTATCCCGATAGGTAGAAAACACCTGAGCTGGTGATGTTAGGAGTTGAACGAGTGGGCTCAAGCATGTGCACTAAGAGGCAAAATGGTGGTGTTTAACTGGTACATAACCTTCCTCTGGGAATGCACTACTGGTAAGGGAAAGCACCTCAAATGAACATGTGCACAGCTTCAGTAAACACACTGTGCATGCAGCCCCTCCCCAGTGCTGGAGGGCCACTGTGCATGTGGACAGCCTACCACAAAAGAAGAGTCAAGAAAAGAGAAATGGAAACCCTAGAACCATGCTAATGTGTAAAACCCCAAGTCAAAGGCTGAACAGAGAACTTGGATCTCTCAAGTCACGTGCTTGGCCCGCTTCCAAGTGTACATTGCTTCCTTTCATTCCTGCTCTAAAGCATTTTAAATAAACTCTCAATCTTAAAACTTGCCTTGGTCTCTCCCTCTGCCTTAAACCTACTTCTGCCCCTTGGCTGAATTCTTTCCTCCAAGAAGGCAAGCATCGAGTTTGCTGCAGACCTATATGGATTTGCCACTGGTTTCAGTCAGACTTATCTTTCCATTTCTGGTGTCTAGACATTATGCCCTGCATAGCCAAACTATTGTCACACAAAAATATATGCAAGTTTATTCCAATATATTTTGCCCTTACTTTAAAAAGTTTTAACATTTAAATCTTTAATCCAATTGGACTATATTTTAGTAAAACAAAGTAAGGATCTAGCTATATCGTTTTCTTTCTAAAGGGCTACTGTTCAAGGAAAATAAAGTGGTTATGTTACATTAAGAAACATTTAGTCATTATTTGATCAAATTTCACCCTAAATAAATTGTATCTATGTTACAATTATTGCAAAATATAAAAACATTAAAATCTATTTATTTAAGTTCATCATAAAATCTCTCTACTATTATAAAAGCTCTTTGATATCTCTCCTTCATAAAAAAAATTTGGTTTAGTTGCTATGTCATAGAAGCCATATGACTGCTGTTGATGCCTACTGTGTGCCAGGCTCTGTTCTAGATCTTCCAAATTTATTATTAAAACTGATCCTCGTAAGTATCCTATGAAATAAGTATTATTATTCGCCATTTACAGATGAGAAAACTGAAGGTCTAATAACACATTAGATGGTCACACATCTAGTAACAGCAGTAGAGTCAGTATGTGAAGTCAGATTGGTCTCGAGTCCCTCTTCTTTCCACACACAGAACCAAGTCCCTTAGTGACTTCAATTAGTGTTCCGGACTGCTGCTTTTTATCAACTTTCACATAGAGTAACAGGTATTATAATTCCTGCTGCCCATCTGAGACCTCAATCCAAGTGTTTCATGGACTTTAATTACCCCTACCTCCAAAATTCCCACACCACTTGGGGATGCTTTAATGGCCAGCAAATGGGGTGTTTGATTCACCACGAAAGTCTAATTGAATGTTACTTTTAAAAAAAGCATTCACCTTTTGCTGCATACTTGAAAAAATATTGAAAACCAAATTTGCTACATTACTATAGACTTGCATCACTAAAAATAGATTTTAAAACACCCAGAATAATATCAAAAAGGACACTTTTTAAAAACTTGTGGCTGAACAAAGCACATTTCATGGTTACTGCTAAAAGTTAAGATCATATCTTCGTGTGTGAAATTTTTTGATCTACATAGAATCTTTGTAAATTAAATTTGAAAATGGAATTATTACTCCAGCAAGGAGTAATTTTAAATATATTTAAACTTGAAAACAGCCAGAGTTTTCAGACAATCTCTACAGAAATTTGGTAGGAATGGCCAACAGACTGCTTATACAATATCAATTGGCTTCAAAATGTCAAGTGGAATTACAATACTAACTACAAAATGAACCAGATTAGATATTCACAACCGTCCATAAGCCAATTCCCTTCTCAGCGGAGAAATCTAATTAATAACTGAGATTTTCCAAATCAAACGATAGCAGTTTTACCATCTTAGAAAAGGTCCCCTCAAAGGGAAGGGTCAAAGAATAATTTGTGATAGTCTTGACTCTAAATGGAAGAAAAAAAAGTTTTCTGTGCAAATAGTTAGTCACAATTGAACCCTCATGCAAGATTGGGTTGAAAATCATTCTACTTTACTATAATATTCATGACAGCAATATTTCTAATCTGCATATCTACACAAATCACAAACACATCAGTATGTGTATATATACACATAACATATGGGTGTGTGTGTATGTATAACTAGAAATAAGCCAAATGTCCACAAATAAAACAATGCATATAGGCATAGTAATGACATAGAATATCATAATTCCATCAAATTGAACTTACATAGGAAATAAATGGGAAATGAATGAAATAGTGTCTTCCTATTAACACAGAAATATCTCAAAAACATAATACTGAGTACAAAAGCAAAAAATGAAAGAGAAAAAATGGCAACATTTTAACAATATTCACAGATGTGTAAAACTAAATAATATACTGTTTAGAGAAATGTACAACTGCTGTAAAACTGTATGTAATCACATGACCACAACCAGCTGCACAAGAGGCTAGAAAACAGAATCTCCAGTTGACCACCATGCCTTACTAAATGGTATTAGTATAATTGTATTTCTTAAACTGGATTGGGGGTATATAATGATTTGTAATAATATTTTATACTTCATATATATTTTTAATGTAAAATTATTTCACCAAAAAAGGACAACAATAAAGTGATATCAAACCATTTAACAATGAAACCTGATAAAATTATACAGAGTGGCGGTGGTAGTGGTGGTGGTGGTAGGGAACAAACTGCTTGAGATGGATGACCCAGAGTTAAAATCTGAAGAACCAATAGTTGTTAATAAGATAGGGTCAGAGGAGCAAAGACAAGGTGTGAGGATCTCAGGCAGAAAGGAGTTCAGCATCTTTGAAGAACTGAACGAAGTCCAGAAGAGTTAGTATATGGTGAAAGGAAGGAAGAGCGGTAAAAAGGGGAACTAGAAGGTAGGCAGAAGTCAGACAGCTCATTCAGCACCTTTGAAGCCACATTAGAATTTTTGCTCTTGACTATAAGTGCAATGATAAAAGTATTAGTTAGGAAACAAACAAATAAAAAAGCCTAAATTATTATTTTTTAAAAGCCTAAAATATATATTTGCAGCTACTTGAATAAGAAGATAACTCTCTCTTTCTCCTCTATCTCCCTCTCTCCTCTCTCTCTCTCTCTGTCTGTCTCTCTCTCTCTCTCTCTCTCTCTGTGTGTGTGTGTTTTCTGTCTCCCTCATTCTCTTCTTGTTTCCTATAACATAGCACAGATTAGCAAGCTACAGTGCTGGAGCACATGAAGCAACAGTAAGATTTTAAACCTTCAAATGACATGAGAACATTTGAGTTTTCAAAAGAACAAATTGACTTGTAATGGGTGATTTTATTAGAAAGAGACAACAGAAGTTGATAGGAGATTACTCAGAAGCCTGTTTTAGTAGATCAGTAAAAACATGGTAAGACTAAAGTAGTAGCTAGCAGTAGATGTGGAGCAAAGCTGGCACATTTGAAATACGTGTAGAGATAAAAGTTGCCTGGATTTGTCAATTAGTTGATTATGAAATTATCTAGTAAGAGTGTTCGGAGTAAAAGGAGAAAATCTAGGCCTTCCCTTTTTCTTTCAGTGATGAAAAGGTGAAGATTTCAATTGCCATCAGGTCAATGAAGGTAAATAAGTAAAATACAAGAGGAGGAGGTAGTGGTCAGTAAGCAGGATAATTAAATAAGCCATTTTAGTTACTAAGCAACACTGAGAGATGAAAATTTCCAGGAAAAAAATTAAAGTTATGATTAGACTCCACTGAGTTAGGACTTCTGAACAAAACATCATGTATTAGCAACATTCCCTTAACCTCCATCATGTTCTAGGCATTATGCCAGGAACTTTGTCTTGGTTCTTTTTTAATCCTCACTTTGTTAGGCATTAGTTTTTCTATTAACTGAAGGGGAAAAAAAGCATAAAACAAACTTGAAGATCATGAAAATTGTGTACTTGTCCAAATTCACACAGTAAGTGGGAGGGCTGATATTTGAATTCTCAATGAACTTCCGTGAAATCACATGTTCTTTCCAACTCACCATAGTAAATAATAGATCACTGAGCTGTGAGCCTGTCCAATATTTTTACTTATCTGTGTTATAGTGTTGAGTCAAAATGGATCTCTTCTAGGCAGGAGTTATCTTCTCTGCTAGACAGGGTCTTCTCTTATTTCGCTCTCTTTCTTGCACTAAAAAGGACGTACGCTAAAATGTACTCTCTCTCCAGTTGTCATTTTAGGTTTTATTTCCTTTCCACTTTCTCTCATATCCCTACTTTTACATTGTAAACTACTTTTATAACATGCTTTTTAAAAAAATAGAGCACTTGTTCCCATTTAAATATCAATGCAGAAACTTACAGTTCAAGATGCAAAGGAAACGTCCTTTTAAAAAAATTACAATAAAATTATACATTTTTACATTCTAAATTATACAGCATTGAAAAACATTAAAAACACAGGAAATCTGAAAATCCAAAATTACAGTGAAGTAACTTCATCTGTCTCAGAAACTGATAGCTGTGGTGGCAAAAAATAAATAAAATTATAGGGAATGTTAATACATTGATTTACAAGTTATTACGGCTAATACATTAATAATGTTAATGTTAAAATTATCTATAATTAATGAATGAGTATCTATGGTATCTACCAAAGAAAGAATTTCTCTTCTTTTCTATGCTCATGGAATATTCATAGCAGTTGATTTTGTTCTGCAAACACAATTTCAAAAATATTCCAAAAAACAGAAGTCATGTGTATGAAAACAATTCTCCATATAATGGCTCAAACTCTATTTTGATTTATTAAATTTCTGTATAATTTTTTATATTAAGAGAAATTAGTAAGCAAATTTGTAGACTTTGGAAATAAAAGACTTTTTAAAAAGAAATAATGTTAATAAGCACATTTGATATCCAAACTCAATGGATGTAATCAGATGAATGAGAGAAAAATCAATACTTAAAATGTACCTATTACAAAATATATCATATAAAATATCTAATACATGAAACAAACTACATATTTAAAATATTAAATATGTAGAACTTTAAGACACCAAATAAATATAATAATTTAATAGGAAAACAACAAATAAGAGTAAACTAGGTTATAGAAAAAAAATGAAACAGAAAACAAAACGCTTTTTAAAATGTGGCCAATTAAATGGAAAGAAGATAAGAGAATTAAACTTCTGGCAGTTGTATTCAAGGAAAAGAAATAAGACCAACACAAATAATATTCAGAATAAAAACAAGATCATGAATTTGGAAGACTTTAGAAATTATAAAATTACTTTGTAGAAAATTACATTTTCATAGTTTTGTAGATTTAATGAATACTTTGAGGGCAGGAGTCAATTACCAAAATAGTTCCAAACAGTAGTAAAAATTTTGAATAGACCAGTAATGTGGAAAGAAGCAGAGAAAGAGACTCTCTCATGTCACTTACCACCCCTCTCTGAGGCCTACTGCAGAGGGTTTTAAAGTCAAAGTTATCAAGCTTTAAAAGAACAGATAATTCTTTTAACAACTTCAGAGAATAAAAGAGCCAAAAAATTTGTGAATACACTTACAACTCTGGAAAACTTGGTACCAAAACTGTGTGTGTGTGTGTGTGTGTGTATGTATGTGTGTGTATATATATATATATCACTTTCACTTATAGATGCAAAAATCCTTAATAAAACATTAGTAAACTGAATATAGAAATACAGTAAAAGAAAAATATATCAATCTCATGTAGGATTTATGCTAAGGGTCGTTCCCTTTTAGGGAATCAATATAATTCAGCAGATCTGTAAATAAAAAAAAACCCTTGACCATCTCTGTAAATACCAGATTTTATATATAACTCAGTAAACATTTGTGTTTTTTAAAAAAGCTTTATAAAATGCAATAGAAGGACTCTTCTTTAAAAATATTCAACTGTAACGAAGGGAGCAGTCTTATTTAGTGGGGTGGCAGTTTTTGTAACTTATAAAAAGGCTGAAATCTAAAAACTATACATATTTTAGAGAGAGAGAATAAAGGTAATTTAAACTCATTATGGAAAATTGGGAAAACACAGAAAAAATATATATGTAGAGAGAGAATAAAGGTAATTTAAATTCATTATGGAAAATTGGGAAATACAGAAAAATAAAAAAGAAAGAATGCCTGATTGGCTTCAATATCAAGAATTTCAAGCATTTTTATTGCATTTATTTTTTATAAGCTCAACTACAATTAAATAGTACATACACATTTCTTCCTTGAATAATAAAAATAATACATGTGCGTTTTACTAAATTTAGAAGTGGAAAACAATGGAAAGCAGGAAATGAGTCTCTTTCATAATACCACCTCCCGGTAATAATTTAACATTTTGGTGGACTTATTTTTTGGCTTTGTTCTAGGCTTTCTTTTTCTTTTCTTTTCTTTTTTTCTTTTTTTTTTTTTTTTAACATCACTGACCTCATATAAATTAATCTTAAACATAACTAACACAGGAATCGTTATAGATCTTAGATATAAAGAGGATTTAAGGGGAAAATATCTGCCAAAGTACACAAGACTGGACTTGTAGTTTTGCTCAATTTTAAAAAAGCCTGTGACTCAGTTCATTCAATATAAATTTTGAATATATACATCATATATATATGTAATCATTATTAAAAGGTTTGAAATGCAAATGGCCATTTGGCCACAAATTAAGCCCTGCTTTGGTTTGTTTTTTAGAGATGAGGTCTTGCTGTGTGGCCCAGGCTGGAGTACAGTGGCTATTCCCAGGTACAATCATCGCAAGCTATAGCCTCGACCTCCTGAAGCTTTGCTTTTGTGATGAGAAATAAGAAGACAGGTTCTACTTGCTGAGTTGTAGTACATGTTATGCTACACTGGCCAGATGCCTGCTCAGGACTAAAAGCCTGAAGTCTATAGCGCTGGGAGTGTACCTGTCCAGAATCATCACCTCTTAGGCCTCAGTCCACTTATGAATTTCCCTCAGGTGAAGTGAGTGGCTCTTCCCAGAACATCCTGCATTCAATGACGGACCATATGGGACTGTAATGAGGGGTCCCTGCCCAATTTGAGACAACTCTGCAGAGCACCCAGTTTTAGCTGCTGGTGAACTTGGAGTCGGCAAATATCTTATAACTGCATTGCAGCCCAGCTTGTCCCTCTGCCCACTCTTCTTTTTATTCCTTTATTTAAACTTTTATCCCATAAGTGCTGCTAAGAAAAATTTCCGGTATGAACTGTGGGGAAAAAATGTGCCCCAGAAAAACTAGTTGCTGATACACAAAAATGACTACAAGTGAAAGAGGAATCATGTAGGGAATTGATGAAGGGTGTCGTTTACACTGTGAACTGAAGAATCCTTCTGGATTAATATATAACTGGTCCAAATTTGTTAAGGAAGGACACAAATTTATATCTTCCACATTCTTAAATTTATAATTTTGAATCATTTCTGTTGGCTGGAATACATTGTCATTTTTTAAAGAAAAGTATATGGATTATGTATTTTATCATTTTCCATGTACTGAATTACACAACAGTCTATCGTGAATTTTGTTACTGTGAGAGTGTTACAAAAACCTGCTAATCTCTAGGTCTAGCAAGAGCAATAGCATACTGCCAGGGTCAG
Source organism: Macaca mulatta (assembly GCF_049350105.2). Classification (NCBI taxonomy): domain Eukaryota; kingdom Metazoa; phylum Chordata; class Mammalia; order Primates; family Cercopithecidae; genus Macaca; species Macaca mulatta. The sequence goes on from NC_133407.1 coordinate 29,179,808, forward strand.
GGCAGGGAAGGCACTCCAAACCTCTGTAGGCAACAGGGGAAGTGCTGTCTGCAGAAATTTAAAAACAATAATAAATCCAACTACATTTGGTCAGTTTTGTATTCTTACCATGCGTTTGCAATTGTAAACAAAAAAATCTTTTGTTGATTTAGGTTCAAAACAATTGCATGGTTACTGTTAAATTTTAATAGTATATGGAAGCTTTGAATTAGCACATTTATAGTACAAATTACATCCTGGGAAAAGTATTTCTAAACCACTCATCTGACAAAGGACTTAGATGTAGAATATATAAAGAACTCTGAATACTCAATAATAAGAAAACCAAACAATCCAATTAGAAAATAAGCAAAAGACATTTCACTAGAGGATATAAGAATAGCAAATCACCACATGAAAAGATGTTTAAAAACACTAACCATTAAGGGCATGCAAATTGAGACTACAATTAGATATCAATAGACACCATATGAGGTATCAATACACAATAGCAAAATAAAAAATAGTTACAGTATCAAATTCTGGTGATGATGTGCAGAAACTGGATCTCTCACACATTGCTGGTGGAAATGAGAAGTAAAACAGTCACTCTATGCCGGGCTCAATGGCTCACCCCTGTAACCCCAGCACTTTGGGAGGCCAAGGCGGGTGGATCACTTGAGGTCAGTAGTTCAAGACCAGCCTGTTCAACATGATGAAACCCCGTCTCTACTAAAAATACAAAAATTAGCTGGGTGTGGTGGCACGCACCTGTAATCCCAGCTACTTAGGAGGCTGAGGCATGAGAATCACCCGAACCTGGGAGGCACAAGTTGCAGTGAGTCGAGATCGTGCCACTGTCTCAGCCTAGGGGACGGAGGGAGACTCTGTCTCAAAACAATGGAAAAATAAAAAGAAAAAGAAAAACAGTTAATCTAAAAAATAGGTTGGGAATTTCTTGAAGAAAAAAGCCTTAAACATATACTTACCATACAAGTGAGCAATTGCACTGTTGGAGAATTATTCCAGAGAAATGGAGGCATGTCCTCATGAAGCCCTGTGTACAATTGTTAAGTAAACTGGTCTGTCTATACCATGAAATACAATTCAGACATAAAAAAGAATAAACAATGGAAGTGGGCAGCAACTTGAATTGATCTGCAGGGCATTAAGTTGAGTGGAAAAAGTTAATCTCAAGAGGTTACACATTGCATTATTCTATGATAGCATTCTCTAAATGTTGTAGATGGAGAACAGACTAGCAGTAGTCAGGCATTAGGGATGGTAGAGGGTGATGGGGTTGGTATGACTGTAAAAGGGTAGCAAGAGGGAGATTTTTGTAGTGATAGAAGTTTGAACAAAAGCAAAGCAATGTTTTGTGAACCTGAAACTGCCCAATATAAGGAAATAGGCCTGAAATCTTGAGTCAGTTTAGTTCACACATGTGAAATGTATGTGAAAAAAAGTAATATAATGAAAAAATAGGTGATATATACATCCTTAAAGTACTAATACTTAAAAAAAATTTCTCTTACCAAATAATCTGATATTGGCCTTTTTGAGTATGGATCTTCACAAGTAAAACGGTTCAGAGTCTAAGTATTTCATTGTATTTGACTTAGACTTAGTTTCATCATGATAGAAGACTCACCGTGTTACACAAATATAATTAGAATAAATAGGAGCTAGTATTTAATGGCACAACAGAGTGATAACAATCGATAGTAATTTGTTGTACATTTTACAAAAACTAAAAGGGTATAACTGGAATGTTTGCAACACAAAGAGATGATAAACGCTTGGGGGGATGGATAGTCCATTTACCCTGATGTGACTATTATGCATTGTATGCCTGTACCAAAATATCTTTCGCATCCCATAAATACCTAAATCTATTATGTACTCATAAAAATTAAAAATAATTGGCCGGCACGGTGGCTCAAGCCTGTAATCCCAGCACTTTGGGAGGCCGAGGCGGACAGATTTTGAGGTCAAGAGGTCATGATCATCCTGGCCAAGAAGGTGAAACCCTGTCTCTACTAAAAATGCAAAAAATTAGCCAGGTGTGGTGGCACACACCTATAGGCCCAGGTACTCGGGAGGCTGAGGCAGGAGAATCACTTGAACCTGGGAGGCGGAGGTTGCAGTGAGCCGAGATTGAGCCATTGAACTCCAGTCTGGCACCAGAGCAAGACTCTGTCTCAAAATAATAATAATAATAATAATAATAATAATAATAATAAAAATAAAATAAAATAATTAAAGAAAGAAGTCCGTCTCAAAATCTAAATCTTCTAAGTCAACATGTAGCTATTACTGTTACCAACATCAGAAAGCCAGAACCTTATATTATAAGAAAAAAATCTCAAAAAACTTCCCCACAGTATTAGAAAATGATACAAAGTATGAATTTTGATTTTTAAAAAACTTTATTTATACTACCTTGCAAGAAATAGTCTGCCTACAGTGAACTGATTATTATTTGGTATCATTGGTTGGAGATTTATGTCCTTCTGGGAAGATGGCAGATACTGCAATTTTGAATTTTACTTCTTCAGTAGAGAATATGACATTTTAAGAAAAAATTGAGAAAATGTCTGATGGAATTTAGCTTTGAAAGGTAGTTCAAAAGACTAGGCACCTCACAATATATGATTATCCTTTGCCTATAGGTGATCCTCTAAAGTTAAATAAGTTATGAAGAAATGAGAGTTTTCTTCCTTACAAAAATGTCATAACATTTGCTAGGAAGTCCTGACTATGGGGAGACACTCCTATGTTTGTACTATATGATACCCAAACAAACCCCAAAATTTCCCTATTAGTGGTTAAGAATAAAACGAATATTTTGGTTTTCCTATTCCTTGTATTAACTTCCTGATAGGATTTTCCAAATCTTGTTTGTAATGTCCCCAAATGGCACAATTTCAGGATTACTTGATGCTCCCAATATTAAAATAACTTCAATTCAACTTAAATGTCAAAAATAAATATGACTCCCACAACAGTTTCACAATAGGTGTTGGAAATTCATTGTCTTCTTATAACCCCATCAGTTATAAGGAAGATGTTGTGAGACACCAAGCTCATATAAACAATTTCTGACTTCGTTGAGATCATATATGGTCAGAAAAATAGACATAATTGAGGATATGGTGGCACACATGAGCACTAAATGGAAGTATTTGTGGAATATAAGGAAGATGTATACAAGGGAGAATAAGAACAATAAAAAAATCAATAGAGAAACTAGCCTCTGGTCTGAGCCTAGAAAACATACTTTTGGCCAAGCTTATGGAAGAAAGGGAATTCTAGACTGAGAATGCTTGAGCAAAAATACGTTAGAATACTTTATCATTTGAGAAAAAGATTACATACATTATGTGTGGTGGTGTGTAATGGATGCTGTGGGAGACAAAATTGAGAGTAAAATTTCAGCAAAATTCATTAGAGATCTTGAATAATAGGCTAAAGAATTTAATCCTAACTCTTTTTTTTTTCTTTTGGAAAAAAACATTATTAAACACTCAAGAGTATACTTCTCAATATCACAGAAGAGTTTCCAAATACAAGTGTTAGAAGGAAAAAAAAAAAAAACCAAACAAACTAAAAGCTAAAAGCCAATCAGAAACAGTTTGGGTGTGCAGAGGACTGGAGGAGGGACAGGGACTGCACATGGGAAGGAGCCACTTTTGTATTCCATAATTTGATCTTGTTGTGCCAGAATGCATGTTTTTTTTTTCCTCCAAATGAGGAATTCATTTCAAATAGGAATTTCTTTTATTCTTCTGGAACTGAAATGCTTAGTGCTATCCCTAACATCAACCATGGGATTTTTGAAGTTATCCCAAATTTGCAATGCAAAGCACTTTTATGTATCTTCCAGTTGTAGATTGGAATAGCAAAAGTGAATGCTAAGACCCTCCTAAGTTTTTATCCTCCTAAATAAAGACGTTCCCTTCTAGAGAACAAATGTATCATAAAATGTCAAAACTAGAAGAGAATAAAATGAAACGAAAAAAACCTAGAAAAATATCCTAAAATATCGAATGCGGTCATTTCTAAATATAAGCTTTTAATATTGTTATAATTGTAGCTTTACCTATTGTTCTTATTGTTCCTATGCTGCTTCTACAACGTTACATCAACTATACTTAGCTTTACTCTCCCAAAATCTTGGTGATGAAGCCTTCTGAGTGTGCTGTCCAAGCAAAGATAAGGTAATAGTAACATCAAAGATTAGGTGAGGTTTATAGAAAGATACATATCCAGGCTTACCAAAGTATGAAGTCAAGAATATAGTATGTGATCAGCTGTCAAAGCATTTACAAGTGCTGCAAGTTAGTGAAACAGCTGTCTCCATAAACAGAGGAAATGTCGGGAAACCTCAGAATGTCCTTCTGGTTCTGGCATATTGGAATCCTAACTCTTTTTTTTTTTTTTTCTTTTTTTTAAATTTTTTTTCTTTTTTTTTTTTAAATTTATTTATTATTATTATACTTTAAGTTGTAGGGTACATGTGCATAACGTGCAGGTTTGTTACATATGTATACTTGTGCCTTGTTGGTGTGCTGCACCCATCAACTCGTCATTTACATCATCCCATTACTGGGTATATACCCAAAGGATTATAAATTATGCTGCTATAAAGACACATGCACACGTATGTTTATTGCAGCACTATTCACAATAGCAAAGACTTGGAATCAACCCAAATGTCCATCAGTGACAGATTGGATTAAGAAAATGTGGCACATATACACCATGGAATACTATGCAGCCATAAAAAAGGATGAGTTTGTGTCCTTTGTAGGGACATGGATGCAGCTGGAAACCATCATTCTCAGCAAACTATCACAAGAACAGAAAACCAAACACTGCATGTTCTCACTCATAGGTGGGAACTGAACAATGAGATCACTTGGACCCAGGAAGGGGAACATCACACACCGGGAATCCTAACTCTTAAAAGAAATATTGGGGTTATCTAGATGAGGAAGATGTGATCTGACATCTGCTTTTGGATTTGGAGTGATGTATTTATTAAAGAAAGGTTTTAGAAGTAGAAAGACCAAACAAATGGTGCTAGCTATAAAAACTCTAATGGATTGGTAAGAACTATCCTTTGGTTATTTACTTTTCTAGAACATATTTCTGACAGTATTTATCAAGGACATAAATAAAGAAATCATCCAGCAACACCCATCAAAAGAAAAAAAGTGCCTGCATATTGTATCTATAGCAAGTATAATAATAGGATAGAAACAGGATTCTTTTATTCACTATTTTATTTTAATGCTTAGTCAAATATTGGTTAGGAGGTTCTTTTATGGAAATTCTAATCACACAAAATAACGTATGAATCAAGAAAGATAATGTGCTTTTCTTGATTTTTCTTTTCAAAAATTGCAATCACTCAATTGTCCCTAATCATTGCTATTACTTTCTATTTATATATTTTTTCCACAGCATTTATGAAGACATTGACTAATGCTGTATCTGGAATCTTTCATAGATAAAATGGCCCTAAAAGCAAATTTTTACTGCTTCTCTGGTTGTGCAATTCAACACGTTGTTACTGAAAAGTTGCCAATTGTTTAGTTCTATTTACAGTGTGTGAAATTTAAAGTGAGTAGTCGGGGGACACATGGTTTAAAATACCCCCAAATTCATCATGGAGCATAAAACTGATGGAAACTGTTTGGAAACAAATAGATTAAAATACAAGGTTACAAATATTATTAATAAGCACCAGAAACATTAGACAACGCCTCTGAAAAAGAAAAGATTTCGTATGGATTTAGGAATAGGCAATGATAGTTTATTTGGCAAAAGGAAAGTATGAGCCAAGGCTTAGCAGTAGCAATAACATGGCAAACTCAGGAAAGAATAATGCACCCAGCATAAGAGAATAATAGTTGTCAAAATGCTTAATAAATCTTGAAGAATTTGTTGAACAATATCAGTAGGTTTATGACAAATATGTTTGATTGTTATGAACAGTGGTTAGAAATTTTCAAAAATGTTTTTCTTCTAGGAAAAGGTAATGGGATAGAAAAAAACTGAGACAGAGAGAGAGACATGTAGAAATAGGAAGAAATAAAGTAACACTTATTGAGCATCTCTTAAGTTTCAGTTAATCACTATGCATAAACTATATTAATATAAATCTAATATTAACCCTTTGAGGTAAGTTTTGTCCCCTCTATTAGTTAGTAGATGAGAAGACTTGAGGTAAAAGAGTTTACATATTTTGCTCAGTGTCATATTACTAGAAATAAGTAGACCTGGCATCCATTTGAAGGTCTATATGTTTCTAAAACCTGTGTATTTTCTACTAGGCATATTGAATTAGAAATAATGATGACAACACTCCATATAACTTGAGAAACCAGTGACATCACTGATATTGTCAGGAGAGACATGAAAAATGAACAAGGAAAGAAAGGAGAAAAAGGTGGAAGGTGTAATAAAATGTTAGATTGTCTGTAAATATGGCCATGGGGCCAGGCGTGGTGGCTCATACCTGTAATCCCGGCACTTTGAGAGGCTGAGACTGGCAGATTGCTTGAGGTCAGGAGTTCAAGACCAGCCCAGCCAACATGGTGAAACCCCGTCTCTACTAAAAATACAAAAATTAGCCAGACATGGTGGTGTGTGCCTGTTATCCCAGCGACTTGAGAGGCTGAGACAGGAGAGTTGCTTGAACCTAGGAGATGGAGGCTGCAGTGAGCCTAGATCACACTACTGCACTCTAGCCTGGGTGACAGAGTGAGACCCTGTCTCAAAACTAAATAAGTAAATATGGCCAGCAATTAGCCATCACATTCTTATTCATATGTGCTTTTCTTCCTACCAATAGATAAAGGTTGTTTTCTCTCCCCTTGAATTTGAGCTGGTCCTGTGGCTTTCTTTGACCATTAAAGTATGGCAGAAAAGACTGTGTGACTTCTGGACTTATGCAGCTTCCATATTTGCCCTCTTGAGAGCCAACCATTATGTAAAGTCTCAGAGCTCAACTACTGAATAAGAAGAGAAAGCAAGCCAGAGAGAGAGAACCAGACATCTTAGACAATGGAATGACTCCCAGTGATTCTACCCTCCTCAGTTAAGGGCCCTGCTAAGACACCAGATATATGAATGAAGTCCTTCAGAATATTCTGGCCCCAGCCAAGTTCCAAGCTGATAGTAGCTACATGAATGACTCCAGCCAATACCATTTGAAACAGAAGAACCATGTAGCTAACCCACAGAATCATAAAATTTAAAAACTATTTTTGTTTTAAATTTTTCAAGTTTTGGGGAAATTTGCTATGCAGCAAAGACTAACTGGTACAACGAGTTCGGGATCTTGAAATGGAGAAAACTAGTCATCAGGAAAATACAGGCATAGCAGGAGAGTAGTGCCACCTTAGTCTATCTTTATTCAAATCCTTGAGCCTATATCTGATATTAACAGCTACTTCTATTAAAATATAAATACTCTCTGGAAGAAATAGCTGCTTAGCAGGAATTAGTTGACAATCAATAGAATACCAACATTTGGCACAGGATGAAGGGAATGATTTTACTTATGCCTGACTCAGAAAAAGGAGTTTAAAAAGTTCAGAGACACTTCATGATTTTGCAGAGCCTTGACTCTGGTCATGTCTAGTTAATATCAACACCATTACTTCCACAATAAATCATAATGATTTATTATATATATATATATATTTAACTTTTATTTTAAGTTCAGGGGTACCTGTGCAGGCTTGTTACATAGGTAAACGTGTGAACGTGTGTCATGGCGGGCGGGGGCGGGGGTTGTTGTGCAGATTATCTCATCATCCAGGTATTAAGCCTAGTATCCGTTAGTTATTTTTCTGAATCTTCTCCCTCCTCACATCCTCCACCCTCCTATAGGCCCCAGTGTGTATTGTTCCACTCTATGTGCCTATGAGTTCTCATCATTTGGCTCCCACTTATAAGTAAGAACATGTGGTATTTGGTTTTGTGTTCCTGCATTAGTTTGCTAAGGATAATGGCCTTGAGCCTCACCAATGTCCCTGCAAAAGGCATGATCTTGTTCTTTTTTACGGGTGCATAGTATTTTGTGATGTATATGTACATTTTCTTTGTCCAGTCTATCATTGATGGACATTTAGGTTGATTCCATGTCTTTGCTATTGTGAATAATGCTTCAATGAACATACATGTGCATGTCTTTATAATATTACAGAACGATTTACAGTTCTTTGGGTATGTACTCAGTAAGGTGATTGTTGGGTCTAATGGTATTTCTATCTTTAGGTCTTTGAGGAATTGCTAAACTGTCTTCCACAATGGTTGAACTGAATTACACTCCTACCAAAAGTGTATTAGCATTCATTTTACTCCATAACATCACCAACATCTGTTATTTTTTGACATTTCACACTGGCCATTCTGACTGGTGTGAGATGCTATCTCATTGTGGTTTTGATTTGCATTTCTCTAATGATGAGTGCTGTTGAGCTTTTATTCATGACTGTTGGCCACATGTATGTCTTCTTTTGAGAAGTGTCTGTTCATGTCCCTTGCCTATTTTTTAGTGGGGTTGTTTTTTTCTTGTCAATATGTTTAAGTTCCTTATATATGCTGGATACTAGACCTTTGTCAGATGCATAATTTGGGAAAATTCTTCCCCCATTCTTTGGGTTATCTTTCTACTCTATTGATAGTGTCTTTTGCTGTGTAGAGCTCTTTAGTTTAATTAGATCCCATTTGTCAATTTTTGTTTTTGTTGCAATTTCTTTTTGTGTCTTCATCATGAAATCTCTGTCCATGCCTATGCCCTAAATGGTATTGCCTAGGATGTCTTCCAGGGTTTTTATGGTTTTGAGTTTTACATTTAAGTCTTTAATTCATCCTGAGTTAATTTTTTAATATGGTGTAAGGAAGCGGTCCAGTTTCAATCTTCTGCATATGGCTAGCCAGTTATCCCAGCACCATTTATTGAATAGGGAGTCCTTTCCCTATTGCTTGTTTCTGTCAGGTTTGTTGAAGATCACATAGCTGTAGGCATGCAGTCTTATTTCTGGGTTGTCTGTGCTGTCCCATTGGTCTATTTGTCTGTTCTTAAATCAGTATCATGCTCTTCTGGTTACCGTACTCCAGCAGTACAGTTTGAAATCAGGTAGCCTGATGCCTCCAGCTTTGTTCTTTTTGCTTAAAATTGCATTGGCTGTTCGGGCCCTTTTTTGGTTCCACACAAATTTTAAAGTATTTTTTTTTTCTAGTTCTGTGAAGAATATCAACGGTAGTTTAATGGGAACAGCATTGAATTTATAAATTGCTTTGGGCAGTACGGGCATTTTAATGACATTGACTCTTCCTATTCATGAGCATGGAATGTTTTTCCAATTGTGTGATCTCTGATTTCTTTGTGTAGTGGTCTGTAGTACTCCCTGTGGAGACCTTTCACCCTCCTGGTTAGCTGTATTCCTAGGTATTTTATTGTTCTGTAGCAACTGTGAGTGAGAATTCTTTCATGGTATGGTTTGATTCTGTGTCCACACCCAAATCTCATCTCCAGTTGTAATTCATATAGTCCCCACATGTTGAGGAAGGGACCTGGTGGAAGGTGGCTGAATCATGGAAGTGGTTTTCCCTATGCTGTTCCTGTGACAGTGAGTGAGTTCTCATGAGATCTGATGGTTTTATAAGCTTTTGGAAGTCCCTCCTCTACTCTTTTCTTTCCTGCTGCCTTGTGAAGAAGATACTTGCTTCTTCTTTACCTTCTGCCATGATTGTAAGTTTCCCAAGGCCATCCCAGCCATGTGGAACTGTGAGTCAATTAAGCCTCTTTCCTTTATAAATTGCCCAGTCTCTGTTATAAATCCATTTGCCTGGAAACCACACTCCCATTGCCCACAGCAGCCACACCAAGCCCCGCCCCCAAAAAAGTATGAGCTCAGACACACCTAACCCTGCCCCATTGAATGGTCTTTCTCTACCCACTCTGGTAGCTGAAGACAAAGGACATAATCTCTTGGGAGTGCTATGGCTCCACCCACTGCCTGATCCTATACTACTACAGCTGATGTGTTCTTGAAAATGCCACCACCTGGCTGAAGGCCAACCAATACAAAACCAGTGCACTTAACAAAAATACAACCAAGAACCTTCACAGGGTCCACTTCACTCCCCTGCTACCTCCACTGGAGCAGGTGATGGTGTCCATGGCTGAGAGACCTGAAAACAAATCACATCATAGGACTCTTTGCAGACACTCTCCAGTAATGGCCTAGAGCCCAGTTGCTCCACTGGGTGGCTAGATCCGGAAGAGAAATAACAATCATTGCAGGTCGGATCTCAGGAAGCCCCATCCTTAGGGGAAAGGGAAGAGCACCACATCAAGGAAGCACCCTGTGGGACAAAAAAATCTGAACAGCAACCAAGAGTCCCAGATCTTCCCTGTGACATAGTATACCCAAATGACAAGGAACTAGAAAATCAATTCTGGTAATATGACAAAACAAGGTTCTTTAATACTCGAAAAGATCACACTAGCTCACCAGCAATGAATCCAAACCAAGACAAAACCTCTGAATTGCCAGAAAAAGAACTCAGAAGCCAATTATTTTTTTATTTTATTTTTGTTTTTTTGAGACGGAGTCTCGTTCTGTCACCCAGGCTGGAGTGCAGTGGCGTGATCTCGGCTCACTGCAAGCTCCGCCTCCCGGGTTCACGCCATTCTCCTTCCTTGGCCTCCTGAGTAGCAGAGACTACAGGCGCCCACCATCATGCCCGGCTAATTTTTTGTATTTTTTAGTAGAGACGGGGTTTCACTGTGTTAGCCAGAATGGTCTCAATCTCCTGACTTCATGATCCACCTGCCTCGGCCTCCCAAAGTGCTGGGATTACAGGTGTGAGTCACTGCACCCAGTCTAGAAGCCAATTATTAAGCCAATCAAGGAGGCACCAGAGAAAGGTAAAATCGATTTAAAGAAATAAAAGAAATACAGGATATGAATGGAAAAAAACTGCAATGAAATAGATAGTATACGTAAAAAACAATCACAATTTCTGGAAATGAAGGACATACTTAGAGAATTGCAACATGCATGGGAAAGTCTCAGCAACAGAATTGAACAAGTAGAAGAAAGAACTTCAGAGCTCGAAGACAAGGCATTTGAATTAACCCAAGTCAATAAAGACAAAGCAAAAAGAATAAAAAAAAAATTAACAAAGCCTCCAAGAAGTTTGGGATTATGTCAAAAGACCAAACCTAAGAATAACTGGTGTTCCCGAAGAAGAGAAATCTAAAAGTTTGGAAAACATGTTAGAGGGAATAATCAAGGAAAGCTTCCCTGGCCTTGCTAGAGATCTAGATATCCAAATACAAGATTTTCAAAGAACATCAAGGAAATTCATCATAAAATGATCATTGCCTAGGCACATAGTCATCAGGTTATCTAAAGTCAAGACAAGGGAAAGAATCTTAAGAGCTGTGAGGTAAAAGCATCAGACAACCTATAAAAGAAAACCTATCAGATTAACAGCAAATCTCTCAACAGAAACCTTACAAACAAGAAGGGATTGGGGTCCAATTTTTAGCCTTCTAAAACAAAACAATTATCAGCCAAGAATTTTGTATGCACTGAAACTAAACTTCATAAAAGAAGGAAAGATAAAGTCTTTTCCAGACACACACAAAAAATGCTGAAAGAATTCACCACTACCAAGGCAGCACTATAAGAACTTCTAAAAGGAGCTTTAAATTTTGAAACAAATCCTCAAAATACACCAAAATAGATTATTCTTAAAGCATAAATCTCACAGGACTTATAAAACAATAACAGAATGAAAAAAAAGGTATTCAGGTAACAAGTAGCATGATAAATAGAATAGTACCTCACATCTCAATACTAACATTTAATGAAAATGGCCTAAGTCCTCCAGTTAAAAGATACAGAATGGCAAAATGGATAAAAATTCATGAACTAAGTATCTGCTGTCTTCAAGAGACTCAAGAGATTCACCTGACATGTAAGGACTAACATAAACTTAACGTGAAGGGGTGGAAAAAGAAATTCTACGAAAATGGACACCAAAGAAGAGTAGTAGCAGCTACTCTTATATCAGACAAAAACAAAAAACAAAAAAACTTTAAAGTGACAACAGTTAAAAAAGACAAAGAAGGACATTATATAACGATAAAAGGACCAGTCCAACAGGAAAATATCACAATCCTAAATATATATGCACCTAACACTGGAGCTCCCAAATTTATAAAATAATTACTACTAGACCTAAGAAATGAGATAGACAGCAACACAATAATAGTGGGGGACTTCAATACCCCACTGACAGCACTAGACAGGTCATCAGGACAGAAAGTCAACAAAGAAACAATGGACTTAAACTATACTCTAGAAGAAATGGACTTAACAGATATTTACAGAACATTCTACCCAACAACTGCAGAATATACGTTCTATTCATCAGCACATGGAACATTCTCCAAGATAGACCATATGATAAGTCACAACAAGTCTCAATAAATTTAAGAAAATAGAAATTATATCAAGTACAGTCTCAGACCACAGTGGAATAAAATTGGAAATCAACTCCAGTAGGAACCCTCAAAACCAGGCAAATACATAGAAATTAAATAACCTGCTCTTGAATGATCATTAGGTCTACAATGAAATCAAGATGTAAATTCAAAAATTCTTTGAACTGAATAATAGTGACACAACATATCAATACCTCTGAGATACAGCAAAGACTGTGCTAAGAGAAAAGTTCATACCATTAAATGTCCACATCAAAAAGTTTGAAAGAGCAAAAATAGACAATCTAAGGTCACACCTCAAAGAACTGGAGAAACAAACCAAACCCAAACCCAGCAGAAGAAAAGAAATAACAAAGATCAGGGCAAAACTAAATAAAATTAAAACAAAAACAAATACAAAAATTAAATGAACCAAAAACCTGGTTCTTTGAAAAGATAAATAAAATTGATAGACCATCAGCAAGATTAAGCCAAAAAGAAAAGAGAAGATCCAAATAAGCTCAATTAGAAACAAAATGGGAGATACTGCAACAGATATCACAGAAATTCATAAGATCATTCAAGGCTACTATGAATAACTTTACATGCATCAACTAGAAAACCTGGAGGAGATGAATAAATTCCTGGAAATATACAACCCTCCTAGATTAAACCAGGAAGAAATAGAAACTCTGAACAGACCAATAACAAGCAGCGAGATTAAAATGGTAATTTTAAAGTTACTAACAACAAAAAAAATTCCAGAACCAGATAGATTCACAGCTGAATTCTATTAGACATTCAAAGAAGAATTGGTACCTATCATATTGACACTATTCCAAAAGACAGAGGAAGAGGGAATCCTCCCTAAATCATTCTATGAAGCCAATATCACCCTAACACCAAAACCAGGAAAGGGTCTAACAGAAAAAGAAAGCTATAGACCAATATCCCTGATGAACACAGATGCAAAATTCCTCAAAAAAGAAGAAAAAAGTACTAGTGAGCCAAACCTAACAGCATATCAAAAAGATAATCCACCATGATCAAGTGGGTTTCATACCAGGAATGTAGGGATACATTCAGAGGTATGTATACATTAACGATACATAGGTAAATAGATATGATACAACACATAAGCAGAATTAAAAACAAAAATCATATGATCATCTCGATAGATGCAGAAAAAGTGTTCAACAAAATCCAGCATCCCTTTATGATTAAGACCCTCAGCAAAATCGGCATGGACGAGTCATACCTTAAGGTAATAAACGTCACCTCTGAGAAACCCACAGCCAACATTATGCTGAATGTGGAAAAGTTGAAAGCATTTCCCCTGAGAACTGGATCAAGACAGAGATGCCCACTTTCACCACTTATATTCAACATAGTACTGGAAGTCCCAGCCAGACCAATCAGACAAGAGAAAGAAATTAAGGGCATCAAATCAGTAAAGAGCAAGTCAAACTGTTGCTGTTTGCTGATGATATGAACGTATACATAGAAAACCTCAAAGATTCACCCAGAAAACTCCCAGAACAGGCAAATGAATTCAGTAAAATTTTAGGATACAAAATTAATGTACACAAATCAGTATCTCTGCTATACACTAAGAGTGACCAGGCTGAGAATCAAATCAAGAACTCAACCCCTTTTACAATAGCTACAAAAAATGAAAATACTTAGGAACATACTTAACCAAAGAGGTGAAAGGCCTCTACAAGAAAAACTACAAAACACTGATGAAAGAAATCATAGACAACACAAACAAATGGAAACATATCCCACGCTCATGGATGAGGAGAATCAATATTGTGACAATGACCATGCTGCCAAAAGCAATCTGCAAATTCAATGCAATTCCCATAAAAATTCCACCATCATTCTCCACAGAAGTAGAAAAAACAGTCCTGAAATGGATATGGAACCAAGAAAAGAGCCTGCCTAACAAGACTAAGCAAAAAGAACAAATCTGGAGACATTACATTACCCAACTTTATACTATAAGGCCACAGTCACCAAAATAGCTTGATACTGGTATAAAAATAGGCATAGAGACCAATGGAAAACAATTGAGAACCCAGAAATAATCCCAGATACTTACAGCCAACTGATCTTCAACAAAGCAAACAAAAACATGAAGTGGGGAAAGGACACCCTATTCAACATACGGTCTGGGATAATTGGCTAGCCACGTGTAGAAGAATGAAACTGGATCCTCTTACCTTATACAAAAATCAATTCAAGATGGTGCAAATACTTAAATGTAAGACCTGAAACCATAAAGATTCTAGAAGATAACATCAGAAAAACTCTTCTAGACATTGGCTTAGGCAAAGACTTCATGACCAAGAACCCAAAAGCAAATGCAACAAAAACAAAGACCAACAGATGGGACTTAATGAAACTAAAAAGCTTCTGCAGAGCAAAAGAAAGAAACAGCAGAGTTAACAGACAACCCACACAGTGGGAGAAAATCTTCACAATCTATACATCTGACAAAGTACTAATATCCAGAACCTACCAAGAAATCAAATAAATCAGCAAAAATAAAATAATAAATAAACAAATAATCCCATCAAAAAGTGGGCTAAGGGCATGAATAGAAAAGTCTCAAAAGAAGATACACAAATGACAACACGCATATAGAAAAATGCTCAACATTACTATGTATCAGGGAAATGCAAGTCAAAACTACAATGCAATACCACCTCACTCCTGCAAGAATGGCCATAATAAAAAAATCATAAAGTAATAGATGTTGGCATGGATGCGGTGAAAAGGGAACACCTTTACACCGTTGGTGAGAATGTAAACTACTACAACCACTATGGAAAACAGTGTGGAGACTCCTTAAAGAAATAAAAGTAGATCTACCGTTTGATGCAGCAATCCCACTCCTGGGTATGTACCCAGAGATAAAGAAGTAATTATATGAAAAAGACACTTGCACATGCATGTTTATAGCACCAGAATTTGCAATTGCAAAAATATGGAACAAGCCCAAATGCCCATCAATCAACAAGTAAATAAAGAAAATGTGATATATATATATGTGTGTGTGTGTGTGTATTCCATGATGTGTATGTGTATGTATATGTACACACCATATATGTGTGTGTATATATACACACACACCATGGAACACATATATATGTGTATATATGTATATATGTGTGTGTATATGTGTGTATATATATGTATTCCATGGGGGGGTTGTGTGTGTGTGTGTGTGTGTGTGTGTGTGTGTATACATACTTCTACTCAACCATAAAAAGGAACAAAATAATGGCATTTGCAGCAACCTGGATGGAATTGGAGACCATTATTTTTAGCGAAGTAACTCAGGAATGGAAAACTAATAATTGTATGTTTTTACTAATAAGTGGAAGCTAAGCTATCAGGACGCAAAGGCATAAGAATGATACAATAGACTTCGGGGACTTGAGGGACAGGGCGTGGGGGTGAGGGATAAAAGACTACACCTTGGGTACAGTGTATACTACTCTGGTGATAGGTGCATCAAAATCTCAGAAATCACAACTAAAGAACTTATTTATGAACCAAACACCACTTGTTCCCCCAAAACCTATCGAAATAAATAAAATAAAATAAAATAAATTAATTGCCCCATCTCAGGTATTTCTTTATAGCAATGTGAAAATGAACTGATACAGTTTGTGATTTGGCTCTCTGCTTGTCTGTTGTTGGTGTACAGGAATGCTAGCAACTTTTGCACATTTGTTTTGTATCCTGAGACTGCTGAAGTTGCTTATTAGCTTAAGAAGCTTGGGGATTGATACGATGGAAATTTCCAGATATAGGATTATGTCATCAGCAAACAGCGATAGTTTGACTTCCTCTATTCCTATTTGAATACGCTTTATTTCTCTTTCTTGCCTGATTGCCCTCTTCAGAACTTCTAATACTCTGTTGAATAGGATTAGTGAGAGAGGGCATCCTTGTCTTGTGCCAGTTTTCAAGGGGAATGTGTTCAGCTTTTGCCCATTTAGTATGACATTGACTGTGGGTTTGTCATATATAGCTCTTATTATTTTGAGGTATGTTCCTCCAATACCTAGTTTATTGAGAGACTTTAACTTGAAGGGATGTTGAATTTTATCTTAAGTCTTTTCTGCATCTATTGAGATAATCACGTGGTTTTGTCTTTAGTTCTGTTTACGTGATGAATCATATTTATTGATTTGCATATGACATTTATTATGATTATGATTGACTTACAACTACCTACTTAATGCAAATACTTCTTGGATCACATTTAATTTAATTTTCTCTATTCTCATACTTATACTCTGAGGTAGGCATTGGCCCATTTTAAAGACAATAACATTGAAGTTCGTTAGGTTTAAATAGCATGTCCAAATTAATGTTTACAAGAGTGCACATGACAATTAATACCTAGTTCTGCCCAGTTCTAAAGCATTTTCTCTTTGTCTTTATCATGCAGTTCTGAAAGAAAAGTATTGGTAACAGATTTTGAAAAGTAATTAAGTTCTATATAAAATTGGTCCATGTTTTGGAGTTACAAAATACATTAAAATAATTAAGATGAAAAGCAAGTTTATAAGAATTCTAGTGTGAAAATTAACTTAAAAATTTTAAGTCAGCCTTAATAATTTGCAGCAGTGACAATTTTGTTACAGTGATGGTAGGTACTGAAATAATACAATATTTTTCCACTAGTATTCTCCAATGTCTTACATAAAACTCCTTAATACTTTTTGGTTCTGGGCCCACCTTTTGCTGATAGAAGTTAAAGCAACAAAATCTTGGCCATATCTTGAGTGTGAAAGAATAGAACAGATTATCTATGAATAAATCAAGCCACCAAGAAGTAGTAGTCAGGAATGAATATAGGACTACAGGAGGAAGAAGGAAAAACAGAAGATGAAAATATGCTGACTCTTCGTCTGTAAGATCAACAAATAGATTCCACCTATTCATCCAATTTCGAAGCATCTATTTCTCTTGTGTCAGCAATGGAGTTGGAAAGACAGAGATAAATGTATCATATGTCTTGACCTTAAGGAAAATTAGGCAATCTGATTTATCCAGACAAAAAGTGTGTTGAGAGGCTTGGAGGTAACTCAGCTAATTCATAGGGTTTCCAAGATGAGGGCCAATTCATTTTCTATTCTGAGATGTAACTCCACCATTGCTGCTCTGCATGCAATCTCTGGTTGAAGAGCAAAATCAATAATACAATCTTCTTATTACAACCTTAGCATGATATTGACAACATGATATGTAAGAGCTAGAGGAGCACAGAGATAGCCCTTTATGGAGCATTGCTTTATTTCCAAATATTAAGTTTCCTTAGAAAGTCTTGTGTAATAATGCACCACTCAAAAATACTAAATAACATAAATAAATTCATTTCAATACCAAAATTCAATTTTTAAAGACTTGTATTACTAATAAGATACTGCTTCTATTCCTTAACCCTATACGTTATAGAGTTATGGCCTGGTTGCTGTATACCAGTGCATCTCAACCAGGGGAGATTTTACCCCTAAGGAGATTTCTGACAATGTCTGGAGACAGTTTTGGTTGTTTAAACTTGTGTATGGGTATTACTGGCATTTAGTGGGTGGAGAACAGGGATGCTGCTAAAAATCCTGCAATGCACAAGACAGTCCCCCACAACAAATAATTATCCAACTCAAAATGTCAGTAGTGCCAAGGTTAAGAAAATCTACTGAACACCAATTTTACATGAACTTAAAAACCTTTCCATAAAATTCAACCAAAAATTATGCAGTCAATCACACAAACAAAAGATGAACTACTCCTAAAAATATTTTCAGGTTTGTTTATTTTTTTCCAAAATAATGAAATGACTTGAAATTAATACATGACTTAATTTCTTTTAAATCCTTAGGTCACACAAAATAAATGGAGTAATAATCAGACATATTCGATTTAAGGACAGTTAACTTTCAATTGATTCATCTTTCTCTAGTCATGTTTATCAAGTCACCAAATAATGATCTAAGTTTCTAACATCTTTAGAGAATTTTTTGAAGCAATTCTTATATACGAGTGGCCAACTATAAAATATTCTCCTGATTTTTTCCTTAAAAGAAAAATTATAGTGCCTCAACCACTTGCATCCAAATTATGAATCTATAATAATCTCAGTAATATCTAAGATAAAATGCCCTGGCTGAACTAACTTTGATAGTTCATATAGGTCAGGGGATGTATTTTAAGTGCACAAAAGAACTATTTTGGGGAATACTTAAGCATTCCAGATTGGGCCAACATAGTAGCCAACTACTAATAAACTATTAGCACATTTTTAGTCATCTAAATAGATCTACGAAGGATGTCTGATCTACAAATGATGTCTGAAAGTCAATATTTATGGTTCTACCTCTATCTACTATGTGTTGGGTAGCAGGAAGTACCTTGGTGCCTTTACGTTTTATGAAACAACAGCCAGCAAAAAAAGACCCTCAGTTCATTAAAATAAACTCTTGGATAAGGCAAAAGCTGATCAGGATTTGTAGAGCTATCACAGAGAGTGCAGGCAAGCTTTCCTTTCTCATTACCTTAGTTGTGTTCCCCAGTTTCTTGGGCTCCTAATACTTTGCCTTTTTGACTGTAGGGTATCCTTGGACCACCTGCATAGACTTGGATGCTCTGTGATCCTACCTCTTGGATGAGAAATACAACTTTCATTTTCTTTACCAATTCTGGTTCTGACACTTCATTACCCAGTTTCAAGTCTGCACAATCCTGGGCCATGTTTGTTATGATTCTAGAACATGATCATTTTTGATGAGAATGGAGGAGCTCTTTTCTTACCTCTTTCCCCTCCAGATCAGAAATATGGCCCAATTTATCAGAATCCTAACCTGATCTTCATTTAATGGTACATAAGTTCCTGAGACCTGATATTAAAGTATTACACCAGATATAAAGCAATACCACAACAACAGTCTTATTAACTCTTAGCTAATACAATTTAAGAACTGGATATGAAGACTGAAATAAGCTCCATATCAATGAGAATTTCAATGGGATTATGTATAGTCAATGTCCAGTAATTAGAAAAGCTATAATTGGGAGCCAGCTATTCAGTCCAATGCTATTTTCAATATGGAATGATCTGGGATTGGGAGAGGATTGAAGGAGAAATCACTTTTTAATTACCTAGATCAAGTATCTGCCAGGTTTTGCTCACCAATGGAGCACCTGTTTCAGTAAATAAAGTTGTATGGAACATAGCCACATGCATTTGTTTATAGATTGTCTATGGCAGCTTTCCTGCTACAGCCGGTGAGTTAAGTACTGTGGGGTTTTGTTGTTGTTGTTTGTTTGTTTGTTTAGACACAGGGTCTTGTTCTGTAACACAGGCCAGACTGCTATGTCATGACCATGGCTCACTGTAGCATCATCGTTCTGGACTCAAGCGATCCTACTGCCTTAGCCTCTGAGGAGCTAAGACTATAGGTGCTCACCACCATGTCAGTCTAATTGTTTAATTTTTTGTAGAATCAGTGTCTCCCTATGTTGTCCATGCTTTCAATCTCCTGGCCGCAAGCTATCATCCCTACTTGGCCTCCAAAAGTGCTGGGATTACAGTGCTGGACTCCTTTGTGCCTGGCCAAGTACTGTAGTATCAATAGACATTATATGGTCCACAAAGCCCAAAATATTTACTATCATATCTTTTACATAAAAAATTTACCATTTTCTAAACTTAGATTATAGAGCAAACAAAAAAGAAAATCCAAACAAACAATTTTTCTAAATATATTCCTATTTGAGAATCAAATTTTTGGAGGAGGAAGTATGATGACCCAGCTTTATCAAAACTTTCAGAAATTAAACTTCATGTTTAATTTCTAGGTTTTTATATGTAGGTGGTTTAAAGGGGTGGGGGGAGAACATTTGCAAGTACATTTGAAGTTCAAATATTTCTCATTTCTATTCATTTCACCATTATGTAACATCAAACACTCTATAATATATAGGGTTTATGAAAATCAAATCATTTAAGGACTGGCATTGAAATGCAAATTCCCACTTAATTCACTGAGAATACTAACATCTACTTTTATCTTTCTCCTGAATAGGACCTTAAGGTAACCAGGGACCCATGGAAGCTTTGTATGACCATCTATAATCTTATGCATGACACTTCTTAGAAAGTGTTTCT
Source organism: Macaca mulatta (assembly GCF_049350105.2). Taxonomy (NCBI): domain Eukaryota; kingdom Metazoa; phylum Chordata; class Mammalia; order Primates; family Cercopithecidae; genus Macaca; species Macaca mulatta. The sequence goes on from NC_133407.1 coordinate 29,200,495, forward strand.
TCATTTATAGTTACGAAGTTTTTTTTTTTTTTTTCCCAATTGAATCTGAGGGAGCATCAGGAAAAGAATGTATACTTCAATTTCAAGAATGTAGACTAGAACAAGAGTGTTTTCTGGTTGGTAATACTGCATGTGACAAACACACTGAATGTTCACTGGCTCTGGTGAGTTGAGATGGGAGATTTGGAAAACAGGGTCATTAGTTCATGATGTGCAAGTATGGTTCTATGTGGTCATGCTTTTGTGTCATGTAGTGTGATTATATAATTTTAGATTCTTACAATAAAAGAAGTCTTAGAAATGTTATATTCCAATTATTTTATGTTGTAGCTGGAGAAACTGCAGTTAGGGAGGCAAAAATGCCTGGCCTAAGATCACAGTACTAACTAGTGGCAGAGACAGGACTTGAACTTGTAACTCCTGGGATTTGTTTACTATACTGCAGAGCTAGCAAGTAGACTTGTCCCAAATAAAATGATGAAATAGAGAAATGCTGCCCTCAGACAACCATAAATAATCCTAAACCCCCTTTTGAGTGCCTGACTTGGCAGGACTCACACATCACTTAGTAAAGAATAAAGACCAAACTGCTTAGCACAACCCATAGTTGGAAGCCTGAATTACCTAGGTGTTCCCCATTCAATGCAACCACTCATATTTTTGGAATTCTAGAGCAACTCACAGGCCAGGACATCTCTATGAAAGCCAAAGTGGCCAGTAGCAGTTATGGAGAAAACTATTATCTTCAGAAAATCCTGGACACTAGAACTTATCCAATTCTGAAATAATAGGTATCTAGAACAAGAGGAAGTCATCCTTTTAAATGGGCCCATCTTGACTACACAAGGTACTGTCAGATTTATTCCAGGAAATGTCCTGTGTCTTTTCACAGGAAGGTGGTGCTGGGAGAAATCTTGTGGAACATCTAACCCAGTGATTTCCACAGTTTCAAAGTTATGATCCATAAAAACAGTGAAGGAGCAAGCTCTTCGAGCAAATTTTAATTTTGTATAAGACCTAGGAAAAATATTTTATTCAGCATAATACTAAGAGCCATATAGATCAAGATCATATACTCTTAATCTAGATTTTATTTAGAATAATATTTACTAATATCACATGACCAGAAGCTGTGATTGGCCACTGAGGAGCTCAGAAGAACTTCTGAGGAGTGACTGATGGTTCAGAAGCATTCAGATGATCAGGGTTACCATTCTTTTAAATGCCAAGAAGTAATATAATCCAATATATTCCAAGTATGTATGAGGAAGCTCAAGCCCAAGACTGAGAAAGTATTAAAGGCCTACCCAAGCTTATACGGCTTGCCAAGTTTCCCATTTCTAAGTTGGTGTCCCTTTCACTATAGTATACTATTTCACAGCATGGAAAGTTTTATAGCAAATTGATCACATAACCCTGTTTTCCTCATGTTCTGAAATGAAGAAAGAAATAATAAGGAAAAATAGAAGGGATAAAGATAAAAGTAATTTAGTTCCTTTTTATGTCATTGATTGGCCCATACACATTTGCATTTTTAGAATTATAATTTTGAATGAAGTTAAATCAAATTCACAACAAAGTTAAAGTCTGTATGTAAGCTGCAGTATACTTGGCATGAATTTTGGGTTAATATATTAATTCAACGGATCTTCAAAATGGATTCAATCAATATTACATAATATATAAGTGCAAAACACCACAGAAGAAAGAGTTTGAGAAAGGCAACCCGTATGTCTAAAATTTTACCATTTAATATGGGAGAATCTGTCAGCCTTATATCAATTAGGATACTTTATACAGCAATTAACAGAAAAATCTAGAAAATTGCACACTGTTTCAAAAAGAGAAAACAGGAATTTTGGTCATGACTCTGTGTTCACTCAGTTCTCAGAAAGAGAACTCCAAGGATGTGCATCATCTCAGTTTCAAATGTATGTCTGCATCTCATAATGTCTCTTTGGCTCTGGTGGGGTTGTGTGTCTAACCTTGAACCAGTTTCTGTGTCAGAGGAGTGTACAGCTCTGTTTGGCCTGGTCTGTATCAGATAACACTCCTGGAGTCTGTGAGGGATAAACGGCATGCCACAAAAACTACGGCTGAGAGTGAGGAAATAGTGGATCCCTCCCTCTTAAATATGTTTCTGGGTGTAGGACAAATTAATACAAGATGGCCAAGAGGCACAAAATGTCTATGACATACACACAGTAAAAATAATTACATTTTATATATTGCAGAAAAGTCAACTAAAAGGCAAAGCTGCAGGGTAAATAGCTATAGTAGTTAGTAGCTCTGCAACCGGGCTGTACAGGTTCAAGTCGTCACTCCACCACTTGCTAGCCACTAGGGCAAATTACTTAACCTCTTTTGGCTTCAATTTATTCATCTCTAAAAAGTGGTGTTAATAAGAATATCTATTTAGAGGTATTTTTTGATAATTAAATGTGGTGAAAAAAACATAAAGTGCTTAGAATAGTGCCTGACTCATGGTAACCACTCAATGTTAGTTGTCATTATTATCATTATTAGACATGAGAGGCAAATATAAGGACTGTAAAAAATCAGGGAAAGGACACTTATAAAGGGAGTTTGAGTAGGGTGATCTGTGGACCTGCATTCAATGGTGAAGAATGGGTAACTGTGATAAGCAGACGGGAAAGGAGGTGACCTTCTGGTTGCTAGGAACACTCTATGCCAAAGTGTAGCAGTATGAAAGAGCAAAAGTCACAGCAGAGCAATCAATTTCATAGAGTGAAGAGGAAAAACAGGGTTGTAAGTGCTATCCTTTTTTCAAAAATACTGTGCATGGATAATTCTCCCTAGTTGTGATCCTGAAGTATTATTAGAAATTGTATTTTTTCACCTTAGGTTTATCATCTTTTATTATGAATAGTTATAATCTTCTGTTTTATTTAATTCATTCACTAAAAATAGCTTTGTAGGCACCATTATATGATTTTTATGACATATTCATAAAATTACTCTGTTAAGAAACAGATTGTAACAACTCACCCCTTTGAACTCAAGAATAGCTATCTTGCCAACAAGAATGTTAATCTAAGGATTATTATTCTCATTTTAAAAGCCTCGTAACTTACTGATAGCTCTCACCTCCTCCAGATCTGCTAACTTCTTTCTCACAGTCTTTCCTCAGAGACTTCATAAAAACAATGTTGTTATGATTCTCAAGTTATGAAAATCCATAAATAACACAAAAAGAAAATCACATCCTATATATTGACATTTCATGATATGTTATATCTGTCCCTGGATAGGATTCAGCAACATTTGCTAAAGGGTAAGAATTCTGCACCACATTGGGTAATTATTTTTGTAAGTTGCTTTATATTAAATAAGGCATTATTCTTTAACAAGTAGTAAAAAAATCTTTGAACAGATCTAATGAATACAATGAAAAACTTTTATATTAGTCACTTATGTAAGGCAACACTGAAATTTTCCTTGGATAAAAAAATAAAAAAAAGGGAAAATTCTTCCATCTCAAATACCATGGTAATCAGTATGCTGATTGTTCACATATTCATGCATTCAAAATATGTTTTGTTTTCTTCTCCCCTTTTAAATAGACATAACTACTATATTCAGGTACAATGCTAGGAGCAAGAATGCAAAGGCATAGACCTGCCTCATAAATATTTCAGTATTTTTGGGATGCAGAGTTCCTATTTCTTTTCCTCCCAGGAGCTTCCTGCATGTAGAAGATCCAAAAAGCTAGTTATCTAGCAACAAGCAAGGTCCAAGAAACACAGAGATAATGGGAGGGGGGAGACACTTGACCCACCAATGAATTGAGCCTTGTGCCAAAGCAAATTGTCCTATTGCATCTCTATTTGGATGACAGATTTTCACAGTTTCTGATTCAACTATTACATTAAGTGGTTTCAAAAAGGACATGACTGATGGTTGCAAGAATGGGATTTTGGGTTCATGCTTTGCCGCAGCTCTATCTATCCAAATATTTTCCTTCTGACACTATCAATTCCTTTGAAAATTCTTTCCTTCATTTCCCTCATCCTCCTCCATGACTACTCAGAAATAATCATCACTTTCTTAAAACACTTTTTCCGCAGCTCTACCTTACTATATAGAATAATATATGTTAGTTATTAGACACTATCACTCTCCAATTGACAGTGGTATTATGTAAAGTAACAATTTTCCTTTTTCACCTTTCTGTGTCTAGATGTTTGGTGGCTCTGCTGAATGAATGAGTGCAACAATGAATCTATGCATACCACTTCAGCTAAATTTTAATCTTTTAAATAGTATGTCTATGAAGATGTGCTCTCAGACTTTATGAAACACCATAAAACCTCCAAATAAATTTTCCACTGAGTCAAGTTTGATATTCAGGCAATTCTTCTCCATCCCTCGGTAATTTACATAAATGGAAGTTAACTAGCATTTTGAGGGAATATCCCCCTCTTCTTTTAGCTACAGGGAAACCCCAGTCTCTCTTAGACAATGGCAGCACTTGCTGTTGGGGCCTCTGGGAAAGAAAACAGGACACCAGTGGATGGAAAAGGGAAACCACTGAACTCAAGTTAATAATAATCAAAAGTCCACCAAGCATGCTAAATCTACAAAAAGAAAAATACTAGAAAATAAGCATTTGGCTGGTATAAAGTTTTAATCTTATTGTCACATTCTGATTCCACTTGAACATTACAGAGTTGTGATTTGGTGTTATTTCCAGGACTGAAGCTGTTGTTCTCCTTAATAATTGGTGTGTGCTAGCATCACTGGAATTTACATTAACACAGTGTAGCCTGCTCCCTTAAAAACAGATTAAATTTAATCCTCGGTTTTCATGGCAATGAAAATAAAATTTGCTCTGAGAAAGAGGGAGACAGAGAGAGAGAGAGAGAGAGAGAGAGAGAGAGAGAAATTGCTGGTATAGGTTGAGCTCCCCAGAAAGCCAACTAAAGAAAAGAGGTGCTTGCAGGCAGAGCTTCAGAGAGTGCCCTCAGGGTCAAAATCTTTTAGGGAGAAGAACAAAGCAAGATTGGGTAAAGGGAAAAATAGAGCTGTGCCATCTGAACAAAAACCTTCCCAGTTCCATGAGGCGCTCTGGAGTTAGGAGGCTCCTTCAGAAATGCTCAAGTTGAAGAAGAGTATTGTGCCTTTATACTTGTAGACCCCTGAGCTTTCCCACCTGCAACTCCCACGCCTAATATTGACTAGCCACTGGATGAAAGGTGCTAGGAAAGCAATGTGACCATGGAGAGCTCCTCTTTTCAGCCCAGGTAATTCCTGTAGAGGACTAATAGCTCATAGTTGTCAGCCAGCAACTCTTGCAGAAACTGGGGAGTAAGTTCTGTCCTGAAGAAGACTGGTAGCATAACAGAGTGACCTAGGTAACTGAACAGCATTAAAAAAACTGTATCATTTTAAATAATTGTTTTCTGTCAAAATCTTGTTTTCAAGAGATGGCAGTTGTAAAGATCACTGAGGATCAACAAGTTAGTAATTTGAATATTCCATTTTTTCCTTCCTTCCTTCTTTTCTTTTCCTTTCTTTTTTTTTTTTTTTTTTTTTTTTTTTTTTTTTTTTTTTTTAATGAGACAGAGTCTTACTCTGTCACCCAGGCTGGAGTGCAGTGGCATGATCATGGTTCACTGCAGCTTCGACCCCGAGTTCATGTGATTCCTGCCCCAGTCTCTCAGGTAGCTGGGATTACAGGTCTGCGTCATCATGTGCGGCTAATATTTTATAATGTTTTGTAGAGAAAAGATGTCTCTATGTTGCCCAGGCTGGTTTTTTTTTTTTTTTTTTTCTTTAAGTAAAAGCTAGAGTCTTGCTATCTTGCCCACGTTGACCCTGGCTAAAGGAATCCTCCTGTCTCATCCTCAGTAGTTGGGACTACAGGCACAAGACATCATGCCCAGCTCCACCTTTTCTTATCTAAAAAATTCACTTGAAAACAGTTATTCTAAGCCTGAGCAACATGGGAAAAACCCACCTCTACCAAAACAACAACAAAAATTAGCTGGACATGGTGGCTTGTGCCTGTAGTCCCAGGTACTTGGGAGGCTGAGGTGGGAGGATGGATTGAGCCTGAGAAGTCGAGGTTACAGTGAGCTGTAATTGTGCTGCTGCACCCCAGCATAGGAGACACAGCAAGACCCTGTTTCAAAAAAAAAAAAAAGTTATTCTATCTAGAGGTATTTGAAGTGATTTTGTTTCTTATTTTATTGTTTGATTTGGTTTTATTTTTATGGGCTATAGCTAGTCTTTAGAAGAAAAAGATGTTTCAATGCTCATTTATGAAATTACAGATATTCATATTTTTCATATGAAAAGGTGGTGCAAATTTGTCGCCTAATGCCATTTCTTCTGAAATTACTTCTCTGTGTCAATTATTACAGATTTAAAACTGAAAGTAATCATTTCTGCTTTTCCCAATAAACTTAGAAGCAAAATCACCTTATTTGTAGAGTGACTAATTTCTACTCAAAATTGGAAGATATTTGAAAAGGAAGGAGGATGCATTATATCAGCAGTTAGCATAGGGCTTTGATGTTTGACAATTCTTGTCTTGAAAAGATTCCCTTAAGATACAATCTATCTGATCACCCAAAGGCCAATGTAGGACCGCAACTCCCTATTGAAATGTAAATAAAAACTTCATGCAATGCAGAAACTTCATGTCATGTCTACATGAGTCATATTCATGCAGAAAAATTGTACTGGAAAGTAAGGCTGAAAAACCAACTCACTGATAACTTGACCTTCTTATAGACAAAAACACAACATTCACAGGGTCTTTTCATGTGTGTGCTCATTGGAATTTAAAAAAAAATATTTGGAAACTTTTAGTATTTGAACACTTCTGCTGTGGTAGAATTGAATTTAATGTGACATTCTGGATTTCACCAAATTATTATGTGGAAGATTGTGGGGAATCATCAAAAGTTTTATTTTTTCGAACTGACAAACCTTGAAATATCCTTCTTCCCAAGGTAACTGATTAGGCTTCAGTCAGGAAGTATAACTACTCAGGGCTTAGGTTAGGTAGAAGCTGTCAATTTAAAGGTACTATGCACCGATTAGTTTGAGGTCTACTGATAGTAGGTCATATGAATTCTAATCATCACCTTTTTTTTTTTTTTTTTAGTGAGGAAAAAATTCCCTGTTTTGTGTCTTAGAAAATTTACAAACTTTAGAGTCTCGACCTTTAATAAGTAGCAATTCTTTAAAATTTAATTTATTTAAATTGACAATAATTGTACATATTCATAGAGTACACAGTGCTGTTTCAATACATATAACATACAGCAATCAGATCAGAGTAGCATATTCATCATCTTACACATTTATCATTTTTCTGTGTTTGGAACATTCCATATTGTCTTTCTAGCTATTTAAAATCACAAAATATATTATTGTTAACTATAGTCACCCTACAGTGGTACAGAACACTAGAACTTATTCCTCTTACCCAGTTAAAATTTTGTATTCTTTGGCAAATCTCTTCCTGTTCCTCCCTTTCACCTACCCTTACCAACATCTAGTATATTCTGTTCTACTTTTTACTTTTGTCAGATCAACTTTTTTTAGCTTCCACAGATGAGTGAGAACACAGTGTTTAACTTTATATTCCTGGCTTATTTCACTTAACATAATGTCCTTTGGTTCCAACCATATTGCTATGAATGACAGGATTTCTTTCTTTTTAATGGCTGAATAGTACTTCATTATGTATATGTACCACATTTTCTTTGTTCATGCATCTGTTTTTAGACATCTAAGTTGATTCCATATGTTGCCTACTGTGAATACTATGGCAATAAACATGGGGGTGCAGATGTCTCTTTGATGTAATGATTTCCTTACCTTTGGATAAATTCCCAGCAGTGGGATTCCTGGATTATAAGGTAGTTCTCTTTGCAGATTTTTGAAGAATTTCCATACTGTCCTTCATAGTGACTGTACTAGTTTACCTTCCCCTCAACAGTGTATAAGAGTTCCCTTTTCTCCACAGCTTTGCCAGCATTTGTTATAGTATTTTTGTGTTTTTGATAATAGCCATCCTAACTGGAGTGAAATGATCTCTCACTGTGGTTTTGATTTGCATTTCCCTGATGATTAGTGATGCTGAACATTTTTCATATATATATTTTTGGCCATTGGTTTGTTTTCTTTTGAAAAATGTCTGTTGAAATCATTTGCCCATTTATAAATTAGATTGCTTTGTTCTTCTTTCGTTTTGCTGTTGAGATGTTTGAGTTTCTTGCATATTCTATATATTAATCCCCTGTTACATGAGTAGCATCCTTTACTGAAGGAACTCCTCAGTGAGTATTCTTGGCACTTTTGTCAAAAATCAGATGGCTGTGGATAGGTGGATTCGTTTCTGGATTCTCTATTCTGTTCTATTGGTCTATGTGTCTCTTTTTATGCCAGTACCATGCTGTTGTGGTTACTACAGCTTTGTAGTATACTTTGAGGTCTGCTAGTGTAATACTGCCAGCTTTCTTCTTTTTGCTCAGGGTTGCTTTGGCTATTTGGGGTTTATGTGTCTGTGTGTATCCAGAAAAGACTTAGAAAATGGATCTTTTGTTGATAATTAAATGATATAAATCTATACTATTTAATCCTTGATATGATATCACATTTCCTGATAGGTGAAAGGAATCAAATGAGCCACATATTCACATTTTGCATATTGCTTCATTTTATTGGCAAGGAAGATGGAACAATAATTCTGGCTCTGGAGCTCCTGCTCCTGTGTTCTCTCCAACAATTTGCCTCTGTGCCAGCCCTGATTTTGCTCATTCTTTAGAAAGAATTGTTTCCTTTGTCTTTTGAGTCAGCTTCAGATGGAACTTAAGTACTCCCTAGCTGTAGGACCTTAGGTCAGGCTTTAGTGAGAGATCACTGATGAGATCAACCAGCATATTGCCTGGCATGCAATAAGAATTGAACATTGACTCTTTCTCTGCAGAGAACTGGTCCTGCAAAGACCATTGACCCTCTTCACTCATTTGTTTTCCTTATATGAAGTCTACTTTAAATGTTATTTTCCCTTTTGAGTAATAGGTTGATTTTTCCTAATATGATGAAGGGCTACCTCATCAATTTAAGTACCTGATAGAAAGGAGATGTATTATTTGTATTTAGTTTAGTTTATGTTTTTATAAGATTTTAGGGAATGTATTATCACTCACTAATATATTAGGACAAGTTTGATAATAGCCATCCTAACTGTGGTGAATTCTGAATGCAACCGGTGCTATTCATTTGACCTGAACATTTTTCTTTGATAAATAAAAGTTATACATACATGTGGCATAACTTGTCCAATCGTTCATGGAAAACCAGAAGTTCCCAGATCCTCTCCTCCCATTTCTTTCACACCAGAAACAAAACTTTTCCAGCGTTTTGTCCATTTATTTTTAGTAATCACTTTCTTACAACTAGCATACCTATGTTGCCATTTTTTATTTTTTATTGTTTGGTTTTCAAGGCATTACCAATTAGTTTCCCATATAACAAATGAGACTTTAGCTCACTTATATCCCATCCCCTAACCACACATACCCTCTTTCCATTGCTTCATTTTGTAGCAAGGTAAGATTGTTACTTTGCTTAAATCAATATTCGGTGTTTACCATATTGTGACAACTGAGCCATTGGTGTCTGATAAATATTTGTTTTCTACACAAGCTTTTGTTTTCTTTGAAGTTAACAATTATCTGGATTTTTTTTTGTTTGCTTTGTTTTCTATATGCTTATTGCTACTAATACTACTCTAATATGTTTTTTATTATTACTAATAAAAATCCAAAGTCTTCCCCAATTGTGTGTGAATTTTCTCTCAATAGGTTTTGACACATCAAGTAGAATATTAACTAATTTTGAAAACTCCCAGAGCCTCTGCCTGCTCTGGGCAGGATGGTTGATGAACCTAGTTCGTAGCTCTCACCCTCAGCTGACCCTTGGTCATCATTCCAGCAGCACCATATAGTACTGTCTTGAATTCTGTCTTCATTTCCTTAATCTCATGTTCACATTTTCTCAGCTTATTGTCTTCTTTTGATGCACCACATCTTCTAGTAGATAGCTAAGACAAGGTACATGAAAGGGAGATACATTTTAGAGACATTTCATGTCTCTAAAATGTATTTTTTCTGCCTTTGACTTTATTGCCAATTATGCTGGATATAGATTCTGGGTTGGAAATCATACTCATTTAGAACTTTTAAGACATTGCTCTACTGTCTTCTAGCTCCCAGTATTCCTCTTGAGAAGTCCAAAGTCATTCTGGTTCTTGATCCTTTGTATAATACTGTTTTTTTTTCTTCCCTTTTTCTGGCAGTCAAAATAATTGTCTTTTTGATTGCAGTTAACAGTGTCATGAAGCTTAAGTCTGGAAACTCATGTTTTTTAGATCTGGGAACTTAGCTGGCATAATGGACTCCTCCTTTCCAACCAGTTTCATTCTCTCTATTTTTCTTTATTTTTGGTACTCTTTTGAATTTAGTTCCTCAGCCTCCTAGATCTATGCTTTCCAATACAGTAGCAGCTAGCAACACGTGGCTTTTCACATTTGCTTTTAAATTGATAGATATAAAATAAATTTTTAAAACTAACTGTCTTAGTAACCCTAGCCACATTTCAAGTGCTCAATAGCCACATGTAGCTAGTGGTTACTGTATTGGACAGCACAAACACAGAGCATCTCTGTCATCACTGAAAATTCTAGGGCAGTATAGTCCTTGATAGTCCTCTAAATTTCTAATTATTTCTTTTTATTTTTCACATATTTGTCACTTTGCTCTAATTTCTGAAAGATTCCTCAACTTAATTTTCTAATCTCTCAACTGCTAAAAAAAATTCTGTCATTATCTTTTAATCTTCACAAGTTTTTCTTTAAATTTTATAGTTTGTATGCTTCTTTACTTCGTTATATCCTATATTTATTTCAGGAATATCATATTTATTCTTATCCATTTATAAGATATTTATAAGATATTATAAGATATTAAATATTTATAAGATATTAAATATTTAGCTTTGTTATTTTTTGTTAGTTTCTTTTTATTTAATGGAATTTTTTTCTCTTTGTTTATTTTGATTTTATTCCTTTTCCATAAGAAGCGCCCTGTAGAAGTCTTGGCAGTTTTTTGTGTCTGCTCATAGTTAAGACTGAAGCAAGATAAATCTGAACAGAAAGTCTGAGCACATGTGTGGAATGTGTCGAATTTGTTCTTTGCTATAGAGTGATATGGATGGACAAGGTTTGATGTCAGTATATTGAAAATTTTCCTCATGGGCTGTCCAGGTTATTTTGAAAATCTTCTTCCAAAGTCTTATTGAGAGGGTATAGACTTCTTCGCTGCTAGAATTATAGGAGCCAAGTTGAGGAAGAGGACTGGGGGTCTTAACATTTGGGATATAAACTTTTGCTTATTTTCTCCTTTTTTAGTACTGTCTGATTTTCTTCAGTCCAGAGACTCTATTTTACCTTCACAAAAGAATAGGCCTCAACTTTTCTGCAAAAAAAAAAAATGATGTATTGGATAGTTTGCAGTCCCCCTGTATCCACCCTCAAAATCAAGGGTCTATTTCCCCAGCTCTTGGGAGTGCCCTTGGTTGAAGAGGATCACCTTGCCCATGATCATGCACCATTTGTAAGGTCAGCTTGCCTACAATGATTGTTCAGTGTGACTGTTTACAAATTTCCAGGTCCTTCACTCATCTCAAGAGTTTTCTGAAAGGTCATCCTGGCAGGGAGGCTTTTTTTGTGACTATATCAGAACCCAATGACTTCTGCTTAGCACTGCTTTCCTCCTTCACCACATGATGCTGATCCCACTAATTTTACTGACAAAATTAGTGACAGCTTTGGGAACGTGACAGCTTTGGAAGGATAGTCTCAATGCACGTATCAGGGGGTTAATCTATAAATATAGACACTCCTTAAACATACTTTCAATTTATCTTTCTGGTTTTAGTCTTACTGTCATAACCACTTCCAAAGGTACCAATTTGTGAACTTTTGGAGGGACCTACAGTGAAAATCGCGTTGCTTGTTAGCTCTTTCCACTGCTGGTTAGGATTTAGGTTTCTCAGATCTATTAAGTCAATTCACACTCATCTGTTTGCTTTTCAGCTTCTAAAATTTTGTTCTCTCTTTTCTATTATTTTTAACCTGTGGGTTTATGTCTTTTTAAAAATTTCCTCATTGTTATTTTAGTGATGTTTTGGAAATCCATGCATTTAATCTGCCAGTTTCCAAACTTCACCCTGCATTTAAAACTGACATTTTTATTTGCAGGCCATATCGTATAGTAAATAGAAATATTCATCATTAAAGCTTTCTTATTGCACTAACTAATCCAAGAAAGAAAAGTGAGTAGAAGGGTGGTTGTATATCTTGAAATTTGATATATCCTTGAGGAAGTAAGTGGTCAGAAGCTATCAGACTGAGGTTCGGTATGGATGGAGTTATTACAGGTTTTGCAATCATAAGATGATACAAAAGACTGACTATAAACCGTAAAGTGGACAGTATCCCAAGGATTATAGTGGCTCGTTACTTGAATGACAGTCATAATTATTTTTAAGAGTCATTCTGATGGGGTAGAATACATAAAATAGAGACACTTAAAAGCTATTCTTTGATTAAACTCAGTAGTGACGAGACGTAATATGCATTAGCATGTACTGTTCTAGACTCAAGAGGAATAGAATGAACTTCAAGAGGGCTAAAAGGAAAATAACAAATATGTTAAAGGGTTGGGGATGAAGAGAGTCTATGTAGGAAGCAGAAGAGCCTGTAGTTTATTCAGAAGAGAAGAATGGCTCTAAAGGATGTGAAGAAATATTCACTCTTTTACACCTTCCTAAGTGCTTTTTCTGAGAAAATCTAATGAGACAATTGGTGAGGGAAAGTACCTTATTGATAGTAGGACGTTTAATGTTTTCTTCACAAAGAATTCAAGCATGATGAAATGGTCTTAAATTTAAACATGAAGAAATAAAGCTTTAAATAAGAATTTCCTAGAAGCTAAGATTATTACAGAATTGGTTTATTGCCTTAAAATTTACTAAAATTTACAAAGAAAAAATAATGGATGTGTGATATTTTAATAAGAAATACATATTTGGTCTTCCTCTCTGGTTCCTGGCATAGAGGTTCCTAGTATTTTTGGAATTTCCAAAGGGATGGAGTGAGAGGAGTATCTTTTGTTATTCATAATAAGCCTCTTTCAACCATATTTATATTTATGCTAATGAGGTGACTCCTGAAAAATGGAAGCTGGCTTCTAGAGGAACCATTACCTGATTGGACGGTTGGAACCTTCAGTCCCACAGTCCCAAAAGAAGAGGGATTGGAGACTGAGTTAATCACCAATGGCTGATGTTTTAATCAATCATAGTTACATAATGGAACCTCTATCAAAACTGTAAATGCGAGGGTTTGGAGACCTTCTGGGTTGCTGAACATATCCATGTGCCACAAGTCTAGTGCACCTTGTTCACAGTGACAGAAACTCCTGTGCTCAGGACCCTTCTGGACCTTTTAATTTGTCTGTTAATTTGCATCCTTTATAGTATCTTTTATAATAAACTAGTAAATGTAAATAAAATGTGCCCCTGAGTTCTCCGAGTAGCTATAGCAAATTATCAAACCTGCAGAGGGGGTTTGGAGTAGTTGTAGTAACCCCATTTGCAGCCAAGCTGAACAGAAGGATGTGTAACCTGAGACTTGCTACTCGTGGGTGGCATCTGAGGTAGGCACAGTTTTATGGGACTAAGCCCTCAACCTGTGGGGTCTTCACTAACTTCAGGTAGTTAGTGTCAGAATTGAATTAAATTATTGGACACTCACTTGGTGTCCACAGAGAACTGGAGAATTGCTTGACGTGGAAAAAACACACATTTGGTGTTAGAAGTGTTCTATGAGTAGAGACACAATATTTTCTTTTTTGGAAAGAAAAAATTATGTGAAAGATGGTTTTCCTTTAATAAGCCTATTAATGATGGATTTCCTTAGTTCTTCAATTTTTCTTTATATTTCTAATTTTACATTTATGTAAATACAAAATTATATATATTTATATTCATGTAAATAAATACTATATATTTATTTTATAAATATAAAATATATATTTGTATTTTCTTTATATTTCCCTAATTTTACATAAATGACCACGTAACATTTTAAGAATGGATACAAATTGTCACTATTTTTATTTTTAATTGCAACCTGATATTACATATATATTATTTTACACTGTGATATAGAGACCTTATAGGGTAAAGATTGTAGGAGATGAGACTCAAGCTTAATAGGGCTTGGGTTCAAGTCCTAGCTTTGCCACTTTTTAGCTTTGTGACCTTGGGAGTGTTACTTAACCTTGGGAAACACTGATAATAATACTGCTCATACCACAGGGTTATTAAGAGGATTATATTAATAAATATATAGAAAATATTTAGAAGAATATCTTGTAAGCACTTAATAAATGTTAGATATTATTTTTTATCCCTAAAGCATTTCAGGTAGCTTAAAAAATATATTATGAAGGCTTTAAAAAATAAGAAAAAGGATTTAGGCAAAAGGTAGAAAATAATGAAATAAAGCTAAAAGGAGTTAAAAATTTAATATTTTAAAAATTAATATTACTTAACAAATATAAAATTTCTAGCTGTCAATTGAAAAGAAGAAAACGTGGTTGGATATAACATCTAAATGCCTATAAATTTTAAAACCATCAACCAAAAGTCATATCCTTACCTAAATGTTTCCCCAGGGCTCTCACAAAGGAATCATTGAGATATATAACTTATTTATTAGAAAGTGTAAAATGTTATGTAATCTCCACTCTTAACTACCTTGAAAATTAAATTTCTAAATATTGAGCACCTAGGGGTCTACGTTTCCTTAAGCTTATTTTTTTTCCCCTAAACTACAGAGATCAAGCACAGCTATATGATAAAAATACTCCAGAGCAGGAGCTTATATATGCCCCACTGAGTTATAGGTAAACAGATCAACAGCTAGACAGAGTTCTAATGCTTTTGAAGTTAACTATGTTTCTCTGTCTTCTTTCGGTATTCATCAACTTGCCCCATGGTGAGTCTTCCTATAATTGACAAATGTGTCCCAAATTAGTCATTCAAATACTAGCTTCCTTATTTTGCCATACTTATATAACACCTGTTCATATTTTCTTTTCTTTTTTTTTTTTCCTTTGTTGTTTTTTGAGACAGAGTCTTGCTCTGTCACCCAGGCTGAAGTGCAGTGGTGCAATCTTGGCTCACTTCAACCTCTGCCTCCCAGGTTCAAGCGATTCTCCTGCCTCAGCCTCCCAAGGAGCTGGGACTACAGGCGCATGCTACTATGCCCGACTAATTTTTGTATTTTCGGTAGAGATGGAGTTTTACCATGTTGGCCAAGCTGGTCTCGATCTCCTGACCTCAGGTGATCCACCTGCCTCAGCCACCCAAAGGTCTGGGATTACAGGCATAAGCTACCATGCCTGACCCATATTTTCTGTTACATGTACTTCCAAATCACTTCTTTATTTTATTTAGATCATTTTACTAATATTCATGCACTGATGATGCTTTCTAATGCATATTAAAATAGGTTTTTATCTTTATAAAATTATTGATGTGTCATCCAAAATCACTACTGGTATACCACCAGCAATATTCATGACTTCTACCTACTCTTTGGGAAATACTGGAATAGAAAATTATACTTTGACTTACATAGTCACATTAAAACTTTTTTATATTTTATTTTTATTTTTGTTTGTTTTAATTTTTTTTAAGTTCAGGGATACAAGTGCAGGTATGTTACATAGGTAAACTGTGTCATGGGGGTTTGTTGTAGAGATTTAAAAATGTGAATAATCATCTCTAATTTGGAAATGAAAATTATATTTCCTTGTTAAATGAAAAAGAAGAGACATTTTTTGTTGCTGCTGTTTTCTTATTTTTTGGAGATGGGGGTCTCACTATGTTGCCCAATCTGTACTCGAACTTCTGGACTCAAGCAATCCTCCCACCTCACCCTCCTGGGTGGCTGGGATTACAGGCAGGAGCCACTCTTCCTGATTTAGAATGGAAATTTTGAGGAGCATCTCAGCCACTGTGTCTGGTCAGAATCACTTTAAATAAAATTTTCAGCTAGGATTACTCCATATTCCACATGTATTACGAATTCAAGTCCCAAACTTAAAAAACCGTGAGATTGCAATTAGAAATTCTTAAGGAAATTTTTCTTTTTATTTTCCATGCACTACCCAGAACCAGAGTTTAAATAAGCAAGTGTCTTTTGGGACAGCCCTACATCCCTACGCCAAGTGACACTGTCAGTGTCACCTTTCAGTTGTCCCAGATTTATGCTGGTGTCTCCAATTTGACCTTCCACTCTGCTCAAGAACTAGGCTTTGTCTCTTCTTCACCAACTCCAAAGCACCCCTCTTATTTATAACTTTTCCCCCCTCAAATCTAATTGTTTCTCTTACTTTACCATGAGCACAGCCACACTGTAAAATTTTTATTTTATGCATCAACTTTAAGAATTCTGTATCAGTATGTCTTTTCTGCACCCCCAGCTCATCACATGATTTTTACTTTCACAATTGATTTCTTTGTAATTACAGAGTTTTGATAACTCAACTGTAACCCACAGTGGATAGATTATTTTCATTTCAAAACTATATGAAAGATATACTATTTTGTATTTATGAGTTAACCCCACAAGAGAAGGTTTGAGGTCTCCAACATTCTACTTGTTATAAGAATGACACTGCTTTCCTTAACTGCAGGTATGGCAAATATCTGCTTTGCCTGTAACTATTACCTTCTATTCTTCCATCACCGTGACCTGGCAGCCTTCAATAACTGATCATAACACGTTTCTCCTATGAGATAAGATGTTACCTTAGAAAGGTTTTCAATGAAAATTCTAGGTAGTCATTACCATTTACATGACATTAGGTAATCTAGTAACTCTGTTTCCCGTCCCTGTTTAGCTAATCAAATTCACTGTATTTTTCTTCTCAGCACTATTATTTATTATTCTCACCTATTAAAACTTTTTTGACTCTAATGGTGATATACAATTGCACAAGAGTGATAGTCACCATGGAGAGACACCAAAAAATACCAGCAAAGCACACGCCACACTTTTATTTAACATAGGTGATTAATAAAACTCCTATCTACAAATCTAGAAATTGTTACACAGAATAAAATAGCTAGCCAGCAGTGCTTCTGGAGAGCTTGATAAGCATCTGCGGCTTTCAAGTTCTCATATTGGCCCATTGCTGCCAATGAAATCACTTGATTGAAGAGAGGCTTTGAGAAACTCCTTTCACCACTTCACCAATTTTCTGTTTTTGGTTATGTGTGAAGTTGTAGATACCTTCCAGCCCTTTTCCTCTCACCAGTAGCCAGCATACTTCTGAGAGGTTTGTAGGTAAATTAGAAAATTGAAAATCAATTTTCCAGGTGTGCCATACCCTCAGTAGACTCAGGTTTGAGCTTATCTGAAGTCATATTCCTTTACAGAATGCAGTGACAGAACACTAATAGGAATACATTTCACTGAAGCTTCAATTTGGCCAATCAATCCCTCTTACAATAAAAAGCTGAACTATCTATTCAGGAAGTCATCATCTAATGGCATAGCTTAATTTTCTGTACTCAACAAGCTGTTAAATAACTTATGTTGTCATCAATGTATCATCTAGGTATTGCTGAATCCTATTGTAAGATGAAATACAGTTGTAGTACCATTTGGGCTTTATCATTTAACTACTTCCTTAAGCTCATATTATAGCAGCCTAACCATGTGAGGGAACATGTACTTAAAAAAATCATGTCAGGATTCTCAGCCATTTTAATGGCTGCTTCTCAAAACTGTGCTCCAATGTGGTAAGAACTTTACCCTATTCTTCCCTTCTATCTGGGTATCTCAGTATTTTTTTTCCATGCTGTTGAGTACATTTCTTAATGTTTACATTATTCTGAACCATTTTATTGAGAGTTTGATACTCTCAAGTGTCTATCTCATACTGTAGTCTCATGTGTTTGCTTTCATATTCCATCTGGATATGTATGTTTTTCCACCTTTGCACTAAGATGGAATTAATAAATAATATATTTTGTATCTGTATAATTGGGAATATTCCATTTCTAATTTTTAAAATAGACTCACTACTTTTCTTCATTTGTAGTTAGTAGAAGTTGTTCCTTTTCATGTCTTTTTTTTAAGAAAAAATATATATTTAATTTTCACAGGTTTTGGGGGAACTGTGGTGTCTGGTTACATGAATAAGTTCTTTAGTGGCGATTTGTGAGATTTTGGTGCACCCATCACCTGAGCAGTATACACTGTACCCAATTTGTAGTCTTTCATCCCTCACTCTCTTCCCACCCTTTCCTCCAAGTCCCCAAAGGCCATTGTATCATTCTTATGCTTTTGCATTCTCATAGTTTATTACAAATAACCACAAGACTTCTGAATCTTTTAATGCCACTCAATTAGTTCCTCACACCTTAGCCTAAATTACTGGGATCAAAAGTGAATCAGACATGACATCTGTTTTCACAGAGCTGATAGTCTAGAAGACGAAAGGAACACATGAAAAAACTACAGCACAAACCAGTGTGCTCATGAGCACCATTTATAAGTTCTGAAGTTTTCATCAATGCAATCAGTCATTTTAGCAGCTTTCTAGTTAACATTTGTTCAGCTTACCTCCCACATTGCATAAGCATTCTTAACATGAATGTCTGCTTTGAGAAATTAATACTTGGGCAAAATTTTCATTCTCCAAATTGGGGAGCAGTCTCCTAATTATGTTTGTATGTAGTTTTTCTCATGAATGGGAAGATGTATTTTTGAAGTAAATCAAATAAAACTGAATTGCTATATAATATTAAAAGACTGAAGCAACTATGTGAACATTTCAGTAGACATTTGCCTTTGAAGCTTCTATACCATGAGTCAAATTGTTCCCCCACACAAAGTGTCAAATATATATATATATACACACACACACACACATATATGTAAAGCATCATGGAATTTTGAGGATTCTCACTGGGGAGGTAAGCAGGATTGACACATAGTGACTCCTGGACATTTTTTCCTACTGTATGAAAACAAGCTAGTTGGGATGCAAAGCTTATTTTTACTGAAGCATGGAGCAGAAACTAGACTCAAAATCCCCCCAAACTGGGAACCCTATATTTCCCATTCAGGGCACCGAGTTATTCCCAGTCACTTCTCCAAATAGTTGGCACCTATGCTCTTGGTACCAAATAGTCTGTTTTTTTCTCACTGGCAAAGTCACTACCTCAATAACCCCATATAAAAACTCGGCAAAAAAGGAAAAAGCTCTACGCTAGCCACACCACCCATTGAAGTACAAACCCACAGTATTTTCTGCCATTCCCCAGAATGTTTCCACAGAAAATGCCAGGAGGCCAAAGAAACCTTACCTATAGACCTTTCTGTAGGTCTCCAGCCTGTCCTCAGTGACACTGTTATCATCCATGACAGTATCATGACAGCTGTAATCCCCAAACTGGGAATATTCCTTAATAACAATGTCTAGGTAAATATTGCTGGATATAGTGAACATCGTCAAGAATGTATACCCAAACAGAGGGTCAAGTTATATGGCTCTGGCTGTTTTAGCTCTCAGCCTGAACTTATTTATTTATTTATTTATTTATTTATTTATTTATTTATTTGAGACAGGGTCTCTCTATGTCACCCAGGTTGGAGCACAGTGGCACGCTCACAGCTCACTGCAGCCTCTACCTCCTGAACTCAAGCAATTATCCCACCTCAGCTCCCTGAGTAACTGGGACCACAGGTATGCACCACCACACCAGGTTAAATTCTTTTTCCATTTTTTTGTAGAGACAGTGTCTCCCTGTCTTCCCCAGGCTAATCCTAGGCTCAAGCAATCCTCCTGCCTCAGCCACCCAAATTGGGATTACAGGTGTAAGTCACTGCACCTGGCCTTAATCTTCTTAATACCATATTTGCCTCGTGTTTCAATGAATTGACCATTTAATTGCAAAAAGCTTTTTAATATTAAATTCCAAAAAGGGGCAAAAACCATGTTTTAATCTTAAAGTAATAAAACTAGAAATATACTGTATAAAAAGTAAGGCCAATGAGATAATAGCTTCAGAAAGTTTTGTCCAAGGATAACAAACTACTCACCATCAGAACAAATGCAATCCACAAGAGTATTTTGGTGGCTGCAGATACTTTAAATTTTTCTTTCAAATGGAATGACTTGGTGAAGCATGCCATGACTATTATGCCTAGTCCTTACCACAGACTATGGCAATATCTTTCTCATTACATCATACCATGGTCTCTAAAGGCGACCTAATTTATGTTTGCATTATTTGTCTTTAAAAGGTTTTGGGAGAAAAAAGACATTAGCGAATATGTGTAGAAACTCCAAAGATCATTTTTTAAACACAGGTAATAAAATATAGATGTGCTTAAAATTTTTAAATCACTTCAAGCATCTATATGAGCTCTTCAGTTCCAATGCCATCACATATCTGATAAAGAGTTGGTATAGATGTCCCTAAGGCAGAAATCTATTTCCTGGGATAAAGTATCAATTTTTACAATAATTCTCTCATCAGGCAACTTCTTTTTATTAGAAATTTTGCATGTGTTTTTTCTATTATGCAAACAAAAAAAAATCAGGCAGAATAATTCAGCAAGTGGAAGGAACATTACTGCAATGTTCCACATTGAAAATTAAAATATTCGAGGTACATAACAGCCATCTTAGATTTAATTAATGTCTGATCAGTCGCTTAATGTCTTTCCTTTTGGTGACTTTTTATTTTTTATAACAAATAACTTCAATTAGCTTCAAAATTTTGACCAAATTGAGATTCTTGGAAACTTAACAACAGAAGAGTTAACAAGAACAAAAAATCAACCAACAACAGCGATTCTATTCAAAGCCAAAGGGCTATTCAATATCAGCAGTAAGAACACATTTAGAGAAGTTAAGACTAAGGTAAATACATGAAAAATCGTCTTTGAATGAAATCAAGCAGAACAAAGCTAAACAATACAGTGATCAGAATGTGCACCTGAGACATGCAGCTTTTGTAATTATGATCTGGTTATTTTGAAACAGCGAGAATGCTATGTTGTTATCTATCTCTGAAGAGCCAAGTATCCTAAATTAAACATCATTTATGCATTCATATACTTATCATCCATCTATCAAATATCTATTGAGCACTTACTATGTGTCAGACACTCTATCTGTGTTAGAAATAAGATCCTCAACAAAAGCAAAGTCTATTCCCTGACGAAACCTTAATTTTAGTAGAAGAGAAAATACTTGCAATTAAAACCAACTTTTGAGTAACATTGTTTCAGATAGGCATACATGCTATAAAACAATGTTGCTATAAAACAATGTAATAGAATAGCTGAAGATGGATTAGTTTAATATGGATGGTCGGGGAAGCCTTCTAAGAAATGTGTACCTCACAGGGCTTCTCAAACTTGGATAGGCATGTGAGTCACCTGAGCTCACTGAAATGCAGATTCTGATCAAAAGGTCTAACCTAGGACCAGAGATTCTGTGTTTCCAATGAGCTCCCAGGTGATGCTGATGTGTCAGTCCCTCAGACCACACTTTGAATACTAAGGATTTTAAATAAGAAATGAGAATGGTAAAAGTAATTGAGACAGGAGCTCCGTTTCAATAATAATTACTTGTAGGGGTTTGGGGAAGAAACTGAGATAAGTCCAGCTTTCTTTCCACCTCATTTCCAGTTTCCTCTCACTTGTTTCATTGCAGGTCCCCTTGTGGTATAGTGGAAATACATAAGCTCTGAGACCAGATGGTCCTGGGCTTTACCCTGTCTCCACCTCTTCACAGCACTGAGGCCTTGGGCAGTTCACTTTTCACTCTAAGTCTCATTCTTCTACATTGTAGGATCCTGGGATGATACGTCTGGCATATCGAAAATAATCAGTAAATGATACCTTGATAGACACTCTAGGATGCCTGACCCAGTCTCATTCCAAGACTCTTTCTCTTTTGACTATTTCTATTTTTGAGATATAAAAGCTTAGAAAAAAAAAAAAACCCAAACCTTGATTTATTGGCATTCCTTGGAGCTAGAAATGGGCCATGACCATGTGATAAAGTTATGGTAAATGACGTGTTGACAGAAATCCCTGGCAGGAGAGAGAGGCAAGGGGAAATACATTCCTTCCTACCAACAAAGGAGAATCCTCCTAGAAAGAGGTGCCTGCCTTTTGTCCATCACTCTTCTTATTGTCTGCACCACAGAAATGAGTTCTAAAGGTGCAGCAGGCATCTTGCAACCATCAGGTGATAAGCAAGATGAAGAAAAACAGCACATAAAGGACAGCAGAGCAGAAACGCCAAAAGAGCCTGAGTGCCCACCAGTATTACAGTGTCTCTGTTTCCAACCATGGGCTGCTCAGTCCCATGCTCTTTGAAATATGAGGAAAATAAGCCTTTACTGTTTAATCTTGTGTTAGTTAGGTTTGCACATTCTTGTAGCTAAAGGCAATGCATATCTAATTGTTTAGAATAGCTGTTTATTATTTTATTTCTTCTGAAGTCACTTAGTAATAGGCAATGGTATATGCAACACAAAACTTTTGTCAGTGTAATTAACAATGCCAACCTGCTGCGGCTTGCCACTTAGACTACCAAGAAATGCCACTGCATTGGAATCTTGATTTGTATTACCACTAAAGATAATGTGAAAGGCTTCACACATCAACCCCTAAATTCTCAAAACAAATTTGAAATGCTCATTTTTTAGAAATTATAATTGAAATCCCCTCATTCTATGATAACTGATGTTGTTACCACATAATGAATAAGCCAACATCAACCAACATTCCAAAGCAAATCTGGGACACTGAACAAGAAATAAACAAAAATAATTTCACTGGGCTCTGTGCCTGGAAAAACAAGGCATGTAGTATTATACTCAACTGGTTTGAATGAAAAACCAAATTAACACAATGAATGAAATGCTGTGGAAAATGTTTGGAAAATTGACACAAATGCAACTCAGTGTAGAGGAAAGGAATTTTTAAAAGACATTTACCACTGTCAGACAGGTGAGGGCCATTGAATACAATAAATTAATAAGCAAGTATTTACTCAGTTTCTATTATGTTTAAGGCAATGTAGGAAATGCAAAGAATGAAGCTGTGTGCCAGTTTCAAGGCCCATAATGATTTGGGAATGACAAGGTAACAGAAGTTTGATACACCAGTGCCAGAAGGTTTAGAAAGATGACTCCAGCAGCAAGGAAGAGAGTGTTTTAAGGGAAGGACACTTACTATGAACTAAAGTAGGTCGGGAAAATCTGACTATACAGAAAACAAGTGGGATTTTCATGATGAATAAGGTGACAAAGATACATTCCAAGTGAGGGAAAATTCTCCTGGGTAAGGAGAAATAAGAGTGTGAGCTGAAAATGAACAGGCCAGCTTGACTTGTCCCCAAGTTTCAAAAAAGTTAGAAGGTGAAATGGTAGTTAGTAAGTGGAGTGTGGGGCCGGGCGCGGTGGCTCACGCCTGTAATCCTAACACTTCGGGAGGCCGAGGCAGGTTGATCACGAGGTCACAAGATCGAGACCATCCTGGCCAACATGGTGAAACCCCGTCTCCACTAAAAATACAAAAATTAGTTGGGTGTGGTGGCGCATCCCTGTAGTCCCAGTTACTCAGGAAGCTGAGGCAGGAGAATCACGTGAACCCGGGAGGTGGAGGTTGCAGTGAGCCGAGATTGTGCCACTGCACTCTGGCCTGGTAACACACGGAGACTCCGCTTCAAAAAAAAAAAAAAAAGGAAAAAATAAAGTGGACTGTGGGGAGCTTAATAAGCTGATTCTTAAGTAATTTGAACTTAAAATCTACTCACATGAGCTAAGAGCATATAAGAAAGTGCTACAATTGTGTCTCCTTAATTTTAATAATGTGATGGCCCAAAGTGTTGGAAAGTTAGTAAGATTCTCATTATTGGCTTTCTCTCCCGGCTCTCTCTTGAAACTGCTTTTAGCAGCAATCCTGTAATCTTTCAATTAAAAAACCCAGTGGGTACATCTGTGTCCTCATCTGACTTAATTTCTCTATGATGTCTGGTTCCATTTTTCTCTAATGTCTCACCATTATTAATCTATCTCCTTTACTGATACTCTCCTCCTGGTTCCTCAAATGTTAGTATGATCCAGGATCCTACCCTTGACCTACTTCTTTCCTCCCTCCTATTGAAGCTGTCTTTAGCATTCCTAAAGAATCTCACCTATGATCTTTTTTTTTTACATTACCATCAATATATTGATAGCTGTCAAATCTATGCCTTCAGTCCATAATGCTGTCTTGATCACCTGACCCTCATGTCTATGTGCCTACAAGACATGCATAGAAACCTCAAACAGTAGACCCAATACTGAATTCATTAATGTTCCTTAGACGCTTATTTCTCTTCTGCATTAACCACCTGGATTAAAGTCATTCATCATACTTGCTAGGGCAGCTAAACAAACTGCAGTCAGCCCTCTGTATCTGCGGGTTCCACATCCACGGATTCAACCACATGTGGATCAAAAATATTCAGAAAAATAATGGATAGGTTCATTTGCACTAAATATGTATAGGCTTTTTTCTTGTCATTATTCCCTAAACAATACAACACAAAAACCATTTTCATAGCATTAATATTGCATTGGGAATCATAAGTAATCTAGAGATTTTTTTAAAGCATATGGGAGGATGTGCAGAATATTAAATCATTTTATATGAGGAACTTAAGCATCAGTGGATTATGGTATCCTCAGGATGTAGTGGAACCAATCCAATGACACCAAGGGAGACTGTGCCTCAAACTGAGTGGCTTAAATAACAGAAATATATTTTCTTACAGTTCTGGAGGCTAGAGATTCAAGATTAAGGTTGATTTGGCAGGTTGGTTTCCTGAGGACTCTCCTTGGTTTGCATAAGGCTGTTCTGTCTCCATTGTCAGCAGTCCCTCTATGCATTCACGCCCCTGGTGTCTGTTTGTTCTAATCTCTTCTTATAAGAGTCAGAATGGATTAGGGCAACCCTAACAACTTCATTTTAACTTAATTATTCAAAAGCCTCATCTCCAAATACAGTTACATTCTGAGATAACTGGGGGTTAAGGCTTCAACATATAAATTTGGGAGTGACATGAATCAGTTCATAACAGCCCTTAAACCAGAAAGAGGATCCCAAAAGATCTCCTTTTCCTTCATCTCTTATGTCAAGGCCAACCTGTTCTAACTCTGAAGTATATCTGCATACCACCTAAACTCCTTAGGGTTGAACTTCAACTTCATGACTTTTCTTATTTAAAAAGGTCAACTACTTGCTGTTTCATCACCTAAAATTAATCTTTCCTTTCAGTCTTACTCCACACACAAATCATCTTTCAAGATTTGCTTCAATATTACTTCTCCTGTGAAGTTCTCTTTGACTCTGCTCTACCTCTTGCTATCACTGAACATACTATATTGCAAAACTGGATCTGTGTCCACCAGAAGATTATGAGCACTTTGCAGAGGGCAAGTGAGGGAGAAAAAACATAATGTAGGCCCTGAGGTTTGGCTGCATGACTGTAAATCCCAGGTTACCTTTTTTTTTTTTTTAAAAAAAAACTACCTCAATTTTGTCAAGTCACTTAAATTCATCAATAAATGGGAATAGGAATAATACTTATTTCACAGAGTTATGAGAAGTAAATGAAGTCACCTATGTGAAGCAGTTAGCATGAAGCAGAGACTCAATGAGAGCTAGCTATTTTTATAAAACCTACAGAATATAACAACCACGACCACATCTTTTATTGAGCATATTCTATATGCCCTGTGCTATGCGAATTGCATATATTATCTCTTATAAACCTATAACAAATGTAGCAGATATGTATGAGTACCTCCTTTTATAGATGAAGAAACTCAGTTCCTGAGACAGTAAGCAGCATCTGGAAGGACTAATAGCTAAAATTTAATGGAAAGGATTTAAGCTGAGGCTTAAGATGTTTCCAAGCATATTGTCTCCATTTTGACATCTCCAAATGCTAATGCAATGCCGGGGTCAGAGTGGGTGCTCAATGAATATTTTTTGAATGACTTAATACATTATTAATCCACTTTTAAATTTACATTAAATTTTAAATATAATTTTTAAAACTAATTTAATTAAATTAATTTGATTTTAATTAACTAAAAAAATTAAAGCCTCCTGCTGAGGCTATTTTCCTTCACTCAAAGTAAACAATTCCCTCTGAACCACTCCATCCAAAGGCCCTCTGTTCTCAGCCTTGTGAATGTTTTTCCTAATCCTTTCCCACCATTGAAGACCTGGTGTCCAAAAAGACTTTGCCTACCCTGGCTTACTGTACTAAGCAGACATTCCCTCTCCTCTCCTCCCCTTCCCTCCTCCCCTCCCCTTCCCTCTCCTTCCTTCCTTCCTTCCTTCCTTCCTTCCTTCCTTCCTTCCTTCCTTCCCTCCTTCCTCCTTCTTTCTTTCCTTTTCTTTCCTTTTTTTTTTATTAAAAGGACATATTTAACTGCCAGGCAAGATTTCTGATCAGCAACAAAAGAACTTCAATTGCCAAGCTGATTGACATATAAATCCAAATTTTATATCAAAGTATTTCTTAACTGATACAGAAAGACATAAACAGGGCCTTGTATTAAATTCACTCCATAAGTAACGCTTGACATGAACATAGAAGTAAGTGGTGTACACATTATTTTTGGAATAGAAGTAAAATATGTGCCAAAAAGGAAGGTAGTTTTAAAGGTGATAACAACTATCAGATTTCTGCTGAAGGCGTGCGCGTATTCTCTCTCCCTCTCTCTCTCTCTCTCTCTCTCTCTCTCTCTCTCTCTCTCACACACACACACACACCAGCAGATGCACTAGCTGAAAGCTACTGTACATACAAATAGTAGTTTGAATTTTGTGCTCATCTTCTACTAATGCTGTTCATTGACAAAAGGCCTACATTATATCCCACACTTTGTTAGCCTCTTCTATAAAACAGGTTCTTCCTCATTTAAATAAACTCCCTCAAAACACAGATAAATAATTAAAGTATTTTTAATAGAAGTCCATGCCATTTATATCTCTTAAATGAAGCCCATCATATGAACCTCAGTATTAATTAATTTAATTAACATGAACCTTATTTCTACAACTTGGATGAACTTCAGTGATGCATTTGCAGAAGATGCAACACTGGGTCATGTCATGCACTCATTTAGTTTTTTTAATGTTATGACACAATAGTGCTACAGTTACATGGTGACATTTTAATAATCAAACACTTATTTGGAAGTTTTAAAAATATCATATGTTAAGGTGTGCCTTTCCTGCAAGACATGCCATCAACTGGTGAATTTCAATGTGTTTTACTCCATTAAGTGCAGGTAAAAATATATTTTTTTTCTTTTTCTTTTTCTTTTTTCTTTTTGAGACAGGATCTCACTCTGTCACCCAGGCTACAGTGCAGGAATGTGATCACCAGTCACTGCAGCATTCACCTCCTGGACTCAAGCAATTCTCCCACCTCAACCTCCCAAATAGCTGGGACTACAAGTGTGCACCACCATGACCCGGCTGATTTTTAATTTATTCTTTATTTTATTATTTTTTATTTTTGGTAAAGACAGAGTCTTCCTATGTTGCCCAAGCTGCTATCAAACTTCTGGTCTCAAGCAGTCCTCTTGCCTTGGCCTCCCAGATTGTTGGCTATTTTTAAATTATCATTTTATAACCATGGTTACTTACAATAGTTACTCTGTCTTTCTAAAAATACTACATACTTTTATGGGACATTTATAATAAGGTAGCAATAGAAAAAACTGTTCTTGAGTGTTCAGCATATATTAGAAGTAATATTTTTATATGAGATAATGTTGAGATAAAAGTATCTAGGGACTTAGTAACAAATATTTCAAAAAATTAAATCATATTTTGCATAATATAATTAATGTTAAAAGTGTTTTGCTATTTTTTATTTAAATCTTGCAAGAGATAGTCTTTACATTGCACATGGTCCCTAAACAAAATGAGAATGTTATTGAGCACAATTTAATGTATGTATTTAAATACAAATGCAAAACTCATTTTTAAGTAGAACTTTGGGTAAGTTTGTTATTGGTTGACAGTGTTCAAATGGATGTCCTTCACTTCCAAACGACAGATGTAATCTTTCAAGTGCAAGCAGCTCTACTAGTGTGGCATGTTAGTCTCTCTCTGCTCCTTAACTTAGCTATTTCAAGGGAAAGAAGAAGAATATAATTCGGTAAGTTGGGAAGGTGATATGGACATGTATAGGAGAGCCCCTTTGTCTTCCCTCTCTTTAGGGAGCAACTATTCTGCTCTGGTTCTCCAGACATTAAGTTACACAGTGAGAGGCTCTGCTTTAGGTTCAGTCCAGCTTTGTGACTGAGGGGCAACTTTGCCTAAAACTAGAGCTCACTAGAAGGAAGCCCACTTGGAGGTAGAGATATTTCATGTTTTCCTTTATTAGTGTCATCAGAAATAAAGGTGATATTTTGGTTTCCAATCTACTCGTTTCTCATTTTTCTTTTTCAGCTGATTCAGAACGTGGATGGCAAAAATGAGTATTTTTATTGAGCTCTCTCAAACTCCAAATGAAAAAGTATACTTCACCGCTTTTATTCATTGCAGTCCACCATGATGGGGATTTCTCCCCTATCAAGAGACATAAGGAACATAAGACAAAGATAATTAAGGGATTTGTATAATACCATTAGGCATGGTCCTCATATTCAAAACAAGTCAGTTAAAGGTTAATAAAACTACCTTCTTTCAAGCCAAAAAAAAAAAGTCATGTATTTCTTTCTAAGGATTGTGTTATATTTCTATTTATCCACACATATTTGTGAATATACATAATATCAATATATATTTATATGTTTGAATAATTTTATTCAAAGAATCCTTGCCCTTTGTGTTTCTGTCTTACAAAGAAACTATTAAAAGCAAAAACTGTACACATCAATTTCCATACTTTGTGGAACTTACATTGGACAGGTACTACACTTGCTCTAAAATTCAAGTAACTTGAAGAGGTCTCTTCCCTTGCAGATGTAAAATAAACCACAGAATTTAGTCATGCCAATATACAGCAAAACAGACATGCATTTGCAAGGCTTTCAAATGCTAGAAGTGAGAGCACCAAACTATGATATGTGTTCATTTGGGTTGTCATTTCAAGAGACATAATGTATTGAAAACAATCACACACATTTTTAAAAAGAACTGGAATAAAAGAGTCCATTCTTAAAAAGACATAGCTGTTGAAATGTCAAGTAGCTGATTCTAAAAAAGAACTTACTACATAGGAAATCCACAAAGGATAATTGCTTTTTCTCTGGTGACTAGAATCCTACTGTTGTTTAAAACAAATAATATCAGCAGGTTTCAGTGTTAACTTATGTCAGCTTATATAAAATCCAAAGAATTTCTAAATAAATTATAATCAGAAGATACAAGGTAAACAACACAAATTCTTAGACTCCTTTAAAGATAACTGAAAAGCTTGTTTATGTCTTAAAACAAAGTATTATATTTGTATATACGATAAGGTACAGGATTCACATTTGTTTGCAACATTCTGTTCTAACAACCACTAAGCTAGAGTTCTTACCTTTGTACATAACTACACTTGGCACATCTAAGTTTGAGCTACAGCAATCTAGAGGAAATGGAGAGATGTATTTTTAATCACATCCTCCTAACGTTACTTATCCCATCCATTAATTTTTGACTAATACAATGAAGTGGTGTTAATCCTTATATTGTGATAAACTGTTTTCTCATCCTCATCCTATTAACATAGGAATATGGACTTTTAGTTCCTGCCAAGTGAGTCTTTATTATAAAGATGATAGAATGTAAATGCATGTGAGTCTCTATGATTTTGGAATATGCACCAAATACTGACCGCTAACAGTTACGAATATTTATCAGTTGCTGTTATTAAAAATGCATTTTTTTCTCCAAGAGTTTTTAAGTAAACAATTTCAAAATGTTACTCCATCTGTTAATGTTTTCTGAAAACAGTACAAACCTTCTTTTTTATCTTCTGGAGTAATCTTCACTTTTGTATCTGTTATATCTTTGAATGAGGCCAGAAAAAGTACTACATCTCCTTTTTCATTCTTTATGGGAACAATATCCAGTAGGCACCAAAATGGAGACCCTGCAACAGTAAAAACAAAAAAACAAAAAATACAAATCAACCATTGCCTTGTGTTATTTCTATGGAAATCACAATCATTAATAAAAATAAAGCCCTTAGTGTTTTCTTCAATCCCACAACTCCCTCCATCTTAAAAATGTCAGTTTTCAGATTCCATAAATTTCTATCCTATATGCATCTCTCTTCATTCCAAAGGAAATGCTTTTTCTGAAAATAAAGAAGTATTTTAAACAAAAACACTTGTCTGTGCTGAGACATTTCTGCTTACATTATTCAAATTGCATTTCTTCTTTGGACTTGTTGATGTTGAAGCATTCCACTTTATGAGAGATTGCCCCTTCCCACCCCCAGCACACAGTTTTCTTCAATAAAGACCTTTGTTTGGTATGAGTTTGCCAGAGGTTTATATAGTCGATTTAAAAATCAAAGCTTGTACAACAGAATGCTAAAATAAAAAAGATGAAAAATACCAAGTTTGGGGGAGCATGCATAGCCACTTAAACTATCATACATTGCTGGCTGGTTGCAAATTAATACATCTACTTTAAACACAGGTAGTATTAAAATGTAATCTCACAATACTACATTATACATCAGCGTGAATGAGTGACTTACAATCATTTGAAACCAAATGGACGAGTATCACTAATATAATGTTGAGTAAAATACCTAAACACAAATGAGTAGAATGCAATAAGAATTTGTTTACATTAAGTACAAAAACAGGCAGAACTAATTTATGATGTTAAAAGTCAGGTTAATGGTCACTTTAGGGAACTTGTGATTAGAAAGGCATTCAGGTCTGGGAGTTGTAGGATGCTGGTCAAGTTTTGTTACATGATTTTTATGTTGTTTACATAGGAGCGTTCAATTATTAAGTGCTTACATGTATTTTTCAGTAAGTATGTTACATTTCAAAAAATATTTGAAGAAGAAATAATCAAATTCAATTCAATTTTTGAGCAAAAAACCATGAGAAATATCATTAAGATTCAAGTTCAAAATATAGTAGCCAAATGGTATTGCCTAAAGCTTGTATTTTCAATTTTTAAATATATTTTAAAATATGTATTTTAGAAATATGTAAAAAAATCTTGCACTATGTTTCCTACTGAAAGGCATTTTGGACAGGAATATTTGAAAATGATGATAAAGTTGTTGTTGCTTAAAAACTAAACTATTAATCTATTTATAAATAATTTTCCTTCATCTTCTTTTCATGAGGGGAAAAAGACTTCAATCCTGTGAATTCTCATCTTATTTGGGTGTTGATTTCAAAGTCAGGGTACAAGACAAAAATATAAGAGGGTCAGAAATATCCTTGATATTTTGAGTTGTTTTGCATACACTGTATTAGATCTCATAATTTCCAGCACAACTGATGTATTCATCCAGCCTTGGGATCTATCATTCTTTTCTGCAGTTAAACACCAGGTGAAGCCATTAATTTATATTTAGGAGCCATCTGATATAAAAGTCTATTTTATTGTAGCTGCTGTTGTATTTGTTTAAAAGAATGGTTGGATTATGTATGATGTGCTGCTCTCATAAGTTACACATGGAATATAATAAAATATGCTTGCTCCTCTGTATTCTCCCAATAGTTTCAGAGTCATGATTTCCTCCTTTTTTTTTTCCTTTATGGTATCCCATTTCATTCATCTGCCCCAGTGTCTATGCCATGGCAATATCATTTCAATAGCTGATCACCAGGCTCTAGAAGACCTGGGATCTAACCACGGTTCTAACACTAGCCATGAAACGATAGGGAAGTCAATTAACCCATCTGGAACTTGGTTCCTTTCATTGTAACATTCTCACATCCTTCACTCCAGTAGTGAACACAGTGACCCCAAAAATGCTGAGACAATAAATCAACTCAAATGTTTGTGATTCATGGAGAAGCCTCAAAAATAAGCCATACCCATAGCCAAACACTGCTATCCTCATCATCCCAGAATGGT
Organism: Macaca mulatta; assembly: GCF_049350105.2. Lineage (NCBI taxonomy): Eukaryota > Metazoa > Chordata > Mammalia > Primates > Cercopithecidae > Macaca > Macaca mulatta. Next base: position 29,232,767 of record NC_133407.1, read on the forward strand.
TCTTAATTGAAATTTTATCTGTGGTCACCATTTCAGATTGGGAGCCTTTTTCAATGCTGTAGCTATGATAGAAACAAAAAGACCATCGGGCTAAACTAATAATCAGATCTTAGAGAAAGTAATAGTGGGGATACAAAGAATGGTATGAATCTGACATTGTGGTTGAAATTTTAAAGCACCTCTCTCTCAATTGCACCTCTCTCTTGCAAGAACATCACCAAATCATAACCAAGGCTATTAATTTTCCTGAGAATATTTTATCTGTGTACTCAGACAAGTATCATTACTGTCTCCAAAGAGCCTTTGCATAGGTGCACCAAAGTATTTTGGAGAGAGCCAAAACCACAGCATGAGGTGAAAGCCAAGGAAATAGCTGTTGATATGGCAATATTCACTGATCAGCCTTTGAGGCACAGCCATCATTTCACATTATATTCTAGAAGAACTGAAAGCTTACTTTGAGATTTGTCTTTTAACTTACAGTGATGTGATCACTGACATTTTATAAATTCAATAAAACTTCATTAATTCAGATCTTTCTAAATTCAAGCTTTGGAATGATTTTACATGAACTAGACTGATGTCTACCTTCCCAGTGCCTATATGACAAAAAAGCTTATGAAGGGAACAGTGTAAAGGGCATCAAAACTATTTCCTTTCCTTCCTTCCTTCCTTCCTTCCTTCCTTCCTTCCTTCCTTCCTTGCTTCCTCCCTCCGTCCGTCCTTCCTTCCTTCCTTCCTTCCTTCCTTCCTTCCTTCCTTCCTTCCTCCCTTCCTTCCTTCGTTCCTTCCTTCTCCCACTCATGTTCAATGCAAGACCTTTTATACTTAGCATGCTCTCTTATCCTCTGCTTCTCTGCTTTCCTAAATCTTTCAAGCAAGTACTCCACCCTGGATTTCTAATGACACCTTCTACCTCTTATGAATGCAATAATTCAAGGCTATTCTCCAGGATCTGGCTCTTCCTCTCTTACCTGTGGGCACAACAATGATCAACTCTCTCAGTCAAGAGCAATTCAAGCCCAGTTCAACAAATCTCTCTTAGGGTTAAGGTGAGAGGCTGCAAGTCCCTCAGCCTCAAATTCAGAGATGTAAACAATTTATAAGAGCAGAGTTAGAGGGCAGACATTTCATGAAAATTTCAACTCCTTCTTTATATAGCAGTAGTAATTACCATGTGAGTTGGAGAGTGCCAACACAGATGAGACTCTGATAGGATTTAGGTTAATGACACCTTTAATTTCTATGGATAAATACAATCATGGAGAGAAAACAAGGTTTTTACCTTATATGGGAAAATCTACTTTTGGAATTGAATAGTTTTACACAAAAGCTCAAATCTGGTGGAACGCCCCTTGTCTCCATTTTGGTATTTTCTTTTTCTTCACTGGGAAACAAGGATGCAGGATAACTTGACTTGCTAATATTTTTGTTGTTCATTTCTTTTTATTGAGGTAAAACATACATATATAGTTTACCACCTGTGCCTTCTTGTTTTTTAAGAGAAAATCTTACTCTGTCACACAGGTAGGAGTGCAGTGGCATGATCACAGCCTACTTTAGAGTCAAACAATCCTGCCACCTCCCAAGTAGCTAGGACTACAGACGTGAACCACCATGCCTGGCTAGTTTTAAATTTTTTTGTAGAGATGGGGGTCTCACTATGTTTCCCAGGCTGGTCTTAAACTCCGGGCCTCACGGGATCCTCCCACCTTGGCCTCTCAAAGTGCTTGAATTACAGGCATAAGCCACCATGTGCAGCCCATATTTACCATTTTTAAATGTACAGTTCAGGGGTAATAAATATCTTTATAGATATTTTTCCCTTCATCCCCCTGCCTCCCCTTCCTAGTCTAGGGTAACCAACAATCTACTCTCTGTCTTCATAAGATCCACTTTTTTAGCTCTCAAATATGAATGAGAACATGCAATATTTGTCTTTCTGTGCTTGGCTTCTGTCACTCAACATAAGGGCCTCCAGTTCCATCAATGTTTCTGCAAATGACAGAAATTCATTCTTTTTTATGGCCAAATAATATTCCATTATGTATATATACCACACTTTATCTATCCATCCCTTGATGGGCCCTCGGGTTGATTCCATAACTTCGCTATTGTGAGTAGTGCTGCAATAAACACAGGAGTGCAGATATCTTTCATATATTGATTTCTTTTCTTTTGGATATATACCTGGTAATGGAATTGCTGGATTACATGGAAGTTTTATCTGTGGGTTTTTGAGGACCATTCCATACTTTTCTTCATAGTGGCTGTACTAATTTTGCTAATATTTATAAGTATTAGAGAACTCATATGCTTTCCAGACACCACTAAAATATTCTTGTCCATAGATAAAAACTCATAATAGCTAACTAATAATAATGTTTCCAGTATGGGTTCATGGTTTAGTAACTTAATAACCTAGTAACTTAATACAAGCAGGTATAAGGAAAATTGAGTTGTGAGTGGTCCCATTCTCTTTAGTGACTACGCTGTCATGATGGGAAATAACTGCATTGCTCAATATAACACAATAGGTCAAAGTGAGCTATGGACATATTTGATGTTCTCTTGTTTCTAATATCAAGCAGGATTTTGAATAAATTTTTAATGATAAATACATAACATCTTTATTTTTTGAAATTATAGTAACAATATAATATCCCAAGGGTTAAGAGCATCAGTGTTATGTGACCTAAACATTTTCAGGCATTCCTCCTAGTTCACATAAAGTCTAATGAATCTTATTCTCTACAACCATTGTCTCAGTGTTACTTAATGATAAAATAACAGGCTTGCCAGTTTTTAGAAATTAGTCCAGAGAAAATACATATATGTATTTATATATATATGCACACACATAAATATATAAAATATATACACATATATAAATATATATACATATATACACATATATATACACACACATATATACATATACATATTGGGGTGGGAGTGGGGAAGAGCTGCAGTTGAGTAAACAAGGCTGCTATGAATTGTGGCTGGGTGAAGGGACACTCATTTCTTCAGCAGAAAGAGTGGGGCAGTAATTCAGTCCTAACTGAATCTACCAGAAAGCTCCAACTTGCCCCTCCTCCTTAACATATTTACTACTGTTTTGTTCTGTTTTCAGTCATCTCCTGCCCACTTTTCCAAAGTACTCTTTCTGCCTCTAGTCTTCCTCCCATGCTACTGCCAACAACCTTTGAAAATACAGGATCCTGATTAAAAACACCTGACAGCTTTTCACTATGCTCAAATCAGCACACATTCCAGACTCTAATCAATATGGAAAGTGTATTTCAAGGGAATCAAAAATACGGGAATGTGATGGACAGTGCAAAGAGGTAAACTAAAAAAAGGTGTCATGTTAAAAAGGAGGGGAATGTTCCCTGGAATACACAAAGCTGCTTGGCAGATAAGTCTCCAGAGCATCCTCACCAGCTCTTCCTGATGTTTGTACTACACTAAGAGATGAAAGTAATGTTCTTTAGAAAATATGAAGTAAAAGCTTCACCTTATCTGCAGTGAACATTTCTTCCAGGGACCATCTATTTACAGTGCAGTCCACATAGGCTGTAAGTCTTTGCTCAGCCCTCACTGAATTTATGTTGAGTCAATACCCCTCCTCCAAATGCCCTAGGATACTAGTGAGCCAAAGTAAATGGCACCGGTGCCCTGACCCCTTATGTAACAGTGGAGGGCAGCGTGGGGGTAGATAGGAGATGAACTGAGACAGGTGGAGAGCTCCCTGAACTGGGCGGTGGCTAAGGACCCCCTTCATTTCAATGTTTAATGAAAAACACAATGGGTTTTAAGTTTCTTTTTGTGTTAAAGAAAAGATGGGTAGAATGCACATACAATATTGAGTTGAAAAAAGACTGGCAGAATACACATAAAATCTACAATGGTGAACTGTGAATTATGGTTTAATTTCCTTTTCTTCTCAGCATCTTTATTTTCAAGTTTTCTAGAATAAGCATGAAGAAATATATAGTGGGATTCTGTCAACTCCAGTGATTTGAGGTAGAGATGTAAAGAGTTCAAGAATGGAGTAATAAGAATGATGAGGTCATATTTCTGGGGAATAATTTTTTATATATTGATAATTTGAAAAAACAAGTTCAATAGATACTTCCATTTCAAACTTTTGAGAAGAGTGCTATGTTGAGTCTGAATATCTGACAGATAGGGAGGGGAGGGGAGGGGAGGGGAGGGAAAAGAAATCAAGTTATGCCTAACAGAGTTAAACGTCTCGCTCTGTCGCCCAGGCTGGAGTGCAGTGGCCGGATCTCAGCTCACTGCAAGCTCCGCCTCCCGGGTTCACGCCATTCTCCTGCCTCAGCCTCCCGAGTAGCTGGGACTACAGGCGCCTGCCACCTCGCCTGGCTAGTTTTTTTGTAATTTTTAGTAGAGACGGGGTTTCACCGGGTTAGCCAGGATGGTCTCGATCTCCTGACCTCGTGATCCGCCCGTCTCGGCCTCCCAAAGTGTTGGGATTACAGCCTTGAGCCACCGCGCCCGGCCACGCGCCAAGCTTTTAATCCTCTTTTCATTTTGATCCAAGTTACCTTTCTCCTTAAACAAAAGTACTTTATTCATTTCCCAGGTGTATGTATAGCCACCGCTCAGAAATCTCTAATAATTAGGAGCGAGAGTAGCCTGGAAACTCCAGGTACAAAAATATCCCCAAGACATGATTTAGTCAATATGTCCAACATCCTTGCTCAACAAATTAACTGGGGTTATTGACCAGTAGAACTAATACTTGCTTTAAGAAAACCAAATTGGTTCTCATGGTAAACACAGATAATTCTTACCTACAATTGAAAGGAGTTTCCATGTACAGTTAAACACAGATTCAGCAGCAATAGTTTTATAGTAGGAAATGGAAAAACTGAGTACAGTCCAATGAGAAATGGAGATAAAGAGGCCCTGAAAACAACACACACAGCAAGGACCTGGTGGTTGCTGTATTCTGTGAAGAGTGTATTATGTGCTAACATTCTGCAACACGTCTTGCATGTATTATATCTAAATTTCCCACTAATCAACCTGATCAACATTTTACTGCACTGAGCTATATTTTACAATTATGGAGACTGAGATGTTTAGCATTTTCTTTAGGTCACAGAATAGTCCTGTGAAGAACTGGAATTTAAACACAAGTCTGAGTTTGATTTTCTAATTTTGCCTTACTATTAATGTAATATTCTGGGGATGATCCTCTTCTATGGACAATGTTTTAAACATTGAGTTTGGAGTCTATTTAATTCTCCGTTCTACACATACTATAGGACATGATTACACATATGCTCTAAAATATATCCTATTTTAAGTGAAAAAAGTGCAGTAAAGTCTCTTTATAATAAAAATAATTTCACTCTCAAACCAAGAATAAGAGTAGAACCACTATTTAAAACAAGATTCAGCTATTTTAGTTTAAGACTGAAAAACATCCTTCATTAAGGTATATGTGGTGTTAATTTTTAAATTTGCTTGAGTATCCAATGAGACTGGGATCAGAAAAACACCACTGGTGCTGCTGCCAGTCCCAGGTTGAGATAGAGAAAATGTACTTATACAAGCTTTGTGATTACAGTATCTAAGTGTAGTTACCTAAGTTGCTAACACACAAGGCACCATATTCTGACCTCATTCACAAAGCTTCTGCATGCTTCTGCCTTCCAGTATGTTTTGGCTTCTTGCTCTCTTGGGAAGTTTCAGAAATGGTGATCTGTATACCATGGCACCTCTGCGTAGGATGCAGAGCAACATCCCCTGGATTCACCTGCTAAGACTGGAAATAGTAAAGAGAACTGAGCCCCAATTTACATCTGAGTCATGGCTGTATCTTTTCAATGATCCTTTGGAGAAAAGAAGGCCACATGTGATGGACAATTGGTAGTGGGCAGAAAAATGTCTCATCTGACAGGTTTGGTTTCATGATTGCTACTTCTAAGCCACTTCTTTGTGAGAACAAGGCACTGAAACCCAAACCCACTCTCTCGATACTTTTCTTTAAGAAAAGCAGTTTAAGATTTCTTCAAACTTGCAATTGTTCAGTGAGAAAGAACTTGCTTTAAATGAGAATTTGAGGATTAAGTTAACCCTCTCTAATTGCACAAGGCTTTAGTCAGAGGAATCTATGGCCTTTGTAGAGCAATGAGAATAATTGTTGGTGCCAATACACATAATGTCTGTATGAACTCAGCAGTATTATGAGGATCTGGGACTCTGGGATTATCTAGTTTAGGATCCAAAAGAAAACATTTGGAAATTACATTGCAAGCAATTGGAAATAAAGTAATTCATTCATTCAGTGGATATTTATTGAGTGCCTGCAATGGCAGGCACTGTTGTTAACTGTTTGGATATATCAGTGAACAAAACAGAATAGATCTCTGTCTTATCCCTGAAAGGACTTATATTCTAATTGGAGTGAAAAACAATAAATTATAAATGCAATATATAAGCAGATTGTACAGGTTAGTAGAAGGTCTTAAATGCTATAGGAAAAAAGAAAAAGGAGAGCAGGGTAAAAGGAGAAATGTAGGAAAGTGTGGGAGATCAGGCTGTAGGATTGTAGCATGACATTCTTAAAGAATTATTCATGAAAATGCTACTTAATGTTACTTTTGAATATTAATGAACTATTTGTGTGTTATTCCAGGTCTTCTTAGAAGCAAACTATGAGAAGAACATGATGTGGTTTTGATGTCAAGTGAAGGAGAGAAGAAGGAAGAAAAACTGGATGAAAGGAAGTGTCTAGATTGCAGCACAGTTCTAAGCAGTTCCTCATTTCCCAGGAACAGACCTGTCTTAGCAACCCTGCCTCATTCAGTCATTGGCTGGAAGCAGTCCATGAAAACTTCGGCTGATCCGGTGATGTGTTTCAGAGCACCGCAGCTGGGGCCATCAGCCAATTACTCTCCTGTAATCAGAGACACCTGAGGCACATTCTGAGTTGACACAATTAGTATAGTTTACCTCTCATATTTTTGGCAGAATATCATTTGTGCCCCCTTCCTCTTGTCATTGCACCTCGAAATTTTACTGGGAGCCAAACCTCCTTTCTGCTTGCAGCCTTGGTAGAACCATCTGGTGCTCTGCAAACCCTCACTGGAGGAATGGGCAAATCATCCAAAATGAAGCAATCAGTCTTTCTCTTCTGGTAATTTTAATCTTGATTTGATGAATCCGAAATCAAAAATGAAAGAAATTATGTTCATTCAATAATGAAGCCTGGAAAAAGCTTTCCAATTATTTTTGCTACCTAGACCTTACAGAACTACTGCTTTTTGTCTTTTTCAAGGCTTAGATTCTCATTAACTTCTTTGATTCGATAAGTTATGGCATATATTTTTCATTAAATTATTATTTTTGCTTAATATGATCAGAACCAATTTGTGTTACTTCTAAAGAACACTAAATACAAAACTGTATCTTTAGAAAAGAAGAGTCAAGATGTAACAGGAACATGCAGGATTTAGATGGCGTTGCACGTGGTCAAGTCCCTGGATTCATCTTCTAAGACTGGAAATAACAGTCAGTTACTTTGCCATTTACTTGCTGAATATTCTCAGGTATAATTTTACACCTGTTTATACCACATCTGCATACTGGATATATGGCTAACTCTCATGGTTAAGAGCTCTGAGGAGGTTGGGGTTAAGAGCTTTGAAGTATTATATGCATTTTAAATAGTTATATAAAGTAAGGGCTTTACCTGTATATGTAATGCTTTATTTATTTAACCATAAAAACAATCATGGATAATTATGGCTTAGTTTTAATATATCTTAAAGTTAGGTGGCAGTGTAAAGTGGATATCTGTTGCAATAATTTCTCTTTTGTGTATGTATGAAACATTTCATTGTTAAATGAAGGAAACACATATCACACATACAGTTTAAAAATGGAGAATTCAGTGTTTCTTTGAACATCTAATATAATGCTAAGGTGAAACCTACAAAGGCATTTCAGATTGCTCGAGTTAAAAAAGATCTTAAAGATGATGAGATGGAACTGTTTATTGTAAAGATGAAAATCATGAGTTCAGTGTGTCTCAGTAAACTGAAGTCAAAGATGTTAATTGTTGTAAGAGTTGGGACTAGACCTCAAATCATGTGACTCCCAGTTTCACAAGCTTTCTTGTGAAAACAGTGTGCATTTCAACATATGTTAAAAGAAATTACCAAAGGAATCATTATCACAGGAGTGAATTATCTATTTTTGATATATTAAAAAGGAAAAATTATACTTCTATATATTGCTATTATTTTATAGATAGCATAAGCTAGGACATGTAACAAATTCAACTTTGATCAAGTCCTTTTTAAGAAATTAGTTTCAGAATTAGAATTTGTGTTTAAAAGGTTAGACAAATACAGTGAAATGAATGAAAAATACATCCTATGTAAGAAAGCAGAAACATTGAGATGAGAATTTGGAAACAGGAAAAGAAGAAAAAGAAATGGTTAAGGATCTCATGACAATTCTCCAGTGTATAAATATATGATTACAGTTTTAGGTGGCAATTTAGCACTTTCCAAGAATATGCAGACAACAAACATACTGAACATTTCTTCCATTGTGCAAACTCAACTCTTAACGAAGACTTGTGAACACTGTGCCAGATTGCCCTGAGTCACAACTTGGCAGACATGTGAAGCAAAACAGCCATCTTCCTCAACTTACTGCTTCTCTCCCAAAATAAAGTGGACACCTCACTAGAACTTGAGGCCAAAACCCGGTGCCCAGGTAGGCGTCACTGTACTCAGACTACTCAGGTGAGGTATCAGCACCAATAAGCTTATCCTTGCATTAATCACCAGACATCTGCTCTAACACAGAAATCGTTTCGTGAAAAATAAATTTGTGCAAAACATTTTCCCATAGGATTATAGGCACTTTTCTACAACAGAAAAAAAAAAAAAACACATTTTGAGACCATATGTGCCATTAAGAAATGAAAATTCAGAATCCTTCTAAACTGTGAGGGTTCCAATTGGGTATGCAACTTAACAGATTTGGTTATTCATCTTCAAAGGTCAGCAAACTTGTTCTATAAAGGACCAGAGAGTAAATATTTTTGGTTTTACAGCGCATATGGTCTCTGTCTCAACTACTCAACTTTGCTTTTGGAGTAACAGACAATACATTAAAAAATGAGCATGGCTGTTTACCAGTAGAACTTCATTTAGAAAAGCAGGCATCCTGCCAGATACAGGTCATAATTTGCCAATATTTGATGTAGAAGCCTAAAGATTACTGTATGCTGGGAGTTAATTCTTGATTCTTTAGAGATTTAAGAAGACTGTATACTACCAAAGTATTAAAGAAGCACTATTTGTTAGTGTAAAAATCATAGAGACAGTTTTGCTTGAGAAGGAGCCTAGACTATGTCATAGTGGTGTCTTGTAAAAGATCGTCCAATCAGACAACACTGGTTTCCTACATAAAGGCTAGTCATTTGCTTTCCAATTTGATATTGAGCATATAAGTAACTATCCTTCACTTGAAAAATAGTGTTGGCCATCAATGGCCTAGAGGGATCTTTGATAAGGCTTTTACTTCGAAATTCATGAGTGGAAGCTGCTTTGGGAATTATGGCACTGAGTAGGAGCTTTCTGAGCTGCATTATAAAGCAAAAGATATGTAAATCAGGAGTCTAAAGAAGTGAAATGAAGATATTGGTCTGAGTCTATACAGAGTCAGATCAAAGCAACTAGAATGTTAAAAACGTGAGAAATGTCCACTCTGGCTATCTCTTGTATGTGTGAAAAAGAATAGGTACTTTAAAAAAAATCATTGTAGACATTATACAGAGTGTAACAATCTTAGGCGGTCAGCGATTTTTTTTAACCTCAAAACACATTCTGAGTTTAATGTTTCTCCTTTTAATAGTATATTATCTTAGTAGCATTTTTAACAAGATTTCTTTTACTGTTTCACTCCTAGTGTAGTTCTGAAAAGGTAATTTTTTTAAAATAGTGGAACATGATGTTTCAAAAGATAATCTAGAGGACTCAAAACTGCGAAATTTTGGGAAAGTAAACACTTCAAGAAAAATAGCTCTCCTTATCATAGAGGATATCAGCTCTCCAGTGATAACTTGCTTATATTGCCAATTGGTTAAGATGGTCCAAGTTATAAGTTATTTTTTTCACCTAAAGTCATTTTTTATAATGATGCTTCTTAGATCCTATCAACAGTGCTCTGTGAATTAGCACATGCTTAAACAAACACATGTAAACCAAAATCCACACCCTAGTCCTTTATCTTCTCTAATCTCAAAACTGATATAGCTATACACACAACAAAGCATAAAAAGTCAGATTAGATGGTTTCTTTAGATGCACAATTTAGAGTCATTCTTGATGCTTCCTTCTTTCTCATTCTCCAAAGTAAAGATGTTGCCAAATCTTGTTAATTCTAGTAGCTAAACCTCTGAAATTGGTTTTAAATGCATTCACTCTTCAGTCTTCACTGGCTACATCCTAGACCAAGCCAGAGCTTCTTAACCTTTAGTGAGCATCAGAATCACCTGGAGTGCTTGTGAAAACACTTGAGTGCTGGGCCCCATCCCCATATTTGATTTGTAGGTCTGAGTGGCACTCAATAAATTCCAGGGTAAGCTGATGCTGCTGGTCTTCAGATCACACTCTGAGTAGGACCTGCCTTAATGACCATCATCTCTTATGTGGATTACTCATATGGAGCAAAAATTTTCTTTGTTAAATGATATTTTCATCATGTGACTTTCCTGCTTAAAAAACTTTGACTGTACTAAGTTGACTCTCAATAGCCTGAGCATAGTCGACAAAATCCCAAGTGAGAACTTTGTTTACCTACCTTCTTCTATGTGATACACAGCTATCTGCCCTTCAGCTAAACTGGCCCTCTCTCCACGTCTCAAATAAGACAGTCTCTCCCAAGAACTTTGCATACGTGGCTCTCTTTGACTAGAATGCTTTCATTCTTTCCTCCATGTAGTCAATTTCTACTCATCCTTCAAAAGTCGACTCAAGTATCATTTCCTTGCTGAAGGTTTCCTTGAACTTCGTATTTGGTCAGATCCCCCTGTTATTGTCTACCATAGCAGCCTGCAACTTGCCTTCAAACTACCGAATATGTTTGTGTGATTATTTGATTAGTCCTTCTCTGTTAATAGACCACAAGGTACAGGAGGGCAAGGTTTATATTTTCCCTTTTCTTGTACTCTCTTATGTGCAAAACAGAGGGCCTGACCCAAACATAACAGGTACTCTAAACTCTGTGTTCTGATACTGAACTAAATTATTGTAAGATGAATTCAAACTTTGCAACGGTAATGCTATTGGTTACAAGAGTGACAATTAAAATTTACTGAGCACATATTATGTGTTAGACACCGTGCAAGGCACTTTACACTTCACTTAAGCCTATGAAACAGATGATATTACTGTTATTGCCATATTATAGAAGAGAAAACTGAGGCTTGGGAAGTTGAAGTTAATTGCTCAACATTACATAGTTCATAAGGGACAAAAGCCTTTTGGTCTGGTAGATATGAATGTAGACTCTGAGAGTCAATACAACAAGCATTTATGTGTTTCTTTATATTTTCTATAGTTTACTTTCTTTATCCGATCCTCTTAAATGCTTTTAAGAGCTAAATATTTCTGCTTGCCTCTTACAGGCAAGATTAGATATTGTAGGGTTAAACAGCTTGGCTAAGATCACCTACAGCACCTTGGTGACTATGCAAGGACTCAAACTCGAGTCTTCGTACACAAAGGTCATAATTTTTTCCAATCTAACTGGCTAGAAATGGTAAAAAATGCTTTCTATGATTTACTACATTTTTCTTCTCAAATATGCATCTGAAAATGTGAATTCCTTTGAACATCCTGCAAAGTTGCTGAAGGCCAACATTGGACTGCTTCTTAGAGTGCTCCTTCAGCCTTCAGAGATATTTACACGCCAAAGTTTCTAAGCAGAGTAAAATACTTATTCTTTTCACATTCAGAGAGGTCCCATTGTCTCCATCATCAGGCACGGGGATTTCTGAGTTGTGTGCAAGTTGCTGGCATCAGCTGCATTCTAGCGGCTGTCTTCTCAGGTGCTTTTCCCTGGCCTTTTCTTGCCAGCATGCTCAGGGGACACACTCACTTCTCTCAGCTGCCTTTTTTGTTTACCTCCTCTCTGACTTTATTGGCCCAACCTCCCAGAGGCAGCTGTGACAGCCAGGACTGAGGCAGAGCAGAGAGATGTCAACGAATAACCCTTCAGACCGCCGTCCTCATGCCAGAATTAAAATCCCTTAGAACAACCCGGTCACTTCCCATGCAAACAGATGTTAATTTGTCAACCCAGTAGAAACTTCCAGAACACCAATCCCTCTCTCTGTGTAAGATAGAGAATTGAAATATGTTTTCTAAGTAGAGAAAAAGAAAATATTCCAGCAAACGAATCAATGTCTAGAAACAGAAAGAAAAGTGAAGGGTGAGGTCAGAGGTCTTTCTTGGGAGGAAAGGTAACCATAAAGTTGAAACAGAAAAGCAAAATGAGTTTATGTGAGAATATAGAGAGATGTATACAACATCTCAAGGTTATTCTAACATGGAAGCAGTATAGGGCTTCAATTGAAACAGCAAGAAAAACTATTTATTCATTCGCCCATTCAGCAAATAGCATTTACTATATATCAGGAACTATTCTAGGCACTGTAGATAACAAGATTAATATGGTACCAATGTCACCCTCAAACATGCGTAATGAAACAGAGATGTATAAAGAGAAAGTGATAACACAAGGTGGTGCCTACTGTGATGCATGGAAACATCGTGTGAAACAGAAGGTCATAGTTGAAAGCCTCATGGATGAAATAGGCTTGAATTGAATCTCATAGTTTTATTAGCTTAATGTGAGGATGGAATTTGGGAGTGGGGAGTAGCATTCCTGGCAGGGGGAACACCGAGTACAAAGGCACAAGGCAAGTTAGGATATGGAAGATCTTTAAAAAACAATACTATAAAATAATTAGGCTGAAGTCTGGGATATGCTGACATGGGAATGATGAGAAATGAAGGGAACAGGGATAGAAAAAGGGAAGGATGAGTTTAAAGATATTATAGGCTGGCACTAGTTCATAAGTGGCTTTATATGCCAGAGTGAAGAGTTTTTGTTTATCCTGAAAGGCCATGAGGAACCCCTGAAGGCTCTGTCATAAGACAGTAGCATGTGTTTTGTGGAGAGGCACACTTGGGGATTGCAGGACACACTTTAGGAAGACATCTTTGGAGACAATGAGGAGAAAAGACTTGAGGGTGCAGAACTGGAGGTTGGTCTACAGATTGAGAGGAGTTATGATAGCTCTGTACCAAAATTGTGAGGGTCTGACCTAAGACAGTGTCAGGAAGGATGAATTTCTGGTGCCAGTGATTGTGTAAATTTGATGGATGACGTAGAGTAAAGGCTCATCACTGAAAAATAAAGCACTATTTTAATATAATTGTAGCCAGTCGATATTATATAATTATTCATGCTGCTAGTATAGTTTAAGCATGTGTAAATGATGTAACTTTTTGTGTTGATTTTCTAATTTCTGTTCAACTCAAGAGACATAGATCCTCTTGGCTAAGACTTCACAGAACTTTTGTGAGATCTCATTGAAGATGGATAGATATTCATGGCTTTCTGATAAGGTAAGGGAAAACTAGAAACCAGCCCACAGGCCAGGGTTCAGAGTTAGCCAAGGGCCAAGCATTAGATTCCAGGCTCCTTAATGTGAGGTTCTGAGGATCTAGCACTCTGGGAAATGGGAGTAGGCAGGTTCTTCTGGTGGGAAGAATGTCAGGGGTGGAAAGAATATTCATTAAATGGCTATGATGTAGAAGGCCACCCTCATGGGCATGCAGTCTGTGCAGTCACATAGACCCCACGCTTAGAAGGGCCCCATGCTTTCATTTAACGCTCTGCTGGTGCTGTCTTGAAATTTTTAGCAAGTTTTTAACAAAGGCATCTGCACTTTCATTTTGCATGGCCCCTGCACATTATGTGGCTGTTCCTCACACATTATGTGTGATGAAAGGTGGTTATCTCATTTGGCCCTTCATAAGACATCTATGAGGATGATACCGGATCTCTATTTTAGAGAAGATCAAGCTGAGGCTCAAACAAGCAAAGTCACTGAACTAGAATACATACTTACTGAATGGTAGAAAGCCGAGATTCTACTCTAAAACTTTCTGATTCTAGCTATTATTGAGCTAGTCCTTCCTTGATAGTTTGTCAGTCACTCACCCCAAGGGGTATGTACAGTGCCTGGCATGCCTACCATCCACCGCCATAGACTAAGGGCTTCCTAGGTAGAAAGCTTAGGTTTGCCAGGTGCATGAGCATAACTTAGTATTTCAGAGTACAAGGGGTCAGGAGTCAGAATTGCCAGGACTTGGATCCCAGCCCTCCCACTTAACTTCTCTGTGAATCAAAATCTTTAACTGTGCAATACGGTAGTAATAGGATATACCGCAAAGGGTTGAGGAGAGGATTAAATTGAAGCAACAACACAGGCAAAGAGCAGAGCACAGAACTTGGCCCACAGTGAATGCTCAGTAAATGTTAGCTGTTTCTATTTTATGAAGTTGTCTGTGCTAAGTCAGGAAGGTGCTGAGGCTGACTTTGAAGAAGTGAAAGTATGGAGGAATCTGGTTAGGTAGTATCGCTGAACACTAAATCTAAGCAGAACAAGCTAAGCTAAGCAGTTTCTGATGAATGCACTGCAACCTGATCTCTACGTTTGTTTCACTTTCTTCTCATCATTCTGACTGCAGAGTGTGGGTCAGTGAAGAGCACTTCAAAAACTGGACTTACTTAAAACCCCTGCTCATTGATTAAACAATGCAACTTTAGTCATGACCATAGAAAAAGAACAGGCTCTCTCAGAGTAGCTCTCTCAGATAAATGAAAAGAAGAAAAGAAAGACAGCCTACATTTACAAATTCAAAGCTGATATGCAAACAGAAAGATAAACTGCAAGGTAGGCTCTCCATACAGGCTGCATGTGCTACCTTCAGTGCACATACTTTCTGAACCCTTTGCCTTCCTGCTACCATGACTTTGAAGTCGTCTTCCATAAATGCATTTGTGAGATTCACCTCTTGAATGCAAAAGGCATAAGAGGCAAATATAAAATATTAATCTCCTATCAAGACTGAAAAGATATATTGGAGAATCTTTAAAAAACCTTTTGCCAAAACATGAAGAACAATGCATACTTTCTATTTGAGGGCATGCAAAGTCTCAGTAAGGCTTCAGATGAATCAAGCTGGAGAAAGCAACTGAGAATAGTCACAATAATATGACCCAATGTTTTCAAATACACTTAGTTGAAGGAAGCATGGTAACTGTTTGGTGGCCCCATAGACTTCACGAAAACTGCAAATTTTACAAGCATCAGAACCAAATGCTCTCTTGCCTGTTGCTACACACACACACTCATCCCCAAATGTGTTTCTATGAAACTAGATATTGAAGTTGTACAACACAACTGCACATTCTTTGACACTCTTCTTATCAAGAGGTAGAATTGTGGTCTCCTTTCCGTGAATCTGAGTGGACTTGTGTCTGCTCCACTCAATATGGTATGGCAGAAGTTATGCTATGTAACTTCTTAGATGAGATCACAAAAATTCTTGCAGCTTCTGCCTGGTTCATGAAACACTAGACTACCAGACTAGTGACTACCCAAACCCACCATGCGGAAGAGGACATGGGTAGGCACTTTGGTTCATGGTCTCAACTGATCTCAGCCTTTCAAGATGCCATACATGAATGAAGCCATCTTATACCTTCCAAACAGATGCATTTCCCCACTGAACACCACCAAATTCCAACCTCTGCTAACTCCACATGGAAGGAGAATTAGCCACCCATGGCCAACTTAAATTCCTGACCCACAAAATTGTAGGATATAGTTATTTTTAAGTTGCTAGGTCCTAATGTAGTTTGTCATAACTGGAACACTAGAAAAACTATTTTGAGTTTCCTTGACTCTACAACCCAGTGAGTAAAAATATGGTCATATATATTACACAGGAAAAATATTACAAGGTCTCACATTCAGGAAACCAAGTCTCCTTGGGGCTCTTCACAAATACTTCTAACACTCAGAGGAAATGTCCTTATAATCCAGTCCTTTTGGCTTCCAAAGAAGTAAGAATCTAAGTTTTATACTGTCCTCCAGGCTCACTTGGATGGATTCAGTTGCTGCCAAGGCTACCATTTATATAAGCCTAATGCCCACGGTGCTAATGACTTTAAGATTCTCAACAGCCTGAGGAGAACTTTATAAAAAAATATTGCACTTGTGCTGTTGTATTGCCTTTCTCTCGTCTTAGACTCTGGTTTGAATCAATGGGAGAGCTAGGTGAGAAGATAATTTTGTTTGCTCAGAATGATCTTTCCTTTCTCCCCAGGTCTCACTCAATCTTAGAATAAACTATCTTTTTATTTTGTGTGATCTCAAGCCTGGTTTCTCTAGCTCTTGATAAAATTAATTCTTGGTTCTTTAGACGTGGTGAAATTCTAAAGCAACTACAAGTGTTGTCCATGCTGGGAACTCTGATATTCACAAAAACATTCATTTGGATACAACACATTCTATTTAAAAGTACATTCTTGCTGTTGTTCATTTATTAAATGGGTGGGCATGACATCTTTTGCTCTGAAATTTGTAGTTACCTGAAAACATTCCATATTCTAGGCTATGAACCCACTACTTAACAGCCAAGTGGGGAAGTCACATGTGCTTCAAATTTAAAATTGTTATTTTGGCAATACTCTGAAATTTTACAACCCAAATCATTGTCTCTTTTACTATTTTGAGTTCCAATTCTGAAATAACTAGATGACATAATCAAATATTCTAAAAATCTTCCAGAGTCATATTGAATAATTAAGTGTAAAAGAACTCATTAAGAATATCTTCTTAGTGTTAGAAGCAAAATAATGGATGAGAAAGATATCTACATTGAAAGCTATACAACACTGATGAAAGACACTGAAGAGGAGACAAATAATGGAAGGATAGTCCATGCTCATGGATTGGAAGAATTAATATTGTTAAAATGTCCACACTACCCAACACAATATATAGATTCAATGCAATTCCTATTAAAATCTCAATGACAATTCACAGACAGAAAATAATCCTAAAATTCATATGGAACCACCAAAGATCCAAAATCGTCAAAATAATTCTGATTAAAGAAAAAAAAAAGGTTGCAAGCATCTGACTTCCTGATTTAAAATTATATTATAAAGCTATAGTAATAAAAAAGTAATAGTGCAGGCATTAAAAACAGACAAAGAACAGGGAGACAGAATAAAAGTCCAGATATAAATCCAAACATATACAGTGAACCTAATTTTGACAAGGACGTCAAAAAGACACAACAGGATAAGGAAATCTCTTCAATAAATGGTACTGGGGGAAAAAAAAACTGGACTTCCACATTCCAAAGAATAAAATTGGATCCATATCATATACTATACACAAAATTCAACTCAAAATCAATAAAAAAACTAAATATAAGACCTGAAACCATAAAATACTTAGAAGAAAACATGGAGGAGGAAAAGCTCCTCTCCAAGACATTGGTCTTGGCAAGATTTCTTGACACTCACACCAAAAGTTCAGTCTATAAAAGCAAAAATTAAATAAACAGGACTACATCAAACTAAAAACCTTCTGCATAGCAAGGGAAACAGTCAACAAAATGAAAAGGTAACCTACAAATTGAGAAAAAAAGAATTGCAAACCATACATCGGATAAGAGGTCAATATCCAAGATTGATAAAGAACATGTACAACTCAATGTCAAGAAAACATATAACACAAATAAAAAATAAGCAAAAGACTTGAATAAATACTTCTCCAAAGGTGACATAAAAATGACCAATAGATATATAAAATGGTGTTCCACATCACTAATCATCAGAGAAATGCAAATTAAAAACACTATGCAATATCATCTCACACCATTAGGACGGTTACTATCAAAAAGACAGGATAACAAGTGTTGGCAGGGGTATAGAGAAAAGGGAACCCTTGCAAACTGTTGGCAGGAATGTAGACTGGTGAAGCCATTATGAAAAACAGTATGGGTGTTCCTAAATAAATTAAAAATAGAATTGCCATATGACCCAGAAATACATACACACACACACACACACACACACACACACACACACACACATGAATATTATTCAGCCTTAAAAAAGGAGGACATCCTGCCATTTGTCACAACACAGATGTGACTTGGAGAATATGATACTAAGAGAAATAAGCCAGACACAGAAAGGAAACTTGTATTATCTCACTTATATATGGAATCATAAGGTGAAAAACAGATCAAACACATAAAGACAAAGAATAAAACAGTGGTTACCATTGGGGTGGGGAGAAGAATTTGGGGGGATGCAGTTCAAACGATAGAAAACAGCAAATATGCAGTATGAACAAGTTGAAAGATCTAATGTACAACAAGAAGACTATAGTTAATAATAGTGTGTTGTACTTGGGATTTTTGATAAGTGAGTAGATTATAGCTGCTCTTGCCACAGGGGTGGAAGTGGATAACTATGTGAGATAATGGATATGTTAATCTGTTCCACCCAGTAACCATTTTACTATATATACACATATCCTATAGTGTCATATATATCTATATAAAATATACACAATAATTTTTTTAAGTAAGTAATGTTTCTTACTGTAATTGTCTGTCGTGAATAGCTCATATTAAAAGAGGGAGGTCATGAAGAAATTTGCTTCCTTTTCACTTTTATCACGATTTGAAATCGTAAGACTGACTATGAATATACCCGATTCAGACAGCTTATGTGTACACTTGTGTGAACACAGCGTGTTGCCCAAAGAGCAGTATTAATACTTCTGGTGGTACACAAGATTATTTTAAGTGGAAAACATAAATATCTTACATTCGAATATGTACATATTAGTTAAAATGTGTATTTGAAGCTAAAATATGCAGCTAGCATATAAAACTTACCTTTAGACATGTTGGTGGATAAAATACCACCAGATCACCAGATGTTTCCCCATTTATTTCCCTTGCTCGCTCCCCTTTTCTCCTCTTACTATCTGTCGCGATTCCTCCTTCTTTTCC